>NC_069800.1:36293751-36918751 GCF_027406575.1 Nycticebus coucang | reverse complement strand
CCTCTGTGAGATGACAAGACACCCCTCTCCTTGTGATGTCACCGTCCAATCCTGCTGTTCTGGAAGGAGGAATCCCACGCAGGGATGCCCATCCATGGTCCTGCTGAGAAGTGGACAAAAACATTCCCGCAGCCTTCATCATCCCACACTTCCCCCACCTCTTCTCCCCTTCCATTAGACTCTAAGCTCTTTGGAGGGTGAATACTAAAGGGTTCCAAAAGCACCAGCTTTGGAAGAAGATGCAGTTGAGGTTCAAATCCTGAATCCACCTTCCAGTAGCTGAGGAATCCTGAGCCCATCACGCAGACTCATATATTCTGCACCCTTCTTGACGCCCTTCTGCACCTCTTCATTTGCATACCTCAAATATTCAAATCTGACATCTACACTCATGGACCTTGTCCTCTCCCACTCCACACCATCATCCACCCAGTTAGTCAAACCAGGAAGAGCCCACATCCTACATCCTCATTCATCCGTTCATATCGCTCCCTATCAGGCCTATTCAATCAATATTCTAAATCTCTTTCTCCATGTCCATCATCATCTCTGAATGAAAATAACTACCTCCTAACTAGGTTATCCCATCCGTATTGGTCCCCCATAATCTCTTTCTGCTACTGCATCCAGAGTGGTCTTTTAATAACACAGATCTGATTATATCCATATATTCCCGCATAGTTCCCCCTATTATTAATATCTTAACAATAGTATTGCTAAGATACCCCTCTCTTGCCTAAATGTTTTTGTGGATTTTCTTTGCTCTTGTAACATATACAACCCATCTTTCCATGACTGACTTACTCCTCCACCTTTCTGATACCCAGTACCTTTCTGAGACCTACCTCTTTTTCCCAGGTTGGGTACCTTTCTGAGACCTACCTCTTTTTCCCGGGAGATAGACTCTGAGCTCAAGTTGAGCAAGCTGGTCATTTTTCAAAGAGTACTTTTAGGATGCTTTTTAGGAAGTAGGATTGGATAGAAGGAAAAGTTGAGCTGCATGAAGTCTCAGTGAAGACTTCGGCTGGCTTCACACAGAGCTTGGTACCAGGATGTGGCTTCAGAATTGTTCTGAGCAGAGGTAAGAGAGCAGGACCTTTATACCACCAGGTTGATGAGCTGTTGGGTGTGGCCTATTCCCAGACATGACCCAAGCAGGGTGACTTTCTTCAGCTGAGGCAATCCCAAGGAAGGTTGGGAGCTGAGAATGATCTTCTGCAACCTGGTGCATCACCACATCCACTACGGTCCCCTTTAGGAACATCTTCTTCCTGTGAACCCCTGGGCCCGGGATGCATATTCACTCACCCACAGTCAGGCCCTCCACACAACCCACCCACCAGAGTAACCCAAAGTTCTCTGACCACACTTGGTCTCGTCTGCGCTTTACTATCTGGATAAGTTTAGGTCAAGTATTATAAGGGACTGAGAAGCAGCTTCCTCGGGGATCTCTGAGAGCCTGGGTGTGGAGTAAGCTCTGGTCAGGGACAGAAAAAGGATCAGAGGAAAGGAAACCTCAGGCCTGTGAAGTGAGAGCCTGGGAGTATTAACAAAGTCTCCCCACAGTGTAGTTTCTTGAATTGTTCCCCAAGGGGGTACAAGAGGCAAAGAAACCTGGCTGCGGACAAGATGCTGAAATTATTTTCTTTCTTTCTTTCTTTTTTTTTTTTTTTTTTTGTAGAGACAGAGTCTCATTTTATCACCCTTGGTAGAGTGCTGTGGCATCACACAGCTCACAGCACCCTCCAACTCCTGGGGTTAGGCGATTCTCCTGCCTCAGCCTCCTGGGTAGCTGTGCTCCCACCACAACACCCGGCTATTTTTTTGTTGCAGTTTGGCCGGGGCCAGGTTTGAACCCTCCATCCTTGGTATATGGGGCCGGTGCCCTACCCACTGAGCCACAGGTGCTGCCCGAAATTATTTTCTTAGACATAATTTTTTAGGATAGTTTTAGATTTACTGGAAAATTGAGAAGATAATATAGAGTTCCCATATATTCCACATAGTTCCCCCATTATTAATATCTTAACAATAGTATGATACATTTGTTACAATTGTAACATCGATACATCATGATTATACAAAGTTTGTAGGTTTTTTAGATTTCTTTGTGTTTATCTAATGTCCTTCTTCTGTTCTAGGATCCCATGTTACATTTACTTGTCATATCTGCTTAGGCTCTCTCTTGGCTGTGACAGTTTCTCAGACTTCACTTGAATGTGGTGACCTTGCCAGATTTTATTTTGTTTGTTTTTTGAGACTGAGTCTCAAGCTGTCACCCTGGGTAGAGTGCTGTGGCATCACAGCTCACAGCAACCTCAAACTCTTGGGCTTAAGCAAGTCTCTTGCCTCAGCCTCCCAAGTAGCTGGGACCACAGGCACCCACCATAATGCCCAGCTATTTTTTGGTTGTAGTTGTCATTGTTGTTTGGTGGGACCGGGTTGGATTCGAACCTGCCAGCTCCAGTGTATGTGGCTGGCACCCTGGCCGCTTGAGCTACAGGCACCGAGCCAACCTTTCCAGGTTTGAGACATACTGAGCAGGCATGTAGGATGCCTCTCTGTTGGAATTTGTTTGATCCTTTTTTTTTGTGGAGACAGAGTCTCACTTTATGGCCCTCGGTAAAGTGCCGTGGCCTCACACAGCTCACAGCAACCTCCAACTCCAGGGCTCAAGCGATTCTCTTGCCTCAGCCTCCCGAGTAGCTGGGACTACAGGCGCCTGCCACAACACCCGGCTATTTTTTGGTTGCAGTTTGGCTGGGGCCGGGTTTGAACCCGCCACCCTCGGTATATGGGGCCGGCGCCCTACCGACTGAACCACAGGTGCCGCCCCCTGTTTGATCCTTTTTACATGATTAGATGGGGGTTATGAGTTTTGGAGAGCAAGGTGACAGAGGAAGAGTCTGTCTGTCTCTTTCATATATCAAGAATACATGCTATTGACATGATTTATGATTATTGATATTTATCTATGACTGTTGATGAACACTTGATCACTGCCTTTGTCAGATTTCCACACTGTCAATTTACTTTTTCCTTTATTTCCTCACTGCACTTTTTGGAAGGAAATCACTATGCACAGCTCACACTTAAGAAAAAAAGAGGGTGGAGGAAACTCATAAATTATCTGGGACTCCTCTGCACAGATATTTTCTCTTCTCCTTCATTTATTAATTTATTCAATAATTTATTATGTCATTATGGATTCATAGATATTTATTTTATATTGTAGGTTATAACCCAATACTATTTTATTTATTTTGTTGCTGAAATTGTTCCATCTTTGGCCACTGGGAGCTCTTTCAGTTGGTTGACAAACTCCAATCAATGTGGGTTTGGGTTTGGGGATTTGGGGGCATATTTTTGTTTTTTGTTTTTAGCACTTTCTTACTTTCTGAAGGATGTTGAATTTTTGATAGGATGTTTTGAAAAGAAAGAAGAAAGAGTAGTCTTTAAAGAAAGAGCTTGGGAATATAATTCGCAAGTGAGGTGACCAAACGAGAAGAGTTTTATTTTGAAATTCATCATCTAGTAGAAACCAATGGCCTCAATGACATAGTCATTATTTATTAAAATATTTAATGGCCTATTACATGGAGACCACATTTTGCAAAGCGAGGATATATGTAGTCTCTTCCATGTTAGGACTGGCATTCAATGTGGGGAAGACAGAGACAAACGCAGCAGTTCTCACTTTGGTGCTGGTGCACACAACGACAACAGGGTGGGACATGCAGGGGAGGGGGACAGTTTCACAGTGAAAGGGCTGCTTAGTCCCCGGGGGGGGGTGGAGGGCCTCATGTTCTCAGGAGCTGGGGGATCCCTCGAGGGGCCTGACCTAATGAAACCTGCTGGCTGGAACACACCCCGGTGAGTCAAGGGAACGGGTCTCACCTTGGGACGGCCTCCAGCCCACCTAGAGCACCTGCCCCGCTGTCAGGTATTTCTGCAGGACACAGACAGTCCTGAGAAACACATGTTTAGTGTTTTTGCTGTTTTACAGTTTTTGTCATTAAATGAAACATACATATTAGAATATGGTTTTTACAAAGTAAATGTTGCCGGTGGGTCCGCAAAGACAGAGTGGAGACCTCAGCATCTGTGGCTGCTGCACTGATGGATGCTGGCAGTTCTCAGCTGAAGGGCTTTCTGGGACCTTCTTGTCCTTGATGAGAACTGCACTGCCCAAGTGCACTCTGAGGGGTGAGCCCATCTTGCCCAAAGGCTGAGAGAATCAGGAGTATGAAGGCCCAGGCTCCTCCTTTCAAGTGAAAACAACTATATTGGACCCCCTTAAGCAGGTGAGTCTTTGTCACCCCCGGGTGGCCCAGCATCTTCCTCTTCAGCTCCTGTCTCCTCACACCCTCAGACAGGGGTCCACTCTGATGGAACTCCCCAGTGCTTCCTGCTTTCTTGTATCCTTCTCAGAGTCTGGACCTCAAGAAAATGGACCTCAGGAAGAGCAGACTCTAAAATCCAAGTTTTCAACCTGTTCCCTGATCTGCTGGCTGGAGCCAGAAGGAATGAGCTCTGCCGGCCCATTTTAGACTTCTGGCTTCCCTAACTACAAGATAACAAATTTTCATGGTCTTAAGCTATTAAATTGTTGGCAATTTCTTACAGAATCAACAGAAACCTAATATAAGGAGGCAGGAACATTTTAAAAGGACAGATGTGATTAAAAGGACAGGTATAACTTGTCATCCTTGATGACAATCCCATGGCTTACTGAGGTCTCTTCCCTCCCCAGGCTCACTGTGTCCTCAGAACACCCTGGAGGGTTTTGTGCAATCGTCCACATTGTACATATCTTTAAACTGAGGCTCAGCAAGGGGAGTTTTCCAAGATCACACGATCTTGAAATATCACCTCCATTTGAGGGTGCCCATAATGTGCTAGGTGATTTACAGAGAGGACTTCAAATCCTTCTCATGCTCTTAAAGGAGTCCATGCTTGTCACCATTTCACAGATGAGAAAACTGAGGCTGAGAGAAATGACCATAGTCTCCTTGTCCCCCATGTGTCCCAGTGGGCATTTCCTGTGTCCCATGTCACAGTTTTCATGTCATTCAGTAGAGCAAGTGTTCTGACACTGGCACGCCCTCCCTTCTCCCTCTTGAAATCCTTGACCTGAAGTACCTCAAGGGACAAGCCCCCCTCTCAGGTGCAGGCCTGGTTACCCGGCAGCCAGAAACAAAAGATGGGGCTCCTGACAGCTAAGGGGAGAATGTGAACTCTCAGTCACAGAGACCCCTCACCTCCTTGTCCTTAGTGCCAGTGAGGGGTGAGGGTGGGGGTGGAGTGGTGGCCTGGGCCAGCTCCTTGGTGTTGCTCAGAGAAGGAGCCCCAGTGCTTCCCCTGCCCTGGGCTGAGTCCTGCAGGGGCGGCTCCCACATGTCACGTGGTGTCTGCAGACCGTTCTCACTGCCGTGTAAAGCAGCCCCTCCTGCCTTCACAGGACTGCTTCTGATTTGTCTGGTTTTGGTGCTTATTGCTGCAGAACTGACAGTGCAGGGGCTTAGAAGAAGGGTGGCTCACGTGTCCACATTGTGACCAGTATGGCTAGTGCTGCTGGGACAGGGGCTGTGGGGTTGAAACCTCGGCCCCCTCCCTGCTCTCGGGTTAGGTTCCCTCTCTGAGCCTCAGTGTCCCCATCTGTAAAGGGGCAGCACACGGCACCTCCCTGACAGCACTGGTTACGGGAGAAAGTGGCAGGATGAGGAGGCAGCACCTGGAACCACTGCCGCCCCCGCCTCTGCCCTCCTCCCTCCTGTCCCACCAGGGCATCATTTAGGCCAAGGGCAAGGCCAAGGGGAGTGAGCCTGCCAGGATCCAGCAGACCTGAGTCATGCCTGAGCCACTTCCTGTCTGGGATGGCCTGGGCATTGATGTGCCATCTGAGGACTTTAGTGTCTCTGACTGTAATATCCACAAAATCAGGAGAAAGCCACCTTCCCTGCCTACATCTAGGTGTTTGTGGGGAACTTAGTTTGTTAAACGCTATAACATTTAGGGCAAACTATTTGCAATAGCCACATAAATTAATATATTCATGCCCTCTGACTGGCAACGCCATGTCCAGAGGGCATCTCCCACCTGTGCAATGCAGGCTGGTGCGTGTAGTAGCCCATCCACACAGCACAGCCTTAATAGCCAAGGATGGGAACAACCTAAAAGTCCATTCACAGAAGACCATAAAGTAAGTGGTGATACTTCCATACGATTGAGTATTCTGCAGCTGTTTAACAATGCGGCCACTTTCTATGACCACATTGTTATATAGTGCTGCCTCCACTTTCTATAATATGGAACCTCAATATTGAATGATAGGGCTTAAGATTGGGTGCGGTTCCCATCACTAGTGGGTCTCAGGGTCTGAATGGGGAGGTGCATTCTGAACCTTTGGGACTCAGATGAGAAGGAGAAGTGTCAGGTCCCTGCTCAGAGGTTCTGCTCAGTAGCTTTTATCCAGCACGTCAACAACCCAGCTCCTCCATGGAGAGTGTCTGATGCGAGAGCCTGCCTGAAATCAGATCTGGGCTCTGGTCCCAGTCCTGTCACTACATGGCCATGTGACCTTGGGAAGGCCTGTGTCATCTCTTGGCCTTGGGCTCCCCACCTGTAAAGGGGTTTGGGCTGGTGGCCTAAATGTTCTTCCTGTGCTCATGTCAAGATTTAGGGGGTACAAGAAGGATCACGGGCCTTGGGCAGGAAACCCCAAAATAACCATCTTTGCTACTTCAACTGGGGGACCCCTTCCCTGGAGTGAGGGACATCCTGAGATGACCCAGTTCTTCTCAGAGTTTTCTGTGACTGTGTGAATAAGTTTCTGAATCACATAAAAGTTTCCTGAGTAGAACCACAGCAAATGTCAAATTTCTTGGAATCTCCTTACACTTGGGCCATCAGGTTTTTTGTTTGTTTCTTTGTTTGTTTTTGTTTTGTTTTGTTTTGTTTTTGCATTTTTTGGCTGGGGCTGGGTTTGAACACACCACCTCTGGTATATGGGGCCGGGGCCCTCCTCCTTTGAGCCACAGGAGCCGCCCACTTTTTTTGAAAGTGCCACTCACTCCGTCAACATGGGTTGAGAGCTATGGCATCATAGCTCACAGCAACCTTAAACTCTTGGGCTCAAGAGATCCTCTTGACTCAGCCTCCCAAGTAGCTGAGATTACACGCCTGGTTAATTTGTTTCTATTTTTAGTAGAGAAGGTCTTGCTCTTGCTCAGGCTGGTCTTAAAATCCTGAGCTCAAGCGATCCACCCTGCTAGAGTTTCCAGAGTGCTAGAATTACAGATGTGACCCACTGAGCCCAGCAAGGGCCATTGGATTAAACAGGCCCTTGAATCTGTGCCTCTGAAAAATCTTCCCAGTGTGATATTTCTGAAGACAAAATAAAGGGAAACACGCCCTCCCTGCTCCCTGCCTTCTAGAATTTCTCCTTCTTGGAAGGGAGGAGAACTTGAGCTTCCTGGGGGCAGAGCACTGCCTATGTGTTCACTGCTGTTTCCACACCACCCCGGGGTGGAGCCAGCACACAGTAGGTTCTCAGTGGGCGCCTGCCGCATGAAGGGGAGACTCAGCCTCCCTGAGGGAAAAGTGCTCTCTGGAGCAGCAGGTGTGGTCTGGCCGGTGCCTGGGCATGCCACTCAATCTGTCACTTCCCTGTTCCCCAGGACCAAAGGGCTGGGCTAGTCTGGGGAAGGCAAGGGCTGCAGAGCCAGACAGACCGGGGGTGCAGACTTTGCTGCCATTTACCAGCCAAGGAGTCTTGAGCAAGGAGCATGACATCTACAGGCCTCAACTTCCCCCATCTGCACAGGGGGTGACATCGGAGCATGAAGATGAGACCCCATCACCTAGACTATTGCTCAGACTGGAAGGAGTTATTATGGAGTTGTATTAAATTTTATTTATTTATTTATTTATGACAGAGTTTCACTATGCCACCCTGGGTAAAGCATCCTGGTAGATGTCACCCTGGCATCATCATAGCTCACAGCAACCTCAAACTCTTCGTCTCAAGTGATTCTGCTACCTCCACCACCTGAGTGTCTGGGCCTACAGGTGCCCACCAGTATGCTCATTTTTTCTATTTTTAGTAGAGGCAGTGATTAACTTTTGCTCAAGCCAATCTCAAACTCCTGAGCTCAAAGGATCCACCTGCCTCAGTCTCCCACTGTGCTAGGATTACAGATGTGAGCCACCACACCTCACTTATTTCTGACTCACTGTCACAGCCCAGGGGGCAGAGGAGGCCCCCACTGCACTCACCACTCACAGACACCTCAGTGCCTGGTCCAGACTTAAACTCCTCATTATCAGGAGTTTTTCTCCGGAACTTCACACAGTAGTAGGTGGCGGTGTCAGCTGGGGTGATGTTACTGATGTGGATGGAAAAGTCCAGGTTGTCTCTCTTTGTGTGATCTGTGATATTTGTTACCTGGGGTGGGGTGGGGTGGACTTTTTGACTGTAGATCAATTCTCGGTCTCGCCCAGTCCCCTTGAACCAATTGATGGGCCCCACGGGGACCTGGGAGGTCACAGAGCAATGCAGAGTGGCCGTCTCTCTAGTGGTGACTGGCTCTGACCTGTTGGGCTGAATCACCTGCAGCTCCTCTCCTGTCACCCCTGGAGGGACACACAGAGCAGTCGTTTATCCACCTATGTGACTCGGCATGGGTTCTCAAGGGTTCATTAACAACATTCGTGGCTTGTGTGCACAACCTGAGCAGGCTTATGGACTATCTCATTTAACCCTCACAGAAATCTCGTAACATGAGAGGTTTTTACAGTGTCCTCATATGTAATGAGAGCTCATAGTAGAGCATGGCTTTGAGTACCTGGTGAACTCCTCAGCCCTCTCCCTGTCTGGAAGTGTCACGCTTCATGCAGTATTTATCGTTCTTCACTTTCTGACCCCATGGAGTGTAGAACTTCCTGGACCATTGCATTGGACATGGCCATGATAATCCTTTGTCCCATATCCACAGAAATGAAAATGAAAATGATAAGATTATATTAATAAATGTCCCCAAGAAATGAGTCTCTATATGATATGAAGGCATAGCAGTAGGTATCACTCCCTGAAGATGTATTATGCTCCAGATATTGTGTCAAACCCTGTATATCAGTAACCTCATTAGGTCATCTCTCTAACCCTATGAATTATTCTCCATTCTTGACCTCATTTGACAGGTGAGGAAACCTGAGGTACTTTGAGAATAACGAGTTTGTTCACTGTCACCCAGGTTTTACAATTAGAACATAGGCTTTCACCCTCCACAGCCTTCACTTTTAACTGTTGCACTAGGACACCTGTTGTGGGAAGGAAGAGACATGTGTCAAGAAGAAAGTGCAGAGAAATCCATAGCCTCTACTAAGAGCAGCCACATAGCAATGTTAAGGCAGATACCATTCTCTACCTGGTCCCAACAACCTGTGATCTCTTGGGGCCTTGTTACTGAAAAGATGGCAGTGCAAGCAGAAATCAACAAAGATTCGAGGAACAGCAACACGAAAAATAAAAAAATCAAGAACAACAATAACTAAAAAACAAAAACAGCTATCAAAAAACTTTACATCTGAGGAACAGGAAAAGAATACAATATGAAAAGGTCTTTTAAATATTTAACAATCTTATCTTTTTTGTTGTTATTATTTTTTATTAAATCATAACTTTGTACTTGATACATTTATGGGGTTCAGGGTACTGCTTTGATATACAAATTGAAATGCTTTCATTTAACTAAGTAACACATACATCACAATTATACTCACTTCTTAATAGTTTTGAAATGTACCATTGCATTATGCACATTAGGTAATCTTATCTTTATAACCTTATCTTTGTAAGAAAAGGGAAGTAAATCCAGGAAACAATAACAGGCATTGTGAAACAAGCATAGGAAGGAAGGAAATAAGAACACCTATATGGGAAAAATAACAAATCAGAGACTTGGGAAATACAAATATAATTAACGTTGAAATTTTAGAAATCATTAATAAGTCAACTAGCTGACTACACATAATCAAATAATGAATTAATGAGCTGAATGATCGTGTGGGGACCATCTCCCAGAACGCCATAATCAAGACACAAACAAAACAAAATGCATAAATGGGTATAATTATGGAGAAAACAAAATATATACCATAAAACATTTCCAAAAAGTTGTTTTAGCAATATTAATACCTAAAAATATAATTTAAGGTAAGAAGATAACATGAATGAAAGAGAAATATTTTCTTTCATAAAATGAACAATTAACCTAGAACATATGAGCCATAAACTTTTATGCCTCCTATAAACAAGATTTGAAATATATGACTCAAATATTGATAGAATAGTGTTGGGAAAATGGCAGAATTATGCTTACAGCAGCAAGCTGCCTCCCTATGAACTTCAGTCCTTCAATAAAGATCTACCAAACTGACATGTGCTTACATGAGGGGAAATCTTTTGTGGAGATCATGTAAGGAATAGAATTTCAAATTCAGGTTTAGCTGGTGCAGTACAGACATACCCTGGAGATTTGACTGAACCAAGAGCTGGGGGACCTGGGATCTAAAATTCTTACTCTGCCATATTCCCTCCCCCACTACTGGTGACTGAAGGTGCAGGTCCCTAGGAGAGGCTTTAGGACAAGTGAAGAAGTGGGAGTACTAGTGGATGTTTTAGAAAGGAAAAAATTAAGTTTGTGGGCATCAGAACCAGAACTTCTAAATTTGAATTATATCTCTAGAGGCTCCTAGCTTGTGACCTGGGGGAAACTATTTAACTTCTCTCATTCCTGAGTTCCCACAACTGTAAAATGAAGATAATCATACCAAATTCATAGGTTTGTTACAAATAGAAGCAGCCAATTTAAGAGACAATGTGGCAGTTTCTTACAATACTCTTTCCCATATGATCCAGGAATTCTGTTCCTTTCTGTTAAAATTTATCTGAATGAGTTAAAGTCTTATATCCACATAAAAAAACTGCACATGCATGTTTATAGCAGTGTGACTAATAATCTCCTAAACTTGGAGGGACAGAGATGTCCTCTAGTAGGTGAGTAGATAAAGTACAGCATAACCACACCATATTATTCACTACTAAAAACAAATGAGTCATCCAGCCATGAAAAGACATAGAGGAAAATTAGCTTCATGTTACTGAATGAAGGAAACCAATCTAAAAAGGCTGAATACTGTATGGTGCCAACTACATGATATTCTGGGAAAGGTAAAACCATGGAGACAGTGAGAGGATGAGTTGTTGTAAGGTGTTGGTGGAAAAGAGAGTTGAATAGGTGGAACACAGAGACTTTTAGGACTGTCAAACTATTCTGTGTAATATACTGCAATGGTGGATATATGTCATTACACATCTGTCAAAACCCACATAGTATAACACCAAGAGGGTACATGAGAATTCTCTGTACTTTTTGCTCAACTTTACTGTAAGGCTCAAGCTGCTCTAAAGCATAAAGTTTATTACTCTTTTTTAGAAGTCCCTCCAGTAGCTGGGCACCATAGTGTGTGCTTGTAGTCCCAGCTGCTTGAGAGGCAAGAAGATCTCTTGAGCCTAGAAGTTCAAGGCCAGCCTGGGCAACATAGAGAGATCCTGTCTCTGAATAAAAAGTCCCTCCAGTAAAACACAAAGTGATAAAATATAAAACTGAATGAGATGCAAATCTATTGTGGGCCCCTGACTGTCTTGTAACATAACCAAAAGAATACCCTCTTCTGCCTTGCCAGCAGAGGAAGTGGATTTATTTAAACAAGATTGTGGTTATGGACGGGGTCACTTGGAAAGGGAGGAGAAATGATGGGAAGAGAAAATGATGGTCAGATCTCCTTGGGCGGGGCAGTCACACAGATTCCAATACCTGCTACATTGGAGGGCACCATTCCCACCTCCTCCAGATACGGACAGGGAAGTGGAGAGATGCCCAGAACAGGAGGGAGGGGCTATGAATTGGGAAGGTCCTTCTAGGCTCAGCGTCTTCACCTCTAAACTGGAAGTAAAAATACTTACATTACACTATTTTGACTAATTGTGACAATATACTTGCTGTGCAATGGTGCTGAATAAATAGTACTTATTGTCATACATGGTGTTTGGCATAAAACAGGAAGTCGATCAGTGTGTGTTGACTGAATCCTTCTGCACGTTGCCTGTCACTTACCTCTGGCTATTCCAGGTACCTTGGAGCTAAGTGGCATTTTACCTTAGCTGGCACTGCTGAACTTCCCTTGCCTCTCTAGTGCCACCCTCTCCTATGTACTAATCCACAGAGCTTCTTGGTTTCCCGGGGACGGTCTCAGTTTATGCCAGTTTTCCTTGTGATTTGTGTGTTTTAGCATTTGTCTTTTGGTTGTCATTATTTCCACAAGGCATTATTGTTAACAGTTGGATTAAAATAAGCTGGGGTGGGAGTGGTAAACCTCAGCATTGTACTTAGGGCTTCTGCTCTCCTCTCAGCTTGCAGGTTGGGAAATGTACCCACAGTGAACAGAACTCTGATTTAAAATTTGGTCACAGTGTAACCCATCTTTCTTTTTGGAGGACAGCTCTAAATGATAACACAAAGTGCAGTCTTGTGCCAGCAGCTTGGAACAAGCTTGATTACAAGAAGACACAGATTACAGATCACAAGAAGCATGGGCATCTCCTTCAAATATTATTACCTAGAGGTGGGGAGCAGGATGGCAGACTAGAAATACGTCCCTCCTAGCCCACTCCTGACAAGGCGGGGGGTGGGGGGAAAGCCTCAGTCTTTTCTGGTGGGGGAAACTACCTAGAGTTATCATTCCAGGGTCACAGTGAGGCAGTGGTGGACCATCAGAGCCAGAGGAATTCAGGTTCTGAGCATAGCTGGGCTTGCAAAGTGAATGCATGGGAATGAGCAGGGACCAGTCAGCTGCCCAGCTTTTACACAGAAGACTGGAGATAGGAAGACACCACACTATAGATTTCAGATCTTGGTATTGAGTGCTTTGGAATTGCCAGGGAGGTCTTAGACAAGTGGGTGGACTTGGGGTTGTGTGGCTGGGTTTGAATACCTGGTGGAGTGGATCTCCAACTGACTTGGCTGCTGTCTGGGATGCCATTGTGGGAAGGTGCTGTGTGAGAAATAGTCATGCAGGGTCCTAGTAAATGACTGCCTGTGGTGCTCCTGATGAGCTTGAATATCCTCTCTGGGGGTGAGCTGAGCAGTTTCCCCACTCCCAGGAATTGCTGTCAGGGGCACTGTGAGATGTGCCTCCTAAGGTTTCTGGACTTTTAGGACCCCAAAGGCAGGGACCGAATGCTGATGACAAACAGGCACTGACTGAGGCCAAAAAATTCAGGAAGACAAGATCCAATCTCATCACAACTAAGGAGTGGTGTCTGGCCTGTGTTCTCTGTCTCCCAACACCATAGCACCATGTGGTGTCCAGGTTGTTTTCTTTTCTTCTTTCTTGTTGTGTGGGTTGTTGCTGTTTTGGGGTTTTTTATTTGTTAGTTTGGTGGTTTTTCCTTGATTTTTTTGTTTGTTTTGTGTTTTTCTGGTTGCTTGTAATCCTATGCTTTTTATTTTATTCTCTATCTCATTTTTTCCTCTCTCTTTGTTGAGATTTTTTTACTTTGCTAATCTTTCCCACACAAATTTCTCATACAATAGCTAAGATATCCTTTTTTTCTTTCTTTATCATTTATAGTTGTATTTCTAATTTTCTTTATCCATTTCTTTCTTTTTTTTTTTTCTTTTTCTGAGTTTTAGGGTAGGGGTAACAGCATTGGTCTGTCTGGAATATCTCGAGTGGTCCAGCTCCAGGTGGTCACCAGTTCATGGTTTAAAGTATCACTCTTGCTTTGGCCTTTGGAAAGTCAGTGATGGCAAATCCCACTGCAACGTATTGCTGAATTTTTCCTTATTGTATTTTATTTTGCTCTCTTTATCTTCCTATAATTGGCAAATGTGGGGCTTGCTTTTGCCCAGAAGTAGCTCTGAATTTCAAAGACCCACTCACCCAAGAACCGCAAATTCCTGGAATTGTAGTTGTGGCCATAACAGCTAGCTGATCAACACCATTTCTCCGGTTGCTCTCTTTCTATCCTGCTGTCCTTCTTATCTCCTTTTCTCTGATTCTTTACTTTCACCCCCTTTTTGCTTTGTTTCTTCTCTTTCTTTCTGATTTTTTTCTTCTTTTTCGGTGGTCAGTCTTTAACCTGCTTTTCCTTTTGGCCTTATACCAAGGGGGAACTTCAACACCTGAGCTGTGAGATCAGACAATTCAAAGTAAAGGAGGCAGTGAGAAGGATAAAGTAGGGGAAGAAAGTGAACAAGAAGAAAACACACATGAGGAAGAACCAACAGAAAAATTCTGGTGCTCTGATACACCAAAACAGGGCATATTCCCTCCATTCCACAAGAGATCATGAAACAGCTACTGCAGAGAATTCCATCTACAAAGAAGTAATGGTAAAAAAAAAAAAGAAGAAGAAGTAATGGAAATGATAGAAAGGGAATTTAAAATATGGACAATAAAGACAACGAAGTAAATTGATGAGGAAGTGGAAAAACAGAACCAAAAAATGGATCACAGACATGAAGAATATAGCAAGGCTATGGCAGAGCTGAAGAAAATGAATGAGTCAAAACTCATTCATTTGACTTAAAGATGCAGTAGAAAGTACCAACAACAGATTAGACCATAGAGAAGAAAGAATCTCAGAGAAGAATCTCAAAGAATCCCAGGTAGTTAAAGAGGCAGAAAAGCAGAGAGAGAAAGCAGAATATTCACTCAGAGAATTTAAGAACGTCACAAATTGTTTAAAGATATGAATTATAGAGATCCGTGAAGGAGAAGAAGCATGACCCAAAGGAATGGAAACCCTACTGGAAGATATCATAAATGAAAAGTTCCTAAGTTTCACTAAAGATTCTGAAACTCCTTTCAAAGGCATATTAAACCCTGGGTCACCTCAGCACAAATAGAGTATCTCCAAGACACATTGTAATTAACCTTATTCAATGTCAAGACAAAAGAGAAAATCCTTCAAGTATCCTGGAATAAGCACCAACTGACCTACAGGGGCAGATCCATCAGAGTGACAGCAGACTTCTCAACTGAAAATTTTCAAGCCAGAAGAAAATGGTCATCTACCTTTAACCTTCTTAATGAAAACAATTTTTCAGACTAAGCTTCAAAATTGGAGAAATCAACTCTTTCGCTGATATACAAACATTGAGGAAATTTACCACAGCAAGACCAGTTCTACAGGAAATACTTAGACCTATTCACTACATTGACCATCACAACAGACCACCAGAAAAATAAGTACCCAGACATTAATGCACAAAACCTAGCTTCTACAGTGGCACAAAGGATAAAAATAAGCAACAGACTCTCACACAAAAAGATCAATGGAACTCCACCGCACTTCTCAAATCTCAATAAATGTTAATGGCCTGAATTCCCCAACTGAAGAAGCACAGGCTGGCTGATTGGTTAAAGAAGCAAGAACCATCCATATGCTGTCTCCAGGTAACACACCTAGCCTCAATGGACAAATTAAGAGTCTGGGTTAAGGAATGGAAAACAATTTTTCAGGCAAATGGAGATAAGAATAAAGGAGAGGTTGCAATTTTATTTTCAACTAAAGTAAGGAAGACAAAGATGGTCACTTCATACTGGTCAACAGAATAATACAACAAGAAGACATTTCAAATGTAAATATTTAGGCACCCAACTTAAATGCTCCCAGATTTATGAAACAGATCAATCAAGGTCTGAGCTGTATGATATCCCATAACATCATACTAGCTGGAACTTTATCACAGCTCTGACAGCACTGGATAGATCCTCTAAAAAGGAACTAAGCAAATATACGAAACTTGGTAGATGTGGAATGTAGATGTCTTGGCACAATAACTGGGAGAATGCCAAGAAGGCTGTGTTGACCATTGGGATTAAAATGTGTCAAATGGTCTATGAACCTAGTGTATGATGCCCCATGATCATATCAATGTACACAGCTATGATTTAATAAAAAAAAAACACAAATATATGCAGAATACATCATCCAAAAGCTAAGGAATACATGTTCTTCTCATCAGCCCATGGAAGATAGTCTAAAATAGATCATATCCTAGGATACAAATGAAACCTTAACAAAATTAAAAGAATTGAAATTATACTTTGTATCTACTCAGGCCATATGACAATCAGGTAAAACTCAACCCTAAGGAAAATTTCCATCCCCACTCAAAAGCACAGCAATTAAACAACCTTATGCTCAAGGACAGTTGGTTGAAGGAACAGAGGAAATTGTTAAATTCCAGTAACATAACAGCAATGAAGTTCCCTAAACTTGTGAGATACTGCAAAAGTACACATTTTTTTTTATTAGTATTAGATCATTGCTGTGTACATTAATGTGATCATGGGGCACCATGCACTGGTTTTATAAACAGTTCGACACATTTTCATCACACTGGTTAACATAGCATTCCTGGCATTTTCTTAGTTATTGTGTTAAGACAATTATATTCTGCATTCACTAGGTTTCACATGTACCCTTGTAAGATGTACCGCAGGTGTAATCCCACCAATCACCCTCCCTCTGCCCAACCTCCCCCCTCCCTCCCCTCCCTCTTCCCCTTCCCCATATTCTTAGGTTATAACTGGGTTATAGCTTTCCTATGAAAGCCATAAATTAGTTTCATAGTAGGGCTGAGTACATTGGATACTTAAGAGGGAAATTTATCACATTAGGTATCTACATTCAAAAACAGAAAGCGAGCACATCAACAAACTAATGAATCATCATAAGGAAATGGAAAAGGAAGAATAATCCCAAACCTAGCAGAAGAAAAGAAATAACCAAAATTAAGTCAGAAATTTGTGAAATTGAAAACAAAAGAATCATTCAGAAAAGTAATGAAACAGAGAGCTGGTTCTTTGAAAAAATAAACTAAATCAATAAACCATTTACCAGGTATACTATCTGTTCCTTCAACCAATAACCTCAACTAATAACCTCAAGCAGAAGTGAGAAGGGGGAAATAACAACAGTTGTCCCAGAGATACAAGAAATTATCTCTGAGACAAGTTTTTTTTTTGAAGTCCAACATCTAGTAGAAACCAAGGGCCTCAATGACATAGTTATTTATTTATCAAAATATTCAATGGCTTTTTACATGGCAACCACTGTTTTGTAAACTGAGGATACATATGGTCACTTCCCTATTACAACTGGCATTCTATCTGAGGAAGACAGAGAGACAAACGTGGGCGGTTCTCATTTTGGTGCTGATATGAATGAATTTCATTTAACATAGTTTAGGTAAGTAACACTAGTCCTCCAGTGCAAGTTTTCAAATTTTATTTATCAAAGTGAATTTGTTTCAGTAATTTTTGTAAAGTACAAGCTTCAGTGCCAGTTCCTTGGCCCAGAAACTACTATGTGAGTAACAAAAGCTTGTCGCGCTCAGTAACCAACAATGTCACTTCTTTCAAAGTCTTTTTGGTTCAGAATAAACCTCTTTAAATATTCTGGCAGAATTTAGAATTTCTATTATCAGAAGGCAAGCACTGCTCGAATTACTCTTGATATGTTTGCATAAAGAAATAAAACATTTTAATTCTTAATGCTTCTAATGTTTGAAATTACAATGTATTAAATATTCATATGATTTTATTCTTCACTGCCCTGTATGTTTATAACTGACAGTATGAGAAAGAATCCCTAATATTTTGTTAACACATTATAAAAGTCACCAGAATAATCATAATTTTTCCCATTGACTATGGAGATTATTTTCACGGGTTTCAGCTTGTACAGTTTTTTTTTTTTTTTAGAGATGGGGTCTTGCTTTATTGTCCAGGGGGCCTTGAATAGCTAAGCTTAAGTGATCTTCCCACCTCAGCCTCCTGAGAAGTTGGGACCACAAAAATGAGCCACCAGGTCCATCTTCACAGTCCTTTTACAACCCTGCCTTGCCATGCAAAGCAAGGACTATGTACATTCATTATAGTACAGATGACAATAACTGTTAAGAAAGAAATCAGGTCAAGAGGAATTGGTATGTCAGGGTGACAGGTGTGAATTAGTATTTCTTATAAGGTGGTGTGAAAACCATGTCTTTAATGAAGACATTGAGCAGAGGCTTGAAAGAAGGGAGGGAGGGAGCCATGCAGATATGTTGGGGAATTGCAAGGAGTTTGAAGAATTGCTGTGGTTGAAGCAGGGAATCCAGTTAGAAGCTGCAGTAATGGTCCAGGGAGAGATGACGTTGGCTGGGACAGGGTGGAGATGTGGGTAAAAGTGTGCAGGTTATGGATGTGACGCAGAGTAGTGGTGGAACAGGCTTTGACCAGCTTCTGAGGGCCATTGTAAAATTTCAGTTTTGCCGTCTGGTTGTTAAACTGTTGGTAACTTGAAACTGACCACATTGGGAGTATTGACACCACAGAACTTGAGAAGCACCACAATCAGACTTTTTTCCTCCCCTTTCAAAGTCAAGTGTTCAACATTTACCATTTCACCCATGTCCACTTTGAGACAGAACTCAATATGGGATGTAAAGAACAAATCAGAAAGGACTCCAAGGCTTTTAGACTGTCCCAGCATTGCCTCCATGGGCCAGAAGACTGGAAGGAGGCAGGCAGACAAACTTCTGCTCCCATCACAGGGACAGGAGGGAAACCTTCCTTGGTTTGAGAAGGAGGACATTTAGGCAAAGGGCCAGGAGAATAATTTTCTCTCTTAAGGTGGGATGAAGGTTTCCACCTACAGTGTTCAGGAGACACTGGAGCAGCTCAGTAGAGCTGGGGGGTTGGAGAAGGCTGGGGTCCAGAGAAAGGAAAACTCTGGAGAGCCCAGACTGAAGTCTGGTATGGGGCCAGTGACGAGGTGATGGATAAGGTCATCCTCAGTGACTTAGGTTTGTCTTGATTCTCCCACTCCAGGGAGGTGTCCTGAGTCAGTCCCCAGCCTGACCCCATGGCCCCCGTTCAGGACCACAGAAGAAGACCTGGCCCTGGGGCATCAAGGGCTGACTGTGCTGACACAGGAGCCTGAGGCATCTGGAGCCAAGTCTGTGGAAGGTTCTCTCTGGCTTCTTCCCTCAGGCTGAGCCCCTCAGGGAAGGGCGGAGGCAGCAGAGACTGAGGGTCCCTCGTGACAGGGGTGGAGGGAAGGCGCTGAAGAGAAACAGATCCATGTTTAATCATCTCTGCTCATTGTTCCTGAGAGCCTGCTATGTCCCCAGTGCGGGCCTCCTCCTGGGATGCGTGTCCCTGAGATGGGGCTCTGCCTGCTCAGCTCCACTCCCAAGTCCCAACTCCTCTTCCCGAGTCCTGACTCCCCTTCCTGAGTCCGTTCTGCTCAGGTACCTGGAGTGTGAGAGTGGGAAAAGCCTTCAGAGCAGCCCGTCTGGGGCTTCTCATCCTACTCTACAAAGGGCATAGCTTTGGCCCCACGGACCCCAGCGGTCAAGTAACCTAGAGATGGCCTGCACGGGAGGTCACCACTCAGCTGCCCCTCACTCAGCCCCGTCTTCCCACATCATTTCTGGGACCCTGAGAGTGTTGTGGTCCCTTTGAATACCCTACCCCATCTGCTGCAGTACCTACCTGCTTCCTCAAAGTTTGGAGACTCTAAGAGCATTCTGAGTCCCCCCAGGGTACCAAGGCAGGTGTGTCACCTTCTCTCAAGTACAGTGGTCTGATGCTATATGGCAGGTGCACTGGCCATCTGATGGCCTTATCCCCTCTCCCCCACACTTACAATCAGGCTTTCTGCTTCCTGTGGACATAGACAGCAGCCACACCAACCATCAGCAGCATCTTGGGGCCCAGGAGGAAGGCTACCAGCAGGGGCCCAAGAGGACTTGGTCCTAGGTCTGGAAATCAGGGCACAGAGGAGCCATGAGAGGGGCTACCCAGGAGTCTATTCCAGGGCCCCCCACTTACCCCATCTGAGGCTACCTGGGCCCATTTATGCCCTGAAGCTTTTGAGGCTGCACCCTACCCTGCTGCAGCCCAATGAAGAAGGCAGGATAGAGGCTCCACATTCTCCTTACTCAGCCCGTCCCAAACTGCCAGGTCATCCTCCAGGAGGGGAGGGGTGAGGAGGTTGTGTACTCAGGGGTACAGACACCCAAGTTCCTTACTTCAGCCTCACAACCCTGGGGGCAGGGTGATTATGCTCATTCTGATGGGAAACTGAGGCCCAGAGAGGGCAGGGAGGGTCACGAGATTAGTGGGCTCCAAACCTTGAAGTGCGCCTTTGGATGACTCCCAGGACGGTGTCATTTGGATCAAGACAAGTCCACCCTCTCAGGGTCACAGGAATGATGATGAAAGGGCATGCAGGGGAGGGGGACAGTTTCACAGTGGAAGGGTTGCTCAGTCCCCAGGGTTGGGTGGAGGGCCTCATGTTCTCAGGAGCTGGGGGATCCCTCGAGGGGCCTGACCTAATGAAACCTGCTGGCTGGAACACACCCCGGTGAGTCAAGGGAACGGGTCTTGCCTTGGGACGGCCTCCGGCCCACCTAGAGCACCTGCCCCACTGAAGCTCTCTCTGCCGTCCTTGTGCAGGACACAGACCGTTTGGGGAAAACCTTCTTTAGAATCTTTGCATTTTTACAGTTTTGTTGTTACAATGAAATAGAGATATTAAAATATGTTTTTTACAAGTTAAATGGTGCCGTCAAGTCCATAAAGGCAGAGTGGAGACCTCAGCATCTGTGGCTGCTGCACTGATGGATGCTGGCAGTTCTCAGCACGGGGCCTTTCTGGGACTTTCCTATCCTTGGTGAGAACTACACTGCCCAAGTGCACTCCTAGGGGCGAGCCTATCTTGCCCAAAGGCTGGGAGAATTAGGCATTTTTTGTCCAGTCCTCTCCTCTCAATTGAAAACAACTGTGAAGGACCCGAGCAGCTCAGTGTTTGTCACCCCCAGGTGGCCCAGCATCTCGCTCTTCAGCTCCTGTCTCCTCACACCCTCAGACATGTCCACCCTGAAGGGACTCCCCGATGCTTCCTGCCTTCTTGTATCCTTCTCAGAGGCTTCTTCCAGGGAAATGGACCTTGGGGAGAGCAGCCTCTAAAACCCAAGTTTTCAACCTGTTCCCTCATCTGCTGGCTGGCATGGAGGACCCCAGGACTGGTGGTGAGTGGACCCCAGGCCGGCCCTGGACTGGGATGGTTAGGGGTAGAGAACTGGGATGGGGTTGCCACAGAAGGGAATCCCTCAACATCAGGCATTTGAAAACAAATTGGGAAATGGTAATTACAAGGACTACGGAATTGGAGGGCTGTCACTGGACACCAATCCTTTGGAGAGAGACGATGAGAAGTTGAGGGGTTGAAGCCAGATGGCTTCTTGGTGGCAGTGGAGATTCTCATGCTCTGATAGAGGACTGGGTCCTGGACATCATCGTCAGTGCTACAAAGAAGTCCAGTGTGGCCTGGAGGTCTGGGCTGCTGTGCAGGGTGGGGCCCTAATGGGGAAGCTGTAGGACCTTCATGTGGGAGCAGGTATGTGGGCTGAAACATGCGAAGATCTTCAGTCAACTTCTGGGTTATGAGGGCAATTGTAGCCACAGAGCTCCTTATCTCCAAAAACACCTTCCCCAAACAAGAACAAAAATAAAGGAAAACTGAATTCTGTAAAAGAAACAGGTATTTGGTCACAAGAGGATGATCACCAAAACCTGGTGCATGATCTTTCCCTGGGCCGCCGTCCTGTCATCACCCAGCCACAAGAAAAAGTGCAGGATCCTAAGGAGGGTTCTCTAGAAACAGCTCCAGCAGTGTCAGATCCACACTACTGCTGAGAACACTGAACAAGTGTCCTGCAGATCGGAGCACAGACCCCAGCAAGGGATTATAAAGTGCTCCTGATCTAAAGGATCACACAGAAGCCCTGAAACCTGTGAATATGGCCCCTTACATGACAAAGGGGCCATTGACAATGTGATGAACTGAAGGATCTTGGGAAGGGAGGTCACCCTGGATTATCCTGAGCATAGGATGTAATCACAAGGGTCCTTAGAAGTGAGAGAAGGAGATAGCGTCATTCAGAGAAGATGTGAGGAAAAAAGCAGAGGTACCAGTGAATTTGGACTGTTCACCAAGGGACGCCAGAAGCTTCTGGAAGTTGGAAAAAGGCACGGAAGTGGATTGTACTGCGGATCCTCCGGAAGGAATGCGGCCCTGCTGACCCATTTTAGACTTCTGACCTCCCTGACTACAAGGTAAGAACTTTTCACTGCCTTAACCTGGTCAATTGTTGGCAATTTGTTACAGCATGAATAGAAACCCAGGAGGCAGGAATAATTTTAAAGGACAGATGTGATTAAAAGGACAGGCATGACTTTGCGGGGGGAGTAGCACAAAGGAAGAAGTTCTCTTCAGCCATGGAGTTGTCAGGGAAGAATAAAAAGTGGGGGACATAAGAAAATTTGGCCCTAAAATACAAAACAGAGTCTTAGAATGAGAGAATCCAGAACTTTTCCTGCTATGCAAACAAGTTAACAAACCCCAAACGCCATAACACACCTGGATTATGCCATCCTGGGAGGCCTATTAAGCTGGAAATACTGTAAAATACCCTAATTCCAGGATAAAACCAAATACATTACTATAGACTCTGCAGACATCAAAAGAATGATAAGGGGGTATTATCATTGTAAACCTTACACACAGAATTGTGACTACTTAGTTAAAATGGACCAAAAAGTCTTGAAAAACCACAACCTGCCACAATTCACCCAACATAAAGTGAGTAAAATTCAGAATTTCAAAACATCTGAAAATGATCTCAATGTCTAGAGAGTTTTTCTTTTGTTTTTTTGTTTTTTGGGGGTTTTGGTTCTTTTTTGGGACAGATTTTCACTATGCCTCCCCCAGTAGAATACCTTGGTGTCACAGCTCACAGCAACCTCCAAGTCTTGGGCTTAAGCAATTCTCTTGCCTCAGCCTCCCAAGCAACTGGGACTACAGCCTGCCACAGCGCCCGGCTATTTTTCCGTTGCAGCGGTCATTGTTGCTTAGCTGGCCTGGGCTAGGTGTGAACCTGCCAGCCTCCGGGTATGTGGCTGGTGCGCTAACCACTGTGCTACGGGTGCCGAGCCTCGATGTCTAGAGCTTTTACAGGAAAATTCTGCCGAGAACTTAAGGATGAATTAAAATCAACTTTTGTGCACAGAAAGAGTTCTAAAAGAAATCTAGGGAAATTGGAATGTGTATTCCATTTTAAATAATACATGTGTATGAGGGAATTATTTTAATAATTTTAACAAAGTAAAGATTTAAAAAGTTAAAATATTATTAACTTGGTAATATTGGTTTTGTAAAAAATTATTTTTAATCACATGCCCACCTGATTATAGAATCTGCCTGCACCTGCATGTGCAAACATGATGAGTTATCAGTGGACGTGACTGTGCACCTTCCGTACACCTGTTATTATGAGGGAAATTGTCCTCCGCTTCTTATCTTTCCTCTTCCAGCAGGCAGAGGCATGGACCAAAGGTGACCCAGCATAGACTGAGCAAATGAGGCCAACACTATAGGGCATTTTGGAAGGAGACTGGGCCTTTGAAAAGGCTTCTGGAGTGGAGTCCTCTCCTAGTGTTACATGAGGAGGAAAGAAGATATATTTTGGTCATAGATAGCCATGGATAGGAGGTGTCCTGACAACTTCAGATCCCTAGGATAATGCCCAGGTGAAGGGGATCATGCCTGTCATTAGCACCAATTAGCTCATGCTATTTTAGGCAGATAGTGTCTCTATCCTTAGGAACTCAGATTTACCTTTATTAGTTTAGACCAGCAATTTTCAACTGGTGTGCCATGAGAGGATCTTAGGTGTGCAGCAAAAATTTTTAAAAGACCGCTAATTAAATTTTATATGAGAGAAGTTCAAAGCACAGTAAGTATATTCTTTTTTAACACTTTTTTTGATCAACATAATTTAAGTGTGAGGTTTAACTATAGTTTCAAGTGTGCCTTGAGATCAAAAAGGTTGAAAACACTGGTTTAGACCAATCATCTGGTCTAATGACAGGAGGTCTTCAACAAAACTCCCCTCCCCCTTGCTCCCCGGGTTCTGGTCATTTCTGCAAAACTCCAAACTCATTAGGGAGCTGAAGCAGGAAAGGGGATCGCAGATGAACAGGAACTCCTGTGCAGTGAATGTGCAGAGAGGGCTTGTATTACTGCTGGTCCATTATCACAGAGCAGGACCCAGAGGGGCTGGTGCTGTGACTGGGACCAGCCATCTTCACTGGACCATCTTAAACCCCCCTTCCCTTTTTGAATTTCACACAGTAGACGCTGGAGTCTGGTGGGAGGTTGCAGATATGGATGGAAAAGTGAAGGAAGAAGGATCAGTGACCGGGTGGAGCCAGAGTAGGGAGGAGGGTGGGCTGAGAAAGAATAACAGGGGCCTCACAACCGGCGGGTGGAGAGGGCAAGAGGCAGAACACTGTCAGCTGGTGACCCCTCCCTTCTTTCCTTTTATTCTCTTGTGATATACATGGATGCCAGAAGGTCTGCCAAAGTGTGCATCAAACTCTGAACAGCGGTGACTCGTGGAGTGTGGGATTTGAAGGGATGAATTGACTGTAAAATTCTGCTTTCTATTTACAGACTTCTAGATTATTTTATAACAAGTGTGAATGCTCCTTTTAACATTAAAAAAAGGTAAAATTTAAAAGTCTGTAGTAAACTTACCAAGGGTGGTGACTGAATCCTGCTCCTTCGGGTGGGCAGAGAACTCCACGGTATAGTTTCTGTTGACCAGTGGCTGCCCGTCATGCTCCACCTGGCAGGTGAGCACCACGGCATCGCTGTGGGCAGAGGAGGTCACCAGGAGCCAGCTGGTCCAGCTGTAGGTCCCATCCTTGTTCTTTACAGGGGTTGAGGCTGTTTCTGTTCGGGACACGTTTCCGTTCTCCAACCAGGTCAGCTGTAGTTTCCCAGGGTAGAACCTCTCCAGCCGGCAGGTGACGTTCACCTGGTTCCCCGCCATCGTGGGCTGGTGGGTAACCTCCAAGGTGGGCGGAACTGAAACAGCACAGGGCAGAAGCTCTGACCTCATGACACAGGCAGGGCACAGAGGACGGGCTGAGTAACTTAGCTTCCCCCACCAGGGCAAGGACATCACCCAGGACAGTGCTAGGTATGCAGTAGGGGCTCAAACATAGAGGGCACTCTTTGCATATGAGTGAAAGTGCTAAGTTCAAGCTGAGCACACAGTAGGTGTTCAAGAACTGGTAGCACCTATTAGGATATTAATGAGTGAAATCAACAAGCACAATCCCTGGAGCAGCTGGAATGTAATAACTGCAGCAAAGCAGGTGAAACTGCCAAGCACGTGGGGTGTGGCTCCCAGCAGGGGCTCAGTAACTGCAGTTGCTATTGGAGAAATAAACAAACCTCAAGGCCCAGTGCTCGGCACATGGTGTGTATTCACCTGGCAGGTGCCATCAGAATGAGAGTGGGACATCGGGGTACATGGTAGGTGAGCAGGACAGTTAGGAATTATATTCCAGGCAGTTAAGCGCTGGAACAAAAGCCGCTGGTCCCTAGAAGCCATGCCCCGGAGGTCTCCCCGCATCAGGACCTGGGTTCAAACACCATCCCTGGTGCGGTTGCTACAAATTTTTAAATTTTACCTTTCAAAAAATTTTAAGCCTGGGTGCCCTTTGCTCAGTGGTTAGGGCACCAGCCACATGTTCTGGGGCTGGTAGGTTCGAACCCAGTCTGAGCCTGCTAAACAAAACAAAACAAAACAAAATAGCCAGGCGTTGTGGTGGGAGCCTTGGGCGCCTGTAGTCCCAGCTACTAGGGAGGCTGAGGCAAGAGAATCGCTTGAGCCCAAAAGTTTATGTTGGTTGTGTGAGCTATGATACCACAGCACTCTACCAAGGTGACAAAGTGAGACTCAGTCTCAATAAAAAATATTGAAAGTACTCGTGCTTGCTCTAAAATAATCTAGAAGTCTCTAAATATAAATCACAATTTTAATGTCAGCCCATCCTCCCAAATCCCCCTGGCGACAGGTTTAATGCAAAGGGCAGGGCTTGGGCTGGGTGTGGGCTCCTCTACCTCGGATGGTCTCAGACAAGTTGGCAGTCCCACGTAGAGGGCTCCCCTGCAAGGTGACATGGGCCACCTCGCAGATGACCTGAGAGTGGACATCTCCGGGCTTCAGCGCCACCCTGGCTATGCTGTGTACACGGTAGGAGGCCTTTTCTCCTGCGGGGTCCACAGTGGTCTGGACGTCCGAGAGCTCGTTCCCATTTTTGAACCACGTCAGGGTGATGTTTCTGGGGGAGAAGCCATGGGACTCACAGGTGAAGGTCACTGTCTGCTTAGCTGTGGCCCTCGTCGCAGGACCCAATACCACAGGGACAGAGGGTTTGGCTGAAAAGGAGTGTTAATAAATAAGAGACATGATCGCAATGACCCTCAGAAGTGACAGGCACATGACTTTGTCAAGAACCTTCACAGACGTTATTTTTTAGTCCTGAGATAATGTTGTGTGTGGGGGGTGTGTCCGTATCGTCAGAGGATGTGTTGTGATTTTAGGGCACATCTAAGAGGGAAGGTCCCAAGCTCAGAGGCTGAATCTAAGCAGACATTTGTCCAGACCTTGCTCCTCAGGCCCTGAAATCTGCTCCAGGGGGAGGGCCTGGCCAGGCCACCACGGCCTCCACACAGCTGTCCCCAGCACAGGCTCTCTGAAGCCCCCACACCCAGAAGAGCTGTGCTCTCACCCGACACTGGAGAGGACCACCTTTTCTGGGCCAGTGGGGACTTAACTTGTCCTCTGTGACCTAGAGCCTCTGTCTGCCATGGCTGTGTGTTAGAATCTCCGGAGTCATTAAAAACTTGAGGTGCCCAGGCCCCTGTCACAACAATTAAATTGGCATTTCTAGGTCAGGCGGGTCTGGGGACTGGTTCCAAGTTTCCCAGGTGCCTCTACAGAGCAGTGGTAGGTGAAGCCTCCCCATCCCCCACCCCCATAACCCAGTCCCATTTGCACTGAGGCCTGAAGGGTAAGGGCCCCATCCTGACTCACGGACCCAGGGCCCGTGCTCTGAGCACTTTGTGGATTTGACTCCTTCAACCCCTGCCCCTGCTCTGTGAGACAAGCGTTGTCACTCACATCTGCGGCCACAGGCCAGGAGGTGGCAGAGCTGGAGTGCGCCTGGGCAGTCAGGCTCTGTGTCCTGCTCTCCTAACTGTGGCATCACAGATGCTCATACTAACCCTGACACCACCATCCTGGGCTCTCTGCATGTCCCCTCCAGTCCTCACAGCACCCCGAAGGATGGCCATGACCATCACCATCTCACAGATGGAGAAACTGAGGACTCAAGGGAAGCCAAGACCTGCCCAAGATCACACAACCTTCACGACAACCCCATCACTTACTGAGGTCTCTTCTCTCCCCAGGCTCACTGTGTCCCCCTAACATCCTGGAGGGTTTGGTGCAATGGTCCACATTCTACTTATGGGGAAACTGAGGCTCAGCAAAGGAACTGGGTTGCCCAAGATCACACTATCCTGAAATAATTACAATGTGCTAGGTGGATTTACAGAAAGGACCTGAAATCCTTCCCACTCTCTTAAAGGAGTCCACGGTTGTCACCATTTCACAGATGAGAAAACTGAGGCTGAGAGAAATGAGCACATTTCTCCTTGTCCCTCATGTGTCCCAGTGGACATTTCCTGTGTCCTCCTAAGCTTTCATGTCTGTCAACAGAGCAAGTGCCCTGACACTGACACCCCCTTCCCTCTCCCTGTGAGATCCCTGACTTGAAGCAGCTTAAGGGACAAGCCCCTGACTGGGTGCCGAGGCCTGGTCACCCAACGGCCAGAGAGGGAAGATGGGGCTCCTGCCAGTTTAGGAGAGACTGTAATCCATCACTCACATGGACCCCTCATCTCCTCGTCCTTAGTGCCCGTGAGTGGGTGTGGGTGGGGTGGGGGTTCCGAGGCAGCTCCTTGGTGCTGCTCAGGGAAGGAGCCCACTGCTTCCCCTGCCCTGAGTGTCTGCAGATCTTTCTCACTGGTGTCTGCAGACAAGTCACGTGGTGTCTGCAGACCTTTCTCACTGGTGTCTGCAGACGTGTCACGTGGTGTCTGCAGACCTTTCTCACTGGTGTCTGCAGACGTGTCACGTGGTGTCTGCAGACCTTTCTCACTGGTGTCTGCAGACAAGTCACGTGGTGTCTGCAGACCTTTCTCACTGGTGTCTGCAGACGTGTCACGTGGTGTCTGCAGACCTTTCTCACTGGTGTCTGCAGACAAGTCACGTGGTGTCTGCAGACCTTTCTCACTGGTGTCTGCAGACAAGTCACGTGGTGTCTGCAGACCTTTCTCACTGGTGTCTGCAGACAAGTCACGTGGCGTCTGCAGACCTTTCTCACCGGTGTTTGCAGACGTGTCACGTGGTATCTGCAGACCTTTCTCACTGCCATGTAAAGCAGCCCTGCCCATCTTCACAGGACTGTTTCTGGCTTGTCTGGTTTGGATGCTTATTGCTGTAGAACTGACAGCACAGCTTAGAAGGAGAAGGGTGGAGCACGTGTCCACACTGTGAGCAGCACAGCTGGGGGCTGCAGGGACGGGGCTGTGCATCAGGATGTGGGGCTGAAACCTCAGCTCCCCTCCCTGCTCTCAGGTCAGGTCCCCTCTCTGAGCCTCAGGGTCCCCATCTGTAAAGGGACAGCACACGGTGCCTCCTTGGCAGCACTGGTTACGGAGAAAGTGGCAGGATCAGGAGGCAGCACCTGGAACCACTGCCGCCCCGGCCTCTGCCCTCCTCCCTCCTGTCCCACCAGGGCATCATTTAGGCCAAGGGCAAGGCCAAGGGGAGTGAGCCTGCCAGGATCCAGCAGACCTGAGTCATGCCCGAGCCACTTCTTGCCTGGGATGGCCTGGGCATTGATGTGCCATCTGGGGACTTTAATGTTTCTGACTGTAAAATCTGCAAGGTCAGGAGAAAGCCACCTTCCCTGCCTACGTCCAGGGGTTTTTGGGGAACCTGAATGCTATATCATCTAGGATAACATATTTGCAATAGCCACATAAATTAAAACACTCATGCCCTCTGCCTGGCAATGCCATTTCCAGCAGGCATCTCCTACCTGTGCAATGCAGGCTGGTGCATGTAGCAGCCCATCCATGCAGAGTGCCCTTAATAGCCCAAGGATGGAGACAATGTGAACGTCCATTTACAGAAGACTGTAAATAAATGGTGATACTTCCATACGATGGAGTATTCTCTAGCTGTTAGACAACGGGGCTACTTCCTATGTCCTGATACAGAACCTCAATACTGAATGATTTGACTTAAATTTGGGTGTGGTTCTCATCACCAGCAGGTCTCAGGGTGTGCACGGGGGGAGGATTCTGAACCTTTGGGACTCTGATGAGAAGGAGAAGTGCCAGGTCCCACTCAGTGGTTCTGCTCCAGAGCTTCTATCCAGCACCTACGATGCACCCGGCTCCTCCATGGAGAGTGACTGATGTGGGGCCAGTGAGGAGCCTGCTCCTGTCACTCCATAGCCATGTTACTACGGGCAAGGCCTGTGTCATCACTTGGCCTCAGGTTCCCCATTTGTAAAGGGGTGTGGGCTGAGTGGCCTGAAGGTCTTTCCTGTGCTGATATCCAAGATTCAGGGGACAGAAAAAGGATTCAGGGCCTTGCACAGGAATCCCCAAAATGAGCATCTTTGCTACTTCACCTGGGGGACCACTAAGTCACCCTCATAGGGGACCTCTTCCCTGGAGTGAGAGACATTCAGAGATGACCCAGCTCTGCTCAGAGTTTACTGTGACTGTGTGAGTAAGTTTCTGAATCACATGGGGTTTCCTGAGTAGAACCCCAGCAAATGTCAAACTTCTTGGCATCTGTTCCAACCAGGGCCATCAGATTTTTCTTCGTCTTTTTCTTTTATGAGACAGAGACTAACTTTGTCACCCTGGGTAGAGGGCTGTGTGTCATAGTGCATAGCAACCTCAAACTCCTGGGCTCAAGTGATCATCTCACCTCAGCCTCCTAAGTAGCTGGGACTATAGACACCCACCATAACACCTGGCTAGCTTTTCTATTTTTAGTAGAAATGGGGTCTCGCTGTTGCTCAGGCTAGTCTCAAACTCCAAGCTCAAGCAATCCACCTTGCTCGGCTTCCCAGAGCACAAGAGTTACAGATGCCAGCTACCGTGCCCAGCAAGGGCCATCAGATTAAACGGGGAATCTGTGCCTCTTAAGAATCTTCTCAAAGTGACATTTTGATGTGCTCCCTCCCTAGCTGCACCCCAGCTCTGCCACCTCCTGGCCTGTGGCTTACCTGCTCCCTGCCTTCTAAAATTTCTCCTTCTTGGAAGGGAGGAGAACTTGAGCTTCCTGGGTGCAGAGCACTGCCTGTGTGTTCACTGCTGTTTCCACACCACCCCGAGTGGAGCCAGCACACAGTAGGTTCTCAGTGGGTGCCTGCGGCATGAAGGGGAGACTTGGCCTCCCTGAGGGGAAAGTTCTCTCTGGGGCAGCAGGTCTGGCCTGTGCCTCGGATCCCACTCAATCTGTCACTTCCCTGTTCCATGAGACGAAAGGGCTGGGCCAGTCTGAGAAAGGCAAGGGCTAGTGAGCCCGGAAGGCCAGGGGTGCAGACTTTCCTGCCATTTACCAACTGGGGAGCCCTGAGCAAGCAGGATGATGTCTACAGGCCTCAACCTCCCCCACATGTAGGGGGGTGACATCACCATAGCTCACAGCTGCCTCAAACTCTTGGGCTCAAGTGATCCTCCTGACTCAGCCTCAGGAGTATCTACAGGCACTCACCACAATGCCTGGCTAGTTTCTTTATTTTTAGTAGAGATGAGGTCTGGCTCTTGCTCAGGCTGGTCTCCAACTCCTGAGCTGGGGATATTGCCACGTCGGCGTCCTAGAGTGCTAGGATTACAGGCATGAGCTGCTGCTCCCTGCCACTGCTGACTCACTGTCACACCCCAGGGGACAGAGGAGGCCCCCACTGCACTCACCACTCACAGACACCTCAGTGCCTGGTCCAGACTTAAACTCCACGGTTTCAGGAGTTGCTCTCCGGAACTTCACACAGTAGTAGGTGCCGGTGTCAGCTGGGGTGATGTTACTGATGCGGATGGAAAAGTCCAGGTTGTCTCTCTTCGTGTGATCTGACATATTTGTTACCCGGGGGGGGTGGACTTTGGCACTGTAGATCAATTCTCGGTCTCGCCCAGTCCCCTTGAACCAACAGATGGGCCCCACGGGGACCTGGGAGGTCATAGTGCAGCGCAGAGTGGCCGTCTCTCCAGCGGCGACTGACACTGACCTGTCGGGCTGAATCACCTGCAGCTCCTCTCCTGTCACCCCTGGAGGGACACACAGAGCAGTCGTTTATCCACCTATGTGACCCTGCACATTTCTCAAGTGTTCATTGGCCTCATTCGCTGTCTGTGTGCACACCCTGAGCAAGCCTTGAGTTCAGTACACGGCATGGACTATCTCAGTTAACCCTCAGAGAAATCCTGTGACATGAGAGGTTGTTACAGTGGCCTCATTTGTAATAAGAGGGTAAATATGTAGTAGAGCATGGGTTTGAGCACCTAGGGAGCTCCTCAGCTTTCTCCCTCTCTGAAAGTGTCTCACTTCACCCAATATTTCTGCTTCCCCACTTTCTGACTGTTGCATTAGACATGGCCATGAGAGTTCTTTGGTCCAGGTGTGTCCAAGCTATTGGCTTCTCTGCACCACAGTAGAGAAAGATTTGTCTTGGGCCACACATTAAATACACAAACAATATTTGAAGTTGATGATCAAAAACAACCATTCATAATTTTCATGATTTCTGCTCCCACAAATAATCAAAAAAGTCCCGACATAATGCACATGTAGCCCTTGGACCACAGGTTGGGCACTTCTGCAAGTTGTGAGCAGAAGTTATAGTTTAGTTTAGGCTATGCATGTAACTGCAAGAATCTTTATGGATTCAACTTCTTCCTTCCAGAGAGAACTATAAAGCCTTGATCTGGTTTTCTCTACAAGGCTGGATTCCTGAGAGAGAGTATGATACGCAGAACTCCCAACACATAAAGAACATGTGGCTTACATAAGGACCACATTTTTTAGGTCCCTGGATTTTGTCTCCCTAGAATAATCATGATACATAAGTGGTCCTGATTTTTCTGTGACAAATTATAACAAGCCTAATGCCTTACAACAAGAGACATTTGTTATTTTATAGTTCTGAAGGGCAGAAGTTGAAAACTGGTCTTACTATGCTATAATCAAGAAAAAAGAAAAGAAAAAGTCAAACACACGGAAGTAGAGAATAAAACAGGTTACCTGGAATAGGGCAGGGAAGAAGGTAAGGAAATGTAAGTCAAAAGATACAAAGTTGCAGACAGGTAGGATGAAAAGTCTAGAAAGTTCTAATGTACAATGAGGACCGTGATTAATGATATGGTAGTGTACTCACTATTTTTCCTAATAGATAAGGTTTTAGGTGCTCTTGACGTGCACACACAAAAGGAACTAACAGAAATCAGGAAAAGGAAGTATTATCAAAAGGAGACCATCAAAGGAGATAAAAATTATACAGAAGAAGCAACCGGAAATTTAGGAGCTAAAAAGGAGAATAATGAAAAGTTCATTAGAGGAGTTCCAAAACAGATTTGAGCAGGCAGAAGAAAGAATTCAAAAACTTGAAGACAGACCAGTTAAAATGATTGAGTCAGCACTGTAGGAAGAAGAAAAAGAATAGAGAAAAGAGAAAGCGTTGTGGGACATCTGCAAGGGGATGAACATACACATTATGAGAACAACACAAGAAGAAGAAGGGTAGAAAGACAGCAGAGGAGATTGGGGCAGCGCCTACGGCTCAGTGAGTAGGGCGTCGGCCCCATATCCCAAGGGTGGCAGGTTCAAACCCAGCCCTGGCCAAACTGCAAAAAAAAAAAAAGAAAAAGAAGCAGAGGAGATTATGTGAAGAAATAATATCCCAAATCTGATAAATTATGTGAATCTAAAAATTCAAGATGCTGAACAAACCCTAAGTAAGATTTACTGGAAGAAACGCACAATTAGACACATTATATTCCAACTATTGAAGCTAAAGTGAAATACAGTATTGAAGGCAGCAAGAGAGAAGCGAATCCTCACATGCAAGTGTTCCTTCATATTATTATCAGTCACATTTTTTTACAGAAACATTAGAGGCCAAAAGGCAGTGTGATTATAAATATAATGTGCTGAAAGAAAACAAAATTTGGAACTAAGAGTTCTATGCCTGGTAAATCTGCCTTTCAAAAATGAGGGATAAATTAAGATATTCTAGAATTCATTCCCATGAAACTAACCTAAAAGGAATCTTTTAGGTTGAAAGTTATTAGCAACATAGTAACTCAAAGTTGTAAGTAGAAGGAAAGATCTTTGGCCATAATGTAAAATTTAAAAACTTCGTATTGTGCTGAATGTGAGCACTGTGCCCAGGTGACCAGTGTGCTAAGGCTGGTCCCTATTATCAGTTCCTTTTCTTGCCCTCGCATATGACCTAGGGACATTCAAACACTCCAGTGAGATCCCCTCATGACTTTTGTTTGTGTTCTTCACCTTCACTCCCAGTACAGGACTTATCCAGGAGTCTCCTCTCTCTTATTCTTCATTTGCTGAGTTGAACCTATCCTCTGGGAGCTCCTCCTCTGTGGCTCCCTGGATGTCATGTCATGCCTCCTTCCCTAGGACCTGTGAGTAAAACAAATCCTTCACTTCCATATGCCTCTACAAATGTGATTTCTCCAGCCATGTTAGAATGATCCTAAAAAGAACCCATCAGTGGGACTTACTCCACCATTTATAACACAACTGGCAACAAGGCCGTGATTGTTTAAAATTAAGTGGAAAGTTCTTAGGAGAACTTTGACAGCTCCTGGTTTAAAATTTCTGTTCTGATTGGAATCCACTGTTTGGAGGGGATCTGTACCCTGCTGGCATTTGCATGCACAGCTTTGTGTTGTTGACAGGACTCTCTATCCTGAAGGTGGGTATCTGGTGAGGGCTTCAGGCTACTTCCACTCATGGCAGAAAATGAAGGGAGCTGGTGTGTGCAGAGATCCCATGGCAAGAGAGGAAGGGAGTGTGGAGGTATCAGGATCTTTTAAACAAACCAGCTCTTGCAGGAACCACTAGAGTGAGAACTCATTCACTGCTGAGAGGGGGCATTAATCTATTCAAGAGGGATTCATTTTAGGGACCGACAGCAGGCATAAGCAAACAGGCTGGTAAGCAGGGTAAACAGTTTAACACCTTCACCTCGGAGAGGAAGCAAACTTGAGGAGGCCAAAGACATCCATGAACATCTAGCACTGAATCCACAATGGCAGGAAACCTGAGTTTCAGGTCTTTTCCAGGTTTGGAGTATGTGGAGAAACACCCCAAGGTGTCCTATTGTCCCACCTCGCCTCCTTATCAGTGTGGTAGAAATCACACCCACCAGGACCATGACAGTTTACAATTGCCATGGCAACCCTTGAAGTGACCCTATAAGGTTAGAAATGGGGAGGACCTTAAGTTCTAAGTAATTCCTGTCTCTTTCCTAGAAAAATGAAGAACATTCTTCCCACTTTTTAGCATGTCATGAACTATAAACATAAAACAGAGATGAGTTAAGACCTGGCACCTTTTCCTTTCTCTGTTCCTCTTTCCAAAACATATCCTCGCTAGCTTTTGTTTTGCAAAGCTTCCTCTTTTTCTGTAATTAAGCGGCTTGTACAAAAGGGCTTTGTGTCTGTCATCACTCCGTCACTCTGTGTCACTGGCCCTGCTTATGATCTTCCAAGCAAGGAATGAAGAACCAGAGCAGCTCTTTCTTAAAATTGAACTTGTCATCCACCCCCATGACCAAAGCACCTTCCGTTAGACTCCACCTCCAATGCTGGGGATCAAGTTTCGACTTGAGATTTAGAGGGGACAAACATCCAAACCATAGCCAGGAGTAATTATAGCTAAGAACATAAAAAAATTCTACACTGGATGGTGCCTATGGCTCAAAGGAGAAGGCTGCTGGCCGCATATGCCGGAGGTGGCGGGTTCTAACCCGGCCCCCGCCAAAAACTGAGAAAAAAAAAATCTACACTGAAACTATAAAACATTAATGAAAGAAAGTGAAGAGGACTCAGATCAATGGTAAGCTATCTTGTTTTTCTTCTTTATCAAGATTTAGCATCGCTGAAATGTCCAAAATACCCAAAGAAAATTATAGATTTGATGCAATACCTAACAGAATACCAAGGGCATCTTCACAGAAACAAACAAAAAAAAAAAGTCCTAGAATTTCTATGTAACCACAAAAGACCTCAAAACACCAAGGAAATTTTGAGGAAAAAGAACAAAGTCGGTAGCATCACATTACCTGACTTCAAAATATACTACAAAGCTATAGTAACTAAATATATATTTTTTGGCAATTAAAAAGTAAAATGAATTTGTTTCTGTTAAAAATTATTTGAAATAAAAAGGAAATGGTGAAAAAAGTTAATTAAAAACTCTTTATGTGTACACTAACAGTCTCTCATATATATATATACAGAAACATATCATCACAAATGTATCTAAATGTGTGCCTTAGGCTGCTAGTGTACAAAGTTGTTCTTAGAATTAAATAAAATTGTAGGCCAGGTGTGGGTGCTCTCACTGGTAATCCTAGGAATTTGACCGGCCCAGTTGGGTGGATTGCCTGAGGTCAGGAGTTGGAGACCAGACTGAGCAAGGGCAAGACCCCTGTCTCTACTAAAAACAGAAAAACAAAACAAACAAAAAAACCAACCAGGCATAATGGTGGGCACCTGTATTCCCAGCTAGTCAGGAGGCTGAGGCAAGAGGATGGCTCAAGCCTAAGAGTTTGAGGTTGAACTACGACACCACAATGCTCTATACAGGGCAACCTAGTGAGACTCTGTCTCAAAAAGAAAGAAAGGAAGGAAGGAAGGAAATAAAATTGTAATACATATAAAAAATTAGGAAAAAATTTGGCATGTAAACCAATTTCATACATCCCCAGGGAAACAGTGCACCTCTGCCCATGTTGAGTGGGCACCATTTCAGACCTCCTTTCTTCATGGCAGTGAACAGAAAATGCTGGGCTGTCTTTCAGCTCACTCTGTGGCCTTGGGCCTATTGCCTCATCTCAGGAGTCTCAAGAGGTTCTAGATTTGAATAACAATTCTTCTGTGAGCGTTTCATCAACTGAAATAGTATAAAAATGTAAGTATTGTGTGGTGGTGGTGGTTTGAAGCATCATCTGATTTGATGCCTCTAGTAGCCAGCTTTAGGGGACAAATCACACAGAAAGTATTCGGGTCCCATATTTTATGCTTTCAGATAATGCCCTGTTCTTGGTTTTCCTTGGTAGACAAAATAGTATGTCTGTGGTTACCTAAAGGTTCTGGAAATCTTCAGGTTTGGGGGACTGGGGATTCCAGTCCAAGGCAATACTCACCTGGGAGTCCCAGCAGTAGAGTCAGCAGCATCAATGGATGAGGAGGGTGGGACCAGGGGGCAGGGAGGAGCATCCTGGTGGGCTCTGTCCAGACGTCTGTGCTGAAAGATCTCAGGCTATCCACTGTGCAAGGAAGAGAAGCCCAGCCTCTCCTGATACAAGAGGAAGTAGCTGTGTTGGTGAAACAGTAACTGGCTTTTAGGTTGTGAAATAGAACCAGTAACAGCAGGCAGCTACAAGGCTGGGAGTGACTAATCTTACATTTTGAGGGATTCACACAGGCTTAGAAGAAATAATGCTTCTTCCCTGCTGGGGTCTGTGATCTCTCCACATGGCCTCTCATCACATCTTCAAGTCCACATGGTGTTTTTCCATTTGGGAGTCTTAGGACAAGAAGGATCTGTGGTTGTGAGCTGCAACTCAGATTCCACTCTCAAGACCCTCAGATATGTCTGGTTTATGGTCTCCTTCTGCAAAAGGTTCAACCAAGAGCTACTCAGCTGGAGTTGGCTGGGTTAACCAGGCATTCTAAACATTGGAGGAGAAGCAGGTCTGCTCCTGAATTGATTCTGTATTCCAACTTTTTATTGATATAACTAGCAAAACAAAACCCTAATCCTGTTTAAAGTCGACCTTAGCACTTCTATATGCCTGCACCCAGCAAGAGGAATTGTTTTCTAACTTCTTCCAGGAGAGGAAGTAGGTTTAGGTTAATAAGGATCTGTGTTGTGGAGTGAGGTGGGAATTATGGGTTATGGAAGGGAGCAGGGCAATGGGGGTGGGGGGAAATGTTGTGGGCAGGAACTTGTGAAGTCACATCCATTTTAATACTTAGTTCTGCATTCAGACCACCTAGTCCATTTACTGCCTTCTGCAGATGGGAACTGGGGCAGAGGTAAAACAGATGTCCCAACCGAAAGGGTGTGCTATGGGGTTGGACAAGTCAACTCTTAGGCTCAGTTTTGTTCTCTAAACTGGGAATAACAAGTCATTCCCTGCAGTGTTTTGGTGGAGGTTAAAGGATATAATGACAGGGGGTAACATGCCTGTAATCCAAGAAGTCATTATTAATCCCCTGGTACAAGGTGAAGAGATGAAACTCAAATATTGCTTTTGAATAGATCCTTGGAGCGAGGTGCTAGGTGCTCCCCAGTGGCTTCTTCCCATCTTCCTGGACCTCCTAAGATGCAGCTTCTACGGTATACTTGGCCTACCCCTGCCACCATGAGCCCAAAGGCTCCCTCTGAGATTCTTCTTACAGAATTCTGCTCCTTGTTAATCCATAAATCACTTCCTTCTCTTACCATTTCCAGCTGTATGTTTTTTGATAAGGCATTTGGTTTCTCTGGGCCTTTGTTAGATGCTAGGTAAGAGGAGGTTGTCACATGCATGCTGTAGAGATATGGTAGGAACAATATAAATGAAACCATGCCAAATACTTGGTTCATAATTAATTATCACCAAAAAATTGTGGTTATGAGTAGTATTTGTGTACATGAACAGTTCACTGCTATATTCCTGTCAAAGTTATGCCTTAGAAATAAAATGGTTTCTCCTCCAGCATCTATGACTATCACATACTGAGTTTTAGGTCCTTCATCTGTCATGAGTAACTCTAAAATGAAATTATACAATTTATCGTATTTACATCCAAATTTCAGTTTAAATTAGGCAAGTGTGTACATCATGAAATTTTTCTCCCTTTTCCACATCCACAGAAATGAAAATGAAAAATGATAATATTGTATTAATAAATGTCCGCAAGAAATGAGTCTCAACACAATATGAAGGAATAGTAGTAGCTATCATTTGTGGAAGATGTACTGTGCTCCAGATACTGCATCAAACACGTTACATCAGGTACCTCATTAAGTCATTTCTCCAACCCCACGAGTTATTCTCTATCCTTGACCTCATTTTACAGGTGAGGAAACCTGAGGCAGCTTGAGAATAATGGGTTTGCTCACCAGGTTTTAAATTTAGGACATAGGCTGCCACCTTACACAGCATTCACTTTTAACTGTTGCACTAGGACCTCTCTCATGGGAAGGGAGAGACATGTGTCCAGTAGAAAGCAGAGAAGAATCCATAGCCTCAATTAAGATCAGCCACAGAGCAATGCTAAGGCAGGGACCATTCTCCACACGGCCCTGACCCACAATCACTTATTACTGAAAAGACGGCAGTGCAAGCAGAAATCACCAAAGATTTGGGGAACAGCAACACCATGAGAGAGAGACAAAAACCTCCAGAACAACAATAACTAAAAAATAAAAACAGCAATCAAAAAAACTACATCTGAGGAAACAGGAAAAAATATCGTATGAAAGGTCTTTAAAATATTTAATATTTATTTCTTTATAACTTTGTCTTTATAACAAAAGGGAAGTATGTCCATGAAACAATAACAGGCACTTTTGAAACAAGCATAGTCAAGCAGGAAAGAAGAACACCTGTATAGGAAAAAATAACAAATCAGAAACTTAGGAAATAAAAATATAATCAATGCTGAAATTAAAAAAATGAGTTAATGAGCTGACTATACATAATCAAAGAATGAATTAATGAGCTGAGTGATCATGTGGGGACAATCTCACAGAACACTGTACATGGAGACACAACCAAAACAAAATACATAATTGTGTATAAATATAGAAATAACAAAAAATATACTACAAAACACTTCAAAAGGTTGTTTTAGCAATATTAGTACCTGAAAAATATAATTTAAGATAGGAAGTGAAATGAATGTAAGAGGAATGTTTTCTTTCATAAAATCAACAATTAACCTGAAATATATAACCCATAAACTTTTATGCCTCTTATAAACGTGATTTGAAATACATGACTCAAATATTGATAGAATAGTGTTGGGGAAATGGCAGATGCTATGCTTAGAGGAGCAAACTGTCTCGCTGTGAACTCCAACCCTTCGATAAAGATCTACTGAACAGACATGTGCTTATATGAGTGGTTATCTTTTGTGGAAATCGTGCAAGGGATCAATTCCGAAATTCAGGTTGAGTTGGTGCAATACAGATACAGCCCGAATATTTGAGAGAACCAAGAGCCTGGGGGATAAAATTCTCTTTACTCTGCCATATTCCCTCCCCCACTACTGGTGACTGAAGGTGTAAGTAATCAGGAGAGGCTTTAGGACAAATGAAGAATTGGGAGTAGTGGCAGATGTTTTATAAGGGAAAAACTGAGTTTGTGGGTATAGGAACCAGAACTTCTAGATTTGAATTACAGCTCTAGAGCTCCTAGCATGTGACATGGGGGAGTCTATTTAACTTCTCTCATTCCTGAGTTCCCTCAACTGTAAAATGGAGATTATCATAACAACTTCATAGGTTTGTTACAAAATGATGCAACCAATTTAAGAGACAGTGTGGCAGTTTCTAACAAAACTAAACACACTCTTTACCATATGATCCAACAATTGTGTTCCTTTCTATTAATATTTATCTGAAATATTTAAAATCTTACATCCCCACAAAAACCTGCATGTGCATGTTTATAGCAGCGTTATCCATAATTTCCCAAACTTGGAAGCAATGGAGACATTCTCCAGTAGGTGAGTAGATAAAAGTGTAGCATATCCACATAATGGTATATTATTCACCACTAAAAAGAAATAAGCCATCAAACCGTGAAAAGACAAAGAGGAAACTCAGCTGCATGTTATTGAATGAAGGAAGCCAATCTAAAAAGGCTAAATCTTGTATGGTGCCAACTAAATGACATTCTGGGAAAGGTAAAAACCACAGAGACTGGGTTGAATGAGTTGTTGTCAGGGATTGGTGGAAAAGAGGATGGAAATACAGAGATTTTTCAGACTGTCAAACTCTTCTGTATAATATGCTACAATGGTGGATACATGTCATTACACATCTGTCAAAACCCACATAGTGTAGAAGACCAAGGGGATAAACGAGAATTTTCTGTACCTTTTGCTCAATTTTACTGTAAGGCTCAAACTACTCTAAAACATAATGTTTATTACTCTTTTTTAGAAGTCCCTCTAGTAGCTTCTAAAAGCCGTAGTGGTGTGTGCTTGTAGTCCCAGCTGCTTGAGACACTGAGGTGGGAAGATCACTTGAGCCTAGCAGTTCAAGGCCAGCCTAGGCAACATAGAGAGACCCTGTCTCTGAATGAAAAGTCACTCTAGTATCATAAACTGGTAAAATATACAACTGAATGAGATGCAAATCTGTTGTGGGCCCTTGACTGTCTTGTAACACAACCAAGAGAATACTCTCTTCTCCCTTGCCAGTAGAGGAAGTGAGTTTATTTAAATAAGCTTGTGGGTTTAGAAGGCATCATTTGGAGAGGGAGGGGAAATGATGGGAGGAGAAAATGGGAGGAAAAAGCAGAACATTCACTCAGAGAATTTCAGGACTTCATGAATTGTTTAAATATATGATTTATAGAGATCCCTGAAGGAGAAGAAGAATGCCCCAAAGGAATGGAAACTCTACTGGAAGATATCATAAATGAAAAGTTCCTCAGTTTCACTAAAGATTCTGAAACTCACCTTTCAGAGGCATATTGAACCCTGGGTCATCTCAAAACAGAGTATCTGCAAGACACATTGTAACGAACCTGTACAAAGTCAAGACAAAAGAGGAAATCCTGCAAGGAGCCAGGAATAAGTGTCAACTGAGTTACAGGGGCAGATCCATCAGGATGACAGCAGCCTTCTCAACTGAAACTTTTCAAGGCAGAAGAGAATGGTCATCTACTTTCAACGTTCTTAAACAAAACAATTTTTCAGCACGGAATTCTGTATCTTACTAAACTAAGCTTCAAAATTGATGGAGAAATCAAGTATTTTGCTGATATGCAAACATTGAGGACATTTACCACAGCAAGACCATCCTCAATATTTGATTTCTCCATCAATTTTGAAGCTTAGTTTAGTAAGATACAGAATTAGTAATTAGTAAGATAATTAGTAATTAGTAAGATAAGGAAATTAGTAATTAGTAATTAGTAAGATACAGGAAATCCTTAGACCTATTCACTACACCAACCCATCACAATAGACCACCAGAAAAATGAACACCCATAACTAATGGACCAAACTTACTTTCCACAATGGCACAAAGGATAAAAGTAAGCAACAAAGTCTCACAAGATAAGATGAACTCAACCACACTTCTCAATTGTTTCAATAAATGTTAATGGCTTGAATTACCCACTAAGGAGGCACAGGCTGGCTGATTGGATAAAGAAGCACAAGCCATCCATATGCTGTCTCCAGGAAACAGACCTAGCCTCAAAGGGCAAAGAAAGGCTCAGGGTTAAGGAACGGAAAACAATTTTTCAGGCGAATGTAGATCAGAAGCAAGGAGGGTTTGAGATCTTATTTTCAGATACAAGTGGATTTTAAGCAACTAAAGTTAAGAAAAACAAACATGGCCTTGGCACCTGTACCTCAGTACACCACATATACCAGAGCTGGTGGGTTCAAATCCAGCCTGGGCCTGGCAAACAATAGTGACAACTACAACCAAAAAATAGCTGGGCATTGTGGCAGACACCTGTAGTCCCAGCCACTTGGGAGGCTGAGGCAAGAGAATCTTAAGCCAAGAGTTTGAGGTTGCTGTGAGCTGTGATGCCATGGCACTCTACCGGGGCAACATAGTGAGACTCTGTCTCAAAAAAAAAAGAAAAGAGAAAGAAAAAAAGAAAGAAAAAAGAAAAAAAGAAAAAACAAACAAACACGGTCACTTCATACTGGTCTGGCAATAATACAGTAAGAGGAAATTTCAATTCTAAATATTCATGCACCCAATTTAAATACTACCAGATTTATGAAACAGACCAATCAAGGTCTGAGCCATATGATATCCCTTAACACCTTAATAGCTGGGAAATTTAACAGCCCTCTGACACAACTGGATAGATCCTCTAAACAGAAACTAAGCAAAGATACAAGTAACTTAAGTGTGACCCTATAACAAATGGGTTCAATAGACCTATACAGAACACGCCATCCTAAAGGTAAGGAATATACATTTTTCACATCAGCCCATGGAACATACTCTAAAATAGATCATATCCTAGGATACAAATGAAACCTCAACAAAATTAGAAAAATTGAAATTATACCTTGTATGTTCTCTGACCAGAAGGCAATAAAGGTAGAACTCAACAAAAACTGTCAACCCTACACAAAGGCATGAAAATTATGCAAATTTATGCTGAATGACAATTGGGCAAGGAAGAGATAAAGGAAGAAATTGTTAAATTCCGGAAACATAACAACAATAAAGCTACAAGTTACCTAAACTAGTGGGATACTGCAAAAGCAGTCTTAAGAGGGAAATTCATCACATTAGATGTCGACATCCAAAAAGCAGAAAGAGAGCACATCAACAAACTGATGAATCATCTTAAGGAAATGGAAAAGGAAGAATAATCTAATCCCTAACCTAGCAGAAGAAAAGAAATAATCAAAATTAAGTCAGAAATTAGTGAAATTCAAAACAAAAGAATCATTCAGAAAATTACTGAAACAAAGAGGTGGTTCTTCAAAAAAATAAACTAAATCAATAAACCTTGGCCAGACGTACTAGAGTCAGAAAAGTAAAATCTCTAATAACCTCAACCGGAAATGAAGAAGAAGAAATAAAACATAATCATAGAGATACAGGAGATTATCTCTGAGACACGTTTTATTTTGAAGTCCAACATCTAGTAGAAACCAAGGGCCTCAATGACATAGTCATTTATTTATTAAAAAATTTGATGGCCTGTTACATGGCAACCACTGTTTTGTAAACTGAGAGTACATATAGTCACTTCTCAATTAAGACTGGCATTCTATTTGAGGTAAGACAGACAGACAGATACAGACAGTTCTCATTTTGGTGCTGACGTGAATGAATTTGAGTTAACAGTTTAGTTCAGTAACACCAGTCCTCCAGTGCAAGGTTCAAATTTTACACAACAAAGTGAATTTGTTTCACTGATTTGCATAAAGTGCAAGCTACAGAACCAGCTCCTTGGTCCACAAATCATTATGTGAATAACTAAAGCTTGTCATGATCAGTAACCAATCATGTCACTTCTTTCAAAGTCATATGGCTCAGAATAAACCTCTTTTATCTATTTATTTATTTTTTTTTTTGCAGTTTTTGGCCAGGGCCAGGTTTGAACCTGCCACCTCTGGTATATGGGGCCAAAACCCTACTCCTCTGAGCTACAGGTGCCATCCCTCAGAATGAACCTCTTTAAATATTTTGGCAGAATTTGGCTTTTCCATCATCAAGAAGGCAAGCACTATTCCAATTCCTCTTGACATGTTTTTATAAAGAAATAACACATTTTAACTCTCAATGTTTCTAATGTTTCAAATTGCAATGTACTAAACCTTCATATTATTTCATTCTTCACTGCCCAATAGGTTTATAACTGAGAGGATGTGAGAGAATCTCTAATATTTTGTTAACACATTATCAAAGTCACCAGAATAATCATAATTTTTCCCATTGACTATGGAGATTATTTCTAAGGGTTTCAGTTTGCACATTTTTTTTTCCAGAGATGGGGTCTTGCTGTGTTGCCCAGGCTGGCCTTGAACTGCTGGGCTCAAGTGATCTTCTCACTTCAGCCTCCTGAGGAGTTGGGACCACAGGAATGAGCCACTGGCCCAACTTCACAGTCCTTTTTACAATCCTGCATTGCCATGAAAGCAAGGACTGTGTACTCAGTATAGTACAGATGACAATAACTGATAAGAAAAAAATGAGGTCAAGAGGAATTCATATGCCATGGAGAGAGAGAGGAATTAACATTTTATGTAAGGTGGTGTGCGAAACGTGCCTTTAATAAAGTGACATTGAGCAAAGATTTGGAAGAAGGGAGGGAGCCATGCAAATGTGTTGGGGAATAGCAGAGGACTGAGAAGGAATTGCTGTGGTTGAAGCAGGGAATCCAGTTAGAAGATGCAGCAATGGTCCAGGGAGAGATGACGCTGGCTGGGACAGAGGTGTGTAGAAAGTGCACAGATTATGGACACGATGCCGAGGAGTGATGGAGCAGGCTTCGACTGGCTCCTGAGGGCCCTTGTAAAATTTCAGTTCTGCAGTCTGGTTGTTAAACTGTTGGTAACTTGAAACGGACCACATTGGGAGTATTTACAACACAGAAATTGAGAAGGACCACCAATGTGGCTTTTTCCTTCCCCTTTCAAAATCAATTGTTCAACATTTACCTTTTCACCAGTGGACACGTGCACTTTCAAACCAGAATTGTGTATGCGATGTAAAGAACAAACAAAACAAAAAGGACCCCAAGGCTTTTAGACTGTCACCTCGTTCCCACCATGAGCCAGAGGACTGGAAGTATGCAGGGTGACAGACAAACTGTTGCTCCCATCACAGGGACAGGAGGACAAACTTCCTTATGGGTTTGAGAAGTAGGGCACTTAGACAAAGGAGAAGGAGAATAATTTTTCCTCTTAAAGTGGGATTGGGCTTCCCAACTTCAGTACTCAGGAGACCCCGGACAAGCTCAGCACCTCTGGGCCGTTTGGGGTAGGCTGGGACCCAGAGACAGAGAAACCCCTGAGAGCCCGGCCGGGGGTCTGCTACGGGTGGTCCGAGCTGATGGATCAGTGTCCTCAGGCACTGATGTGTGGCTTTTTACTCCCCTTCTAGGGAGGTGTCCTGAGTCAGTCCCCACCTGATCCCATGGCCCCTGTTCAGGACCACAGAAGAAGACCTGGCCCTGAGGCATCAAGGGCTGACTGTGCTGACACAGGAGCCTGAGGCATCTGGAGCCAAGTCTGTGGAAGGTTCTCTCTGGCTTCTTCCCTCAGGCTGAGCCCCTCAGGGAAGGACGGAGGCAGCAGAGACTGAGGGTCCCACGTGACAGGGGTGGAAGGAAGGTGCTGAAGAGAAACAGATCCACATTTAATCATCTCTGCTCATCGTTCCTGAGAGCCTGCTATGTCCCCAGTGCGGGCCTCCTCCTGGGATGCGTGTCCCTGGGATGGGGCTCTGCCTGCTCAGCTCCACTCCCAAGTCCCATCTCCTCTTCCCGAGTCCTGACTCCCCTTCCTGAGTCCGTTCTGCTCAGGTACCTGGAGTGTGAGAGCGGGAAAAGCCCTCAGAGCAGCCCGTCTGGGGCTTCTCATCCTACTCTACAAGGGGCATAGCTTTGGCCCCACGGACCCCAGAGGTCAAGTAACCTAGAGATGGCCTGCACGGGAGGTCAGCTGCTTCTCATCCAGCCCCTTCTGCCCATATCCTCCCTGGGACCCTGGGGATATTGTGGACACCCTTTGAACACCCTAGCCCATCTCCTACAGCACCCACACACTTCCTTGCAGTTGGGAGTCTCTTGAGCGTTCTCTGACTCCCGAGGGCACCAAGGCAGGTGTGTCACCTTCTGTGAAGTACACTAGTCTGACACTGTGTGGCAGGTGCACTGGCCCCTGCTGGCCTTGCCCTCTCTCCCCCACACTTACAGTCAGGCCTTCTGCTTCCTGTGGACATAGACAGCAGCCACACCAACCACCAGCAGCATCTTGGGGCCCAGGAGGAAGGCTACCAGCAGGGGCCCAAGAGGAGGCAGTGCCAGGTCTAGGAATCAGGACACAGAGGAGCCATGAGAGGGGCTACCCAGGAGTCTATTCCAGGGGCCCGCACTTACCCCATCTGAGGCTACCTGGGCCCATCTATGCCCTGAAGCATTGAGGCTGCACCCTACCCTGCTGCAGCTGAGAAGACGGCAGGATAGAGGCTCCACATTCTCCTCACTCAGCCCGTCCCAGGCTGCCAGGTCATCCTCCAGGAGGGGAGGGGTGAGGAGGATGTTCACTGAGGGGTACAGACGCCTGAGTTCCTTACTTTGCCCTCACAACCCTGGGGGAAGGTTGATTAACCTTATTCTGATGTGAAACTGAGGCCCAGAGAGGGCAGGGAGGCTCACAAGGTCAGTGGGTGCCAAACCTAGGAACATCTGTCACTACTGTGTCTTAGGATCACTTCTAGGACTGGGTTGTTTGGACCAAGACAAGTCCGGCCTCCCAGTTTCATAGGAATGATGATGAGGGGCATGTGGGGGAGGGGGACAGTTTCACAGTGGAAGGGCTGCTTAGCCCCCAGGGTGGCGTGGAGGGCCTCAAGTTCTCAGGAGCTGGGGGATCCCTCGAGGGGCCTGACTCAAGGAAACCTGCTGGCTGGAACACACCCCTGTTCCCAAGGGAACAGGTCTCACCTTGGGACGCCTCCAGCCCACCTAGAGCACCTGCCCCACCACAGCTGTCTCTGCCATCTTTCTGGGGGACAAAGACAGTTAGGGGAAACCTTCTTTAGCATCTTTGCATTTTTACAGTTTTGTTGTTACAATGAAACAGAGATATTAAAATATGGTTTTTTACAAATTAAATGGTGCCGGCGGGTCCGTAAAGACAGAGTGGAGACCTCAGCATCTGTGGCTGCTGCACTGATGGATGCTGGCAGTTCTCAGCTGAGGGGCTTTCTGGGACCTTCCTGTCCTTGGTGAGAACTGCACTGCCCAACTGCACTCCGAGGGGCGAGCCCATCTGGCCCAAAGGTTGGGAGAATCAGGAGTATGAAGGCCCAGCCCCCTCCTCTCAAGTGAAAACAACTATAAAGGACTCCCTCAAGCAGCTGAGTCTTTGTCACCTCCGGGTGGCCCAGCATCTCCTTTTTTGGGTCTTGTCTGCTCACACCCTCAGCCATGTCAACCCTGATGGAAATCTCAGATGCTTCCTGCTTTCTTGTATCCATCTTAGAGTCTCCTTCCAGGTAAATGGACCTCAGGGAGCGTTTAACAGTAAGTTCAAGTGTGCCTTCAGATCAAAAAAGTTGAAAACTCTGGTTTAGACCAATCACCTGGTCTAATGGCAGGAGGTCTTCAACAACACCTCCTATTGCTCCTCAGGTCCTGGCTTTTCCTGTAAAACTCAAAAATTCATTAGGGAAGTCAAGCAGGAAAGGGGATCGCAGATGAACAGGAACTTGCGTGTAGTGAACGTGCAGAGAGGACTCGGGATTGCTGCTGGTCCATTATCACCGAGCAGGACACAGAGGGGACAGTGCTGTGACTGGTATTAGCCATCTTCACTGGACCATCTTAAACTCTACTTCCCTTTTAAAATTTCACACAGTGGAAGCCAGAGTCTGGTGTGAGGTTGCAGATATGAATGAAAATGTAGGGAAGGATCAGAGACCAGGCAGAGGTAGTCGGAGTGGGAAGGAGGGGGTGGGGTGAGAAGGAACAACCGGAACACAGCCCATGTCAGGTGGAGAAGGCAGGAGGCAGGCCACTATGAACAGGCGATCCCCTCCTTTCTTCCCTTTTTTCTCTTGTAATATACATTTATGCCAAAAGGTCTGCCAAAGTGTGCACCAAACTCTTAACAGTGGTGACTCTTGGAGTGGGATTTGAAAGGATGAACTGACTTTAAAATTCTGCTTTCTATTTATAGACTTCTAGATTATTTTATAACAAGCGTGAATGCTGCTTTTAACATTAAAAAAGGATAAATTTTAAAAATCTGTAGTAAACTCACCAAGGCTGGCATCTGGGCCCTGCTCCAGGGCATGGCTTCTGGTGACCGGTGGCTGCCCGTCATGCTCCACCTGGCAGGTGAGCACCACACCGTCCTTGTGGGCAGAAGAGGTCACAAGGAGCCAGCTGGTCCAGCTGTATGTCCCATCCTTGTTTTCCATGGGGGTCGAAGTCATTTCTGTTCGGGACACATTTCCGTTCTCCAACCAGGTCAGCTGCAGTTTCCCAGGGTAGAACCTCTCCACTTGGCAGGTGGCCTGGTTCCCTGTCATCATGGGCTGCTGGGTAACCTTCAAGGTGGGTGGTACTGAAATAGCACAGGGAAGAAGTTCTGACCTTACGGCACAGGCAGGTCACAGAAGATGGGCTGAGTAGCTTAACCCCCCACAAGCACCAGGGCAATGGCATCACCAGACGGTGTCAGGTATGCAGGAGGTGCTCATGCATATGAGTGAATGTGCTGAGTTCAACACTGGGCACACAATAGGTGATCAAGGCCTGCTAGCACCTATTAGGGTAACAAGGAGCTAAATCAACAAGCACCACCCCTGGGGTGCAGTGAGAATGTAATAACTGTAGCAAAAGAGATGAAACTGCCAAGCACATGGGGCGTGGCTCCCGCAGGGGCTCCGTAACTGCAGCCGCCATTGGTGAAATCAACGAATCTACCAGGCACAGTGCTTGGCACATGAGGGATGTTTGCCTGGCATGCGCCATCAGAATGAGAGTGAGAGGCACATGTGGGCACACGGTAGGTGGGCAGGATAGTTAGGAATTAGATTCCAGGCAGTTTAAATCCTGGAGCAAAAGCTGCTGGTCCCAAAATGCCATGCCCTAGAGGTCTCTCCCAGCAGGAGCTGGGCTCAGATGCCACTCCTGGTGAGGTTACTACAAATTTTTTAATTTACCTTTTAAGAAATGTTAAAAGTAGTATTAGCGCTTGATATAAAATAATCTAGACGTCTATAAATATAAAGCACAATTTTAATGTCAGCCTATCCTCCCAAATCCCGCTGGCTGCAGCTTGATGCAAGGGGGTAGGCTTGGGCTGGGTGTGGGCTCCTCTACCTCGGATGGTCTCAGACAAGTTGGCAGTCCCACGTAGAGGGCTCCCCTCCAAGGTCACGTGGGCCACCTCACAGATGACCTGAGAGTGGACATCTCGGGGCTCCAGCGCCACCCTGGCCGTGCTGTGTACACGGTAGGAGGCCGTTTCTCCTGCGGGGTCCACAGTGGTCTGGACGTCTGAGAGCTCGTTCCCATTTTTGAACCACTTCAGGGTGATGTTTCGGGGGCAGAAGCCATGGGACTCGCAGGTGAAGGTCACCGTCTGCTTAGCTGTGGCCTTTGCCTCAGGACCCAATACCACAGGGACAGAGGGTTTGGCTAAAAAGGAGTGTTAATAAATAAGAGACGTGATCGCAACGACCCTCAAAAGTGACAGATGTTACTTTTTAGTACTGAGATAATGTTGGGGGGAGGGGGGTGTCCTTATCATCAGAGGATGTGTTGTGATTTTATGGCACATCTAAGAGGGAAGGTCCCAAGCTCAGAGACTGAATCTAAGCAGACATGTGTCCAGACCTTGCTCCTCAGGCCCTGAAATCTGCTCCAGGGGGAGGGCCTGGCCAGGCCACCGTGGCCTCCACACAGCTGTCCCCAGCACAGGCTCTCTGAAGCCCCCACACCCAGAAGAGCTGTGCTCTCACCCGACACTGGAGAGGACCACCTTTTCTGGGGCAGTGGGGACTTTACTTGTCCTCTGTGACCTAGAGGCCTGTGTGTTAGAATCTGTCTGCCATGGCTGTGTGTTAGATCTCTGGAGTCATTAAAAACTTGAGGTGCACAGGCCCCTGTCACAACAATTAAATTGGCATTTCTAGGTCAGGCGGGTCTGGGAAGATGTTCCAAGTTTCCCAGGTGACTCTATAGAGCAGTGGTAGGTGAAGCCTCCCCACCCACCCCACCCCCATTTGCACTGAAGCCTGGAGGGTAAGGGCCCCATCCTGACTCATGGTCCCGGGGGCCCGTGCTCAGAGCACTTTGTGGATTTGACTCCTTCAACCCCTGCCCCTGCTCTTTAAGACCAGCATTGTCACTCACATCTGCGGCCACAGTCCAGGAGGTGGCAGAGCTGGAGTGTGCCCGGGCGGTCAGGCTCTGTGCCCTGTTCTCCTAACTGTGGCATCACAGATGCTCATACTAAGCCCAACACCACCATCCTGGGCTCTGTGCATGCCCCCTCCAGTCCTCACAGCACCCAGAAGGATGGCCATGACCATCACCACCTCACAGATGGAGAAACTGAGGACTCAAGGGAAGCCAAGACCTGCCTAAGATCACACAACCTTCACGACAACCCCAACACTTACTGAGGTCTCTTCTCTCCCCAGGCTCACTATTTCCCCCTAACATCCTGGAGGGTTTGGTGCAATTGTCCACATTCTACCTATGGGGAAACTGAGGCTCAGCAAAGGGAACTGGGTTGCCCCAGATCACACTATCCTGAAATAACTACAATGTGCTAGGTGATTTACAGAAAGGACCTCAAATCCTTCCCACTCTCTTAAAGGAGTCCACGGTTGTCACCATTTCACAGATAAGAAAACTGAGGCTGAGAGAAATTGTCTCCTTGTCCCTCATGTGTCCGAGTGGACATTTCCTGTGTCCTCCTAAGCTTTCATGTCTGTCAACAGAGCAAGTGCCCTGACGCTGACACCCCCTTCCCTCTCCCTCTGAGATCCCTGACTTGAAGCGGCTTAAGGGACAAGCCCCTCACCAGGTGCCCAGGCCTGGTCACCCAACAGCGAGAGAGGGAAGACGGGGCTCCTGGCAGCTGAGGGGAGACTGTAATCCATCACTCACATGGACCCCTAATCTCCTCGTCCTTAGTGCCCGTGAGTGGGTGTGGGTGGGGTGGGGGTTCCGAGGCAGCTCCTTGGTGCAGCTCAGGGAAGGAGCCCAGTGCTTCCCCTGCCCTGAGTGTCTGCAGACCTTTCTCACTGGTGTCTGCAGACAAGTCACGTGGTGTCTGCAGACCTTTCTCACTGGTGTCTGCAGACGTGTCACGTGGTGTCTGCAGACCTTTCTCACTGGTGTCTGCAGACAAGTCACGTGGTGTCTGCAGACCTTTCTCACTGGTGTCTGCAGACGTGTCACGTGGTGTCTGCAGACCTTTCTCACTGGTATCTGCAGACGTGTCACGTGGTGTCTGCAGACCTTTCTCACTGGTGTCTGCAGACGTGTCACGTGGCGTCTGCAGACCTTTCTCACTGGTGTCTGCAGACGTGTCACGTGGTGTCTGCAGGCCTTTCTCACTGGTGTCTGCAGACGTGTCACGTGGTGTCTGCAGGCCTTTCTCACTGGTGTCTGCAGACGTGTCACGTGGTGTCTGCAGACGTGTCACGTGGTATCTGCAGACCTTTCTCACTGCCGTGTAAAACAGCCCTGCCCACCTTCACAGGACCGTTTCTGGCTTGTCTGGTTTGGATGCTTATTGCTGTAGAACTGACAGCACAGCTTAGAAGGAGAAGGGTGGAGCACGTGTCCACACTGTGACCAGCGCGGCTGGGGGCTGCAGGGACGGGGCTGTGCATCAGGATGTGGGGCTGAAACCTCAGCTCCCCTCCCTGCTCTCAGGTCAGATCCCCTCTCTGAGCCTCAGTGTCCCCATCTGTAAAGGGACAGCACACGGCGCCTCCTTGGCAGCACTGGTTACGGGAGAAAGTGGCAGGATGAGGAGTCAGCACCTGGAACCACTGCCGCCCCGGCCTCTGCCCTCCTCCCTCCTGTCCCACCAGGGCATCATTTAGGCCAAGGGCAAGGCCAAGGGGAGTGAGCCTGCCAGGATCCAGCAGACCTGAGTCATGCCCGAGCCACTTCTTGGCTGGGATGGCCTGGGCATTGATGTGCGATCTGGGGATTTTAATGTTTCTGACTATAAAATCTGCCAGGTCAGGAGAAAGCCACCTTCCCTGCCTATGTCCAGGGTTTTCTGGGGAACCTGAATGCTATGTTATCTAGGATAACATATTTGCAATAGCCACATAAATTAAAACACTCATGCCCTCTGCCAGGCAATGCCATTTCCAGCAGGCATCTCCTACCTGTGCAATGCAGGCTGGTGCATGTAGCAGCCCATCCATGTAGAGTGGCCTTAATAGCTCAAGGATGGAGAAAATGTGAACGTCCATTTACAGAGGACTGTAAGTAAATGGTGATACTTCCATACGATGGAGTATTCTCTAGCTGTTACACAATGGGGCTACTTCCTATGTCCTGATACAGAACCTCAATACTGAATGATTTGACTTAAGTTTGGGTGTGGTTCTCATCACCAGCAGGTCTCAGGGTGTGCACGGGGGGAGGATTCTGAACCTTTGGGACTCTGATGAGAAGGAGAAGTGCCAGGTCCCGCTCAGTGGTTCTGCTCCAGAGCTTCTATCCAGCACCTACGATGCACCCGGCTCCTCCATGGAGAGTGACTGATGTGGGGCCAGCGAGGAGCCTGCTCCTGTCACTCCATAGCCATGTTACTACGGGCAAGGCCTGTGTCATCGCTTGGCCTCAGGTTCCCCATTTGTAAAGGGGTGTGGGCTGAGTGGCCTGAAGGTCCTTCCTGTGCTGATATCCAAGATTCAGGGGACAGAAAAAGGATTCAGGGCCTTGCAGGAATCCCCAAAATGAGCATCTTTGCTATTTCACCTGGGGGACCACTAAGTTACCCTCATAGGGGACCTCTTCCCTGGAGTGAGAGACATTCAGAGATGACCCAGCTCTGCTCAGAGTTTACTGTGACTGTGTGAATAAGTTTCTGAATCACATGGCGTTTCCTGAGTAGAACCCCAGCAAATGTCAAACTTCTTGGCATCTGCTCCAACCAGGGCCATCAGGTTTTTCTTTGTCTTTTTCTTTTATGAGACAGAGACTAACTTTGTCACCCTGGATAGAGGGCTGTGTGTCATAGCGCATAGCAACCTCAAACTCTTGGGCTCAAGTGATCATCTCACCTCAGCCTCCTAAGTAGCTGGGACTATAGACACCCACCATAACACCTGGCTAGCTTTTCTATTTTTAGTAGAGATGGGGTCTCGCTCTTGCTCAGGCTGGTCTCAAACTCCAAGCTCAAGCAATCCACCTTGCTCGGCTTCCCAGAGCACAAGAGTTACAGATGCCAGCTACCGTGCCCAGCAAGGGCCATCAGATTAAACAGGGAATCTGTGCCTCTTAAGAATCTTCTCAAAGTGACATTTTGATGTGCTCCCTCCCTAGCTGCACCCCAGCTCTGCCACCTCCTGGCTTGTGGCTTCCCTGCTCCCTGCCTTCTAAAATTTCTCCTTCTTGGAAGGGAGGAGAACTTGAGCTTCCTGGGGGTAGAGCACTGCCTGTGTGTTCACCGCTGTTTCCACACCACCCCGGGTGGAGCCAGCACACAGTAGGTTCTCAGTGGGTGCCTGCGGCATGAAGGGGAGACTCGGCCTCCCTGAGGGGAAAGTGCTCTCTGGGGCAGGAGGTGAGGTCTGGCCTGTGCCTCAGATGCCACTCAATCTGTCACTTCCCTGTTCCGTGAGACGAAAGGGCTGGGCCAGTCTGAGGAAGGCAAGGGCTAATGAGATTGGAAGGTGGGGGGTGCAGACTTTCCTGCCATTTACCAGCTGGGGAGCCTTGAGCAAGCAGGATGATGTCTACTGGCCTCAACCTCCCCCGATGTAGAGGGGGTGACATCACCATAGCTCACAGCTGCCTCAAACTCTTGGGCTCAAGTGATCCTCCTGCCTCAGCCTCAGGAGTATCTACAGGCACTCACCACAATGCCTGGCTAGTTTCTTTATTTTTAGTAGAGATGAGGTCTGGCTCTTGCTCAGGCTGATCTCCAACTCCTGAGCTGGGGATCTTGCCACGTCGGCGTCCTAGAGTGCTAGGATTACAGGCATGAGCTGCTGCTCCCTGCCACTGCTGACTCACTGTCACACCCCAGGGGACAGAGGAGGACCCCACTGCACTCACCACTCACAGACACCTCAGTGCCTGGTCCAGACTTAAACTCCACATTTTCAGGAGTTCCTCTCCGGAACTTCACACAATAGTAGGTGCCGGCGTCAGCTGGGATGATGTTACTGATGCGGATGGAAAAGTCCAGGTTGTCTCTCTTCGTGTGATCTGTGATATTTGTTACCCGGGGGGGGTGGACTGTATGACTATAGATCAATTCTCGGTCTCGCCCAGTCCCCTTGAACCAACTGATGGGCCCCACGGGGACCTGTGAGGTCACTGTGCAACGCAGAGTGGCCATCTCTCCAGTGGCGACTGGCACTGACCTGTCAGGCTGAATCACCTGCAGCTCCTCTCCTGTCACCCCTGGAGGGAAACACAGAGCAGTCGTTTATCCACCTACGTGACCCTGCACGTTTTCTCAAGTGTTCATTGGCCTCATTCACTGTCTGTGTGCACACCCTGAGCAAGCCTTGAGCTCAGTACACGGCATGGACTATCTCAATTAACCCTCAGAGAAATCCTGTGACATGAGAGGTTGTTACAGTGGCCTCATTTGTAATAAGAGGCTAAATATGTAGTAGAGCATGGGTTTGAGCACCTAGGGAGCTCCTCAGCTTTCTCCCTCTCTGAAAGTGTCTCACTTCACCCAATATTTCTGCTTCCCCACTTTCTGACTGTTGCATTAGACATGGCCATGAGAGTTCTTTGGTCCAGGTGTGTCCAAGCTATTGGCTTCTCTGCACCACAGTAGAGGAAGATTTGTCTTGGGCCACACATTAAATACACAAACAATATTTGAAGTTGATGATCAAAAACAACCATTCATAATTTTCATGATTTCTGCTCCCACAAATAATCAAAAAAGTCCCGACATAATGCACATCTAGCCCTTGGACCACAGGTTGGGCACTTCTGCAAGTTGTGAGCAGAAGTTATAGTTTAGTTTAGGCTATGCATGTAACTGCAAGAATCTTTATGGATTCAAGTTCTTCCTTCCAGAGAGAACTATAAGGCCTTGATCTGTTTGCTCTACAAGCCTGGATTCCTGAGAGAGAGTATGATACGCAGAACTCCCAACACATAAAGAACATGTGGCTTACATAAGGACCACATTGTTTTAGGTCCCCGGATTTTGTCTCCCTACAATAATCATGATACATAAGTGGTCCTAATTCTTCTGTGACAAATTAAGACAAGCCTAATGCCTTACAACAAGAGACATTTGTTATTTTATAGTTCTGAAGGGCAGAAGTTGAAAACTGGTCTTACTATGCTATAATCAAGAAAAAAGAAAAGAAAAAGTCAAACACACGGAAGTAGAGAATAAAACGGGTTACCTGGAATAGGGCAGGGAAGAAGGTAAGGAAATGTAAGTCAAAAGATACAAAGTTGCAGACAGGTAGGATGAAAAGTCTAAAAAGTTCTAATGTACAATGAGGACTGTAATTAATGATATGGTAGTGTACTCACTATTTTTCCTAATAGATAACATTTTAGGTGCTCTTGACATGCACACACAAAAGAAACTAAAAGAAATCAGGAAAAGAAAGTATTATCAAAAGGAGAACATCAAAAGAGATAAAAATTATACAGAAGAAGCAACCAGAAATTTAGGAGCTAAAAAGGAGAATAATGAAAAGTTCGCTAGAGGAGTTTCAAAACAGATTTGAGCAGACAGAAGAAAGAATTCAAAAACTTGAAGACAGACCAGTTAAAATGATTGAGTCAGCACTGTAGGAAGAAGAAAAAGAATAGAGAAAAGAGAAAGCGTTGTGGGACATCTGCAAGGGGATGAACATACACATTATGAGAACAACACAAGAAGAAGGGTAGAAAGAAAGCAGAGGAGATTGGGGCAGCGCCTACGGCTCAGTGAGTAGGGCATCGGCCCCATATACCAAGGGTGGCAGGTTCAAACCCAGCCCTGGCCAAACTGCAAAGAAAAAAAAAGAAAAAGAAGCAGAGGAGATTATTTGAAGAAATAATATCCCAAATCTGATAAATTATGTGAATCTAAAAATTCAAGATTCTGAACAAACCCTAAGTAAGATTTACTGGAAGAAACCCACAATTAGACACATTATATTCCAACTATTGAAGCTAAAGTGAAATACAGTATTGAAAGCAGCAAGAGAGAAGCGAATTCTCACATGCAAGTGTTCCTTCATATTATTATCAGTCACATTTTTTTACAGAAACATTGGAGGCCAAAAGGCAGTGTGATTATAAATATAATGTGCTGAAAGAAAACAAAATTTGGAACTAAGAGTTCTATGCCTGGTAAATCTGCCTTTCAAAAATGAGGGATAAATTAAGATATTCTAGAATTCATTCCCATGAAACTAACCTAAAAGGAATCTTTTAGGTTGAAAGTTATTAGCAACATAGTAACTCAAAGTTGTAAGTAGAAGGAAAGATCTTTGGTCATAATGTAAAATTTAAAAACTTCGTATTGTGCTGAATGTGAGCACTGTGCCCAGGTGACCAGTGTGCTAAGGCTGGTCCCTATTATCAGTTCCTTTTCTTGCCCTCGCATATGACCTAGGGACATTCAAACACTCCAGTGAGATCCCCTCATGACTTTTGTTTGTGTTCTTCACCTTCACTCCCAGTACAGGACTTATCCAGGAGTCTCCTCTCTCTTATTCTTCATTTGCTGAGTTGAACCTATCCTCTGGGAGCTCCTCCTCTGTGGCTCCCTGGATGTCATGTCATGCCTCCTTCCCTAGGACCTGTGAGTAAAACAAATCCTTCACTTCCATATGCCTCTACAAATGTGATTTCTCCAGCCATGTTAGAATGATCCTAAAAAGAACCCATCAGTGGGACTTACTCCACCATTTATAACACAACTGGCAACAAGAACGTGATTGTTTAAACTTAAGTGGAGAGTTCTTAGGAGAACTTTGACAGCTCCTGGTTTAAAATTTCTGTTCTGATTGGAATCCACCGTTTGGAGGGCATTTGTACCCTGCTGGCATTTGCATACACAGCTTTGTGTTGTTGACAGGACTCTCTATCCTGAAGGTGGGTATCTGGTGAGGGCTTCAGGCTACTTCCACTCATGGCAGAAAATGAAGGGAGCTGGTGTGTGCAGAGATCCCATGGCAAGAGAGGAAGGGAGTGTGGAGGTATCAGGATCTTTTAAACAAACCAGCTCTTGCAGGAACCACTAGAGTGAGAACTCATTCACTGCTGAGAGGGGGCATTAATCTATTCAAGAGGGATTCATTTTAGGGACAGACAGCAGGCATAAGCAAACAGGCTAAAAGCCTGAAGCAGGGTAAACAGTTTAACACCGTCACCACGGAGAGGAAGCAAACTTGAGGAGGCCAAAGACATCCATGAACATCTAGCACTGAATCCACAATGGCAGGAAACCTGAGTTTCAGGTCTTTTCCAGGTTTGGAGTATGTGGAGAAACACCCTAAGGTGTCCTATTGTCCCACCTCGCCTCCTTATCAGCTAAAGGTAAAAATCACACCCACCAGGACCATGACAGTTTACAATTGCCATGGCAACCCTTGAAGTGACCCTATAAGGTTAGAAATGGGGAGGACCTTAAGTTCTAAGTAATTCCTGTCTCTTTCTAAGAAAAATGAAGAACATTCTTCCCACTTTTTAGCATGTCATGAACTATAAACATAAAACAGAGACGAGTTAAGACCTGGCACCTTTTACTTTCTCTGTTCCTCTTTCCAAAACATATCCTCGCTAGCTTTTGTTGTGCAAAGCTTCCTCTTTTTCTGTAATTAAGCGGCTTGTACAAAGGGGCTTTGTGTCTGTCATCACTCCGTCACTCTGTGTCACTGGCCCTGCTTATGATCTTCCAAGCAAGGAATGAAGAACCAGAGCAGCTCTTTCTTAAAATTGAACTTGTCATCCACCCCCATGACCAAAGCACCTCCCGTTAGACTCCACCTCCAATGCTGGGGATCAAGTTTCGACCTAAGATTTAGAGGGGACAAACATCCAAACCATAGCCAGGAGTAATTAGAGCTAAGAACATAAAAAAATTCTACACTGGGTGGCACCTATGGCTCAAAGGAGAAGGGTGCTGGCCGCATATGCCGGAGGTGGAGGGTTCTAATCCGGCCCCCGCCAAAAACTGAGAAAAAAAAAATCTACACTGAAACTATAAAACATTAATGAAAGAAAGTGAAGAGGACTCAGATCAATGGTAAGCTATTTTGTTTTTCTTCTTTATCAAAATTTAGCATTGCTGAAATGTCCAAAATAACCAAAGAAAATTATAGATTCCATGCAATACCTAACAGAATACCAAGCTCATCTTCCAGAAACAAACAAAAAAAAGTCCTAGAATTTCTATGTAACCACAAAAGACCTCAAAACAGCAAGGAAATTTTGAGGAAAAAGAACAAAGTTGGTAGCATCACATTACCTGACTTCAAAATATACTACAAAGCTATAGTAACTAAATATATATACTTTTTAATTGCCTATATATAACAATTAAAAAGTTGCCTATATATAGGCAATTAAAAAGTAAAAGGAATTTGTTTCTGTTAAAAATTATTTAAAATAAAAATGAAATGGTGAAAAAAGTTAATTAAAAACTCTTTACGTGTACACTAACAGTCTCTCATATATATACATAAACATATAATCAAAAATGTATCTAAATGTGTGCCTTAGGCCGCTAGTGTACAAGGTTGTTCTTAGAATTAAATAAAATTGTAGGCCAGGTGTGGGGCCTCTCACCGGTAATCCTAGGAATTTGAGCGGCCCAGTTGGGTGGATTGCCTGAGGTCAGGAGTTGGAGACCAGACTGAGCAAGAGCAAGACCCCTGTCTCTACTAAAAACAGAAAAACAAAACAAACAAAAAAACCAACCAGGCATAATGGTGGGCACCTGTATTCCCAGCTAGTCAGGAGGCTAAGGCAAGAGGATGGCTCAAGCCTAAGAGTTTGAGGTTGCTGTGAACTACAACACCACAATGCTCTATACAGGGCAACCTAGTGAGACTCTGTCTCAAAAAGAAAGAAAGGAAGAAAGGAAGGAAATAAAATTGTAATACATATAAAAAATTAGGAAAAAATTTGGCATGTAAACCAAATTCACACATCCCCAGGGAAACACTGCACCTCTGCCCATGTTGAGTGGGCACCATTTCAGACCTCCCTTCTTCATGGCAGTGAACAGAAAATGCTGGGCTGTCTTTCAGCTTACTCTGTGGCCTTGGGCCTATTGCCTCATCTCAGGAGTCTCAAGAGGTTCTGGATTTGAATAACAATTCTTCTGTGAGCGTTTCATCAACTGAAATAGTATAAAAATGTAAGTATTATGTGGTGGTGGTGGTGGTGGCGGTGGTGGTGGTGGTGGTGGTTTGAAGCATCATCTGATTTGATGCCTCTAGTAGCCAGCTTTAGGGGACAAATCACACAGAAAGTATTCGGGCCCCACATTTTATGCTTTCAGATAATGCCCTGTTCTTGGTTTTCCTTGGTAGACAAAATAGTATGTCTGTGGTTACCTAAAGGTTCTGGAAATCTTCAGGTTTGGGGGACTGGGGATTCCAGTCCAAGGCAATACTCACCTGGGAGTCCCAGCAGTAGAGTCAGCAGCATCAATGGATGAGGAGGGTGGGACCAGGGGGCAGGGAGGAGCATCCTGGTGGGCTCTGTCCAGACGTCTGTGCTGAAAGATCTCAGGCTATCCACTGTGGAAAGAAGAGAAACCCAGCCTCTCGGGATACAAGAGGAAGTGGCTGTGTTGGTGAAACAGTAACTGGCTTTTAGGTTGTGAAATAGAACCAGTAACGGCAGGCAGCTACAAGGCTGGGAGTGACTAATCTTACATTTTGAGGGATTCACACAGGCTTAGAAGAAATAATGCTTCTTCCCTGCTGGGGTCTGTGATCTCTCCACATGGCCTCTCATCACATCTTCAAGTCTACATGGTGTTTTTCCATTTTGGAGTCTTAGGACAAGAAGGATCTGTGGTTGTGAGCTGCAACTCAGATTCCATTCTCAAGACCCTCAGATATGTCTGGTTTGTGGTCTCCTTCTGCAACAGGTTCAACCAAGAGCTATTTGGCTGGAGTTGGCTGGGTTAACGAGGCATTCTAAACATTGGAGGAGAAGCAGGTCTGCTCCTGAATTGATTCTGTATTCCAACTTTTTATTGATATAACTAGCAAAACATAACCCTAATCCTGTTTAAAGTCGACCTTAGCACTTCTTTTTTTTTTTTTTATTGTTGGGGAGTCATTGAGGCTACCATAAGCCAGGTTACACTGATTGCAATTGTTAGGTAAAGTCCCTCTTGCAATCATGTCTTGCCCCCATAAAGTGTAACACACACCAAGGCCCCACCCACCTCCCTCCTTCCCTCTTTCTGTTTCCCCCCCATAACCATAATTGTCATTAATTGTCCTCATATCAAAATTGAGTACATAGGATTCATGCTTCTCCATTCTTGTGATGCTTTACTAAGAATAATGTCTTCCACGTCCATCCAGGTTAATACGAAGGATGTAAAGTCTCCATTTTTTTTAATGGCTGACTAGTATTCCATGGTATACATATACCACAGCTTGTTAATTCATTCCTGGGTTGGTGGGCATTTAGGCTGTTTCCACATTTTGGTGATTGTAAATTGAGCTGCAATAAACAGTCTAGTACAAGTGTCCTTATGATAAAAGGATTTCTTTCCTTCTGGGTAGATGCCCAGTAATGGGATTGCAGGATCAAATGGGAGGTCTAGCTTGAGTGCTTTGAGGTTTCTCCATACTTCCTTCCAGAAAGGTTGTACTAGTTTGCAGTCCCACCAGCAGTGTAAAAGTGTTCCCTTCTCTCCACATCCACGCCAGCATCTGCAGTTTTGAGATTTTGTGATGTGGGCTATTCTCACTGGGATTAGATGATATCTCAGGGTTGTTTTGATTTGCATTTCTCTAATATAGAGAGATGATGAACATTTTTTCATGTGTTTGTTAGCCATTCGTCTGTCGTCTTTAGAGAAAGTTCTATTCATGTCTCTTGCCCATTGATATAAGGGATTGTAGGCTTTTTTCATGTGGATTAATTTGAGTTCTCTATAGATCCTAGTTATCAAGCTTTTGTCTGATTGAAAATATGCAAATATCCTTTCCCATTGTGTAGGTTGTCTCTTTGCTTTGGTTGTTGTCTCCTTAGATGTACAGAAGCTTTTCAGTTTAATGAAGTCCCATTTGTTTATTTTTGTTGTTGTTGCAATTGCCATGGCAGTCTTCTTCATGAAGTCTTTCCCCAGGCCAATATCTTCCAGTGTTTTTCCTATGCTTTCTTGGAGGATTTTTATTGTTTCATGCCTTAAATTTAAGTCCTTTATCCATCTTGAATCAATTTTTGTGAGTGGGGAAAGGTGTGGGTCCAGTTTCAGTCTTTTACATGTAGACATCCAGTTCTCTCAACACCATTTATTGAATAGGGAGTCTTTCCCCCAAGGTATGTTCTTGTTTGGTTTATCAAAGATTAGGTGGTTGTAAAATGTTAGTTTCATTTCTTGGTTTTCAATTCGATTCCAAGTGTCTATGTCTCTGTTTTTGTACCAGTACCATGCTGTCTTGAGCACTATGGCTTTGTAGTACAGACTAAAATCTGGTATGCTGATGCCCCCAGCTTTATTTTTGTTACAGAGAACTGCCTTAGCTATACGGGGTTTTTTCCGGTTCCATACAAAACGCAGAATCATTGAAACGCAGAATCTTGAATGCAGAATCTTGAAAATACGATGTTGATATTTTGATAGGAATGGCATTGAATAGGTAGATTGCTTTGGGAAGTATAGACATTTTAACAATGTTGATTCTTCCCATCCATGAGCATGGTATGTTCTTCCATTTGTTAATATCCTCTGCTATTTCCTTCCTGAGGATTTCATAGTTTTCCTTATAGAGGTCCTTCACCTCCTTCGTTAGGTATACTCCTAGGTATTTCATTTTCTTTGAAACTATGGTGAAGGGAGTTGTGTCCTTAATTAGCTTCTCATCTTGACTGTTATTGGTGTACACAAAGGCTACTGACTTGTGGACATTGATTTTATATCCTGAAACATTACTGTATTTTTTGATGACTTCTAGGAGTCTTGTGGTTGAGTCTTTGGGGTTCTCTAAGTATAAGATCATGTCGTCAGCAAAGAGGGAGAGTTTGACCTCCTCGGCTCCCATTTGGATTCCCTCTATTTCCTTGTCTTGCCTAATTGTATTGGCTAGAACTTCCAGCACTACATTGAATAGTAAAGGTGACAGAGGACAACCTTGTCTGGTTCCAGTTCTAAGAGGAAAAGCTTCCATTCATTAAAATATTGGCTGTGGGTTTGTCATAGATAGCTTCAATCAGTTTTAGAAATGTGCCACCTGTGCCTATACTCTTCAGTGTTCTAATTAGAAAAGGATGCTGGATTTTATCAAATGCTTTTTCTGCATCTATTGAGAGGATCATGTGATCTTTATTTTTGCCTCTGTTAATATGGTGGATAACGTTTATGGACTTGCATATGTTAAACCAGCCTTGCATCCCTGGGATGAAGCCTACTTGATCATGATGAATGACTTTTTTGATGATAAGCTGTAATCTATTGGCTAGGATTTTGTTGAGAATTTTTGTGTCTATGTTCATGAGTGAGATTGGTCTGAAATTCTCCTTTTTGTTTGGGGCTTTTCCTGATTTTGGTATCAGGGTGATGTTTGCTTCATAGAATGTGTTGGGGAAGATTCCTTCTTCCTCAATTTTTTGGAATAATTTCTGCAGTACAGGAATAAGCTCTTCGTTGAAGGTTTGATAGAATTCTGGAGTGAAGCCATCTGGACCAGGGCATTTTTTGGTTGGAAGATTTTTTATTGTTTCTTTGATCTCAGTGCTTGAAATTGGTCTGTTCAGGAGCTCCATTTCTTCCTGGCTGAGTCTAGGGAGAGGGTGTGATTCCCAATATTGATCCATTTCTTTCACATTGTCAAATTTCTGGGCATAGAGTTTCTGGTAGTATTCAGAGATGATCTCTTGTATCTCTGTGGGATCAGTTGTTATTTCCCCTTTACCATTTCTGATTGAGGTTACTTGAGATTTTACTTTTCCATTCCTCGTTAGTCTGGCCAATGGTTTATCTATTTTATTTATTTTTTCAAAAAACCAACTCCTTGTTTCATTAATTTTCTGAATGATTCTTTTGTTTTCAATTTCATTGATCTCTGATTTGATTTTTGATATTTCTTTTCTTCTACTGAGTTTAGGCTTAGATTGTTCTTCTTTTTCCAATTCCATAAGATGGCTTGTGAGATTGTTGATGTGCTCTCTTTCTGTTTTTCGAATGTAGGCATCTAAAGCGATGAATTTTCCTCTCAAAACTGCTTTTGCAGTATCCCACAGGTTTTGGTAGCTTGTGTCTTCATTGTTGTTATGCTCAAGGAAGTTAATGATTTCCTGTTTTATTTCTTCCTGCACCCATCTGTTATTCAACAGAAGATTGTTTAATTTCCATGTCTTTGGGTGGAGTTGAGCATTTTTGTTAGAGTTGAGTTCCACCTTTAGTGCCTTATGGTCTGAGAGATACAAGGTAAAATTTCAATTCTTTTTATTCTGTTGATATTTGTTTTGTGTCCCAGGATATGATCAATTTTGGAGAATGTTCCATGGGGTGATGAGAAGAATGTATATTCTTTATCTTTGGGATGGAGTTTTCTATATGCGTCTATCAAGCACAGTTGTTCTAGGGTCTCATTTAAATCTCTTATATCCTTGTTTAATTTCTGTTTAGAGGATCTGTCCAGCTCTGTAAGAGGAGTGTTAAGGTCCCCTGTTATTGTGGTTTTATCAGATATCATATTGCTCAGACTGAGTAAGGTCTGTTTCAAGAATCTGAGAGCATTTAAATTGGGTGCATAGATATTTAGAATTGAAATGTCTTCTTGTTGTATTTTTCCCTGGACCAATATAAAGTGACCATCTTTGTCTTTTTTGACTTTAGTTGCTTTAAATCCACATGTATCTGAAAATAAGATTGCAACTCCTCTTTTCTTCTGAATTCCATTTGCCTGAAAAATTGTCTTCCAACCCTTGACTCGGAGCTTTAATTTGTCTTTTGAAGCCAGGTGTGTTCTTGCAGACAGCAAATGGATGGCTTGTGTTTTTTAATCCATTCAACCAATCTATGTCTCTTCAGTGGGGAATTCAAGTCATTAACATTTATTGAGATAATTGATAAGTGTGGTAGTATTCTATTCGTCTTATTTGGTGAGAGTCCATTGCTTAGTTTTATCTTTTGCATCAGTGAGGAGGTTAGGTTCTGTCCTTTAATTTCTGAGTTCTTACTTTGCTGCTAATCCATTGTGGTGGTCAGTGTGCAGAACAGGTTGAAGTATTTCCTGTAGAGCTGGTCTTGTTGTGGCGAATTTCCTCAATGTTTGTATATCCATAAATGATTTGATTTCTCCATCAATTTTGAAGTTTAGCTTAGCAGGGTACAGAATTCTGGGCTGGAAATTGTTCTGTTTAAGTAGATTAAAGGTAGATGACCATTGTCTTCTTGCTTGGAAAGTTTCATTAGAGAATTCTGCGGTCACTCTGATGGATTTGCCCCTGTAGGTCAACTGGCACTTACTCCTGGCAGCTTGCAGAATCTTTTCTTTTGTCTTGACTTTGGACAGGTTCATCACAATGTGTCTTGGAGAAGCTCGGTTAGAGTTGAGGTGACCTGGGGTCCGCTAGCCCTCTGAAATCAGTGTGTCAGAATCTTTGGTGATGTTTGGGAAATTTTCTTTTATAATATTCTCTAGTATGGGGCCGCGCCTGTGGCTCTGTGAGTAGGGTGCTGGCCCCATATGCCGAGGGTGGCGGGTTCAAACCCAGCCCTGGCCAAACTGTAACAAAAAAAAAAAAAATATTCTCTAGTATGGCTTCCATTCCTCTGGGGCATTCTTCTTCCCTTTCTGGGATTCCTATAACTCGTATGTTGGAACGCTTCATAAAGTCCCATAATTCTGACAGTGAACATTCTGCTTTCTCTCTCTTCTTTTCTGCCTCTTTTACTATCTGAGTTATCTCAAAAACTTTGTCTTCTACCTCTGAAATTCTTTCTTCTGCATGATCTAACCTGTTGCTGATACTTTCCATCGCATCTTTAAGTTCCCTGATTGACTGTTTCATTTCCTTCAGCTCTGCTATATCCTTTTTATATTCTTCATATTGTTCATCTCTTATTTGATTCTGTTTTTGAATTTCCTTTTGGTTATTTTCCACTTTATTAGCAGTTTCCTTCATTGTTTCCATTATTTCTTTCATTGTTTTCAACATGTGTATTCTAAATTCCCTTTCTGTCATTCCTAACATTTCTGTATAGGTGGAATCCTGTGCAGTAGCTAACTCATGGTCCCTTGGCGGGGTTGTTCTGGACTGGTTCCTCATGTTGCCTGGAGTTTTCTGCTGATTCTTCCTCATGGGTGATTTCTTTTATCTGTTTCCTTGCCCTAATTTTCATTTCACTTCCTCTTGCTCTTTAAGTTCTCGTGCCTGTGGACTAAGGGTTTCAGGACCAGAAGGGTGAGAAGGTTGAAGAGCAAAAAAGGGATGAAAGAAAGGAGGACCGAGTGATAAGAAAAAAAAAAAAAAGAAAAATAGAGAAAGGAGGGGGGGTGGGTGAAAGGAATATTGAGAAAAAGAAGAGAGGCACAGAAAGAGGGAGACAGAGCAATATAGGTGTACAGTAGGGTACTTTGATACAACCTTTAAAAAAAACCCCACCTTCTGGGGGTGCCCAGTTGGGTGGTTCCCTTGAGGTCAGCAGCTCTTTGCTAACCTGATCAGACACAGTACCCCACCTCCACCAAGTAGAGAGGAAAGACAAAAATGCTATAAATCAAACCAAAACAAGCAAACAGAAAACTTTACGGGATAAAATTGGCTGGAAAAACCAAATAACAGCGGTAGAAACACTAACAAAGATGAGGTTCTAATTATTGAAATAGGCAGCAATGGGAAATTATAATTAAACTAGAAAAATTGAGAAAGAAAAAGGATCTGTATGGAAAAGGTTGAACTTAAAAAACAAAACAACAATCAACAACATCAAAATAAACAAAAAAAACAACCAAACCAAAAAAAAGAAAAAACACAACCAAAAACAAAGCAGTATGTATATGTTATTGAATATTGTCTGGGCAACACGTGGTCTTCTGGGGTATGAGATGTTAGTCACAGTTCTGATACGACTGGAGGCTGCTAGTTTCTCAAACCCCAGCAGGTAGACACCCTAAATCTCTCTTCAGCCCACTTAAAAGGCACTTTGCGCTTGTTCACTTGCTGAGCAGAAGCTTTCCCAGGGAAGTGCTTGTCTCTGGAATCACTGCTGAAGTGGCTATCCAGTTACCCTGTGTGCCAAAACTGGTCTCCCTCTGCCCCCAAGGGTTAGGGCTGCAAGGTGGCTCAGACCCCACCCTTAGGCTACTTGGTCGGTGGGTTACCAGCTCCCACCCAATTCCAGCTCTGCGACCCTGAGGGCGGAGCTGGCCGGGGAAGATCGCTCACAATGGCTGCCTGTGACCCAGAGCCAAACACTATTAGCTCCGTCTGGCTCAGCAGCTCAGACTGGGGCCCTAGACAAAGGCCAAAGTTCTCTGCACTCCCGCTCAGGCTCTCCCAAGGCAGTTCAGCTGAGTGCCAAGTCCAAAGACACCAAAACAGTTCACAGGTAAGGCCTTTCTGGTTTGCAGTCTCACTGCTACTGAACTTACAGTTGCGGGCGGGTTTAGACGGATTGAACACACATGACCACTTGCCAGTTTTCCACTGTTTTAGTCCTCCTCTTGGGGTCCAGAAGTCTCTCGCTGACTCCCTGTCTCCTCTCAGGGGTGATGATAGGCAGATCCCACCAGCCAGAGATGCCTGGAGTCCTATCTCCCCAGACTCACGGTGCCCAGATGCAAGGAAGCTGTTACTCGGCTGCCATCTTGCTCCCTCGACCTTAGCACTTCTATATGCCTGCACCCAGCAAGAGGAATTGTTTTCTAACTTCTTCCAGGAGAGGAAGTGGGTTTAGGTTAATAAGGATCTGTGTTGTGGGGTGAGGTGGGAATTATGGGTTATGGAAGGGAGCAGGGTAATGGGGGTGGGGGGGAATGTTGTGGGCAGGAGCCTTGTGAAGTGACATCCATTTCAATACTTAGTTCTGCATTCAGACCACCTAGTCCATTTACTGCCTTCTGCAGATGGGAACTGGAGCAGAGGTAAAACAGATGTCCCAACCGAAAGGGTGTGCTATGGGGTTGGACAAGTCAACTCCTAGGCTCAGTTTTGTTCTATAAACTGGGAATAACAAGTCATTCCCTGCAGTGTTTTGGTGGAGGTTAAAGGACAGTAGATAACATGCCTATAATCCAAGAAGTCATTATTAATCCCCTGGTGCAAGGTGAAGAGACGAAACTCAATTATTGCTTTTGAATGGATCTTTGGAGCGAGGTGCCAGGTGCTCCCCAGTGGCTTCCTCCCATCTTCCTGGACCTCCTAAGATGCACCTTCTACAGTGTACTTGACTACCCCTGCCACCAGGAGCCCAAAGGCTCCCTCTGAGATTCTTCTTACAGAAGAATCTGCTCCTTGTTAATCCATAAATCACTTCCTTCTCTTAGCGTTTCCAGCTGTATGTTTTTTGTTAAGGCATTTGGTTTCTCTGGGCCTTTGTTAGATGCTAGGTAAGAGGAGGTTATAACATGCATGCTGTAGAGATATGGTAGGAACAATATAAATGAAACCATGCAAAATACTTGGTTCATAACTAAGTATAACCAAAAAATTGTGGTTATGAGTAGTATTTGTGTACATGAACAGTTCACTGCTATATTCCTGTCAAAGTTATGTCTTAGAAATAAAATGGTTTCTCCTCCAGCATCTATGACTATCACAGGACTGTCTGGAATCCTCTCTATCACATACTGAGTTTTAGGTCCTTCATCTGTCATGAGTAACTCTAAAATGAAATTATACAATTTATCATATTTACATCCAAATTTCAGTTTAAATTAGGCAAGTGTGTACATCATGAAATTTTTCTCCCTTTTCCACATCCACAGAAATAAAAATGAAAAATGATAATATTGTATTAATAAATGTCTGCAAGAAATGAGTCTCAACACAATATGAAGGAATAGTAGTAGCTATCATTTATGGAAGATGTACTGTGCTCCAGATACTGCATCAAACACGTTACATCAGGTACCTCATTAAGTCATTTCTCCAACCCCACGAGTTATTCTCTATCCTTGACCTCATTTTACAGGTGAGGAAACCTGAGGCAGCTTGAGAATAACGGGTTTGCTCACCAGGTTTTAAATTTAGGACATAGGCTGCCACCTTACACAGCATTCACTTTTAACTGTTGCACTAGGACCTCTCTCATGGGAAGGGAGAGACATGTGTCCAGTAGAAAGCAGAGAAGAATCCATAGCCTCAATTAAGATCAGCCACAGAGCAATGCTAAGGCAGGGACCATTCTCCACACGGCCCTGACTCACAATCACTTATTACTGAAAAGATGGCACTGCAAGCAGAAATCACCGAAGATTTGGGGAACAGCAACACCATGAGAGAGAGACAAAAACCTCCAGAACAACAATAACTAAAACATAAAAACAGCAATCAAAAAAACTTTACATGTGAGGAAACAGGAAAAAAAAATCGTATGAAAGGTCTTTAAAATATTTAATATTTATTTCTTTATAACTTTGTCTTTATAACAAAAGGGAAGTATGTCCATGAAACAATAACAGGCACTTTTGAAACAAGCATAGTCAAGCAGGAAAGAAGAACACCTGTATAGGAAAAAATAACAAATCAGAAACTTAGGAAATAAAAATATAATCAATGCTGAAATTAAAAAAAATGAGTTAATGAGCTGACTGTACATAATCAAAGAATGAATTAATGAGCTGAGTGATCATGTGGGGACAATCTCACAGAACACTACATGGAGACACAACCAAAACAAAATACATAAATGTGTATAAATATAGAAATAACAAAAAATATACTACAAAACACTTCAAAAAGTTGTTTTAGCAATATTAGTACCTGAAAAATATAATTTAAGGTAGGAAGTGAAATGAATGTAAGAGGAATGTTTTCTTTCATACAATCAACAATTAACCTAAAACATATGACCGATAAACTTTTATGCCTCTTATAAACATGATTTGAAATACATGACTCAAATATTGATAGAATAGTGTTGGGAAAATGGCAGATGCTATGCTTAGAGCAGCAAACTGTCTCGCTGTGAACTCCAACCCTTTGATAAAGATCTACTGAACAGACATGTGCTTATATGAGTGGTTATCTTTTGTGGAAATCATGCAAGGGATCAATTCCGAAATTCAGGTTGAGTTGGTGCAATATAGATACAGCCTGAATGTTTGAGAGAACCAAGAGCCTGGGGGATAAAATTCTCTTTACTCTGCCATATTCCCTCCCCTACTACTGGTGACTGAAAGTGTAAGTAATCAGGGGAGGCTTTAGGACAAATGAAGAATTGGGAGTAGTGGCAGATGTTTTATAAGGGAAAGACTGAGTTTGTGGGTATAGGAACCAGAACTTCTAGATTTGAAGTACAGCTCTAGAGCTCCTAGCATGTGACATGGGGGAGTCTATTTAACTTCTCTCATTCCTGAGCTCCCTCAACTGTAAAATGGAGATTATCATAACAACTTCATAGGTTTGTTACAAAATGAAGCAACCAATTTAAGAGACAGTGTGGCAGTTTCTTACAAAACTAAACACACTCTTTACCATATGATCCAACAATTGTGTTCCTTTCTATTAATATTTATCTGAACGATTTAAAATCTTACATCCCCACAAAAACCTGCATGTGCATGTTTATAGCAGCGTTATCCATAATTTCCCAAACTTGGAAGCAATGGAGACATTCTCCAGTAGGTGAGTAGATAAAAGTGTAGCATATCCACATAATGGCATATTATTCACCACTAAAAAGAAATAAGCCATCAAACCATGAAAAGACATACAGGAAACTCAGCTGCATGTTATTGAATGAAGGAAGCCAATCTAAAAAGGCTAAATCCTGTATGGTTCAACTAAATGACATTCTGGGAAAGGTAAAACCACAGAGACTGGGTTGAATGAGTTGTTGTCAGGGATTGGTGGAAAAGAGGGTGGAAATACAGAGATTTTTCAGACTGTCAAACTCTTCTGTATAATATGCTACGATGGTGGATACATGTCATTACACATCTGTCAAAACCCACATAGTGTAGAAGACCAAGGGGATAAACGAGAATTTTCTGTGCCTTTTGCTCAATTTTACGGTAAGGCTCAAACTGCTCTAAAACATAATGTTTATTACTCTTTTTTAGAAGTCCCTCTAGTAGCTTCTAAAAGCCGTAGTGGTGTGTGCTTGTAGTCCCAGCTGCTTGAGAGACTGAGGTGGGAAGATCACTTGAGCCTAGCAGTTCAAGGCCAGCCTAGGCAACATAGAGAGACCCTGTCTCTGAATGAAAAGTCACTCTAGTATCATAAACTGGTAAAATATACAACTGAATGAGATGCAAATCTGTTGTGGGCCCTTGACTGTCTTGTAACACAACCAAGAGAATACCCTCTTCTCCCTTGCCAGTAGAGGAAGTGAGTTTATTTAAATAAGCTTGTGGGTTTAGAAGGCATCATTTGGAGAGGGAGGGGAAATGATGGGAGGAGAAAATGGGAGGAGAAAGCAGAACATTCACTCAGAGAATTTCAGGACTTCATGAATTGTTTAAATATATGATTTATAGAGATCCCTGCAGGAGAAGAAGAATGCCCCAAAGGAATGGAAACTCTACTGAAAGATATCATAAATGAAAAGTTCCTCAGTTTCGCTAAAGATTCTGAAACTCGCCTTTCAGAGGCATATTGAACCCTGGGTCATCTCAAAACAGAGTATCTGCAAGACACATTGTAATGAACCTGTACAAAGTCAAGACAAAAGAGGAAATCCTGCAAGGAGCCAGGAATAAGTGTCAACTGAGTTACAGGGGCAGGTCCATCAGGATGACAGCAGCCTTCGCAACTGAAACTTTTCAAGGCAGAAGAGAATGGTCATCTACTTTCAACGTTCTTAAACAAAACGATTTTTCAGCATGGAATTCTGTATCTTACTAAACTAAGCTTCAAAATTGATGGAGAAATCAAATATTTTGCTGATATGCAAACATTGAGGAAATTTACCACAGCAAGACCAGCTCTACAGGAAATCCTGAGACCTATTCACTACACCGACCCATCACAATAGACCACCAGAAAAATGAACACCCATAACTAATGGACAAAACTTACTTTCCACAATGGCACAAAGGATAAAAGTAAGCAACAAAGTCTCACAAAATAAGATGAACTCAACCACACTTCTCAATTGTTTCAATAAATGTTAATGGCTGAATTACCTACTAAGGAGGCACAGGCTGGCTGATTGGATAAAGAAGCACAAGCCATCCATATGCTGTCTCCAGGAATCAGACCTAGCCTCAAAGGACAAAGAAAGACTCAGGGTTAAGGAACGGAAAACAATTTTTTCAGGAGAATGGAGATCAGAAGCAAGGAGGGTTTGAGATCTTATTTTCAGATACAAGTGGATTTTAAGCAACTAACGTTAAGAAAAACAAACATGGGCTTGGCGCCTGTACCTCAGTACACCACATACACAAGAGCTGGTGGGTTCAAATCCAGCCTGGGCCTGGCAAACAATAGTGACAACTACAACCAAAAAATAGCTGGGCGTTGTGGCAGACACCTATAGTCCCAGCCACTTGGGAGGCTGAGGCAAGAGAATCTTAAGCCAAGAGTTTGAGGTTGCTGTGAGCTGTGATGCCATGACACTCTACCGGGGCAACATAGTGAGACTCTGTCTCAAAAAAAAAGAAAAGAAAAGAAAAAGAAAAAAAGAAAGAAAAAAGAAAAAACAAACAAACATGGTCACTTCATACTGGTCAAGGCAATAATACAACAAGAGGAAATTTCAATTCTAAATATTTATGCACCCAATTTAAATACTACCAGATTTATGAAACAGACCAATCAAGGTCTGAGCCATATGATATCCCTTGACACCTTAATAGCTGGGAACTTTAACAGCCCTCTGACACAACTAGATAGATCCTCTAAACAGAAACTAAGCAAAGATACAATTAACTTAAGTGTGACCCTATAACAAATGGGTTCAATAGACATATACAGAACACGCCATCCTAAAGGTAAGGAATATACATTTTTCACATCAGCCCATGGAACATACTCTAAAATAGATCATATCCTAGGATACAAATGAAACCTCAATAAAATTAGAAAAATTGAAATTATACCTTGTATGTTCTCTGACCAGAAGGCAACAAAGGTAGAACTCAACAAAAACTGTCAACCCTACACAAAGGCATGAAAATTATGCAAATTTATGCTGAATGACAATTGGGCAAGGAAGAGATAAAGGAAGAAATTGTTAAATTCCGGAAACATAACAACAATAAAGCTATAAGTTACCTAAACTAGTGGGATACTGTAAAAGCAGTCTTAAGAGGGAAATTCACTATTAGATGTCTACATCCAAAAAGCAGAAAGAGAGCACATCAACAAACTGATGAATCATCTTAAGGAAATGGAAAAGGAAGAATAATCTAATCCCTAACCTAGCAGAAGAAAAGAAATAATCAAAATTAAGTCAGAAATTAGTGAAATTCAAAACAAAAGAATCGTTCAGAAAATTACTGAAACAAAGAGGTGGTTCTTCAAAAAAATAAACTAAATCAATAAACCTTGGCCAGACGTACTAGAGTCAGAAAAGTAAAATCTCTAATAACCTCAACCGGAAATGAAAAAGGAGAAATAAAAGATATCATAGAGATACAGGAGATTATCTCTGAGACACGTTTTATTTTGAAGTCCAACATCTAGTAGAAACCAAGGGCCTCAATGATATAGTCATTTATTTATCAAAAAATTTGATGGCCTGTTACATGGCAACCACTGTTTTGTAAACTGAGAGTACATATAGTCACTTCTCAATTAAGACTGGCATTCTATTTGAGGTAAGACAGACAGACAGATACAGACAGTTCTCATTTTGGTGCTGACATGAATGAATTTGAGTTAACAGTTTAGTTCAGTAACACCAGTCCCCCAGTGCAAGGTTCAAATTTTACATAACAAAGAGAATTTGTTTCTCTGATTTGCATAAAGTGCAAGCTACAGAACCAGCTCCTTGGTCCACAAATCATTATGTGAATAACTAAAGCTCGTCATGATCAGTAACCAATCATGTCACTTCTTTCAAAGTCATATGGCTCAGAATAAACCTCTTTTATTTATTTATTTTACAGTTTTTGGCCAGGGCTGGGTTTGAACCCGCCACCTCCGGTATATGGGGCCGAAACCCTACTCCTCTGAGCTACAGGTGCCATCCCTCAGAATGAACCTCTTTAAATATTTTGGCAGAATTTGGCTTTTCCATCATCAAGAAGGCAAGCACTATTCCAATTCCTCTTGACATGTTTTTATAAAGAAATAACATATTTTAACTCTCAAGGTTTCTAATGTTTCAAATTGCAATGTACTAAACCTTCATATTATTTCATTCTTCACTGCCCGATAGGTTTATAACTGAGAGGATGTGAGAGAATCTCTAATATTTTGTTAACACATTATCAAAGTAACCAGAATAATCATAATTTTTCCCATTGACTATGGAGATTATTTTTAAGGGTTTCAGTTTGCACATTTTTTTTTCCAGAGATGGGGTCTTGCTGTGTTGCCCAGGCTGGCCTTGAACTGCTGGGCTCAAGTGATCTTCTCACTTCAGCCTCCTGAGGAGTTGGGACCACAGGAATGAGCCACTGGCCCACCTTCACAGTCCTTTTTACAATCCTGCATTGCCATGAAAGCAAGGACTGTGTACTCAGTATAGTACAGATGACAATAACTGATAAGAAAAAAATGAGGTCAAGAGGAGTTCATATGCCATGGAGAGAGAGAGGAATTAACATTTTATGTAAGGTGGTGTGCGAAACGTGCCTTTAATAAAGTGACATTGAGCAAAGATTTGGAAGAAGGGAGGGAGCCATGCAAATGTGTTGGGGAATAGCAGAGGACTGAGAAGGAATTGCTGTGGTTGAAGCAGGGAATCCAGTTAGAAGATGCAGCAATGGTCCAGGGAGAGATGACGCTGGCTGGGACAGAGGTGTGTAGAAAGTGCACAGATTATGGACACGATGCCGAGGAGTGATGGAGCAGGCTTCGACTGGCTCCTGAGGGCCCTTGTAAAATTTCAGTTCTGCAGTCTGGTTATTAAACTGTTGGTAACTTGAAACTGACCACATTGGGAGTATTTACAACACAGAAATTGAGAAGGACCACCAATGTGGCTTTTTCCTTCCCCTTTCAAAATCAATTGTTCAACATTTACCTTTTCACCAGTGGACACGTGCACTTTCAAACCAGAGTTGTGTATGCGATGTAAAGAACAAACAAAACAAAAAGGACCCCAAGGCTTTCTCACTGTCACCTCGTTCCCACCGTGAGCCAGAGGACTGGAAGTATGCAGGGTGACAGACAAACTGTTGCTCCCATCACAGGGACAGGAGGACAAACTTCCTTCTGGGTTTGAGAAGTAGGGCACTTAGACAAAGGAGAAGGAGAATAACTTTTCCTCTTAAAGTGGGATTGGGCTTCCCATCTTCAGTACTCAGGAGACCCCGGACAAGCTCAGCTCCTCTGAGCCGTTTGGGGTAGGCTGGGACCCAGAGACAGAGAAACCCCTGAGAGCCCGGCCGGGGGTCTGCTACGGGCCCATCCGAGCTGATGGATCAGTGTCCTCAGGCACTGATGTGTGGCTTTTTACTCCCCTTCTAGGGAGACGTCCTGAGTCAGTCCCCAGCCTGACTCCATGGCCCCTGTTCAGGACCACAGAAGAAGACCTGGCCCTGGGGCATCAAGGGCTGACTGTGCTGACACAGGAGCCTGAGGCATCTGGAGCCAAGTCTGTGGAAGGTTCTCTCTGGCTTCTTCCCTCAGGCTGAGCCCCTCAAGGAAGGACGGAGGCAGCAGAGACTGAGGGTCCCATGTGACAGGGGTGGAAGGAAGGCGCTGAAGAGAAACAGATCCACATTTAATCATCTCTGCTCATCGTTCCTGAGAGCCTGCTATGTCCCCAGTGCGGGCCTCCTCCTGGGATGTGTGTCCCTGGGATGGGCCTCTGCCTGCTCAGCTCCACTCCTAAGTCCCATCTCCTCTTCCCGAGACCTGACTCCCTTTCCTGAGTCCGTTCTGCTCAGGTACCTGGAGTGTGAGAGCGGGAAAAGCCCTCAGAGCAGCCCGTCTGGGGCTTCTCATCCTACTCTACAAGGGGCATAGCTTTGGCCCCACGGACCCCAGAGGTCAAGTAACCTAGAGATGGCCTGCACGGGAGGTCAGCTGCTTCTCATCCATCTCCTTCTGCCCATATCCTCCCTGGGACCCTGGGGATATTGTGGACACCCTTTGAGCACCCTAGCCCATCTCCTACAGCACCCACATGCTTCCTTGCACTTGGGAGTCTCTTGAGCGTTCTGTAACTTCCGAGGGCACCAAGGCAGGTGTGTCACCTTCTGTGAAGTACACTAGTCTGACACTGTGTGGCAGGTGCACTGGGCCCTGCTGGCCTTGCCCTCTCTCCCCCACACTTACAGTCAGGCCTTCTGCTTCCTGTGGACATAGACAGCAGCCACACCAACCACCAGCAGCATCTTGGGGCCCAGGAGGAAGGCAACCAGCAGGGCCCCAGGAGAAGGCAGTGCCAGGTCTAGGAATCAGGACACAGAGGAGCCATGAGAGGGGCTACCCAGGAGTCTATTCCAGGGGCCCGCACTTACCCCATCTGAGGCTACCTGGGCCCATCTATGCCCTGAAGCATTGAGGCTGCACCCTACCCTGCTGCAGCTGAGAAGACGGCAGGACAGAGGCTCCACATTCTCCTCACTCAGCCTGTCCCAGGCTGCCAGGTCATCCCCAGGAGGGAGGAGTGAGGAGGATGTTCACTGAGGGGTACAGATGCCTGAGTTCCTTACTTTGCCCTCACAACCCTGGAGGCAGGGTGATTAACCATATTCTGATGTGAAACTGAGGCCCACAGAGGGCAGGGAGGCTCACAAGGTCAGTGGGTGCCAAACCTAGGAACATCTGTCACTACTGTGTCTTAGGATCACTTCTAGGACCGGGTTGTTTGGACCAAGACAAGTCTGGCCTCCCAGTTTCATAGGAATGATGATGAAAGGGCATGCAGGGGAGGGGGACAGTTTCACAGCGGAAGGGCTGCTTAGCCCCCGGGGTGGGGTGGAGGGCCTCAAGTTCTCAGGAGCTGGGGGATCCCTCAACGGGGCCTGACTTAATGAAACCTGCTGGCTGGAACACACCCCGGTGAGTCAAGGGAACGGGTCTCACCTTGGGACGGCGTCCAGCCCACCTAGAGCACCTGCCCCACCACAGCTGTCTCTGCCATCTTTCTGGGGGACGAAGACAGTTAGGGGGAAACCTTCTTTAGCATCTTTGCATTTTTACAGTTTTGTTGTTACAATGAAACAGAGATATTAAAATATGGTTTTTTACAAATTAAATGGTGCTGGCGGGTCCATAAAGGCAGAGTGGAGACCTCAGCATCTGTGGCTGCTGCACTGATGGATGCTGGCAGTTCTCAGCTGAGGGGCTTTCTGGGACCTTCCTGTCGTTGGTGAGAACTGCACTGCCCAAGTGCACTCCTAGGGGCGAGCCCATCTGGCCCAAAGGCTGGGAGAATCAGGAGTATGAAGGCCCAGCCCCCTCCTCTCAAGTGAAAACAACTATAAAGGACTCCCTCAAGCAGCTGAGTCTTTGTCACCCCTGGGTGGCCCAGCATCTCCTTTTTTGGGTCCTGTCTGCTCACACCCTCAGCCATGTCAACCCTGATGGCAATCTCAGATGCTTCCTGCTTTCTTGTATCCATCTTAGAGTCTCCTTCCAGGTAAATGGACCTCAGGGAGCGTTTAACAGTAGGTTCAAGTGTGCCTTGAGATCAAAAAAGTTGAAAGCCCTGGTTTAGACCAATCACCTGGTCTAATGGCAGGAGGTCTTCAACAACACCTCCTATTGCTCCTCAGGCCCTGGCTTTTCCTGTAAAACTCAAAAATTCATTAGGGAAGTCAAGCAGGAAAGGGGATCGCAGATGAACAGGAACTTGCGTGTAGTGAACGTGCAGAGAGGACTCGGGATTGCTGCTGGTCCATTATCACCGAGCAGGACACAGAGGGGATGGTGCTGTGACTGCTATTAGCCATCTTCACTGGACCATCTTAAACTCTACTTCCCTTTTAAAATTTCACACAGTGGAAGCCAGAGTCTGGTGTGAGGTTGCAGATATGAATGAAAATGTAGGGAAGGATCAGAGACCAGGCAGAGGTAGTCAGAGTGGGAAGGAGGGGGTGGGGTGAGAAGGAGCAACCGGAACACAGCAAATGTCAGGTGGAGAAGGCAGGAGGCAGGCCACTATGAACAGGCGATCCCCTCCTTTCTTCCCTTTTTTCTCTTGTAATATACATTTATGCCAAAAGGTCTGCCAAAGTGTGCACCAAACTCTTAACAGTGGTGACTCTTGGAGTGGGATTTGAAAGGATGAACTGACTTTAAAATTCTGCTTTCTATTTATAGACTTCTAGATTATTTTATAACAAGCGTGAATGCTGCTTTTAACATTAAAAAAGGATAAATTTTAAAAATCTGTAGTAAACTCACCAAGGCTGGCATCTGGGCCCTGCTCCAGGGTGTGGCTTCTGGTGACCGGTGGCTGCCCGTCATGCTCCACCTGGCAGGTGAGCACCACACCGTCCTTGTGCGCAGAGGAGGTCACCAGGAGCCAGCTGGTCCAGCTGTATGTCCCATCCTTGTTCTCCATGGGGGTCGAAGTCATTTCTGTTCGGGACACATTTCCGTTCTCCAACCAGGTCAGCTGCAGTTTCCCAGGGTAGAACCTCTCCACCTGGCAGGTGGCCTGGTTCCCTGTCATCATGGGCTGCTGGGTAACCTTCAAGGTGGGTGGAACTGAAATAGCACAGGGAAGAAGTTCTGACCTTACGGCACAGGCAGGTCACAGAAGATGGGCTGAGTAGCTTAACCCCCCACACGCACCAGGGCAATGGCATCACCAGATGGTGTCAGGTATGCAGGAGGTGCTCATGCATATGAGTGAATGTGCTGAGTTCAACACTGGGCACACAATAAGTGATCAAGGCCTGCTAGCACCTATTAGGGTAACAAGGAGCGAAATCAACAAGCACCACCCCTGGGGTGCAGTGAGAATGTAATAACTGTAGCAAAAGACATGAAACTGCCAAGCACATGGGGCGTGGCTCCCAGCAGGGGCTCAGTAACTGCAGTGGCCATTGGTGAAATCAACGAATCTACGAGGCACAGTGCTTGGCACATGAGGGATGTTTACCTGGCATGCGCCATCAGAATGAGAGTGAGAGGCACATGTGGGCACACGGTAGGTGGGCAGGACAGTTAGGAATTAGATTCCAGGCAGTTTAAATCCTGGAGCAAAAGCTGCTGGTCCCCAGGTGCCATGCCCTGGAGGTCTCTCCCAGCAGGAGCTGGGCTCAGATGCCATCCCTGGTGAGGTTACTACAAATTTTTTAATTTACCTTTTAAGAAATGTTAAAAGTAGTATTAGTGCTTGATATAAAATAATCTGGAGGTCTATAAATATAAAGCACAATTTTAATGTCAGCCCATCCTCCCAAATCCCACTGGCTGCAGCTTGATTCAAGGGGGTGGCTTGGGCTGGGTGTGGGCTCCTCTACCTCGGATGGTCTCAGACAAGTTGGCAGTCCCACGTAGAGGGTTCCCCTCCAAGGTGACGTGGGCCACCTCACAGATGACCTGAGAGTGGACATCTCGGGGCTCCAGTGCCACCCTGGCTGTGCTGTGCACATGGTAGGAGGCCTTTTCTCCTGCGGGGTCCATGGTGGTCTGGACGTCTGAGAGCTCGTTCCCATTTTTGAACCACTTCAGGGTGATGTTTCGGGGGGAGAAGCCATGGGACTCGCAGGTGAAGGTCACTGTCTGCTTAGCTGTGGCCTTTGCCGCAGGACCCAAGACCACAGGGACAGAGGGTTTGGCTAAAAAGGAGTGTTAATAAATAAGAGACGTGATCGCAACTACCCTCAAAAGTGACAGATGTTACTTTTTAGTACTGGGATAATGTTGGGGGGAGGGGGGGTGTCCTTATCATCAGAGGATGTGTTGTGATTTTAGGGCACATGTAAGAGGGAAGGTCCCAAGCTCAGAGGCTGAATCTAAGCAGACATTTGTCCAGACCTTGCCCCTCAGGCCCTGAAATCTGCTCCAGGGGGAGGGCCTTCCCAGGCCACCGTGGCCTCCACACAGCTGTCCCCAGCACAGGCTCTCTGAAGCCCCCACACCCAGAAGAGCTGTGCTCTCACCCGACACTGGAGAGGACCACCTTTTCTGGGGCAGTGGGGACTTCACTTGTCCTCTGTGACCTAGAGGCCTGTGTGTTAGAATCTGTCTGCCATGGCTGTGTGCTAGATCTCTGGAGTCATTAAAAACTTGAGGTGCCCAGGCCCCTGTCACAACAATTAAATTGGCATTTCTAGGTCAGGCGGGTCTGGGAACATGTTCCAAGTTTCCCAGGTGCCTCTACAGAGCAGTGGTAGGTGAAGCCTCCCCACCAAGCCACCCCCATAGCCCAGTCCCATTTGCACTGAGGCCTGGAGGGTAAGGGCCCCATCCTGACTCATGGTCCCGGGGGCCCGTGCTCTGAGCACTTTGTGGATTTGACTCCTTCAACCCCTGCCCCTGCTCTTTAAGACCAGCATTGTCACTCACATCTGTGGCCACAGTCCAGGAGGTGGCAGAGCTGGAGTGCACCCGGGCGGTCAGGCTCTGTGTCCTGTTCTCCTAACTGTGGCATCACAGATGCTCATACTAAGCCCAACACCACCATCCTGGGCTCTGTGCATGCCCCCTCCAGTCCTCACAGCACCCAGAAGGATGGCCATGACCATCACCACCTCACAGATGGAGAAACTGAGGACTCAAGGGAAGCCAAGACCTGCCTAAGATCACACAACCTTCATGACAACCCCAACACTTACTGAGGTCTCTTCTCTCCCCAGGCTCACTGTGTCCCCCTAACATCCTGGAGGGTTTGGTGCAATTGTCCACATTCTGCTTATGGGGAAACTGAGGCTCAGCAAAGGGAACTGGGTTGCCCAAGATCACACTATCCTGAAATAACTACAATGTGCTAGGTGATTTACAGAAAGGACCTCAAATCCTTCCCACTCTCTTAAAGGAGTCCACGGTTGTCACCATTTCACAGATGAGAAAACTGAGGCTGAGAGAAATGAGCACATTGTCTCCTTGTCCCTCATGTGTCCCAGTGGACATTTCCTGTGTCCTCCTAAGCTTTCATGTCTGTCAACAGAGCAAGTGCCCTGATGCTGACACCCCCTTCCCTCTCCCTCTGAGATCCCTGACTTGAAGCAGCTTAAGGGACAAGCCCCTCACCAATGCCCAGGCCTGGTCACCCGACGGCCAGACAGGGAAGACGGGGCTCCTGGCAGCTGAGGAGAGACTGTAATCCATCACTCACATGGACCCCTCATCTCCTCGTCCTTAGTGCCCGTGAGTGGGTGTGGGTGGGGTGGGGGTTCCGAGGCAGCTTCTTGGTGCAGCTCAGGGAAGGAGCCCAGTGCTTCCCCTGCCCTGAGGGGCGGAGCCCACGTGTCACGTGGTGTCTGCAGACCTTTCTCACTGCTGTGTAAAGCAGCCCTGCCCGCCTTCACAGGACTGTTTCTGGCTTGTCTGGTTTGGATGCATATTGCTGTAGAATTGACAGCACAGCTTAGAAGGAGAAGGGTGGAGCACGTGTCCACACTGTGACCAGCACGGCTGGGGGCTGCAGGGGCGGGGCTGTGAATCAGGATGTGGGGTTGAAACCTCAGCTCCCCTCCCTGCTCTCTCAGGTCCCCTCTCTGAGCCTCAGTGTCCCCATCTGTAAAGGGGCAGCACACGGTGCCTCCTTGGCAGCACTGGTTACAGAGAAAGTGGCAGGATGAGGAGGCAGCACCTGGAACCACTGCCGCCCCGGCCTCTGCCCTCCTCCCTCCTGTCCCACCAGGGCATCATTTAGGCCAAGGGCAAGGCCAAGGGGAGTGAGCCTGCCAGGATCCAGCAGACCTGAGTCATGCCTGAGCCACTTCTTGCCTGGGATGGCCTGGGCATTGATGTGCCATCTGGGGACTTTAATGTTTCTGACTGTAAAATCTGCAAGGTCAGGAGAAAGCCACCTTCCCTGCCTACGTCCAGGGGGTTTTGGGGAACCTGAATGCTATGTCATCTAGGATAAGATATTTGCAATAGCCACATAAATTAAAACACTCATGCCCTCTGCCTGGCAATGCCATTTCCAGCAGGCATCTCCCACCTGTGCAATGCAGGCTGGTGCATGTAGCAGCCCATCCATGCAGAGTGGCCTTAATAGCCCAAGGATGGAGATAATGTGAATGTCCATTTACAGAAGACTGTAAGTAAATGGTGATACTTCCATACGATGGAGTATTCTCTAGCTGTTAGACAATGGGGCTACTTCCTATGTCCTGATGTAGAACCTCAATACTGAATGATTTGACTTAAGATTGGGTGTGGTTCTCATCACCAGCAGGTCTCAGGGTGTGCACAAGGGCAGGATTCTGAACCTTTGGGACTCTGATGAGAAGGAGAAGTGCCAAGTCCCTGCTCAGTGGTTCTGCTCCGGAGCTTCTATCCAGCACCTACGATGCACCTGGCTCCTCCATGGAGAGTGACTGATGTGGGGCCAGCCTGCTCCTGTCACTCCATAGCCATGGTACTACTGGCAAGGCCTGTGTCATCGCTTGGCCTCAGGTTCCCCATTTGTAAAGGGGTGTGGGCTGAGTGGCCTGAAGGTCCTTCCTGTGCTGATATCCAAGATTCAGGGGACAGAAAAAGGATCCTGGGCCTTGGGCAGGAATCCCCAAAATGAGCATCTTTGCTACTTCACCTGGGGGACCACTAAGTCACCCTCATAGGGGACCTCTTCCCTGGAGTGAGAGACATTCAGAGATGACCCAGCTCTGCTCAGAGTTTACTGTGACTGTGTGAATAAGTTTCTGAATCACATGGGGTTTCCTGAGTAGAACCCCAGCAAATGTCAAACTTCTTGGCATCTGCTCCAACTAGGGCCATCAGGCTTTTCATTGTCTTTTTCTTTTATGAGACAGAGACTAACTTTGTCACCCTGGGTAGAGGGCTGTGTGTCATAGCGCCTAGCAACCTCAAACTCTTGGGCTCAAGTGATCATCTCACCTCAGCCTCCTAAGTAGCTGGGACTATAGACGCCCACCACAACACCTGGCTAGTTTTCTATTTTTAGTAGAGATGGGGTCTCGCTCTTGCTCAGGCTGGTCTCAAACTCCAAGCTCAAGCAATCCACCTTGCTTGGCTTCCCAGAGCACAAGAATTACAGATGCCAGCTACCGTGCCCAGCAAGGGCCATCAGATTAAACAGGGAATCTGTGCCTCTTAAGAATCTTCTCAAAGTGACATTTTTGAAGACAAAAATGCTCACGCCCTAGCTGCACACCAGCTCTGCCACCTCCTGGCCTGTGGCTTCCCTGCTCCCTGCCTCCTAGAATTTCTCCTTCTTGGAAGGGAGGAGAACTTGAGCTTCCTGGGGGCAGAGCAGTGCCTGTGTGTTCACTGATGTTTCCACACCACCCCGGGTGGAGCCAGCACACAGTAGGTTCTCAGTGGGTGCCTGTGGCATGAAGGGGAGACTCGGCCTCCCTGAGGGAAAAGTTCTCTCTGGGGCAGGGGGTGAGGTCTGGCCTGTGCCTCGGATCCTACTCAATCTGTCACTTCCCTGTTCCGTGAGCTGAAAGGGCTGGGCCAGTCTGAGAAAGGCAAGGGCTAGTGAGCCCGGAAGGGGTGCAGACTTTCCTGCCATTTACCAGCTGGGGAGCCCTGAGCAAGCAGGATGATGTCTACCGGCCTCAACCTCCCCCACATGTAGAGGGGGTGACATCACCATAGCTCACAGCTGCCTCAAACTCTTGGGCTCAAGTGATCCTCCTGCCTCAGCCTCAGGAGTATCTGGGACTACAGGCACTTACTACAATGCCTGGCTAGTTTCTCTATTTTTAGTAGAGATGAGGTCTGGCTCTTGCTCAGGCTGGTCTCCAACTCCTGAGTTGGGGATCTTGCCACCTCGGCCTCCTAGAGTGCTAGGATTATAGGCATGAGCTGCTGCTCCCTGCCACTGCTGACTCACTGTCACAGCCCAGGGGACAGAGGAGGACCCCACTGCACTCACCACTGACAGACACCTCAGTGCCTGGTCCAGACTTAAACTCCACGGTTTCAGGAATTCCTCTCCGGAACTTCACACAGTAGTAGGTGCCGGCATCAGCTGGGGTGATGTTACTGATGCGGATGGAATAGTCCAGGTTGTCTCTCTTTGTATGATCTGTGATATTTGTTACCCGGGGGAAGTGGACTTTATGACTGTAGATCAATTCTCGGTCTCGCCCAGTCCCCTTGAACCAAAAGATGGGCCCCACGGGGATCTGGGAGGTCACAGTGCAGCGCAGAGTGGCCGTCTCTCCAGCGGCGACTGACACTGACCTGTCGGGCTGAATCACCTGCAGCTCCTCTCCTGTCACCCCTGGAGGGAAACACAGAGCAGTCGTTTATCCACCTATGTGACCCTGCATGTTTTCTCAAGTGTTCATTGGCCTCATTCGCTGTCTGTGTGCACACTCTGAGCAGGCCTTGAGCTCAGTACACGGCATGGACTATCTCAGTTAACCCTCAGAGCAATCCTGTGACATGAGAGGTTGTTACAGTGGCCTCATTTGAAACAAGAGGTTAAATTTCTATAGTAAAGCATGGGTTTGAGCACCTAGGGAGCCCTCATCCTTCTCCCTCTCTGGCCGTGTGACCCTTCACCCAATTATTTGTGCTTTTCCCTTTTCTATCCACATGGAATTTAGAACTTTCTGGACCTCTGCATTGGCCATGAGATTCCTTTGTCCCAGGGATGTCCAACCTTTTGGCTTCTCTGTGCCACACTGGAAGAAAAAGAGTTGTCTTAGGCTACACGTTAAATACACAAACACTAATGAAAGCCGATGATTAGAAAAACGGTCCACACGTAACTTTCATGATAGTTGCCACCGCAGATAAGCAAAAGAGTCCTCACATAATCCACATGCAGTCTGCAGGCCGCAGGTTGGATGCCCCTGTGTGTGTGAGCCTCTATGGATCAAATTCTTCCTTCTGCAGAGAATCACAAAGCCTTGATCTGATTTGTTCAAAAAGCTTGATTCCTGAGAGAGAGAGTGACATGCAGATCTCCCAACACACAGTGAACATGCGGCTTACATAAGGACTACGACATGGTATTCAACCCCTGGAATTTTGTCTCCATAGAATAATCATGTTATATTAGTGGTCCTAAAGCTACCATGAAATTATAACAAACCTAGTGGCCTACACCAAGAGACATTTATTATTTTATAGTTCTAAAGGGCAAAAGTTCAAAATTGGTCTTACTATGATATAGTCAAGAAAAAAGAGTAAAAAAGTCAAACACACAGAAATAGAAAATAGAACTGGTTACCTGAAGTAGGATTGAGAAAGAAGATAGAAACATGTAAGTCCAAAGATACAAAGTTGCAGATAGGTAGGATAAAGAATTCCAGAAAGTTCTATATACAACATGAGGTCCATAATTAATAATAATAAGATGGTACTGTATTCACTATTTTTGCTAATAGATTAGATTTTAAGTGTTCTTCTCAGGCACACACAAAAGGGTAATTATAGGAGTTACTGAATATGTTTATTTGCTTGTTTATAGTAACCATCTCAAAATATCCTGTTTTACATCTTAAATATATACCAAAAAAAAAAAGGCATCGGCAAAGCTGCATGTCTTCTGGAGACTCTGCTCCTTGTCTTTCCACATTCTAAAGGCTTCCCCGATTCCTTTTCTCACAGTCCCATCTTCTGGTCACTCTCACCTCTTGTTTTCATTATCACAAGTCCAAACTCTTGCCTTCCTGCCCCCTTACAAGGGCCCTTGCGATGTACTGGGTCTACCCTGACACTAGACCAAAACTTTCAAACAAATGTCTTAAATATGCTCAAAGAGCTCAAGGAAAATAAAAACAAGGACCTAAAGGAAGTCAGGAGAAAGAAGTATTATCAAAATGAGCACATCAGCAAAGATGTAAAAATTATACGGAAGAACCAACCAGAAATTTAGGAGCCAAAAAGCAGAATAATGTAAAATTCACTAGAGGAGTGCCATAACAGATTGAGCAGGCAGAAGAAAGAATCCGAAAACTTGAAGATGGACTAGTTAAAATGATGATTCAACTGTGTAGAAAGAGAAAAAACAATAGAGAAAAGAGATAGAATCTGGACTTGTGGGACATCCGCAAGTGGACGAACATACATCTTATGAGAACAACACAAGAAGAGAGGCAGAGAGAAAGAAGCAGAAGATTATTTGAAGAAATAATATCCCAAATCTTCCCACAGCTGATAAAATACGTGAATCAATGAAGCTGAGATGCTGAACAAACTCTAAGTAAAATATACTCAAAGAAACCCACATAAGACACATAATATTCCAACTACTGAAGCTAAAGTGACAGGGAGAATCTCGAAAGCAGCTAGAGAGAAGTGAAGCATCACGTGAAAGAGTTCCTTCATAAGATTATCAGCTGAGTTCTTATCAGAAGCATTGCAGGCCAGAAGGTAGCAGGTGACATATTTAATGTCCTGAAAGAAAACAAAACTGTGAACTAAGAATTCTATACCTGGTAAAACTGTCCTTCAAAAATGTGGGATCAATTGAGATATTCTGTGATAAACAAAAGCTGAGATAGTTCATTCCTACTAAACCTGACCTCAGAGAAACACTAAAGAGCATCCTTTAGGTTGAAAGAAAAGAATGCTCCATAGAAACTCAAAGTTGTAAGTAGAAGGAAAGATTTTTGGCTATCATGTAGTTTGAAAACTTCGTAATTGCCTGATGCCCTAACATCTCACAACATCCCACACAAGGGCTGTGAGCACTCTGCCTGCCCAGGTGCACCAGTGTGTTAAGGCAGGTTCCTATTATCATTCCTTTACTTGTCCTCCCCCTGACCCCCCATGATCCAGTGACATTCAAACACACCAGTGAGATCCCCTCATGACTTTTGCTGTGTCCTTCACCTTGACTCACAGTACAGGACGTGCCGAGATTCCCCCTCTCTCCTTCACCTACTGAGTAGCTATCTGGGAGCTCTTCCCATGCGGCTCCCTGGGTGGCATGTCATGCCTCCCTCCCTAACACCTCTGAGTAAACTAAATCCTTTAGATTTTTATGCCTGTATACATGTGATTTCTCCAGCCATGTTGGAATGATCTTCGAAAAACCCCATCAGTGGGACTCACTTGGCCATTATATCACAATTGGCAACAAGGCTGTGACTGTTTAAAATGAGGTGGTAACTCCCTAGGAGATGCCCTTTCACAGCTCATGGCTTACTAATTTCTGTCCTGATGAGCACCCACCATTTGGAGGGATTTTTAACCTGCTGGCCTTTGTGTGCCCTGCTTTGTGGGGCTGCCAGGACTTTCCATCCTGAAGCTATTTTATTTTTAAAAAGGTTTATTTAGCTTATGGTCCTGCCAGCTGGTAGGTTCTAGATGTGTATCCAGTCAGGTCCTTAGGCTGCTTCTGCTCATGTCAGAAGGTGCTCGGTGCCTATAGCTCAGTGGCTAAGGCGCCAGCCACATACACTGGAGGTGGCAGGTTCAAACCCAGCCTGGGCCTGCCAAACAACAGTGACAACTACAACCAAAAAAATAGCCAGGCATTGTAGCAGGTGCCTATAGTCCCAGCTACTTGGGAGGCTGAGGCAAGAGAATTGCTTAAGTGCAAGAGTTTGAGGTTGCTGTGAGCTGTGACACCATGGCACTCTTCCAAGGGCAACATAGTGAGACTCCGTCTCAAAAAAAAAAAAAAAGAAAGAAAGAAAAAGAAAAAAAGAAGAAGAAAGTGAGGGGAGCTGGCACTCACAGAGATCCCATGGCAAGAGAGGGAGTGGAGGGGGGTGCTATGCTTTTTCTAACAAAGCAGCTCTTGCAGGAAGCACTAGAGTGAGAATAAACTAACCTCTGGGGAAGGGGGGCATTAATCTATTCATGGGGAATCCATGTTTGGGACAGATAACAGGTGTAGGCTAATAAGCTGAAAGCCTGAAGCAGGCTGAACAGTTTAACACCATCAACACAGAAAGGGAGAAAACTTGAAGAGGCCAATGAACATCCATGAACATCCATGAACATCTAGCACTTAATCCACAACAGCAGGAAACTGGAGGTTCGGGTTTTTTGGGGAGAAGCACCCCAAGCTGTCCTACTGTCCCACCTCGCCTCCTTGTTAGCATGGTAAAAGTCACACCCTCTAGTGCCATGACAGTTTACAATTGCCGTGGTAACCCCTGAAGTGACTCTGTAACGTTTAAAATGTGGAGGACCCTAAGTTCTAAGAAATCCCTGCCTCTGTCTAAGACAAATGAAGAATATTCTTCCCACTTCTTAGCATATGATTAACTATAAACATAAAACAGACCTGAGTTAAAATCCCAGCACCTTCTCTTTTCTCAGAGACAGACCCGTTCCTCTTCCCAAAACATATTCTCACTATATTTTTGTCTTGCAAACCTTCCTCTTTTCTGTAATAAAGCTGCTTGTGCAAAAGGGCTTTGTGTTGTCATTCCATCCCTGTGTGTCACTGGCCCTGCTTGTGATTCTTCCAAGCAAAGAACAAAGAACCAGGTCAGCTCTTTCTTAAAATTGAACTTATAGTCCACCCCCATGACCCAAGCACCTCCTATTAGACCCCACCTCCAACACTGGGGATCATGTTTTGATAGGAGATTTAGAGAGGACAAACATCCAAACTATAGTACCAGGAATAATTATAGCCAAGGAGATTAAAAAATATCTACGCTGAAATATAAAACATTAATGAAAGAAAGTGAAGAGGCCACAGATCAATGGTAAGCTATGTTGTGTTTATGGACTGGAAGATTTAGCATGGTTGAAACATCCAAAGTACTCAAAGCAATTTACAGATTCAGTGCAATTCCTAGCAGAATACCAAGGACATTTTCATAGAAATAGAAAAAAAAAAAATCCTAGAATTCATATGTAACCACAAAAGACCCCAGAACACCAAAGAAATTTTGAGCAAAAAGAATTAAGCTGGTAGCAATCACACTACCTGACTTCAAAATATACTACAAAGCTATATTAACAAAATATATATACTTTCTGTCAATTAAAAAGTGAAATGAATTTGTTTCTGTTTAAACTTATTTAAAATAAAAATGAAAGGGTGAAAACCTTAATTCAAAACCTGGTGTGTTACACTAACAGTCTCTTGTACACATACATAAACATACAATCACAAATATATCTAAAAGTATGGCTTAGCCTACTAGGGTACAGGTTGTTCTCTTTTTTTTGTAGAGACAGAGTCTCACTTTATGGCCCTCGGGTAGAGTGCCGTGGCCTCACACAGCTCACAGCAACCTCCAACTCCTGGGCTTAAGGTAATTCTCTTGCCTCAGCCTCCCGAGTAGCTGGGACTACAGGCGCCCGCCACAACGCCCGGCTAAGGTTGTTCTGAGAATTAAATAAAATTGTAGGCTAGACACAGTGGTTCACACTTGTAATCCTGAGAGGCTGAGGTGGGTGGATTGCTTGAACTCAGGAGTCTGAGACCAGCCTGCGCAAGAGTGAGACCCCATCTCTACTAAAAATAGAAAGACTAGCTGGGTGTAGTGCAAGCACCTGCAGTCTCTTATTCAGGAGGCTGAGGCAAGAGGACCACTTGAGCCCAAGAGTTTGACATTTCTGTGAGCTATGACACCACAGCACTTTACCCAGCAAAACTGAATGAGACCCTGTCTCATATACATATATATACACACACACATATGTGTATCTATATGTATACATATATGTGTAAAATAAAATAAATTTGCAATACACATTAAAGCTTAGGAAAAAATTTGGCACATAAACTAAATTCCCACATCTTCAGGGAAACACTGCACCCCTGAACTTGAGTAGGCACCATTTCAGACTTCCCTTCCTCAGGGTAGTGAACCAAGAGGGCTGGGCTTGGTGACAACCTCATGGGGCTGCCTCTCAGCTCACTCTGTGGTCTTGGACCTATTGCCTCATCTCTGGAGCCTTGAGAAGCTCTGGATTTGAATAACAATTCTTCTGTGAGTATTTCATCAACTGAAATATTATAAAAATGTAAGTATTGTGCAGTGGTGGTGGTTTGAAGTATCATCTGGTTTGACACCTCTGGTAGCCAGCTGTAGGTGATGAATCACACAGGAAGTGTTCGGACCCCCGATTTTATGTTGTCAGATAATGCCCTGTCCTTGGCTTTCGTCAGTAGACCTAATTGCATACCTATCTTCACATAGGGCTTCTGGAATCTCCAGGTTGGGGGGACTGGGGATTCCAGCCCAAGGCGATGCTCACCTGGGAGTCCCAGCAGTAGAGGCAGCAGCAGCAGAGGATGAGGAGGGTGGGGCCAGGAGGCAGGGAGGGCCATCTTGGACGGTTCTGTCCAGATATCCGTGCTGGGAGATCTCAGGCTCTCCACTGTGGAGGGAAGAGGAGCTCCACCTCTCTTGACACAAGAGGAAGTGGCTGTGTTGGTGAGACTGTAACTGGCTTCTAGACTGTGAAATAGAACCAAGAACAGCAGGCAGCTACAAGGCGAGAGTGACTCATCTTACATTTTTCAGAGACTCCAACAGACTTAAAGAAATAATCCCTCCTCCCTGCTGGGGTCTGTGCTCTGTCCGCATGGCCCCTCACCCCATCTTTAAGTCTACATGGTGATTTTTCCATTTTGGAGTCTCAGGCCAAGAAGGATCTGTGGTGGTGAGCTATGCCCCAAATTTTGAATCTTCGGACCCCAGGATGTGTCTGTCCTATGGCCTCATTGTGCACAGCCTCAACCAAGAGCTACTCAGCTGGAGGCAGGTGTGTTCACCAGACATTATAAATGTTGGGAAAGAAGCAGGTCTGCTTCTGAAATGGTTCCTTATTCCAACTGTTTACTGATATAACTGGCAAAACTTAGCCCAAATTCAGTCTACATTGGACCTTAGCAAGTTTATATGCCTCCACCTAGCAAAAGGAATTGTTTCCTGACTCTTCCAGGAGAGAAAGTGGGTTCAGGTTAACAAGGATCTGCACCATGGGGAGAGGTGGGGATTATGGGTTATGGAAGGGAGCATGGCTATGAGAGGGCAGGACCCTTGGGCAGTCACATCCATTTCCATACTCTTTGTTCTGCATGTAGACCAACTAGTCCATTCGCTGTTATGTTCAGATGAGAACTGGGGCAGAGGAAAAATAGATCCCCCAACGAAAAGGGTGTGCTAGGGAGTTGGACAAGTCAACTCCTAGGCTCAGCATTGTTCTCTAAACTCAGAATAACAAGTCATTGTCTGCAGTGGTTTAGTGCAGACTAAAAGAGAAAATGATTGAAACATGCTTAAAAACCAAGAGATCATTATCAATTTCCCTGGTGCAAGGTGAAGACACAAAACTCAAATATTGCTTTTGAATGGATTCTTGGAGCAAGGAGCCAGCTGCTCCCCAGTGGCTTTCTCACAGCTTCCTGGACCTCCTAAGATGCAGCTTCTATGGTTTACTTGAACTACCCCTGCCACCAGGAGCCCAAATGCTCCCTCTGTGGTTCTCTGCATTCTGCTTCTTGTTAATTTGTACATTACTTCCTTCTCTCCAGATTTCCAGCTGTATATTTTTCAGTAAGACCCTTGTTTTCTCTGAGCCTTTCTTTGACTATGTGAATGGAAGCTATAACATGCACTCTGTAGAGATATGGTAGGAACAATATAAAATAAACCATGCAAAATACTTGACTTATAATTAAATACAACCAAAAAAATGTAGTTATGTGGTTATTATTTGTGTATAGGAAGAGCTCACTGCTATATTCCGGGTAAAGTTATGCTTTAGAAATAAAATGTTTTTATGGAGAAATGGGTTCTCCAGCGTCTATGATGATCACAGGACTGTCTGGAAACCTCTCTGTCATGTGCTGGATTTTAGGTCCTTCATCTGTCATGAGTAACTCTTGAATGAAATTATAAAATTTATCATATTTACATCCAAATTTCTGTTTAAATGCGGCAGGTGTGTACCTTATGAAATTGTTCCCACTTTCCCACATCCACAGATATAAAAATGAAAAATGATAAGATTATATTAATAAATGTCCACAAAAAATGAGTCTCTTTATGATATGAAGGAATAGTAGCAGCTATCACTTATTGAAGATGTACTATACTCCAGAGACTGCATCAAATATTTTATATCAATTACCTCATTAAGTCATCTCTCCAACCCCACGAGGTATTCTCTATCCTGGACCTCATTTTATAGGTGAGGAAACCTGAGGCAGTTTGAGAATAATGGATTTGTTCACTGTCACCCAGGTTTTACAATTAGAACATAGGCTTCCACACTCCATAGCCTTCACTTTTAACTGTTGTACTAGGACCTCTCTCATGGGAAGGGAGAGACATGTCTCCAGAAGAAAGCAGAAAAGAATCCGTAGCCTCAATTAAGATCAGCCACACAGCAGTGCTAAGGCAGGGACCATTCTCCACACGGCCCTGACAACCCATGATCTCTTGGGGCATTATTACTGAAAAGATGGCAGTGCAAGCAGAAATCACCAAAGAGTTGGGAAACAGTAACACCATGAGAGAGAGACAAAAAACTCCAGAACAACAATAATTAAAAAACAAAAACAGCTATCAAAAAACTTCACATCTGGAGGGGAAAGACAAGATGGCGGACTGAAGCCAGCTTTCAACAGAGGCTCCCGTCCAGAAGGAGAGTTAAGGGACAGGAATTTAGTAAGTATCCTGGTGGACTTGAGCCACACCAAGAGAGAAGGTTGAAGAATGCACATCAACACCGCTTAGGCAAGCTGCGATCATGAGGACGCAAACAAAAGGTACAAAATCCACCACCAAGTGGACGGGAGTCCCCCTCCCCCATGAGACCAGCTCAAGAGCCCCACAATTAAACAAACGGGCAGAAATTAAAGGCCCTCCCACTACATTCCACGGGAGAGACCTTCTAAAAACTGGACCTACCTCCCCTACTAGGGTGCCATGGCACTCTCCTGCCAGGCATAAAACTGTATAAAACTTTAAAAATCCTTTGGCTGGCAACCCTGAATCCCCAACACTCCCCTCCCACTCACTGAGGTCTGGAGGACTGTCCCCCAGGAGTTTGGATTCTTGGGTGATTTCTCAAGGGGAGTGGACAGTCCCCGAGCTGCAACTGGTCAGCGCTGACTCTGAGACACGCAAGCGAGGAGAGAGCACCCTGCTAAGGGGGAGTCACGCCTCGGTGGCACTTCCCTGCGGTGCGGTGCAGCAGCCCTCCCCGTGCATCAATATGGCCAGACATAAAACTGAATGAAACTCTAGCTTCCCCCCACTCTCACTCAGGGTCTGGGGGCCTGTCCCCCAGGAGTTCGGATCCTTGGGTGATTTCTCGAGGGGAGCGCACAGTGCCCGAGACGCAACTGGTCAGCGCTGACTCTGAGACACGCAAGCAAGGAGAGGGCACTCTGCTGAGGGGGAGTCAAGCCTTGGCAGCACTTCCTTGTGGTGCGGTGCAGCAGCCCTCCCCGGGCAACAATACGACCGGCATAAAACTGAATAAAACTCTAGCTTCCCCACTGAGCTCCCAGCACTCCCCCCCGACTCTCACATGGGGTCTGGGGGCCTGTCCGCCAAGAGTTCGGATTCCTGGGAGATCTCTCGAGGGATGTGGACAGAGCATAAACTGCGGCCACTCAGTGCTGACTCTGGGGCACAAGACAGAGGAGAAAAGGGTCGGCTGGGTGCCCACACCAGAGCGGCAGTTCCTGGAGGCAAATCAGCAGCCGTTTTTTCTTTAAAAGCAAAATGGCTCACTTCTGGATATTCTGAAGCCACACCCCCTGTCTCCCTGGGCAACCAGAGAAGGCCACCAGTGAGCAAAGGATTTGCCTGACACTGCTCACAAACCTGGGAAGCTCCCAGGGCAGGGACGACTCAGAGAGGTAATCGGACACAAACCTCCAGCAGCAAAGACGTTTGAACTCAGAACAGCCCATCTTCTGTAGGCGATTTTAGCAGAAACAGAGACAGAACCCCGCAAAGTTGTCTGTTCTGTTCTGTTCTGTTAGCAACATCAATCAGGGATGGGGCTAAGCCTGAGTGAACACCTCCCTCCCACCACCTACATCAAGCACTCAAAGATGTCAGGCCCCATCTCCTCCTGCTAGATAGCGGCAGACTACAGGGGCCTGGCAGACTTCCTTGCAATTCAGGCAGGTGCAAACCCCTGGAGTATCTGTTCACTACAGGCAACTGGGTTAGCCATCTGCAGAGATACCAATGACTGGGTCCGACGGAGGGGCAAAGTGGGGAAGGAGACATCAACCTTCACAGACTGATCTATTTGCTAGGTGGTGCCTCCTGACTCCACGCAGCACTGGAGTAAGCCAAATCAGAGGAGTCACCAGACCCCTATGATCCAGTTCCCAGAGACCTCTTGAACTCTCCCACCCAAGACAGGTGCCGATTGAGACAATCGATTTGGACCTTTTGAACTGAACTAATAGACTGAGGACTTTTCAGGCGGTGCCCTGGGTATGTGGTTGTAGGAAGGTTTGATTTTCCTTTTCCAACTGGTGCCAGAGGTGGGCGGGCGGGGTGACTGAATTGCTGGTTTTTCCACACAGCTGAGACTTCAAGCCAGAGTAAACGTTACAATAGGATTGAACAGAAACCAGCTGAAAACAAGACAGAACCACTTAGTCCCACCACACAAGACAGGGCCCCAGTTTCTCAGGCCACAACACTGTACAGGCCCTTGATAAAGCCCCAGGGGAAAAATCAAGGGAGTAAAATAACCATGGGGCGGAATCAGCGGAAAAACTCTGGTAACATGAATAACCAGAATAGATCAACCCCCCCCAAGAAAAGATACGGCAGATGTGATTGAAGATCCCATTCATAAACAACTGGCTGAGATGTCAGAAATCAAATTCAGAATTTGGATTGCAGACAAGATTAATAAAATGGAATTAGGAATTCGAGGAGAAATTCAAAAGTTGTCTCAAGAATTTAACGAATTTAAAGACGAAACCACCAAAGACTTAGACACACTGAAGCAAGAATTTACAGCCCTCAAAGATTGAAAAATACAGTAGAATCCCTCAGCAACAGAATGGAGAAAGCAGAAGAAAGAATTTCTGACATTGAAGACAAAGTCTTTGAACGCTCCCAATCTCTCAAAGAGGAAGAGAAATGGAGAGCAAAAACGGATCACTCACTCAGAGAACTCTCAGATAATTTGAAGAAAAGCAATATATGAATAATTGGGATTTCGGAGAATGATGAAGTGGCCTCAAAGGGCACAGAGGCCCTTTTGCATGAAATTATGAAAGAAAATTTTCCAGACATGCCTAGAGATTCTGAAATTCAGATAGCAGACAGCTTCAGAACCCCAGCACGATTCAACCCCAATAAGTCATCCCCCAGGCATATCATAATTAGCCTCACTAAAGTTAACATGAAAGAGAAGATTCTCAAAGCAGCCTGGCATAAGAAAACTATTATGTACAAAGGTAAGAATATTAGAATAACTGCAGCTCTCTCTGCTGAAACTTTTCAAGCCAGAATAGAGTAGTCATCAACTTTTAATCTCCTAAAGAAAAATAACTTTCAACCCAGGATCTTGTATCCAGCTAAACTGAGTTTCATTTATGATGGAGAAATTAAATACTTCAATGACATTCATATGTTGAAAAAATTTGCCATAAGTAAACCAGCTCTTCAGGATATTCTCAGACCTATCCTCCACAATGACCAACCCAATCCTATACCACAAAAGTAAACTCACTCAGAAACTTCGGATCAAACTCCAACTTCCACACTGGCGAAAGGATTAAAAATGTCCATTGGACCTTTGAAAAACTCGATACCCAAAATTCCACCAGACTTATCAATACTCGCCATTAATGTGAATGGCTTAAACTGTGTTCTAAAGAGACATAGGTTAGCTGACTGGGTACAAAAACTCAAGCCAGATATTTGTTGCATACAAGAGTCACATCTTAACTTAAAAGACAAATACAGACTCAGGGTGAAAGGATGGTCATCCATATTTCAGGCAAATGGTAATCAGAAAAAAGCAGGTGTTGCAATTTTATTTGCAGATACAGTAGGCTTTAAACCATCAAAAGTAAGGAAGGACAAGAATGGTCACTTCATATTTGTTAAGGGTAATACTCAATATGATGAGATCTCAATTATTAATATCTATGCACCCAACCAGAATGCACCTCAATTTATAAGAGAAACTCTAACAGACATGAGTAACTTGATTTCCTCCAGCTCCATAATCGTTGGAGATTTCAACACTCCTTTGGCAGTGTTGGATCGATCCTCCAGCAAGAAGCTGAGCAAAGAAATCTTAGATTTAAACCTAACCATCCAATATTCAGATTTAGCAGACATCTACAGAACATTTCATCCCAACAAAACTGAATACACATACTTCTCATCAGCCCATGGAACTTACTCCAAAATTGACCACATTTTAGGTCACAAGTCTAATCTCAGTAAATGTAAAGGAATAAAAATTATTCCTTGCATCTTCTCGGACCATCATGGAATAAAACTTGAATTGAATAACAACAGGAATCTGCATACTCATACAAAAACATGGAAGTTAAATAACCTTATGCTGAATGATAGCTGGGTCAGAGATGAGATCAAGAAAGAAATCACCAATTTTTTGGAACAAAACGACAATGAAGACACAAACTATCAGAACCTCCGGGACACCGCAAAGGCAGTTCTAAGAGGGACATTTATAGCACTGCAAGCCTTCCTCAAGAGAACGGAAAGAGAGGAAGTTAACAACTTAATGGGACATCTCAAGCAACTGGAAAAGGAAGAACATTCCAACCCAAACCCAGCAGAAGAAAAGAAATAACCAAAATTAGAGCAGAATTAAATGAAATTGAAAACAAAAGAATAATATAACAGATCAATAAATCAAAAAGCTGGTTTTTTGAAAAGGTCAATAAAATAGATAAACCTCTGGCCAACCTAATCAGAAAAAAAAAAGAGTAAAATCTCTAATATCATCAATCAGAAACAACAAAGATGAAATACAACAGAGTCGTCAGAAATCCAAAAAATCATTAATGAATATTACAAGAAACTTTATTCTCAGAAATATGAAAATCTGAAGGAAATTGACCAATACTTGGAAGCACGCCACCTTCCAAGACTTAGCCAGAATCAAGTGGAAATGTTGAACAGACCCATATCAAGTTCAGAAATAGCATCAACTATACAAAACCTCCCTAAAAAGAAAAGCCCGGGACCAGATGGTTTCACGTCAAAGTTCTACCAAACCTTTAAAGAGGAATTAGTACCTATATTACTTAACCTGTTCCAAAAGGTAGAAAAAGAAGGAAGACTACCCAACACGTTCTATGAAGCAAACATCACCCTGATCCCCAAACCAGGAAAAGACCCAACAAGAAAAGAAAATTATAGACCAATATCACTAATGAATATAGATGCAAAAATATTCAACAAGATCCTAACAAACAGAATCCAGCAACACATCAAACAAATTATACATCATGACCAAGTTGGTTTTATCCCAGGGTCTCAAGGCTGGTTCAATATACGTAAATCTATAAATGTAATTCAGCACATAAACAAATTAAAAAACAAAGACCATATGATTCTCTCAATTGATGCAGAAAAAGCTTTTGATAATCTCCAGCATCCCTTCATGATCAGAACACTCAAGAAAATTGGTCTAGAAGGGACTTTTCTTAAACTCATAGAAGCCATCTACAGCAAACCCACAGCCAATATCATATTGAATGGAGTTAAATTGGAATCATTTCCACTCAGATCAGGAACCAGACAAGGCTGCCCATTATCTCCATTGCTTTTCAACATTGTAATGGAAGTTTTAGCCACCGCAATTAGGGAAGAAAAGGCGATCAAGGGTATCCATATAGGGTTAGAAGAGATCAAACTTTCGCTCTTCGCAGATGATATGATTGTGTATCTGGAAAACACTAGGGACTCTACTACAAAACTCCTAGAAGTGATCAAGGAATACAGCAGAGCCTCAGGTTACAAAATCAACATCCATACATCAGTAGCCTTTATATACACCAACAACAGTCAAGTTGAAAAAGCAGTTAAGGACTCTATCCCATTCACAGTAGTGCCAAAGAAGATGAAATATTTGGGAATTTACCTAACAAAAGACATGAAAGATCTCTATAAAGAGAACTATGAAACTCTAAGAAAAGAAATAGCTGAAAATGTTAACAAATGGAAAAACATACCATGCTCATGCCTGGGAAGAATCAACATTATCAAAATGTCCATACTACCCAAAGCAATATATAATTTCAATGCACTCCCTATTAAAGCTCCACTGTCATATTTTAAAGATCTTGAAAAAACAATACTTCGTTTTATGTGGAATTAGAAAAAAACTCAAATAGCCAAGACATTACTCAGAAATAAAAACAAAACAGGAGGAATCACACTACCAGACCTCAGACTTTACTACAAATTGATGGTGATCAAAACAGCATGGTATTGGCACAAAAACAGAGAAGTAGATATCTGGAACAAAATAGAGAACTAAGAGATGAATCCAGCTACTTACGGCTATTTGATCTTTGACAAGCCAATTAAAAACAGTCAGTGGGGAAAAGATTCCCTATTTAACAAATGGTGCTGGGTGAACTGGCTGGCAATGTGTAGAAGACTGAAACTGGACCCACACCTTTCACCATTAACTAAGATAGACTCTCATTGGATTAAAGATTTAAACTTAAGACATGAAACTATAAAAATACTAGAGGAGAATGCAGGGAAAACCCTTGAAGAAATTGGTCTGGGCAGTATTTTATGAGGAGAACCCCCCAGGCAATTGAAGCAGCTTCAAAAATACACTACTGGGACTTGATCAAACTAAAAAGCTTCTGCACAGCCAAGAACACAGTAAGTAAAGCAAACAAACAGCCCTCAGAATGGGAGAAGATATTTGCAGGGTATATCTCTGACGAATGTTTAATAACCAGAATCCACAGAGAACTCAAACGCATCAGCAAGAAAAAAACAAGGGATCCCATCGCAGGCTGGGCAAGGGATTTGAAGAGAAACTTCTCTGAAGAAGACAGGCACACAGCCTTCAGACATATGAAAAAATGCTCATCATCTTTAATCATCAGAGAAATGCAAATCAAAACCACTTTGAGATATCATCTAACTCCAATGAGACTAGCCTATATCACAAAATCTCAAGACCAGAGATGTTGGCGTGGATGCGGAGAAAAGGGAACACTTCTGCACTGCTGGTGGGAATGCAAATTAATACATTCCTTTTGGAAAGATATATGGAGAACACTCAGAGATCTAAAAATAGATCTGCCATTCAATCCTGTAATTTCTCTGCTGGGCATATACCCAGAAGACCAAAAATCACAACATAACAAAGATATTTGTACCAGAATGTTTATTGCAGCCCAATTCATAATTGCTAAGTCATGGAAAAAGCCCAAGTGCCCATCGATCCACGAATGGATTAATAAATTGTGGTATATGTACACCATGGAATATTGTGCAGCCTTAAAGAAAGATGGAGACTTTACTTCTTTCATGTTTACATGGATGGAGCTGGAACATATTCTTCTTAGTAAAGTATCTCAAGAATGGAAGAAAAAGTACCCAATGTACTCAGCCCTACTATGAAACTAATTTAGGGCTCTCACATGAAAGCTATAACCCAGTTACAACCTAACAATAGGGGGAAGTGGGAAAGGGAGGGGAGTGGGGGGTGGGTAGAAGGAGGGGGATCAGTGGGATCATACTTGTGGCTTACAGGGGTATTTGTGAAACTTGGTATATGTAGAATGTAAATGTTTTGGCACAGTAACTGAGATAATGCCAGGAAGGCTATGTTAACCATTGTGATGAAAATGTGCCAAATGCTCTATGAAGCGAGTGTATGATGCCCCATGATCATATCAATGTATACAGTTATGATTTAATAAGAAAAAAACTTCACATCTGAGGAAACAGGTAAAAAAAGTACAATATGAAAAGGTCTTTAGAATGTTTAATAGCCTTATCTTTATAACCTAATGTTTATAACAAAAGGGAAGTAAGTCCATGAAACAATAACAGGCATTTGTGAAACAAGAATAGGTAGGCAGGAAATAAGAACATCTATATAGGAAAAAATAACAAATATAAATATAATATAAGAATATAATCAATGCTGAAATTTTAGAAAAAACTAATAAGTTAATTAGCTGACTATACATAATCAAAGAATGAACTATGAGCTGGGTGATCATGTGGGGACCATCTCCTAGAACACTATATATTGAGACACAACCAAACCAAAGTGCATAAATGGGTATAAATATAGAAGTAACAAAACACACACCACAAAACATTTCCAAAAAGTTGTTTTAGCAATAGTAATACCTTAAAAATATAAATTCAGATAGAAAGCAGAAATGAATGAAAGAGGAATATTTTCTTTCATAAAATGAACAATTAACCTAGAACATATGAGCCATAAACTTATATGCCTCCTATAAACATGATTTGAAATATATGAGTCAAGTATTGATAGAATAGTGTCGAGAAAATGGCAGAATCTAGGCTTGGAGCAGCAAGCTGCCTCCCTATGAACTCCAATCCTTTAATAAAGATCTACTAAACTCACATAGCTTATTTGAGTGGAAATCTTTTGTGGAAATCATGCAAGGAAGCGAATTTCAAATTCAGGTTGACTTGGTGCAGTACAGATACAGCCTGAAGATTTGGTGCAGTTCAGATATAGACTGAACCAAGAGGCTGGGGGGCCAGGAGCTAAAATTCTCCTTACTCTGCCATATTCCCTCCCCCTCTACTGGTGACTGAAGGTGCAGGTAACTAGCGGAGGCTTTGGGACAAGTGAAGAATTGCGAGTAGTGGTGGATGTTTTAGAAAGGAAAAGATTAAGTCTGTGGATGTGGGAATTGGAACTTCTAGATTTGAATTACAGCTCTAGCAGCTCCTAGCTCATGACCTGGAGGAAACTATTTAACTTCTCTCATTCTTGAGTTCCCAAAACTGTAAAATGGCAATAATCATACCAACTTCATAGGTTTGCTACAAAAGGAACAGCCAACTTAAGAGACAGTGTGGCAGTTTCTTACAAAACTAAACATACTCTTTAACATATAATCCAGCAATCGTGTTCCTTTCTATTAATATTTATCTGAATGTGTTAAAATCTTATGTCCACACAAAAACCTGCATGTGGATGTTTATAGCAGTGTTATTCACAATTTCCAAAACTTGGAAGGAACAGAGACATCCCTCAGTAGGTGTGTAGATAAAGCGTGATATATCCACATGATGGCATATTATTCACCACTAAAAGGAAATGAGCTGCATGTTACTGAATGAAGGAAGCCAATCTAAAAAGGCTGAATACTGTATGGTGCCAACTAAATGCCATTCTGGGAAAGATCAAACCACAGAGACAGCGAGAGGCTAAGTTGTTGTCAAGGGTTGGGGGAGAAGAGAGTGGAATAGGTGGAACAGAGACTTTTAGGACCATCAAACTATTCTGTATAATACGACAATTTTGGGTACAAGTCATTATACATCTGTCAAAATGCACAGAGTGTACAAGACCAAAGGGGTATATATGAGAATTCTCTGTAATTTTTGCCCAGTTTGACTGTAAACCTAAAACCACTCTAAAAAGTAAAGTTTATTACTCTTTTTAAAAAGTCCCTCTACTAGCTGGACACAGTGGTGTGTCCTGTAGTCCCAGATGCTTCAGAGGCTGAGGTGGGAAGGTGTCTTGAGCTGGGAGTTCAAGGCCAGCCTGGGCAACATAGAGAGATCCTGTCTCTTAAAAGAAAAGTCTTTCTAGTAACATAAAGTGATAAAATATAAAACTGAAAGAGATGCAAATCTCTTGTGGGCCCCTGACTTTCTTGCAATAGAACTAAAAGAACACCCCCTTTCTCTTGCTAGTAGAGGAAGTTAAATAAGCATGTGGTTTTGGAAGGGGTATCTGGAAAGGGAGAGGAAATGATGGAAGGGGAAAATGATGGTCAGTCCTCCTTTGGAGGGGCAGTCACACAGATTTCTTTTTTTTAATTCATTAATTTTTTATTTCAAATGAATATGAGGGTATACATTTTTAGATTACATTGTTTTCAATTCTAAGGTAAAGTTCAAGTTGTAGTTGTACCCTTCACCCAGAGGGCGTGCTGAACACCCTCGCATTGTGCACATTAGGTCACACAGATTTCAATACTTTTAACAAAGGGGGGGCATCATTCCCACCTCCTCTGGATGCAGACAAGGAAGTGGGGGGACGCAGAGGGAAATGCCCAGGAAGGGAGGGAGGAACTATGAGTTGGGCAAGTCAGTTGGCCCTCCTGGGCTCAGCATGATCACCGATAAACTGGAAGTAAAAATGCTTACATTGCACTCTTTTCTGGCGATTAAGTACGACAAAGTATTTGCTGTGCAGTGATGCTGAATAAATAGTACTTATTGTCATGCCTGGTGCTTGGCAGAAAACAGGAAGTCGCTCAGTGTGTGTTGACTGAGTCCCACTGCATGTTGCCTGTCACTGACCTCTGGCTATTCCAGGTGTCATGGAGCTACTGGCATTGTACCTTAGCTGACACTGCTGAACTGCCCTTGCCTCTCCAGGGCCACCCCCTCCCTTTTACTAATTCATGGAGCTAGTTGGTTTCCCTGGGACAGTCTCAGTTTATTCCAGTTTTCCTTGTGCTTCGTCTGTTTTAACATTCATCCTTTGTCATTGTTTTCACAAGGCATCATCATTAACAGTTGCATTAAAATAAGCTGGGGTCTTTCATGTCCTTTGTTAGGTACACTCCCAGATATTTTATCTTCTTTGGCACTATTGTAAAGGGAATAGAGTCCTTGATTGTTTTTTCAGCTTGACTATTGTTGGTATATATAAAGGCTACAGATTTGTGAGTATTGATTTTGTATCCTGAGACACTGCTGTATTCCTTGATCACTTCTAAGAGTTTTGTAGTTGAGTCCCTGGCGTTTTCCAGATATACAATCATATCATTTGCGAAGAGTGACAGTTTGATCTCCTCTGGTCCTATTTGGATCCCCTTGATTGCCTTCTCTTGCCTGATTGCAATGGCTAAGACTTCCATTACAATGGAAGTTGTAAATGTAAAAAGCAGTGGAGAGAGTGGGTGACCTTGCCTGGTTCCTGATCTGGGTGGAAATGATTTCAACTTTACTCCATTCAGTGCAATATTGGCTGTGGGTTTGCTGTAGATGGCCTCTATCAGTTTAAGAAATGTCCCTTCTATACCTATTTTCTTAAGCATGCTGATCATGAAAGGATGCTGGATTTTATCAAAAGCTTTTTCTGCATCAATTGAGAGAATCATATGGTCTTTATTTTTTATTTTGTTTATGTGATGTATATTATTTATAGATTTATATATATTGAATGTAAATTGGGAACCCTGGGCTAAAACCCACTTGGTCATGGTGTATAATTTGTTTGATGTGTTGTTGGATTCTGTTTGCTAGGATCTTATTGAACATTTTTGCATCAATATTCATTAGAGATATTGGTCTATAATTTTCTTTTCTTGTTGGGTCTTTTCCTGGTTTGAGGATCAGGGTGATATTTGCTTCATAGAATGTGTTGGGAAGTATTCCTTCTTTTTCAATGTTTTGGAAAAGGTTAAGTAATACAGGTACTAGTTCCTCTTTAAAGGTTTGGTAGAATTCTGACGTGAAGCCATCTGGACTCTTCTTTTTTGGGAGATTTTGTACAATTGATTCTATTTCAGTACTTGATACAGGTCTATTCAGCATTTCCACTTCTTTCTGTTTAAGTCTAGGAAGCTGGTGTGCTTCCAAGTATTGGTCAATTTCTTTCAGATTTTCATATGTCTGATAATAGAGTTTTTTGCAATATTCATTATGAAACTCTGAGAAGAGAAATAGCTGAAGATGTTAACAAATGGAAAAACATACCATCCTCATGGCTGGGAAGAATCAACATTGTTAAAATGTCCTTACTATCCAAAGAAATCTACAGATTCAATGCAATCCCTATTAAAGCACCTCTGTCATACTTTAAAGATCTGGAAAAATTAGTACTTCATTTTATATGGAAACATAAAAAAACCTCAAATATCCAAGACATTACTCAGAAATAAAAACAAATCAGGAGGAATTATGCTACCAGACTTCAGACTTTACTATAAATCAATAGTGATTAAAACAGGATGGGATTGGCACAAAAATAGAGAGGTAGATGTATGGAACAGAATTGAAAACCTAGCGATGAACCCAGACACTTATCATCATTTGATATTTGATAAGCCTATCAAAAATATAAATTGGGGGAAAGATTCCTTATTTAACAAATGGTTCTGGGTGAATTGGCTGGCAACTTTTAGAAGACTGAAACTGGACCCACACCTTTCTCCTCAACAAAAATTGACTGTCACTGGATAAAAGACTTACACTTAAGACATAAAACTATACAAATTCTTGGAGAGAGTGCAGGGGAAACACTTGAAGAAATTGGCCTGGGAGAACACTTTATGAGAAGGACCCCCAAGGCAATCGAAGCTATACCAAAAATGCGTTACTGGGATCTGATCAAACTAAAAAGCTTCTACACGGACAAGAACACAGTAAGTAAAGCAAGTAGACAGCCCTCAGAATGGCAGAGGATATTTGCAGGTTATGTTTCCAACAAAGGTCTAATAACCAGAATCCACAGACAACTCAAACTTAATAATAAGAAAAGAATAAGTGATCCCATTTCCTTGTGGGCAAGAGACATGAACAGAAGCTTCTCTGAAGACAGGTGCATGGCCTACAGATAACATGAAAAAATGCTCATCATCTTTAATCATTAAATAAATGCAAACCAAAACCACTCTGAGATATCATCTAACTCCAGTAAGAGTAGCCCACATCACAAAATCCCAAAACTACAAATGTTGGTGTGGATGTGGAGAAAAGGGAACACTTCTGCACTGCTGGTGGGAATGCAAGCTAGTGCGTTCCTTTCGGAAAAAAGTTTGGAGAACACTCAGGGACCTAAATGTGGACCTGCCATTTGATCCTCTACTAGGTGTGTATCCAAAAGACCAATAATCACTCAGCAACAAAGATATTTGCACCAGATTGTTCATTGCAGCTCAATTCATAATTGCCAAGTCATGGAAGAAGCCCAGATGCCCATCGACCCATGAATGGATTAATAAATTGTGGTATATGTATACCATGGAATACTATGCAGCCTTAAAGAAAGATGGAGACTTTACCTTTTCTATGTTTACATGGATGGAGCTGGAAAATATTCTTCTTAGTAGAGTATCTCAGGAATGGAAAAAAAATAGCCAATGTACTTAGTACTACTATGAAACCAATTTATAATCTCTCACACTTTCATATGAATCACAACTATAGCCCAAGGCGAAGGAGAGAAGGGGAGGGAGATAGGAGGGGAGGGGGTGGTTTAATAGAGGGAGGGTTAATGGTGGGACCACACCTATGGAGCATTTCGCTAGGATACAAGTCAAATCTATGAAGTATAGAACACAAATGTCTTAACACAGTGATTAAGTAAATGAGGTGAAAGCTATGTTAATTAGTTGGATGTAAGCACTCCAATTTGTACAAATAATCAACACATGGAATCCCACACAGGCATAAATGTATTCATGATCTATGTACATATGACTTAATAAAAGGAATAAATAAATAAATAATAAAACAAGCTGGGGTGGGATTTGTAACCTCCAGGTTGTACTTAGGGCTTCTGCCTTCTTCTCACCTTACAGATTGGAAGATGTACCCATAGTGAACAGAGCTGTAATTTAATGTTCGGTCACAGTGTAACTAATCCTTCTTTTTGGAGAACAGCATGAGGGACATTCAGTGATAATGCAAAGTGCAGTCTTGTGCCAGCAGCTTGGAACAAGCTTGATTACATGGAAACTGGAAGACACAGATTGCTGATCACGAGAAGTATCGGCATCTCCTTCGAAAGTTAATAGCTACATTAAGAAGATGGTGCTGAAAGATAATGATGAAAATGCAGGCTATAAAAGGTGAGCTTACATATTACTTTATGGAGCATGACTTCATTTAAACCAAAGACTGTTCTTCTAAATTAATTACACTCATTTCTTTACTCCAAGTTTTTTACTGCACACATGAAAAGTGAACCAATGATTGTTAATATGTTGGTTCCATTAAAAGAAGGAAACAGTTACATAATGCCGTCAGGTAACTCAAGTAGAAAATCATGATTTGATTTTTTTTCTTTCTTTTAATTCCCCAAATCAAAAAAGTGACTTTTGGAAATTTACTCTGTTGTAGGTGAAGCATTTGACATTATTGCAATTAATACTGAATTGGATTACATTGGATATTTTTTTTCCATTCCTGAGAAAACATTCCCATGTTTATGTTTAGTTTACAAGTTAAACACTGAAGATACAATTATTTATATTGGTAAAAATAACATACTTACTATATTAAGAAATCTGTGAATAGAAATGTACTTGGCTTAGCATTCTGGGAGGCCAGTGGATCGCCTGAGCTCGGGAATTAGAAATCAGCCTGAGCAAGAATAAGACCCCATCTCTACTAAAAATAGAAAAATTAGCCTGTAGTCTCAGCTACTGGGGAGGGTAAGTCAGAAGGATCGGTCAAACCCAGGAGGGTGAGGTTGCTGTGAGCTATGACACTATGGCACTCTACCATGGCAATAGTGTGAGACTCTGTCTCAAAAAAAAAAAAGAAAGAAAGAAAAGAAATGTATTTCGACTTGGTTATTGTGTGTGTATAATTTAGAAGTGCATTCAAATAAGCCTCACTATTCCACCATTTGAAATAGCAGGTACAATTGTCAAAATTTACAAAGATTTTATATATTCACAGTTAGATTAACTGAACTACAAAATTTTTATGACAAAGCTGGACACAAAAGGATACTTCTGAATGTCATTAAATGTCCTCCGCCCTCTTTTCCAAGTACAAACAACTTCACATTTTATTTTTTAAAATATAGCTATTTGTTGAGTTGAAAACATCAAGTCATGGTCATTCTGATACATGCTCTGACTGACAGGCGGTTCCTGTTACCCCCTCACACCGAGCACATTTACTGAACAGCTCATCAGCCTTACACAGGATAGTTCATTCATGAGAGCTGACACTAGTTCACGGTGCTCATAACATTCAAAATTCCTCAGGAGAGGTCCCACAAATAGGCAACATAATAGGATTTTTACTAAACTGATGGAGTGTATGCTTAACATTACATACCCATGAAAAGAAGTTTAAAGAAGAGAAATTCAAATGCACTTATACCCTTTTTCTTGCAACCAGTTTTAAATTCAGCTCTCTTTACCCACAGAGTGCAAAACAAGACACCCACGAAGCAACCCCACTGTTACTAAGCTACACATTGGTAAATATAAGGAAAACTTTCTTTGAAGGAGAACACATTTTTACCAGCACACTTAACCTATAAAGTTAGAAAAGCCACTTTCTTAAAGGCATATTTCTAGCCCAGCTCTTACAAATCAAAATCTGTCTTCTGGGCCCCACCTGGCAAGAAGGAGCAGTTCATTGGTCTGTCCTGGGGTTCCAGAGTCTATCCACCAGCCAAACCCAGCCCTCCATAAACCCATGGACCATGTCTAACAACATCACACAGAATGTCTTCCCTCCCTCTCTTCCTTCCTCACATAAAGTGATAAAATACAAAACTAAATCAGATGCAAATCTGTTGTGGTCTCCTGACTTTCTTGCAACACAACCAAAAAAATGCCCTTTTCTCTTTTGCCAGTAGAGGAAGCAAGTTCGGTTAAATAAGCATGTGGTTTTAGAAGAGGTCATTTGGAAAGGGAAGGGGAAATGTGGGCAAAAATGATGATGATCAGACCTCCCTGCAAGGGACAGTCACACAGATTTCCATACCTTTAACTTAGGCGGGCGCCATGCCCATCTCCTCCAGATACAGGCAGGGGAGGGCCCCTTCCTTCCTTTCTCCTTTCCTTTGGGGTAGAAAGCACAGTAGGTGCTCTGTGTGTGAATCAAGAAAAGATTTTCTCTAGACAAAGATCAGGATATAAAAGTATTCAATTTATTTTATATTCTACTAATAGAAGAGAGGGAGTGAGGGAATGAGAGAGTGAGAGTGGGGAAAGAGAAAGAAGAGCACAGGGAGATGGTGTGGCGTCCCAAAGAAAGGAAGCGAGGAAGAGCCCAGAAGCCGAGGCTAAGTGGCCAGCTGATTTTAAGGGGGACAAAGATAACTGTAGCCACATCAGTGTCCTGCGAATCTGCTGCATCCCTTCCTTCTGTCTTTCTAGCAGCAGGATGGTCAGCAGCTGTCTTGCTGTTGGGGCCAGGCTTATCACAGGTGTTTCTGATCCTGTAATGGATTCTGCCCTGAGATATGATTTTGAGTCTGAGGCCAGACACTCACACTATTGTTCCTTCAGGGACTCCTCAGGAACCCTCGAGATGATACAACAGAGTCTAAAGGACGAGGAGCTGGTGAATGTAAAGACGAGAATTTACACTTTCTTTCTGTCTGCTCTTTTCAGTGGTTTGTGAAAAGGGAACATGATCACAATAATGATCGTGTGAAAAGATTCAGGAGCCTCTCCAGGGCTAGTACATTTATTTTTTTATTTTTTATTGGAACAAATGACAAATTTTATTACATGAGTTAATTTATATGTCCAAGCACAAGGATAATGAAATATATTTTCCACGAAAATATTATATACATTAAATAACATACAGTGGTAACAATGCAGTGTAGGTTTCTGGGAAGCAGACTCTGTGATAGAAATATGCAAGTGTATTTATCGGGCAGTGCTGTCCAGAGGAGGACCAGTGAGAGTGAAGAATGAAGCAGGACAGACAGAGCAAGAAGCTGAACTCTATCAAGGTCCCGACAAATGTCTCAGTTGATCCGTTGAGGTACCCCTGAAGTTGGGAAAGCCCCTCAAAGATGTCTGAATTCAGGCAATGTCCAGTCCTTGGATATCTGCCGCCCCACAAACATGAACCTTGAATGAGATGACTCTCTTTAGCAAGCAGCAATTTCCAGAGAAGAACTCAGCAGAGAGCAGCCAACTACCAATAGTCCCAGTAGCTGAGGGAAGGGGAACTTCAGTCTCAAAAGGGTTGGGGGATTTGTGAAAATATAGGAAGCACATCATAGCATCCACTACGGATGATCAAAAAGATCAAAACGTATTTCATAATTTCCAACAAAGTGCTGCCTCAATCGCAGATACAATTGAACTTGAACTTGAAATTATGAAAAGGTAAAATTCTAGCAAGAAAACAAAGAAACCACATGTAATGCCAGCTACTTAAATTATGGAAACTTTTGCTAGTAAGAGAGAAAAAACAAACCCCCCAAAAAGGCCTCTATGGTGAGGAGAATTATTTCTGGGAATACTCATTTTTTTCCCCAAAGTCTCAAAAAATAGACAACTAATATTTATAAATAAAAATAGAAGATAATTTCAAAAAGCAGATCATGCCAAATCTCATTGACAATAGGAAAAGAAGAATCCTTCAAATTCATTCTACCACATCTGGATATTCTGGATATTAAAATTAGAAAAATATATTATTATAAAGGGAAATCACAGACTTATTTCACTTATAAATGAGGGTGCAATATCCTAAACAACATATTAACAAGTTGAATTAAAAGTTATTGTTCAAGTAATATACTTTGGTCCGAATTAAATCCAACTTATGTGAGAATTAGTCACTGTTTTTTTTTTTTGTGGTTTTTTTGGCCGGAGCTGGGTTTGAACGCACCACCTCCGGCACTTGGGACTGGCGCCCTACTCCTTGAGCCACAGGCGCCGCCCTAGTCACTGTTTTTTTTCCTTTTCCTTTTCCTGTCCCCCACCTGCCCCCTCCTTCTCTCTGCCTGCTCTCCCTTTCCCCCACCCCCATCATGTCATTAACTGTCATTAATTGTCCTCATATCAAGTTGAATACATAGGATTCATGCATTTCCATTCCTGCAATGCTTCACTAAGAATAATGTGTTCCACCTCCATCCAGATTAATAAAATGCTGCAAAATCTCCATTTTTTTTAATGGCTGAATAGTATTCCATGGTGTACATGTACTATAGCTTGCCAATCCATTCCTGGGTTGAGGGACATTTAGGCTGTTTCCACATTTTAGCGATTGTAAATTGAGCTGTGATAAATAGTCTAGTACAAGTGTCTTTATAATAAAAAGTATTTTTTCCTCCTGGATAGATGCCCAGTAATGGGATTGCAGGATCAAATGGGAGGTCTAGCTTGAGTGCTTTGAGGTTTCTCCATACTTCCTTCCAGAAAGGTTGTACTAGTTTGCAGTCCCACCAGCAGTGTAAAAGTGTTCCCTTCTCTCCACATCCATGCCAGCATCTGCAGTTTTGAGATTTTATGATGTGGGCCATTCTCACTAGGATTAGATGATATCTCAGGGTGGTTTTAATTTGCATTTCTCTAATAATTAGGGATGATGAGCAGTTTTTCATATGTTTGCTAGCCACTCATCTGTCTTCTTTGAGAAGGTTCTGTTCATCTCTCTTCCCCATTGATGTATGGGATTGTTGGCTTTTTTCATGTGGATTAATTTAAGTTCTCTATAGATCCTAGTTATTAAGCTTTTGTCTGATTCAAAATATGCAAATATCCTTTCCCATTGGGCAGGTTGTCTATTTGCTTTGGTTGTTGTCTTCTGAGCCATACAGAAGCTTATCCTTAATTAAATCCCATTTGTTTATTTTTGTCGTTGTTCCAATTGCCATGGCAGTCTCCTTCATAAGGTCTTTCCCCAGGCCAATATCTTCCAGTGATTTTTCTAAGCTTTCTTTGAGGATTTTTATTGTTTCATGCCTTAAATTTAAGTCCTTTATCCATCTTGAATCAATTTTTGTGAGTGGAGAAAGGTGCAGGTCTAGTTTTAGTCTTTTACATGTGGATATCCAGTTCTCCCAGCACCATTTATTTAATAGCAAGTCTTTCCCCGAGGGTACTTTCTTGTTTGGTTTATTGAAGATTAGGTGGTTGTAAGTTGTTGGTTTCATTTCTTAGTTTTCTATTTGATTCCAAATGTCTATGTCTCTATTTTTGTGCCAGTACCATGCTGTCTTGACCACTATGGCCTTGTAGTGCAACCTAAAATCTGCTATGGTGATGTCCCCAGCTTTGTTTTTATTACTAAGAACTGCCTTAGCTATATGGGTTTTTTTCTGGTTCCATACAAAATACAGAACAGAATCATTTTTTCCAAGTCTTGAAAATAGGATGTTGGTATTTTAATAGGGATGGCGTTGAATCAGTAGATTGCTTTGGGAAGTATAGACATTTTAACAATGTGCTTCTTCCCAGCCATGAGCATGGCATGTTCTTCCATTTGTTAAAGTTCCCTGCTAGTAAATTTCATGTGAAAGTGTGAGCAAGTTCACTTTATAAAGTGGCATCAGCAATCCCTGCTCCTTGGTGGCCAGAGAAACAGGAACTGAAAACCCAGAAGAAAGCAGACAGAGTGGGAACCTGAGGCCTGGCAGCCACACATGGCCTTCTGAATCTTTGGTGGTGGCCTTTTGACTAAATCCAAATTTCACAGAACAAACCTTTTTATTAAAGGGGTGCACCAGAGAAAGATAAAGTTTTTCTTTGTCTCTTTTGGTGCTTAAAAAAGAAAAATCTTGAAGTAGAGAGTGATCATATCTCATCTGTTCTTCATTCATAAGTGGGAGATAAAAAACAATTGGTCTCATGGAGACAGAGAGTAGAATGATGATGGTTAGCAGAGGCTGGGAAGGGTGCCAGGCAGGAAGGATAAAGTCAGGATGGTTAATGTCTTGACCACTATGGCCTTGTAGTGCAACCTACAATCTGGTATGGTGATGCAAAAATACACTTAGATTTTAGAATAAACAATATTTAGTAGTATAACAAAGTGACTAAAAGTAGTGAATTAAGATAAACTTTAAAATAACTTAAAGAGTATAATTGGAGTGCTCCTAACACAAAGAAATGTTAAATGCCAGAGGTGGTGGGTATCCCAATTACCCTGGTTTGATTAATTCACATCATATGCCTCTATCAAAATATTACATGTATCCTATAAAGATATACAACTACTATGTACCTTTAATAATTAAAAATAAAATTTTGTTTAAGAAACCCAAAATACAGAAGCCCTGCAGCATGTCAGAGGAAGATACATTTCTGAAAAAGTGAGGGCAGTTCTCCTTTTTGCTTGAGGAAAAATACAAGAGTGGGCGGAGGCTGAGGTTGGTTTCGTCCATTCAGTAAAAGACAAAAAGGGCACATAAAATACAGCATGATGTTACTTTACTTCAGAATAACTGTTTTCCTCAGAAAGACCACTGGAAAATGTCTGATAGTAACCTATCAATGTACTCATTTGAACAAAGCATTTAAGCCTAAGTTTTAAGACTAATCTCCATGAGTCTATGCCTACTGATAATGAAGAGAAACAGTTATTATGATAAAAGATGACATTACAGAGGGGAAATGAAAAAACTAGAACCAGTGGTTTCAGCCTTCTGTGGGAGTGAGGGGAAACCTCCTTTTCCCCCTGAAAGTTCACTGAAAGATCAACTAACAATTGAGTAGATTAATAAAATAAAAAGAAGTTTATTTACCATGAGTCCGAGAAGAATCATAGAGTAATGACCCAATATCCCAATGGGGCCCAGAAATTATATATCCTCCTTTTAGCAGGGAGGGACAGATGAAGAATAGAGGTAATTCTGTTTAGGGGTAATAAATGATCACTAAAGAGGATGACTAGATACTTGGGAGAATGAATGGATGAGGGAAACAGATTGGCTTGTAAATTAACTTGAAGGACAGGTATTATATTTCAAATGATGTGGGCCAGGTGTGGTTGCATTCTTTTTTTTTTTTTTTAAGTACATAGAACATAAATGTCATGGAAGAAGCCCAAGTGCCCATTGACCCATGAATGGATTAATAAATCGTGGTATATGTGGTTGCATTCTTGATCTTCTTTTCTGTAATATATTGAGATAATAGGGAGAGGAAGGGAAGTCAATTGTCCTTTCTGATGGGGCCTTCTGATTTATGCCCTTCCAGGGGCCTGTTGATCTCCAGGGGCCTTTAATTCAAAATACTCTTTATACCATGGAGTTGTATTTTGGGTTGAAATTTCCTAAGCTCCTTCACCTCCAAGCAGCCGTTCCATGAAATCCCTTGAATTAATTAGTTTGGCATGGGTTGGATGTATGTCTAAAATGTTTCCTGAACAAAGTTTTGTTTCTCGGGCAGTGCCTGTGGCTCAGTGAGTAGGGCGCCGGCCCCATATGCCGAGGGTGGCGGGTTCAAGCCCAGCCCTGGCCAAACTGCAACCAAAAAATAGCCGGGCGTTGTGGCGGGCGCCTGTAGTCCCAGCTGCTCGGGAGGCTGAGGCAGGAGAATCACGTAAGCCCAAGAGTTAGAGGTTGCTGTGAGCCGTGTGATGCCACGGCACTCTACCGGAGGGCGGTACAGTGAGACTCTGTCTCTACCAAAAAAAAAACAAAGTTTTGTTTCTCTCTCTGCTGGGCTATTCATTAGACTGCTTGAGGCGGTTGGGACATGGACAGTCTTCATAGACAGTTGTGTTGGCTGATGGAGCTATTAGTGTTTATAGGAAGGTCATGTGTAATGAGATGGAACTTCTACATGCAAACCACCCCACTGCTGATGGAGGTGCAGCTGCCCTCAGGGCAGCCCTGGTTCGTTCGTTCCTTCCTTCCTTCCTTCCCTCCCTCCCTCCCTCCCTCCCTCCCTCCTTCCCTCCTTCCCTCCTTCCCTCCTTCCCTCCTTCCCTCCTTCCCTCCTTCCCTCCTTCCCTCCTTCCCTCCTTCCCTCCTTCCTTCCTTCCTTCCTTCCTTCCTTCCTTCCTTCCTTCCTTCCTTCCTTCCTTCATTCCTCCCTCCCTCCCTCCTTCCCTTCCTTCCTTTCTTTCTTTCTCCCTGGATAGAGTGTTGTGGCATCTTCATGGCTCATAGCAACTCAAACTCCTAGGCTTGAGCAATGTAGCTGGGACCACAGGTACCTGCCACAATGCCCAGCTAGTTTTTCTATTTTTAGTAGAGATGGGTCATACCTTGCTCAGCCTGGTCTTGAACTCCCACACTGAGCAATCCAGCTGCCTTGGCCTCTCAGAGTTCTAGGATTATAGGTTGAGCCACCACACCTGGCCATCCCTGGTTCTTTCTTTTCTCTGCTGCCTGAGGCCCTTGCAGCTACAGCTTCTAGTACAAGAACTCTTGCTCCCCAAACACTTAGGATGAGTGTCAGAATCTCAGAAGAGTTGTCTGAAAATTCTCTTTCCTGGTCTCAGGTGCTTCCCCCTCACCCTTGACCAGGAGAATGGGAGGAGAATTGCTACAGCCCTCAACAACTCCTTCCCCAGACCTTTCCTTTCCCTGCCTCCCCACACTTCCAACTTCTTATGTAGGTTAGAGGTGGGTGCTTACTCATGATATGGTTTTTCAGTCTCTTTCCATATTCTGCTGAGATGGTCTGGGCTCCTGGGCGTATTAGACATGGGCTCTGTTGCCCTTGACCTTCTGGACTTATGAAGACAATGGGAATATTTGCATGTTGCAAAATTTCATTGCTAATATATTAACTCATTTTCTTAAAGAAATATAAAGAAACCAGACACAGGTTCTTAGCAACAGGCTCCACCTTTGTGTGTGTGTCTGAAAGTCCTCACTAATAATTCTTCTTGTGATGGAGGAAATTCATTATTCAAGCCTATGGGAAAAGAAGGGGACTTTCTTTTAGAAAAGATGCTCTTTCTCTAAAGGTGGAAGTTTGAAAAATAGGAAGTTTTTTAAGCAACACACTGAGAAACAGAAGTGAGTTATGGAAGACAAATGGATTTCCAATTGTAACCCTATAAGGAATTATAATAAAAATGTTATAAGATTTTGTAACTTTTGAAAAATCCTCATTTTTCTCATGAGTTGCCAACTTCCTTTTAATGACTTACCACAAAAATATTAAAATAGTCCTTGTGGTTACAGAGAAGGAAGGAGGGCATGGGGCATTGAAACTCAATGGCCCTGATACCAGGACAGTTAGAGACTCAATGATCTTTTCCCTACTGAGGGAAACTTTGGGCCTATGCTGTGTTTTTGCCGTAACTAGGATGGTGACACTGAACTGGAGAAACGCCCTTCTGGAGGAGCTTTGTCTTTCCACCTTGCACCATTGCGGGGCATTGTCTTTCCCATTTCTTGGAGAAAAGTCCAAGCTGGCCCCAGAGCATCTCTGAGCTCATAGGTAGCGAAAAGTTTTCTGATCATTTTCAATTGATGAGAATGTTTTCACTTTAGTAATTTGGTTGTTTTGGCATTTTGGATTTCTGCAACAGCTTCTAGGTTCCCTAGTATGGAATGTACGAGGTAAAAAGAAAACCCAGGAAAAGTATCACCACATCACTACACAGATTCTGAGATCTCTAGCTAATCTGCCCTCTTCCCTTCTCTCTCTACTTTTTCAGAGTCTTATGTTTGTTTCATTTAGAACAACCAATGTGTTTAGCTACATTTAGTTGGAGAGTTAGTGAAAAGTATTTCTGCCCCATTTTTCTGGAAGTAAAAGTCTCTTCTATGTTCTCTTTGTGTTTTTCATTACCAATCAAATTTTAGAAATGTTTAAGTCTTTTGAAAAACTACTATGTAAATTAATCTAAAAGCCTAACAGTGGTAGTTAACTTTTTTCTTTATAACGAACTTTCCATATTTTGCTTAAATATCACTTGGAAACAGTTAACCAAAGCATCCAGCTTTAAGGTCTTTTAGCAAATTGCAATTTGTAACATCCATCCAAAGGTTTTGTGAGTTTTTTTTTTTTTCCTCAATTAAATGTCTAGACTCACAAGTCTACCATAGATTATACTTGGCAGCTCTCTTCTGAGAAATCTATTGGATATAGTCATGAAATAGTGGTCTTATCAGTGTAACCTGGCTTATTGTACCCTCAATGAATCCCCAACAATAAAAAAAAAAAAAGAAGAAATAGTGGTCTCAGTGGTAAACAGAGAAGGCTGACATTGCAACTATCCTAAGGTCTCGGTGCTGGTTGGAATAAGCAAAAAAACAGCAGACTGTCCAGAAATTTAAGAGTAAATCAGGGAAATAAGGCAGCCAATGTGAGACTTGGTAAGATCTCACCTTTTCCACACAGCCTGGAAGGCCGCGTGCATGAACAAGGCTGCACACATGCTCAGGAAAGAGTGGAGCAGCTCTAGTGAGTTATTAATTTCTAGATAAACCTACAAGAAGAAAGTGAAAGCCAGGGTAGAATGGTAAACTGACTGGACTTTGAAAACCTTCCCTGAGCTACTTTTGGGCTTAAATGTGAGGTTGTTTTTTTTTGTTTGTTTGTTTGTTGGGGATTCATTGAGGGTACAATAAACCAGGTTACACTGATTGCATTTGTTAGGTAAAGTCCCTCTTGCAATCATGTCTTGCCCCCAGAAGGTGTGGCACACACCAAGGCCCCACCTCCTCCCTCCTTCCCTCTTTCTGCTATTCCTCCCCCCCATAACCATAATTATCATTAATTGTCCTCATATCAAAATTGAATACATAGGATTCATGCTTCTCCATTCTTGTGATGCTTTACTAAGAATAATGTCTTCCACTTCCATCCAGGTTAATACAAAGGATGTAAAGTCTTCTTTTTTTTTTAATGGCTGAATAGTATTCCATGGTATACATATACCACAGCTTGTTAATCCATTCTGGGGTTGGTGGGCATTTAGGCTGTTTCCACATTTTGGTGATTGTAAATTGAGCTGCAATAAACAGTCTAGTACAAGTGTCCTTATGATAAAAGGATTTTTTTCCTTCTGGGTAGATGCCCAGTAATGGGATTGCAGGATCAAATGGGAGGTCTAGGTTGAGTGCTTTGAGGTTTCTCCATACTTCCTTCCAGAAAGGTTGTACTAGTTTGCAGTCCCACCAGCAGTGTAAAAGCGTTCCCTTCTCCCCACATCCACGCCAGCATCTGCAGTTTTGAGATTTTGTGATGTGGGCCATTCTCACTGGGGTTAGATGGTACCTCAGGGTGGTTTTGATTTACATTTCTCTAATATATAGAGATGGTGAACATTTTTTCATATGTTTGTTAGGCATTCGTCTGTCTTCTTTAGACAAGGTTCTATTCATGTCTCTTGCCCATTGATATATGGGATTGTTAGCTTTTTTCATGTGGATTAATTTGAGTTCTCTATAGATCCTAGTTATCAAGCTTTTGTCTGATTGAAAATATGCAAATATCCTTTCCCATTGTGTAGGTTGTCTCTTTGCTTTGGTTGTCATCTCCTTAGCTGTATAGAAGCTTTTCAATTTAATGAAGTCCCATTTGTTTATTTTTGTTGTTGTTGCAATTGCCATGGCAGTCTTCTTCATGAAGTCTTTCCCCAGGCCAATATCTTCCAATGTTTTTCCTATGCTTTCTTGGAGGATTTTTATTGTTTCATGCCTTAAATTCAAGTCCTTTATCCATCTTGAATCAATTTTTGTAGTGGGGAAAGCGGTGGGTCCAGTTTCAGTCTTTTACATGTGGATATCCAGGTCTCCCAACACCATTTGTTGAATACGGAGTCTTTCCCCCAAGGTATGTTCTTGTTTGGTTTACCGAAGATTAGGTGGTTGTAAGATGTTAGTTTCATTTCTTGGTTTTCTATACGATTCCAAGTGTCTATGTCTCTATTTTTGTGCCAGTACCATGCTGTCTTGACCACTATGGCTTTGCAGTACAGACTAAAGTCTGGTATGCTGATGCCCCCAACTTTATTTTTGTTACTAAGAACTGCCTTAGCTATACGGGTTTCTTTCTGGTTCCATACAAAACGCAGAATCATTTTTTCCAAATCTTGAAAGTACGATGTTGGTATTTTGATAGGAATGGCATTGAATAGGTAGATTGTTTTGGGAAGTATAGACATTTTAACAATGTTGATTCTTCCCATCCATGAGCATGGTATGTTCTTCCATTTGCTAATATCCTCTGCTATTTCCTTTCTGAGGATTTCATAATTTTCTTTATAAAGGTCCTTCACCTCCTTCGTTAGGTATACTCCTAGGTATTTCATTTTCTTTGAAACTATGGTGAAGGGAGTTGTGTCCTTCATTAGCTTCTCATATTGACTGTTATTGGTGTATACAAAGGCTACTGACTTGTGGACATTGATTTTATATCCTGAAACATTACTGTATTTTTTGATGACTTCCAGGAGTCTTGTGGTTGAGTTTTTGGGATTCTCTAAGTATAAGATCATGTCATCAGCAAAGAGGGAGAGTTTGACCTCCTCTGCTCCCATTTGGATTCCCTTTATTTCCTTGTCTTGCCTAATTGTATTGGCTAGAACTTCCAGCACTGTGTTGAAAAGTAAAGGTGACAGAGGACAACCTTGTCTGCTTCCAGTTTTAAGAGAAAAAGCTTTCAGTTTTACTCCATTCAGTAAAATATTAGCTGTGGGTTTGTCATAGATAGCTTCAATCAGTTTTAGAAATGTGCCTCCTATGCCTATACTCTTCAGTGTTCTAATTAGAAAAGGATGCTGGTTTTTATCAAATGCTTTTTCTGCATCTATTGAGAGGATCATATGATCTTCAGTTTTGCCTCTGTTAATATGGTGGATAACGTTTATGGACTTGCGTATGTTAAACCAGCCTTGCATCCCTGGGATGAAACCTACTTGCTCATTATGTGTGACTTTTTTGTTGATAAGCTGTAATCTATTGGCTAGGATTTTATTGAGAATTTTTGCATCTATATTCATGAGTGAGATTGGTCTGAAATTCTCCTTTTTGGTTGGGTCTTTTCCTGGTTTTGGTATCAGGATGATGTTTGCTTCATAGAATGTGTTGGGGAAGATTCCTTCTTCCTCAATTTTTTGGAATAACTTCTGCAGTACAGGAATAAGCTCTTCCTTGAGGGTTTGATAGAATTCTGGTGTAAAGCCATCTGGACCAGGGCATTTTTTTTTTTTTTTTGGCCGGGGCTGGGTTTGAACCCGCCACCTCTGGCATATGGGACTGGTGCCCTACCTGCTGAGCCACAGGCGCCGCCCTGGACCAGGGCATTTTTGGTTGGAAGATTTTTTATTGTTTCTTTGATCTCAGTGCTTGAAATTGGTCTGTTCAGGAGCTCTGTTTCTTCCTGGCTAAGTCTAGGGAGAGTATGTGATTACAAATATTGATCCATTTCCTTCACATTGTCAAATTTCTGGGCATAGAGTTTCCGGTAGTATTCAGAGATGATCTCTTGTACCTCTGTGGGATCAGTTGTTATTTCCCCTTTATCATTTCTGATTGAGGTTACTAAAGATTTTACTTTTCTATTTCTCATTAGTCTGGCCAATGGTTTATCTATTTTATTTATTTTTTCAAAAAACCAACTCCTTGTTTCATTAATTTTCTGAATGATTCTTTTGTTTTCAATTTCATTGATCTCTGATTTGATTTTGGATATTTCTTTTCTTCTGCTGAGTTTAGGCTTAGATTGTTCTTCTTTTTCTAATTCCATAAAATGTCTTGTGAATTCGTTGATGCACTGTCTTTCTGTTTTTCGAATGCAGGCATCTAAAGCGATAAGTTTTCCTCTCAAAACTGCTTTTGCAGTATCCCACAGGTTTTGGTAGCTTGTGTCTTCATTGTTGTTATGCTCAAGGAAGTTAATGATTTCCTGTTTTATTTCTTCCTGCATCCATCTGTTATTCAACAGAAGATTGTTTAATTTCCATACCTTTATGTGGGGTCGAGCATTTGTGTTAGAGTTGAGTTCCACCTTTAGTGCCTTATGGTCTGAGAAGATACAAGGTAAAATTTCAATTCTTTGTATTCTGTTGATATTTTTTTTGTGTCCCAGGATATGATCAATTTTGGAGAATGTTCCATGGGGTGATGAGAAGAATGTATATTCTTTATCTTTTGGATTGAGTGTTCTATATGCGTCTATCAAGCACAATTGTTCTAGGATCTCATTTAAATCTCTTATATCTTTGTTTAATTTCTGTTTAGAGGATCTGTCCAGCTCTGTGAGAGGAGTGTTAAAGTCCCCTGTTATTATGGTATTATCGGATATCATATTGCTCAGACTGAGTAAGGTCTGTTTCAAGAATCTGGGAGCATTTAAATTGGGTGCATAGATACTTAGAATTGAAACATCTTCTTGCTGTATTTTTCCCTTGACCAATATAAAGTGACCATCTCTGTCTTTTTTGGCTTTAGTTGCTTTAAATCCACATGTATCTGAAAATAAGATTGCAACTCCTCTTTTCTTCTGAATTCCATTTGCCTGAAAAATTGTCTTCCAACTCTTGACTCGGAGTTTTAATTTGTCTTTTGAAGCCAGGTGTGTTTCTTGCAGACAGCAAATGGATGGCTTGTGTTTTTTAATCCAGTCAGCCAATCTATGTCTCTTCAGTGGGGAATTCAAGCCATTAACATTTATTGAGATAATTGAAAAGTGTGGTAGTATTCTATTCATCTTATTTTGTGAGAGTCCATTGCTTAGTTTTATCTTTTACATCTGTGTGGAGGTTAGGTTCTGTCCTTTAATTTCTGAGTTCTTACTTTGCTGCTGATCCATTGTGATGGTCAGTGTGCAGAACAGATTGAAGTATTTCCTGTAGAGCTGGTCTTATTGTGGCGAATTTCCTCAATGTTTGTATATCAGTAAATGATTTGATTTCTCCGTCAATTTTTAAGCTTAGCTTAGCAGGATACATAATTCTGGGCTGGAAATTGTTCTGTTTGAGTCGATTAAAGGTAGATGACCATTGTGTTCTTGCTTGGAAAGTTTCATTAGAGAAGTCTGCAGTCACTCTGATGGATTTGCCCCTGTAGGTCAACTGGTGCTTACTCCTGGCAGCTTGCAGAATCTTTTCTTTTGTCTTGACTTTGGACAGGTTCATCACAATGTGTCTTGGAAAAGCTCAGTTAAAGTTGAGGCGACCTGGGGTCCAATACCCTCTGAAAGCAGTGTGTTGGAATCTTTGGTGATATTTGGGAAATTTTCATTTATAATATTCTCTAGTATGGCTTCCATTCCTCTGGGTCTTCTTCTTCCCCTTCTGGGATTCCTATAACTCGTATGTTGGAACGCTTCATAAAGTCCCATAATTCTGACAGTGAACATTCTGCTTTCTCTCTCTTCTTTTCTGCCTCTTTTACTATCTGAGTTATCTCAAGAACTTTGTCTTCTACCTCTGAAATTCTTTCTTCTGCATGGTCTAACCTGTTGCTGATACTTTCCATTGCATCTTTAAGTTCCCTAATTGACTGCTTCAGTTCCTTCAGCTCTGCTGTATCCTTTCTATATTCTTCATATCGTTCATCTCTTATTTGATTCTGTTTTTGGATTTACTTTTGGTTATTTTCCACTTTATTAGCAGTTTCCTTCATTGTTTCCATCATTTCCTTCATTGTTTTCATCATGTGTATTGTAAATCCCCTTTCTGTCATTCCTAATATTTCTTTATAGGTGGAATCCTCTGTAGTAGCTACCTCATGGTCCCTTGGAGGGGTTGTTCTGGACTGGTTCTTCATGTTTCCTGGAGTTTTCTGCTGATTCTTCCTCATGTGTGATTTCTTTTATCTGTTTCCTTGCCCTAATTTTCCTTTCACTTCCTATTGCTGTTTAAGTCCCCGTGCCTGTGGACTAAGGTTTCGATGAGTCCTTTTGGTACAGGACCAGAAGGATGAGAAGGTTGAAGAGCAAGAAGGGATGAAAAAAAGAAGGAAAGAACAAAAAGAAAATAGAGAAAGGAGAGGGGGTGGGTAAAAGGAATATTGACAAAAAGAAGAGAGGCACAGAAAGAGGGAGACAGAGCAATATAGATGTACAGTAGGGTACTTTGACACAACCTTTAAAAATCCCAACCTCTGGGGGTGCCCAGTTGGGTGTTTCCCTTGAGGTCAGCAACTCTTTGCTAACCCGATCAGACACAGTACCCCACCTCCAGCAAGTAGAGAGGAAAGACAAAAATGCTATAAATCAAACCAAAACAAGCAAACAGAAAACTTTATGGGATAAAATTGGGTGAAAAACCAAATAATAGGGATAGAAACACTATCAAAAATGAAGTTCTAGTTATTGAAAAAGGCAGCAATGGGAAATTGCACTCAAACTAGAAAAATTGAGAAAGAAAAAATCTGTACAGAAAAGGTTGAAATTAAAAAACAAAACAACATCAAAATAAACAAAAAACAACCAAACCAAAAAAAAAAAAAAAAACCAACCAAAACCAAAGCAGTAAATATATCTTGTTGAATATTGTCTGGGCAGCAGGTGATCTTCTGGGGTATGAGATGTTAATCACAATGGTGAAATGACTGGAGGCCTGTGCTGATTTCTTAAACCCCACAGGGTAGACACCCTAAGTGTCTTCAGCCCTCTTAAAAGGCACTTTAAGCTTCTAAACTTGCTAAGCAGAAGCTTTCCCAGGAAAGTGCTTGTCGCTGGAATCACTGATGAAGTGGCTATCCACTTACCCAGTGTGCCAAAACCGATCTCACTCTGCCCCAGAGGGTTAGGGCTGTAAGGCGGCTCAGACCCCACCTTTAGGCTGCTCAGTCATTTGGTTACTAGCTCTGCCGGATCCTTGCTCTGCAACCCTGAGGGCAGACCTTGCTGAGGCAGTTCTCTGCCAATGGCTCCCTGTGGCCCACAGCCAAATACTATTAGCTCCATCCAGCTTAGCGGCTCAGACTGGGGTCCTAGACAATGACCAAAGTTCTCCACACACCTGCTCAAACTCTCCCCAAGGCAGTTCAACTGAGTGCCAAGTCCAAAAACGCCAAAACAGTTCACAGGTAAGGCCTTTCTGGTTTGCAGTCTCGCTGCTACTGTACTTACAGTTGCTGGCAGGATTAGACCAATTGAACACATGTGACCACTTGCCAGTTTTCTACTGTTTTTGTCCTCTTCTTGGGGTCCAGAAGTCTCTTGCTGACTCCCTGTATCCTCACAGGGATGATTATAGGCAGATCCCACCAGCCAGAGATGCCTGGAGTCTTATCTCCCCAGATTCACGGTGCCCAGATGCAAGGAAGCTGTTACTCAGCCACCATCTTGCTCTCCTCCCCCTAAATGTGAGGTTTTTCTTTCACCAATGCATGTTAACAGACATGAAAAAACGAGAGATTTGAAATTTGCTTGCACAGTTGGGTTTGATTTTCCATGAGAAGAATATGCTGGCTGCACAGAAGAATATGTGAAGCAAATCTGGTTCCAGCTAAAAATCATCACTAATTGACCTCAGACTATGCAGCTAAACCCTACTCAACATATGTGTGTAAGCAAGAAATAAATACATGATTATCTGGCATTCAAATATTTGTCATTATTTGTTACATAGCAATAGCTTATTGATACAGTACTTGGTACCTAGAATTGGGCTGTGGTTAAAAGAAAAAATCTAGAATATATGACCACTGCCATTGGACCAAGTTATAGGTAGCAAATAAGCTGTTACAGGACCCTGGAAAATCAGTAATATGATTTTCAGTGAATGTGATAATCTGAAAGGCAGAAACTATAGCTAGTGAACTATTCGTGTGAGTAGAATGTGATTGTTTCTGAATAAGTGGAGACTGTAGTAATTACATTATTGTTTTAGCAAATATCTGTGCCTTCTCCCCATTTCTGTAGAAAAATATTCTTCCCTACCTAATTTGTGCTCTTGACTTAGCCATGTGATTGCTTTGGCCAAAGGAATACTAATGGATGTGACATAAGCAGAAGCCAGTGGATATGACCCAATCCCATGGACACTGAGAATCAGAGCCTCATGTAATAAACCTGAATGCATCAGAAGCTTAGAGATAAGAAACCATTCCTGGCCCAGATCAGCTGAATCCCAGCCAATCTGGAGATAGATGACTGAGTAATAAATCCTTATGGATGCATGCCAAAGATTTTGTGGTCATCTGTTCCAAAGCAATAGCTAACTAATATACTGACCTATCAATGTTTGGGAACGCTAGAGTCAGACCTTTGTCTTCCGCCATCTGGCCTCACTCTCTTCATTAGTAATCAGTCTGTATGCTAGCGCTTCCCAAATTTGTGTCTCAAGCCCAAGCTTTTTGTCCAAACTTCAGATTTGTATATAATTTCCTATTCAATATCTTTACTTAGATATTGAAAGGTCATCAAAAACTCAACATGCATGTCCAAAAATAAGCTTCTGAGGTCTGGGTGAGGTGGCTCACACCTGTAATCTTAGCACTCTGGGAGATGGGGGTGGGTGGATTACGTGAGCTCATGAGTTTGGGACAAGCCCGAGCCAGAGCAAGATGCTGTGTTTAATAAAAACAGAAAAAATAGCCAGTTGTTGTGGCAGGCACCTATAGTCCCAGCTACTCAGGAGGCTGAAGCAGGAAGATTACTTGACCCAGGAGTTTGAGGTTACTGTGAGCTATGAAGCCAGGGCACTCTAGCCTGGGCAATAGAGTGAGACTCTATCTCCAAAACAAAAAGAAAAATAATAAATTTCTGATCTCCCATTCAAAGGAGCTGCTTTTCCTAACACACTTGATGGCCATTTATTACCAGTCACTCAGGCCCCAAATATGAGGGACACTCATGACTTCTCTCTCTCTCTTACTTAACACATTAAATGATACTATGGGCTCTATATTAAAAATATATCCAGGGAAATTCAGCTTCTGTTTAGAATGGAAAAATCCAGAAACTTATCATCTTCACCCTTACAACAAAAATTAAAAGTTGTATGAGCTACAAAATGTAACTTTTCTTCAGCGACTCAGAAAGCTGAGGTTGCACAGCAAGAAACTAACCTGAAATCTAAGAAAAAATGGCTGCCTCCAAGAAGAAGAGATGGGCTATGCACGTGCCTCCCTGTGCCGATGCTGGACACCATATAAACTGCTAAGAGAAATTTGTATACAACAATCAATTCAAAATGGAGCAAAGACTTAAACATAAGAACCAAAACCATACAGCTACCAGAAGAATACTTATGGCAATGACTTCAAAAGCATAGGCAATAGAAACAAAAACAAATAAATAGGACTATATCAAACTAAAAGTCTTCTGTACAGCAAAAAAAAACAACCAACAGAGTGAATAGACAACCTGTAGAACGGTAGGAAATATTTTCAAACCATATGTCCAATAAGGGACTATTATCCAGGACATATGAACAACTTAAATAACTCAACAGTCATAAAAAAAATCTATTAAACAGTGGGAAAAGTATCTGATTAGGCATTTCTTAAAAGACATACAAATGGCAAAAAAGTACAGTAGACTCTCCATAATTGACCATGTCCCTACATTCACCATCTCCTTAAGTTGACCTAATTTTCATAGATCAGATATGTACCACATGTACTCAAGAGAAGATTGACCTGTATATTTTGACCCGCTGTGTAAGCTGTATCTTCACCACTTGGACTGTGACACACCATATTAATTTACTCTCTATAACTTGACCAGTTGAGTCCACTATACACTAATGGGTAGAAGGTGGGGCTTTACCCCTTAGTTGTACTATTTTTTTCTTTAGTATAAGTTCTGTTTTTATGTTTATTATTATCATGAGTTGGATTAGGCCTAATGTCCTATTGTTTATCACATGTGGAAGATTTTTTTTAATGTGAAAGACTGGTCCAAATTGTAAATACATCCCACAATTACAATTACTGAAAAAAATAGTTAATTGGGACATGATGGCTCAAAGAAAAGAACTCAAAGAACTGACATTGAAGGAAAAGGTTGATCTTCTACATTTTCAGGAAAGCAGCGGCCAAAGAAAGACAGTAGAACATTTTGGTATTAGCAGGACCACAATTAGCAAAATCTAAAAATAAAAACATGAGTACTTGGAGAGCTATGGTAAGGAGAGACCTAGAGTGGAAAAGGAAGAAAATGTCCCTCAGTGAAGTCAATGTTGCCACATTAAGCTGGTTCAAACAAATGAGGGCAGTATAATACCCAAATCTCCAGGCTGATGATCCAAGAAGTTGCCAAAACATCTACAGAGGAATTTGGGGTGGCAGATTTCCAAGTATCAAGTGTTTGGCTCAAGAAATTTAAACTGTGACAGGAGATTTCTCAGAAAATCTTGTGTGATGCATCCAGTGAAATTCCAGTAGGAGTTGCAGAAGAGTCCATCAAAAAGTCCCCACACTTGACCAGAGGCTTCAAAGATAATGAAATGTAAATTAGGGCAGCCATTGTGGAAAACAGTCTGGGCAGGCTGAGAAGTCTCGTGCCTTCCATTCTAGCATGTTGGGAAGCTGATGCAGGAGGGTTGCTTGAGGCCAGGAGTTTAAGACCAGGCTGGGCAACATAGTCAGACTGTATCGTAACAATTTTTTTTTTTAATCACCAGGCATGGCCATACTTACCTGTGGTCCTAACTACTCTAGAGACTGAAGTGGGAAGATCACTTGAGCCTAGGAGTTCCAGGTTGCAGTGAGCTGTGATGGATGGTACCACTGCTTGAATGACAAAGCGAGTTCCTATCTCTAAAAAAATAAAAACAAAGTAGTATGCAGTTCTCTCAAATAACTAAAAATTGAACTACCATGTGAGTGTACAATCCAGCAATCCCATTATTGGGTAAAGGAAAGGAAATCTGTATATCAAAGACATACCTGAACCTGCACATTTGTCACAGCACCGCTCACAATAGTAAGATATGGATTCAACCTAAATGTCCACCAACAGATGGATGGATAGGGACAATGTAGCGTATACACATAGACACACAATAGAACACTATTCAGCCATGTTTTTATAAAAAGGAATGAAATCCTCTCATTTGAAACAACATGGATGAGACTGGAGGACATTATGTCAAGTAAAATCAATCAGCCACAGAAAGACAAACACCTAGTGCTCTTCCTCTTAGGTGGAAATTTAAGAAATTTTTTTTGAGCCTACGCAATTAAAGGGTAGAATTGTGGTTACTGGAGGAAGAGTGGGGGAGAAGGAAGGATAGAAAAAGTTTCGTTAATGGCTACAAATTTCAGCTAGATAGGAAGAATGCATTCCGGTGTCCTGCAACCCTAGAGGGTGAAAATGGTTAATTCTATATTGTGTGTTTTCTAAAAGCTGGAACAGCAGATCCTGAATGTTCCTTACACAAATAAATGATAAATATTTGACATGATGAATAACCTAGTAACCCCGACTTAATCATTACACATTGTATGCATGTATCAAAATGTCACTCTGTATCCCACAATATGTATAATCATTATGTGTCAACTAAAGAAAAAAAAGAAAATGTACAAAAAAAAAAAAAAACCTACAGGGGACACGCTTCACAGTGAGGGACAGACGGACTTCTCCCTAGGTAAAGATGGACTAGACTGTGTTCTCAAGAAGCAGCAGTGCTGTTTCTGCTGGAGGGGCTCCTAATGGGGGTATTTGTCAAGCAGTGGCAGTTCTCACTGCAGCCCCGGGACGTCTCACTTCGCTGTGGGAAATCAGGCTGACATGAATGAGCCTGCAATGAAGAGAGAAAAGGAACAGTTCGTGAACTCTTTATGGTGGCTTAAATTTGAAACTGTTAGACTTGTGCAGGGTGGATATATTTTGGACTGGGTTGGTTCAGGCTGACCTGGGCTATTATGGAAATGGGCAAATTGAAACCTTGTGAGCGGGTTGCCCTTGAACTAGAGGCTAATGTCCCAGGGACTTTCTGACATGGAGAGACAGATGTGGCTACACTGACTTGGGTTGTTTGGGGAACAGCCAATCAGGACCCTGGGAAGCTTTTAACTGATATTCTTCAAAAGTTGTGTATAAAACCCAAGCACTGCCTTCTCCACGATGCCTGCAGGCACTAGGAAGAGGCCTAGTTTGCTTTACAAGTCATTAATAACAAACTCTTTCTTTCTTACTAAACTCCTATTTGTTTCATTCAATTATTTCAGTGACTACCTTGACCCATCACCATGATGCTCTAACAAAACCACAGAAGGACAGTTTGTGCAGCGACTGTGAGCAATGGGGGAAACTTACAGACTCTGTGGTCTTGAGGGATCCCTTGAGCAAAAGATCCAGGGAACTTGGTTTTGTGACATTCTTATCCATGGCTGAGGTGGAACTGCCATGGCCAGAAGGTCTAATTCAGTTGATCAGTTGTGGGAGTGTGGTTAAACCAAAACAGTAAGGAGAGAGGAGTCTGGAAAACCATGGTGACTGTGAAGAAGCTGTTTGATGGTGGAATTAAAGAAGATAATGAAGAGTGTCACCTTAGCGATTTACTTGAGGAATATGGAAGAACTGATACCATTGAGATAGTTACTGATAGGCAGTCTGGAAAGAAAAGAAGCCTTGGCTTTGTTACTTTGGATGACCATGATCCTATGGATAAAACTGTATTGCTGAAATACCACACCATCAATGGTCATAAGGCAGAAGGAAGCAAGGCTTTGTCTAGACAAGAAAGGAAGGAAGTTCAAAGTTCTAGGAGTGGAAGAGGTTGTTTTGGGAATTCACATGGCAGGGGTGGCAGTGGTGGAAATTTAGAACCAGGACCATGTTAACATGTTAACTTTAGAGGAAGATCTGACGGTGGTGAGGGTGGGTGTGGATTTGGGGATGGCTATCATGGGTATGGGGGAGGACCTGGAAGTAACCATTGTAGAGGTAGCCCTGGGTATGGAGGAGGAAGATGAAGATATGGTGATGAAGGACCTGCATACAGGAGTCTGGGTGGGGACTATCGAGGTGGCTATAACCGGCAACATTCTAACTACGGTCCAGTGAGGAGTGGAAACTTTGCTGGGACAAAGAATCATATGGTGGAAAACACTGCAGTCCAGGAGGCAGTGGAGGAAGTAAGAGGAGCCAGTGTTGAGGTTCTTCCTACCTGCGGTGGTCGTCACCGGGTAAATAGGAGAGGGTGAGAGCCAGAGGTGGCAGAACAGCCTCAGGTGATGGGAATAGCCACGCCAAGCAAACTCTGATCTCAGACACGCATAAATACACAGTGATGTGGCTGAAGACACTGGAGCAGAGGCACAGCGCCATTTTGTGAGTGGATTAGATTATTTCATAACATTACCTTACTGTGGAGGAAGGATCATAAAGAAGAAACCACCTTCAAAACAGATTCTTTAGCTTTTAAAATTATTATTTCTTTCTGGTGGTCTTTGTAAGAGTATAAAAATATTCCTTCTTTGGTAAGGTTAAATTGTTAAATTTTCAGGTGACACAAGAAACTTTTTAAAAGATTTTCTCTAGGCCAAGCGTGGTGGCGCATGCCTGTAGTCCTAGCTCTGTGGGAGGCCGAGGCAGGTGAATTGTCTGAGCTCAGAGGTTCGAGACCAGCATGAGCCGAGTGAGCCAGAGTGAGACCCCATCTCTACAAAAAAAAAAAAAAAAAGCCAGGCAGTGTGGTGGGCGCCTGTAGTCCCAGCTACTTGGGAGGCAAAGGGCAAGAGAATCGCTAAAGGAAGAAAGAAAAAACAAAACAAACAAACAACAAAAAATTCAAACTAAGATGAGTGAAAGCCAGCTGAAATTGAAAACAAAATTAAAAAAAAAATTAAAAGATTTTCTCTCCAAGTGTTTTAAAAGCTATTACCCAGGATTCTGGTGTAGTAAGACTTAATGTTTTTCCTTTAAAGACATTGAAAAGTGTGTAGAGAGTTAAGAAGCTGGTGGACATCTGTGATTTAATAAAACAATTTTAAAGACAAAAAAGAGGAATGTTTTCTCTCACCACTCTTTATTTAAAGCAGGAGTGAACAAAAAAAATAATTTTTTTAAAGATAATACATATGAAGAAAGCTAAAATTATAAATTTGTTGCCTATGTTTCTCTATGCATTATATTTACATGGTGACTCTGATTTTACCTTTCCAAGAGCAGTTGCTCAGGAGAAAGGAAAAACAACTTGTAATAGTCTCCAGGGCATCCATTCCCTTCTCAGGTCAGCTGGCCCCTTACAAAGAATTAAAGTACAGAAGTCAGTGTTGCTTCCCAACCTCTCTCTTTTGATGTTTTTGTCTTTACTTGAAGCATTTGTGAATAACAAATAGAAAATAAGGTTTGGATCTAAACCAAAACAGCTGGATGGTCACCCCGATTTAGGATGGTGTTTCCTTTGAAGACACCTGGCACACAAAGGATAAGAATTAGCACTCAGCTACAGGGATACGGCAACAGAAGTCAAAGATCACACAGAAATGTCATTTGCATTCTCTGAGCCAAGGCAAAGCTCGTATAAACTCAACTGTAAAATGAGTGAACTTGACTGGGTGGTCTGCCATGGCCCATCCAGCCTGGCAAGCCAGGGTCAAAGCCCAGATCTTCCACCCTGAGACGACTTTCCCTCTCCGCTAGGGTGGATGCAGAAAGGCATTGGCCTTCTGTTGCAAAGGATGTGTTAGGATTAAAGTAATGAATAAAGTCCATATTTTCACCATACTTGTACAGTAAATCAATATTTAACAGTTCAAAATTTATGCATTCTATAAAACCATGGTGAACTACAGTCTTAAACACATAAACCAAAGACTTTCCCGTTAGTATATGAAATTTGAGAGTGAACCCAATGAATTACTTCATAAATCCTCTGAGTCCATAACCTGCATCCATCATGGTTCTCTGTTATATATTTCTTTCCAGGTTATCTGGACAAGGGCATTTCTTATCTCATGAAGGGTCTGAAACACCTCTTTCAAAAAATCATCAGGAAATTATGATTCAAGGATTTGAAACCCTAATGTTGCCAGAAAAGTCTCATTTTTATAGAATATAAAATACTCTGTTCCTTGCACTTCTAATAGCTTGTCAAGAGGAGCCACTGTTAAATGGCATCCCTGCTGCATTTCTGGGTAGCTGGACACTGCTCGCTTGATTTCCACTGAAGATCAGATAGGAGTGATGGGTTTCATGTCTTGCACTTCTGGCTCTTGCATTTATTCCAGGGATCAGGTTGATATGTAATTTGATGCCAAGATGATTATCCTATACCACCTTTGTTATTTGGGGTGTTGCTGTAAACTGTTTCCTCTCTTTTGGACAAAGACAGACTTTCCAGATTCCATCTTCTTGGCCAGCTCTTCTGCTGATGTCATATTAGTTTTGGCAACTAGAGAGTCAGAAGTCACTCCTCCAACTGTTCTGTTGGATCTTTTAAAATATTAAGAACAACTTCTCACAACACTCAGAATTTCATCCTCTTTCATGGTTTTTTCACTTAGCCAAATAACTTCTGTAGGTGTCTTTACTTGTGCTGGGGGTCCCCCCTCCCCCAGGGGGCAGGGCAGGGGCCTTTAAGACCCATGGAACCGGCAGCTATTGACTGAAGAAAAATAAAGTTAAAAAGCAGCACAAGATAAACAGACACAACACGCAGAATAGAGTTTTCAAAGGTGAGAACATAGGGGATCGCTGTTAGCTTGTTGGGTTCCAGTGAGCGGCCCTGAGTGTTTGTTCCACCCACATTTTATCGAAGGCTATTTTCTCATTTGACTTAGAAAGTAAACTGAGGAAGGGAACAAAATGTCATCAGTTTCTCTGAGTAAGCATGTTAGTTCTCATTCTATCTACAATCATGAACTTTAAGGGTCTGAGCAGCCTTGAGACATCTGAAACCTGAGCCTAGTGTGGGACAGCCTCCTGTCTATGGTCACACACACAGATTTCTGTGGGGAGGTTAATTCCCTTTAGTTCTCTGTGGAGCAGATGTGAGAGCATCAAGCTCCTCTGAAGAATCAGTGGAAGAAAATTGTCTTCTGATCTCCAGCTGAAGGCATTTTCTCCATGATTAAGGTATAGGCCCTCTTGCCCATGTCTCAGGGCTTTAGCTGAAGAGATCTCCTTTGATCTCTGCCCTGGCCATAATACAAATCCCCACAATGGGTTTTTGCTTTGACTATTGACTGGGTGGGGAATGGTCTGGTTAATGTTCCTCCCCAGGCCTCCCAGGTAGCTTCATCTATGGCCATTACCTCTTCAGAGTGTTTACAGATCCAGCAGGGATATTTGTAAGCTGTACCCCTTACAGGCCAGGCTTCTAGTAAAAGCAGGAACTGCTGGCTCGGCACCCATGGCATAGTGGTCATGGTGCCAGCCACACACACCAAAGTTGGTGTGTTTGTACCTGGCCCGGGCCAGCTAACCAATAATGTCAACCGCAACAAAAAATAGCCAGTGGTTACGGTGGGCACCTATAGTCCCAGCTACTTGGGAGCCTGAGGCAAGAGAATCACTTAAGCCCAAGAGTTTGAGGTTGCTGTGAGCTGTGACGCCACAGTACTTTACCCAGGGTGACATAGTGAGACTCTGTCTCAAAAAAAAAAAAAAAAAAAAGCAGAAACTGCTCAGATAAGTAAGTTAGCTGCTGGTTTAAAAGTAAGTTAGCTAAACTGCTTTTATTCTGCCTTGCTCAGCTTGTTTCTCTGTTTTTCCCCTTTTTCTGGGGGTATTTTCCCTTGCCAGAAAGGGATCTTCGGTCTCCATTCTTCCTACCTTTGCTAACAACTTTGCTTTGGAAATTTAGAACTTAGCAAATTTGTCAGCCTCAGAAACAATGGAAAATATGGTAAATATTTCATTAGAAAGTACACCCCTTTCAATAAGCTGCAGACATCCTGTCAGAGCGTTGTTAATCTTCTTGGGCAGTTCAAGTTATGCTTTCTTCTCTTCTTTTTTAATGTTCTTCAAGAATGAAATATTAATTTCCTTTATTGCTTTTCTTTTTGTCTTAAGTCTCATAGGAAGCCATTCATATATTTTCCCCTTAGATTTCTGCTAGTCTTCCAGTTGTTTCCTTTGATCGTCTCTGTTGACTTCTTTTAAATATTTGGGTTAGTTTGGTCCCTTTGAGGACTCTTTTTCCATTAATGATTGTGTCAACAGTTTAGGGAGCTGTCTTTTCAGAAAATGGTTCTGGGAAAGAGCCTTTTTCAACTTGGAGTCCAACATCCATGATTTTGTTGAAAGCTGTTATGGCATTTATCCCCATTGGTTCTATTTGATCTTATGCTAGGGGGGCTTTGGAATGACTGAATTAGAGCTGCCAACTGTCAAACTAGGCTTGACAAGAAAGCTTATGGCTTTTAATTTTTGCAATACACAAGATGACTGAGGTCTAAAGCAAGGTTGAGCAGATTGCTGCTCCTGCTTAATGTAGAGATGGCTGTTGTTATATCCTCTCTGAAGCAAACTGAGGTGTGTCCTTGGTTTGGTATGTTTTATTTTCTATGCGACTGTAACTTACATATGCTCTTTCATGTTTAACCCCGTAACCTTTACATCCTTGACTGTTTTGTTTGTTTGTTTGTTTTTGATGCTTGAGTCTTACTAAGGGTCTGAACAAAGTGAGAGAAATGAGAGGGAACTGTTCTTGGGGATTTTTCTCCTGATCTTGAGAAATCTCCTTTAGAGAGTTACTGTGGCTTTACTGGTAGAAGCCTTTGTTTTAAATGTCGTAACACAATAACTAAGAAAATGCCAGGAAGGCTATGTTAACCAGTGTGATGAAAATGTGTCAAACGGTCTATAAAACCAGTGTATGGTCCCCCCCCCAAAAAGAAGCCTTTGTTCCCTCCCCCAACAAATTATATTAACTCTCCATTTCAAAATATCATTTACTGAACTTTTGCCTGAGGCTTTGCCTGAGGCTGAACCAAACTGCTCTTGATTCAATTACCCATTAATCTTTGGCATTTGTATGTACCAGAATCTAGCTTCCTCTCAGAGTCTGGTAAGGTTTGAGGCAAGTTCTCTTTGTTTATCTCTTGGAAAGCTACCCAAAGATTCATTGTCAACATGGGTATTGCCCACAGCACGTGTACATTTAGCACATCCTTGATCTGTTACCTGCTGCTTTAGAGTTTTCAAATCTATACATTGAGCGACCCCATGGGTTTTCTTGGCACTTCTCCTATCGTGGATGATCCAGCTCATTGCTGCTGTTGATTGTTTCTGGGAGGTTTATATTTTGGGTTGGAAAAAACACATCCTAAAATCAGCCTTTTGCTCAACTAGTGGTTCCAACTCTGGCTTCTGGGATTCTGTTATATTTGGCTAGACTGGGCTAGAGTTAAATGTTGATGGGCTTGTATTAACAAGCAAAACGGCACAGTCAGTGACATTCTTTTGGGGTAGATTTAGAAGGTGGTACATTCGGGCAATTATTCTTGGTTTTTAGAGAAGGCTGAATGTTTTGGCACTTCAGGTTTCTCTTGGCTGCTAGGTAGTCCTGGAGCTTTCTTTGCTTTGATTTTTAAAGATTCCATAAACCAGGAAATATTAAAGGCAGCTCTAACTCAGAATGCATAAGAGCATTATGGGGGAAAAAACTATAAAATTGTAAGTTAAAAGTCATAAAAGAAAATCTAAGTAACTAGAGACACAGCATGGCCACGAATAGGGACACATATGTCAATGTGTCCAAATTAAAATATGAATTTAATGTAATCAAATAATAATTCTAAAAGGGTTTTTCATGAAACTTGAAAAAATGATTCTAAAATCTATTTGGGCCCAGACTAGCCATTGAAAGGACCAAGCTAACTTCATTTTGTTAAAACTAACTCCGTCTTGTCTCACAGCCTTCACTGACCCCACTTTGCCTCACAGCCTTCAATTTACAGCTGCATACCAAAGGTGATAGGCAACCTGCTTCACCCCCGGCTCCAGTGTGTCTGCCCCGGGCAGCCCCCACCCTTGGCCCCAGTAGAAGAAATCTTTCCCCTAAGCAATCAGCCCAACTCAAACATTGTTTAGCTCCTTAAGCCCGTATTTCCCCCACCCCCTTTTTCTTTTCTGTATCCTTAAAACTGCTCTTCCCTCTGTGGTAGGGGCTTCTCTGCCCTCCTGCTGTGCCAGGAATGGGAAACCCAGATTCTAGTCTGTGAATAAACGGCTCGATTGCTTTTGCATCGGACTCGGCTCCTTAGTGGTCTTTGTGGGGGATTTCAAGATCTGGGCACAACACCACGACAATTTTGAACAAGAAAAGGTGAGATAAGTGACGCAAAAGAATTATCAAAACTTATAGTAAAGTTATTTTAGCTGAACCATGCAGTATAAAGATACCCCAGAGATATTGTGAGGGAATCTTGTGGCAGGTTTGATTTACTTTTCCACTAAAACTTTCTCCATGTCAACAGAAAGGCCATTTTGCTGTCTTATTATTCGTGTATTGGAATAACACTATTAATTTCCTTGCAGGACTTTTCCTTTACATTCACAATTTGGCTGTTTGGTACAGAGGCCCAGCTTTCAGCCTGTCTGGCTTTCAACATGCCTTCCTCACAGTGCTTAATCATGTCTAGCTTTTGATTTAAAGTGAGAGATGTGTAGCTCTCCATTTCACTTGAACACCTGGAGGCCATTGTTGGTTTATTAATTGCCCTAATTTCCAGTATTGTTGTGTCTCAGGGAATAGGGAGGTCCAAGGAGAGGGAGAGAGGTGGAGAATGGCCATTATTACACTCTCCTCCTTTTTTTTTTTTTTTGTTGTTGTTTGTTTGTTTTTGCTTTTTTGTTTTTTGAGACAGAGTCTCACTCTGCACCCAGGCTAGAATGCAGCAGTGTCAGCCTTGTTCACTGTAGCCTCAAACGCCTGGGTTTAAGCAATCCTTCTGCCTCAGTTTCCTGAACAGCTGGACTACAGGTGCCCACTACAACACCCTGCTCATTTTTTTCTATTTTTAGTACATACAGGGCCTCACTCTTGTTCAGGCTGCTCTCGAACTCATGAGCTCAAGGGAATCTTCCTGCCTTGACTTCCCAGAGCCCTTGGATTACAGACGTGAGCCACCATACCTGGCCTAAGTTCACCATCATATGTAGGACGGTTCGTGGCACACCAGCACAATTCCAATAGTGATAGCAAAGATCACCGATCAGTGTAACAGGTATAATAATAATGAAGTTTGAAATGCTGTGAGAATTACCAAAATGTAGCGTAGAGAAACAAAATGAGCACACGCTGTTGGAAAATGTCACCAATCGTTGCTGTTTGTTACCACGAACCCATTTGTCGAAGATGCCGTATTTGTGGAGTGTGATAAAAGGACGTGCAATCAAAGGAAGTGCGCCTGCATTGACAGAGAGATGGACAAGCAGATCGATGCTACAAAGAGCTCATCAGAAGAACCACAGATTTATAGACACTTGATATACAGCAAAAGTGGCACTTCTTATCAGGGTGTGCTGGATAATTCATCCTTGCAGAAAAAAGGTAAGATTCCTATCACCTATAATACACTCTTGTGCATGCACACACACAGAGACACACACACACACATCCACCAGAAAAATAAAGCTAGATTAAAGGCATACATGGAAAGGGCAAAACTTGTGCAAAAATTGAAAACTTGTTTTTGTATAGCAAAATCACCCAAATGATATCAACACTGCAATTTTGTGGACCACACTAGAGGAACAAGAGGGACTCTCCCACATGTATGTGCCAAAGGAAACAAATAGAAGAATGTTTATTGCAAAGTTGCACTAGCCAAACCACAGAATAAAGCTTCAACATCCCTCACAATAGCAATCAATACATTGTGACATATTCTTACAAGAGAAGACCACAGAGCAATGGAAAATTAATAAAATGAAGCTCCATGTATCAACATAAATAAATCCCACAAACAGAGTTAAGCACAAAAAATAAAGTTGCAGAATGCTCTGTGCAATAGCATAACATTTATATAAAGTTCCAAACATGCAAGGTAGACTGTATATTGCTTCAGGATTTATATGAATATTCTAAAAGTATTAAATCCTGTTTGAAAGTGATAAGCACCAGATTCAGGACAGTGATTTTTTTAAAGAAATTGAAGAACATAACGAAAAAATGTTAATTTTGCAAAAATAGGAGAGTGGGTTTCTAGATTTTTAAAAAAATATATATTTTCAATACATCTCAGAAGAGAAAAACTGCTTATTCAACCCACCAGCTATTTCAAAATATACATGTGTTGAAATGAAATCATATTTGCAAAAGCCCTGAATAGAGTAAAAACTGCTCTAAAAATTGAGGATTACTCATGATCAGGGGCAGGGTGGAAACTTCTTTTCTTGATCTGTTTGATTCTCTCATGGGTGGAAGCAGAGCCAATTTGCAGCTCAGTACATCAGGGCTGAGATATCCTTGAGTTTGAATAACCAAAGTCCATCCCTGACTCAGCTCCAAAGCTCTGAGGGGAGGGACATCAGGAGGGTGTGTGGAGGGTGGTGTGTCTGCCATAGGGCTGGCAGTGGCAGAGTGAAAGGCAGGGGCCCTGCTACAGGTCTTAGCAGCTTTTTCTCCCCACTTAAGCCCCTTGAAGAGGAGTCCTCTGGAGAAGGCAGGAGGCAGTGTACCACAGGGCATGCAGAGCTGTAGGGAAAAGATTATTCATTCATTTGTTTGTTTATTCATGTATTAATTCCATAAATATTTATTGAGCACCTAGTATGTGGCAGGTACTTTGCTTGGTCTGGTTCACGGCACAGATCAGAAAGAAGCCCCCACAGGCTTCACCCCAACACAGCTTTCTGGGTTCTGAACTCTCTCCTGTGTCCACACTCATCTTTACCACTAGTCAGACCCTCCAAGTTTCTTGGATAGGTTCTGTTAGTTGATTTGATCAATACCTTCCTTATCCATCCCAAAGATACATCATATGAAAAGTGACATATGTTTACTGGGTGGGGGGAACTCCACAGGGTTCCAAGGAATGTAATTTGAAAACCATCCACCTCCAGGGCACTATACAATGCATAGAGTTAGAAGCCTCTGAGAGCTCCAAAAGTCATTTGGAAGAAATGAGAGAGTTCACAGCCTTCTCTTGAGGTTGGATCACCCCTGGGGGCACTGAGTGACTGTATGGGCTTACCCTGGCCTCCTCTTTCCAGTCCATGACCGTGGCTGTGACCTAAGGACTAAGGCTTATCCCAAACTCACCAGTCACAGGTTCTACTTCCTGTAGATGTAGGTAACTGTGACACTTATCACCAGCAGCACCTTGAGGCCCAGGAGGAAAGCCACAAAGAGAAGGGCAGGCATCTCTGGACCTAAATGTCAGGAAGCAGAAGGAGCCACCAAATCAGGCTCCGTGAGTTTAAAGGTTCTCACTGAGGCTACATAGCCAGGAAATCCCAGAGCCTGCAACTTGCACCATTCTACCTGATTCCAAGCCTCTGTGTCTTTCCTACACTTAGCTCTCTCTTAGAAAATAGATTACCTTGAACTGTGAGTATCACCTTGAATTTGGCTCAACAAACACTGATTTGGGAACATAACATATACCAGCCAATGTGCCAGGCTTCAGATACAAACCTGAATGTAATTGTCTCCACGTCCCCAAGGTCTTGTGGTTATTTACTGTGACCTTGCTACAATCTTAGGAATTTGGTGTCTTTGGCACCATTTTATAGATGAGTAAACTGAGGCTCTAAGAGGATAACTGGCTCAGGTGCCTAAGTTTACACAACCACAAATACTAAAAACTAAATTTTAAATGTTACCTGAATTCAAATAATAGTAACAGTAACTGACATTTATTGTAGATAATATGCAGACTAATATGTAGAGTTTATACGTATTCATTCATTTAATCCTCATACAGACTATGAATTGGAAGCCTTTATTAGACCCTCTCTACAGATGAGCAAACTGAAACATGGAGAGTTAGGAAACTGTGCAAGAATTAAATGGAAAAGCCTGTCTAAGACCACAGCGGATATCATGCAGCCCCCTTTGTGGTGCAGACAATTTTTATGTACAGGCAAGTTCACTTCCATACTACTTTAAACAAGAAAGCCTTGCTGACAATCCTTGCCCAATCACCAGTAAGTGAACACACCAGGATGGACTCTCTCTTGGGACTTTTCAAGGAGGTTGAGCCAGGATGCCACTCTTTCCTCGGAAATGAAAGAAACTTTCAGCATGGCTACATATAAAGGAAGCCACCAGCCAGAAATCATACTGGTTATTTGTGGAAATCACAGACTTGGACGAGATCTCAATAATAATCAAGCTTCCCCTTCTCCCGTGCTTCTGGAATCCACTCAGGATACAGAGTATCTGTGGGAGAAGAAGCAGTGAACCTACCTGGGCTCCCAGTGGGCTTGTACGTGGGGCTGGCTGCTGTGGACAGTATGAGTTTGGCCCGGACGGGAGGCTGCATCTCATGCTGCACCACACAGGTGAGCACGTGCTCAGACCCCTGTACCAACGCATTCACCAGCAAGACTTCTAAGGTGTAGGACCCATCGTTATTCTTCTTGGGCACGGGCTGGTCAGCTTCTTTGAGCATTTGGCAGTTATTCAGCCAGGTGAGATGCACAGTCTGTGGATAGAATCTCTGCACGTGGCGGGTAGCTGTCACCAAGCTGAAGGAGGTGGAAGCCTGAGACACTGTCACCTGAGGAGGAACTGGCAAAATCAAGAGAAAGCAGGCAATTACTGTGGGAGCCTGAGAGGTCCGTGAGGATGGAGTCATCTGCCCATGGCCTAGGCCAGGGCCTGCCACAGGGGAAGATTTAGGTATTGGTTAACAGATGCATGCATAGGAAATACAGGGCTGAATGAGCATGTGAATGCATGTGAGTGAATGCATGGGTGGATGGAAAAATGATTGGGATTGATGAAAGCCATCCTAATCTTTCTTTTCTTTTTCACTTTGGCCTTTAAAGATAAAAAAGATGAGGTATGAATTCTATCGAAGAAGCTACAAATCATTTGGATCATTTCTGTGGTTAAATAATTCTACGATCTGAAGATTCATAGACTCTAAGTCTTAAAATCCATGATACTAAGATTTGACAGAGGAAAGAACTTCAGAACTTTAAGAACTTTTAGAGAGGTTAAGTAACTTACCCCGGTCACAAGTAGCAAAACTGAGATTATACTAGAAATAGTATGTTTTACCTTTATGCTCTTCTGACACCTGGATCATAAGGCTATAAGCATTTATTATTCTACACTTCCAAAATTATGATTACTGACTTTTGAAATTTTTTCAACCAGGTTTGCAGCTATGCAATAGAATGTATTCACAATGAGAAAAGCTGGAGACATTGTGATTTTATAAAACATGAAATATTTCAATACACTTCATATGAACAGACAATACAGAGCAGCTCTAAAGTAAAGGCTGAAGGATATAGATTCTGGTCCCTGAGGTGACAACACAGCTGACTGCAGACCGTGTACAAGTCGCTTTCCCTCTCTTTCCAAGACTCGTGAAATAGCCTCTAAGGTCGGATCAAGTCTCGGTGGGTCTAGTTAAGACAGATATCAGCTCTTGGTCTAGGGTGCAAAGAGTAACCCCTTATGTATTAAGCCTATGACCCCAAAATACCTTTTGCTCCCCCTTAACCCACCCAGATTTATAAAATCCTATAAATGCTGCTGTGAATGGGTTGGACAGCCAAGGCCACCGTCTGAGAAGCCTACTCTCTGTGTTCAGTCATGCCCTTTCAACCCATAGCTCAGCACAGGGATCTCATCAGCAAAGAGCAAGATTCGAGAAGGGAGCCCCCAGATGTTAAAGGCCTGATAACTAGGGTGGTGCCCATGGAGAACAGGCTAGGGTGAGATGCCACCAGAGCTCCTCCCACTCTACGGTGTCTGAGGGCAGGAGCAGGAGGACAGAGGCCTGGGTACAGCAGATGACAACTGTTTGAATGTACTGAATAGCAGTATTTGAGGCAGCATGTGCACACATTTTCTTATTTAATTCTCACAAAACCACATAATGTAAACACCGAAAGCTATTGGGTATTGGGGGTGGAGGACACCACTTAGAAGGGGCCCATACAGAATCAGGCCCCAATCTTATAGAAATTGTCAAAAAGGAATTGGATGAAAGTTCATCTTAAAAAGCATTCTGATTATAAAAATAATTTTATCTAATTTATATTTTATGTAAATATAGAATATCATTGCAACTGTGCACTAACTCTTAGGAGAAACAAGTGTTAGGAGGGGAAGGAAGCTGTCATAATTTTTCCTTCCAGGCTAATACTATAGTACCAACAAATCTTCCATTTCCAATCTCACATTACCAGCACAATCATTTAAAGGTAATTTTGAAAATGTATTTGAAATTATTTGAGTGTTCTATCCATTTTCACAGGGGCCTCTTTTAATCAAAGTGTCCTCTTTTGATGTGCTCACAATACCATTATCATCACAGATTTTTTTTTCTTCTTCTTCCATTTTTAACTGCTCAAAGGCTTTGCTTGGAGTCCCAGTAGTTTCCCCAAATCATTTGCATCAACTTATTGAAATAGAACTGTTGCAAGGTCTCCAATTGCACTTTGCAGTGGATGTGAATTCTATCAGACCAGTGTGGTCTGATGTTTTCCACACTTCAATCACAGAAAGACTTTTCTCCTATAGCAAAAGATTTCTGGGATCCACACCAGCACCCCCATCGCCTGACCTCAGGACAGTGGTGTTGGACAATTCCATTCACTCTGAGTCCCACCTTGAACTACCAAAACATCTTTCCACTTCTCTGCCTTGGATTTCTCTAGAGCCATGAAATGCTATCTAATCCATGTTGGCACATCCCAACCTTCCCTCTGTCAGGGCCAAATTCTGAGGCATAGTCTACACAGTTTACTGAGTTACTCAGAGGGTCCCCAGCTTAGTGACTCACCCTGTCTTGGTTGTCCCCTTCCCTGTCTCTCTCTCCCTGCTCCCTGATCCCAACCTCTCAGTATCACCTCCCACCACCCACCCCCATGTCCTGGTTCCAGACTCTGCTCTCAAGTGAACCCAAATGAAGATCCCTGCAGAGATGTTTCTATGACAGCAGACACAATCTGAGATACACCAAGTGTTGAGTAGAGAGGGGGTTTGAGTGGGAGCTAATTTTATAAGTAATCAGTTGATTTGTGTGTATTTCTACAGCTTTTGCTTCTCTGCACAATTGTCCTACCTCCAGGAAATGACATCATAAACATTCAGATAAGGGGAAGCCCCTGAGCTAACATTTTCCTATTTTATAGCCAAGGACACTAAAGTTAGGACAACACAAGCAACTTGCAAGAGATCCCGCAGCTGGGAAATAGAGCAGAGTTGGAAGCTGGAATTCAGGCCCAGGTCTTTCACTCGCCAACTGTACAACATTGGGAGCGTTCACTTCTTTGAACCTCAGTTTCCTTCTGTAAGCCACGAATGGCACAAACAGTATGGGAAGTTGGACACATTGAATAAGTCAACCCACATCAATGTGCGTGACTGCCTGCCTACCATGCTCATTCAAAACATTAATATCGGTATTTCATATCCACACAATAAAAGGATGTGTTTGCTTTCATGATGACAGCATACTTATTCCCCTATTTTGCAGATAAGAAAATGAATATATTTTGTAAAACTCATTCTGTAGAAAATCCAATATACATTTAAGGAATTAATTTTACTGCTGTGCAGCCTTAGACCACTCACTTGTCTTCTCTGGGTTTTAGAGTTGTCATTACAATGGGGTGATTATGAAGATACCTTCTAGCCATGATATCTAATGACCTCACTGAATTTGCACATCTCCCAAGCTTTGGTCCAATCCAAGAAAATCAATGAAAAAATCAGGCTTATATGCAGGTTTAGGTAATAATTGAAAAACATCAAGATCCCTAAAATTTAGAAGTTCGTAAAATCCTTCAAATCTTCTTCAGATAAAATAATCATAATAAAATTAAATTTCCAGAAGATAAATATTCTGCTTCCATTTCACAGATGATAGAGGTGAGTTCTGAGAGGTAGTGAATAATAACAATAATAATAATTGTTAACACCACAACAATTGCCATTTCTGATTGGTTAGTATGAGCAAAGCACTGGGTTAAGTACTTTACAGGTATTATTTCATCGAATCCTTGGCACAGCCAGGTGAGAGTTGTGCCATTTTTCCATGAGGATATCAAGGCTCAGAGAGGTTGCAGTGCCTTAGTCATGTGAAGAGAAAGATCTTACCACGGAGGTACTGCTCCAGGCCAATGGTTTTCCGGAAAACCACTGTTGACTTGTGCTGCACATGGAAAATGACATTGGAGAACACATCATCTTCCTTCAGTGGGACCAACACACTACTTGTCACATTGTAGGTGTGTCCATCATGGTAGATGCTGGTCTGGGACTTTGGGAGCTCCCGTTTGTTCTTAAGCCAGGTCACGGTAATGTGACATATGGAGAATCCAGACGATGTGTACATCAGTTGAATGTTTGTGCCGGGCTCAGAGCGCTGAAGGGGGCCTTGTGAATGGTAAGAGTGGGCACTCTTGCCTGCAGGGAGAGACTTCCCATCAGAGGGAAGAGGTGCCAAATTCCAGTGTGAACAAATCCTCAGCATCTACATCAAGAATCCCATTGCTCTACTCAAACTAAGCAGGGTTGGGGGCAGGCAGAGAGGCTACTGGGCAGGCAATAAGCCAGTGCACAAAGCACTATGGGGGTTTGGATGAAGAAGTGAACATCTGTTGAGAGATTCAAAAATAATTTCATAAAGAAAGTGGCTTTATGGATAGGACCTGGAGGATGCAAGGATTTTAAAAGATGGAGATGGGCTAGCAAACTGTGGTACATGTATATCACGGAATATTATGCAGCCTTAAAGAAAGATGGAGAAAAACGGAGCAAGATGGCGGCTGAGTAATAGCTTCCCTGCAACTGGGCATGGTGAGTCTGGGGAGATAAGACTCCAGGCATCTCTGGCTGGTGGGATCTGCTTATAATCATCCCTTTGAGGATACAGGGAGTCAGCAAGGACCCCAAGAGGAGGACAAAAACAGTGGAAAACTGGCAAGTGGTTGCATGTGTTCGATCGACCTAATCCCGCCGGCAACCATAAGTACAAGCACCAGTGAGACTCCAAACCGGAAAGGCCTTACCTGTGAACTGTTTCAGTGTTTTTGGACTTGGCACTCAGTTGAACTGCTTTGGGGAGAGCTTGAGCAGGAGTGTGGAGAACTTTGGGCATTGTCTAGGGCCCCAGACTGAGCCGCCGACCTGGGCTGCAGGGAGCATTGTGAGAGAACTGCCCTGGAAAGCTCCGCCCTCAGGGTCCCAGAGCAAGGATGGGGTGGGAGCTAGTAACCTAGTGACTGAGCAGCCTAAAGGCAGGGACTGAGCTGCCTTACAGCCTTAACCCTTAGGGGCAGAGTGAGACTGGTTTTGGCACACTGGAGCCTCGGGCTGTTGCCCTGGGTAGAGTGCCATGACATCACAGCTCATAGCAACCTCAAACTCCTGGGCTTGGCACCGCGCAGACCTCCATAAGAGCTGCGCTGCGACCCCCGACCTGCAACCTGTGCCCGCCGGGCTTCCGCATGCTCTGACCAAAAACTGCAGGAGCCGCGCAACCCCGCATCCTCCCTCCTGTATCCTCCCTGCCTCCACACTGGCCCCCTCGTCTGGCCAGGGATACTGGTAGCCACATGCCCTCTGGAGCACTCCCTGCCTCTGCGCAGAGCCCTTCTCCTGGCCAGGGACTGCTGGAGCCTTGGGCAATCTGTGCCAAAGTCACTGAGCTCCAGGCACTCCCAGAACCGTGCGCAGCACCTCCCGTCCTGTAGCTGGATCCAGGTGTGTCACATGCCGGAGCTGCTTCCACAACCAGAACTCCCTAGCTGGGTCAGCCCCAAATGAACTACACAAGGTCACTCCCTACAAAGATCCAGCAACAATAGAGTGATCCCACTGGGGCCTACTCTTGGAGAGACACCTCCTCAACTCTGAGGACGGCCAGAGGCAACAGTGAAAAACAATCATGAGGTGAAATCAACAGAAAAACTCTGGCAATATGAATAATCATAGTAGATCAACTCCCCCAAGGATCAATGGGGCAGATACAGCACAAGATCCCATGCACAAACAAATAGCTGAGATGTCAGAAATCGAATTCAGAATCTGGATAGCACATAAGATCAAATTAGAATTCCAAGCAGTAACCCAAAAGATATCTCAAGAATTCAATGAGTTCGAAGAACAAATGACCAAAGATTTTGACACATTGAGACAAGAAGTTGCAGCCCTCAAAGATCTGAGAAACACAGTAGAATCCCTCAGTAACAGAATGGAGCAAGCAGAAGAAAGTATTTCTGACATTGAAGACAAAGCTTTCGAATGCTCCCAAACACTCAAAGAGGAAGAGAAATGGAGGGCAAAAACAGATCACTCTCTCAGAGAGCTCTGGGATAATTCGAAGAAAACCAATATTCATCTCATAGGGATCCCCGAAAGCGATGAAGTGGCTTCAGAAGGCACAGAATCTCTTCTCCATGAGATTATGAAGGAGAACTTTCCAGACATGCGAAGAGAATCTGAAATTCAGATAGCAGAAAATTTCAGAACTCCAGCATGACTCAACCCAAATAAGACATCCCCCAGACACATCATAATAAATTTCACTAAAGTTAATATGAAGGAGAAAATTCTGAAAGATGCCAGATGAAAGAAAACCATTACCTACAAGGGGAAGAATATTAGAATAACTGCAGATATCTCTGCTGAAACCTTTCAAGCTAGAAGGGGATGGTCATCGACTTTTAATCTCCTAAAACAAAATAACTTTCAACCCAGAATCCTGTACCCAGCTAAACTGAGTTTCATTTATGATGGAGAAATTAAATACTTCAATGACATTCACATGTTGAAGAAATTTGCCATAACTAAACCAGCTCCCCAGGATATTCTCAGACCTATCCTCCATAAAGACCAGTGTAATCCTCCACCACAAAAGTAAACCCACCCAGAAAATTTTGATCAAATTCCAACTTCCACAGTCGCCAAAGGATTAAAAATGTCCACTGGACTCTTGAAAGGCTTATCAATATTCTCAATTAATGTGAATGGTTTAAACTGTCCTCTAAAGAGGCACAGGTTGGCTGACTGGATACAAAAACTCAAGCCAGATATCTGCTGCATACAAGAATCGCATCTTACATTAAAAGACAAATATAGACTCAAGGTGAAGGGATGGTCATCTATACTCCAGGCAAATGGAAAGCAGAAAAAAGCAGACATTGAAATTGTGTTTGCCGATGCAATAGGCTTTAAACCAACCAAAACAAGAAAGGCTAAGGATGGACACTTCATATTTGTTAAAGGTAATACTCAATATGATGAGATCTCAATTGTTAATATTTATGTACCCAACCAGAACACACCTCAATTTATAAGAGAAACTCTAACAGACGTGAGCAACTCAATTTCCTCCAGTTCCATAGCAGTTGGAGATTTTAACACCCCTTTAGCAGTGTTGGATAGATCCTCCAAAAAGAAGCTAAGCAAAGAAATTTTAGATTTAAACTCAACCATTCAACATCTGGACTTAACAGACATCTACAGAACATTTCATCCCAACAAAACTGAATACACATTCTTCTCACCAGCCCACGGAACATACTCCAAAATTGACCACATCCTAGGCCACAAATCTAACCTCAGCAAATTCAAAAACATAGAAATTATTCCTTGCATCTTCTCAGACCATCATGTAATAAAAGTTGAACTCAGTAACAACAGGAACCTGCATACCCATACAAAAACATGGAAGCTAAACAATCTTATGATGAAGCATAGATGGGTTATAGACGAGATTAAGAAGGAAATTACCAAAGTTTTGGAACAAAACAACAATCAAGACACAAATTACCAGAACCTCTGGGATACTGCAAAGGCAGTCCTAAGAGGGAAATTTATAGCACTGCAAGCCTTCCTTAAGAAAACAAAAAGAGGGCGGCGCCTGTGGCTCAAGGGGTAGGGCGCCGGTCCCATATGCCAGAGGTGGCGGGTTCAAACCCAGCCCCGGCCAAAAAAAAAAAAAAAAAAGAAAACAAAAAGAGAGGAAGTTAATAATTTAATGGGACATCTCAAGCAACTGGAGAAGGAAGAACACTCCAACCCCAAACCCAGCAGAAGAAAAGAAATAACCAAAATCAGAGCAGAACTAAATGAAATTGAAAACAAAAGAATTGTACAACAGATCAATAAATCCAAAAGTTGGTTTTTTGAAAAGATCAATAAAATAGATAAAACTTTGGCCAACCTAACCAGGAAAAAAAGAGTAAAATCTCTAATTTCATCAACCAGAAATGGTAATGATGAAATAACAACAGAACCCTCAGAAATTCAAAAAATCCTTATCGAATACTACAAGAAACTCTACTCTCAGAAATATGAAAATCTGAAAGAAATCCACCAATACCTGGAATTACGCCACCTACCAAGACTTAGCCAGAATGAAGTGCAAATGTTGAATAGGTCTATATTAAGTTCTGAAATAGCATCAACTATACAAAATCTCCCTAAAAAGAAAAGCCCAGGACCAGATGGCTTTTGGTCAGAATTCTACCAAACCTTTAAAGAAGAACTAGTACCTATACTACTAAAACTCTTCCAAAATATAGAAAAAGAAGGAATATTACCCAACACATTCTACGAAGCAAGCATCACCTTGATCCCCAAACCAGGGAAAGACCCAACAAGAAAAGAAAATTATAGACCAAATCACTAATGAATATTGATGCTAAAATACTCAATAAGATCCTAACAAACAGAATCCACCAACACATCAAAAAAATTATACACCATGACCAAGTCAGATTTATCCCAGGGTCTCAAGGCTGGTTCAATATACGTAAATCTATAAATGTAATTCAGCACATAAACAAACTAAAAAATAAGGACCATATGATTCTTTCAATTGATGCAGAAAAAGCTTTTGATACTATACAGCATTTCTTCATGATCAGAACACTTAAGAAAATTGATATAGAAGGGACATTTCTTAAACTAATAGAGGCCATCTACGGCAAACCCACAGCCAATATCGTATTGAACGGAGTTAAATGGAAATCATTTCCACTTAGATCAGGAACCAGGCAAGGTTGCCCATTGTCTCCATTGCTCTTTAACATTGTAATGGAAGTTTTAGCCATTGCAATTAGGGAAGAAAAGGCGATCGAAGGTATCCACATAGGGTCAGAAGAGATCAAACTTTCACTCTTCGCAGATGATATGATCGTATATCTGGAAAACACTAGGGATTCTACTACAAAACTTTTAGAAGTGATCAAGGAATACAGCAGTGACTCAGGCTACAAAATCAACACTCATAAATCTGTAGCCTTTATATATACCAACAATAACCAAGCTGAAAAAACAGTCAAGGACTCTATTCCTTTCACAGTAGTGCCAAGGAAGATAAAATATTTGGGAGTATACCTAACAAAGGACGTGAAAGATCTCTACAAAGAGAACTATGAAACTTTAAGAAAAGAAATAGCTGAGGAGGCGGAGCAAGATGGCGGCCGAGTAACAGCTTCCTTGCATCTGGGCACCGTGAGTCTGGGGAGATAGGACTCCAGGCATCTCTGGCTGGTGGGATCTGCCTATCATCACCCCTGTGAGGATACAGGGAGTCAGTGAGAGACTTCTGGGCCCCAAGAGGAGGACTAAAACAGTGGAAAAACGGCAAGTGGTCGTGTGTGTTCAATCCGTCTGAACCCGCCAGCAACTGTAAATTCAGTAGCAGCTAGACTGCAAACCAGAAAGGCCTTACCTGTGAACTGTTTTGGTGTCTTTGGACTTGGCACACAGTTGAACTGCCTTGGGGAGAGCCTGAGCGGGAGTGCGGAGAAATTTGGCCGTTGTCTAGGGCCCCAGTCTGAGCCGCTAATAGTGTTTGGCTGTGGGTCACAGGGAGCCATTGTGAGCGATCTGCCCTGGCAAGCTCGGCCCTCAGGGTCGCAGAGCTAGAGTCGGGTGGGAGCTGGTAACCCAGCGACCGAGTAGCCTAAGGGTGGAGTCTGAGCCACCTTGCAGCCCTAACCCTCAGGGGCACACTGGGTAAGTGGATAGCCACTTCAGCAGTGATTCCAGCGACAAGCACTTTCCTGGGAAAGCTTCTGCTCAGCAAGTTTACAAGTTCAAAGTGCCTTTTAAGTGGGCTGAAGAGAGATTTAGGGTGTCTACCTGCTGGGGTTTGAGAAATCAGCAGCCTCCAGTCGTATCAGAACTGTGATTAACATCTCATACCCCAGAAGACCATGTGTTGCCCAGACAATATTCAATAACATATACATACTGCTTTGTTTTTGGTTGTGTTTTTTTTTGTTTTTGTTTTTGTTTTGGGGGGGGGGTTGGTTGTTTTTTTTGTTTGTTTATTTTGATGTTGTTGATGTTGTTTTGTTTTTTAAGTTCAACCTTTTCCATACAGATCCTTTTTCTTTCTCAATTTTTCTAGTTTAATTATAATTTTCCATTGCTGCCTTTTTCAATAACTATAACTTCATTTTTGCTAGTGTTTCTACTGCTATTATTTGGTTTTTTCACCCAATTTTATCCCGTAAAGTTTTCTGTTTGCTTGTTTTGGTTTGATTTATAGCATTTTTGTCTTTCCTCTCTACTTGGTGGAGGTGGGGTACTGTGTCTGATCAGGTTAGCAAAGAGCTGCTGACCTCAAGGGAACCACCCAACTGGGCACCCCCAGAAGGTGGGTTTTTTTTAAGGTTGTGTCAAAGTACCCTACTGTACATCTATATTGCTCTGTCTCCCTCTTTCTGTGCCTCTCTTCTTTTTTTCAATATTCCTTTTACCCACCCCTCTCCTTTCTCTATTTTTCTTTTTTTTTTTCTTATCGCTCGGTCCTCCTTTCTTTCATCCCTTTTTTGCTCTTCAACCTTCTCACCCTTCTGGTCTGGTAACCCTTAGTCCACAGGCACGAGAACTTAAAGAGCAAGAGGAAGTAAAAGGAAAATTAGGGCAAGGAAACAGATAAAAGAAATCACTCATGAGGAAGAATCAGCAGAAAACTCCAGGCAACATGAAGAACCAGTCCAGAACAACCCCTCCAAGGGACCATGAGGTAGCTACTGCAGAGGATTCCACCTATAAAGAAATGTTAGGAATGACAGAAAGGGAATTTAGAATACATATGTTGAAAACAATGAAAGAAATGATGGAAACAATGAAGGAAACTGCTAATAAAGTGGAAAATAACCAAAAGGAAATCCAAAAACAGAATCAAATAAGAGATGAACGATATGAAGAATATAAAAAGAATATAGCAGAGCTGAAGGAACTGAAACAGTCAATTAGGGAACTTAAAGATGCAATGGAAAGTATCAGCAACAGGTTAGACCATGCAGAAGAAAGAATTTCAGAGGTAGAAGACAAAGTTCTTGAGATAACCCAGATAGTAAAAGAGGCAGAAAAGAAGAGAGAGAAAGCAGAATGGTCACTGTCAGAATTATGGGACTTTATGAAGCATTCCAACATACGAGTTATAGGAATTCCAGAAGGGGAAGAAGAATGCCCCAGAGGAATGGAAGCCATTCTAGAGAATATTATAAAAGAAAATTTCCCAAATATCACCAAAGATTCTGACACACTGCTTTCAGAGGGATATCGGACCCCAAGTCACCTCAACTCTAACCGAGCTTCTCCAAGACACATTGTGATGAACCTGTCCAAAGTCAAGACAAAAGAAAAGATTCTGCAAGCTGCCAGGAGTAAGCGCCAGTTGACCTACAGGGGCAAATCCATCAGCGTGACCACAGACTTCTCTAATGAAACTTTCCAAGCAAGAAGACAATGGTTATCTACCTTTAATCTACTTAGAACAATTTCCAGCCCAGAATTCTGTACCCTGCTAAGCTAAGTTTAAAAATTGACAGAGAAATCAAATCATTTACGGATATACAAACATTAAGGAAATTCGCCACAACAAGACCAGCTCTACAGGAAATACTTCAACCTGTTCTGCACACTGACCACCACAATGGATCAGCAGCAAAGTAAGAACTCAGAAATTAAAGGACAGAACCTAACCTCCACACTGATGCAAAAGATAAAACTAAGCAATGGACTCTCACCAAATAAGACGAATAGAATACTACCACACTTATCAATTATCTCAATAAATGTTAATGGCTTGAATTCCCCACTGAAGAGACATAGATTGGCTGACTGGATTAAAAAACACAAGCCATCCATTTGCTGTCTGCAAGAAACACACCTGGCTTCAAAAGACAAATTAAAGCTCCGAGTCAAGGTTTGGAAGACAATTTTTCAGGCAAATGGAATTCAGAAGAAAAGAGGAGTTGCAATCTTATTTTCAGATACATGTGGATTTAAAGCAACTAAAGTCAAAAAAGACAAAGATGGTCACTTTATATTGGTCCAGGGAAAAATACAACAAGAAGACATTTCAATTCTAAATATTTATGCACCCAATTTAAATGCTCCCAGATTCTTGAAACAGACCTTACTCAGTTTGAGCAATATGATATCTGATAATACCATAATAACAGGGGATTTTAACACTCCTCTTACACAGCTGGACAGATCCTCTAAGCAGAAATTAAACAAAGATATAAGAGATTTAAATGAGACCCTAGAACAACTGTGCTTGAACAATTGCAATCAGTGTAACCTGGCTTATTGTACCCTCAATGAATCCCCAACAATAAAAAAAAAAGAAATAGCTGAAGATGTTAACAAATGGAAAAACATACCATCCTCATGGCTGGGAAGAATCAACATTGTTAAAATGTCTATACTACCCAAAGCAATATATAATTTTAATGTAATTCCTATTAAAACTCCATTGTCATATTTTAAAGATCTTGAAAAAATAATGCTTCATTTTATATGGAATCAGAATAAACCTCGAATAGCCAAAAGATTAATCAGCAATAAAAACAAAGCTGGAGGAATCACGCTACCAGACCTGAGACTGTATTATAAATTGATAGTGATCAAAATAGCATGGTACTGGCACAAAAACAGAGTAGATGTCTGGAACAGAATAGAGAACCAAGAGATGAATCCAGCTACTTACCGCTATTTGATCTTTGACAAGCCAATTAAAAACATCCAGTGGGGAAAAGATTCCCTATTTAACAAATGGTGCTGGGTAAACTGTCTGGCAACCTGCGTGATACCATGAGGATGGACCTAAGCCTCAGTTTGCTCATCTGTGAAATGGAAAACAAGAGGTCCCACATCTAGGATTGCAGGGACCACTCAGTGAGTTAGGGAATAGCTCATGAACAAGGCAGGTTGACATGGGTGCTTGATTTTTGCCACGTGGTGTCAGCAGGTGTCGGCCTCCTTCTAAACTGCTGTGGTCCCTGCAGTTTCCTTGTGGGGCCCTGAAATCAGCTTCAGAACTTAGCTCCTACAGAATGTAACCCCTAATCCCTGTGGAAAAAGCAATGGGATTTTTTTTGAAACAGTCTCACCTTGGTAGAGCGCCATGCCATGGCATCATAGCTCACAGCAACCTCAAACTCTTGGGCTCAACTGATCCTTTTGCCTCAGCCTCCCAAGTGGCTGGGAAGCAATGGGATTCTTTTTTTTTTTTTAATTTATTTATTTTTATTGTTAAATCCTAGCTGTGTACATTAGTGCAATCAAGGGGTACAATGTGCTGGTTTCATATACAATCTGAAATATTCTCATCAAACTGTTCAACATAGCCTTAATGGCATTTTCTTAGTTACTGTATGTAGGCATTTGTATTCTGCATTTAGTAAGTTTCGCCTGTACCCATTCTAAGATGCACTGTTGGTGTGGCCCCACCCATTACCCTTCCTCCACCCTGACTTACCCCCTCCCTTCCCCTTCCTTGGCCCTTTCCCCATATTCTTGTGCTATAGTTGGGTTATAGCCTTCATATGAAAGCTGTAAATTAGCTTCATAGTAGGGCTGAGTAATTGGATACTTTTTCTTCCATTCCTGAGATACTTTGCTAAGAAGAATATGTTCCAGCTCCATCCATGTAAACATGAAAGAGGTAAAGTCTCCATCTTTCTTTAAGGCTGCATAATATTCCATGGTATACATGTACCACAATTTGCTAGTCCATTCGTGGGTCGATGGGCACTTGGGCTTCTTCCATGATTTAGCAATTATGAATTGGGTTGCAATAAACATTCTGGTACAGATGTCTTTGTTATATTGTGATTTTTGGTCTTCTTGGTATAAACCTAGTAAAAGAATTATAGGATCAAATGGCAGGTCTATTTTTAGGTCTCTAAGTATTCTCCAAACATCCTTCCAGAAGTATTAGTGTACATTCCCACCTGCTGACACCACGTGGCAAAAATCAAGCACCCATGTCAACCTGCCTTGTTCATGAGCTATTCCCTAACTCACTGAGTGGTCCCTGCAATCCTAGATGTGGGACCTCTTGTTTTCCATTTCACAGATGAGCAAACTGAGGCTTAGGTCCACAGCTAGTCAGTGGCAGAGGTGGGATTCTCAGCCAGGCAGTCAGGCCCTGGGATCTGTTCCCCTGACCACCACTCAGCCCTGTCCTCTGGCCCTGTAAAGGGAAGAGCACCTCACTGCTCAGAGGCTATGTTGTGGAGAAGAGGTCAGCTGCACAGGCTTTGGGTTCCACTCAACCCAAGCTTGCATTCCCAACTTCTGCACTGGAACCAGAACAACTTAACACTCTAAGCCTCAGTTTCCTCATCTGTGGAATGAGAATGAGTCTTAATTCACAGAGTTAAGAAATGAAGTCAACTGGCTTCTGTGGAATATGTGGCACACAAAAGCACTATAAATGAGAGCTGTCAGCATCGTACACTCACTGTCATGACCCAAGGAATCATATTTTTAATGTTAACAGAGAAAGAAAAAGCTCAGAGAGGGCTTATGACTCATCCAAGGGCCTCATAGTGAACGGAACTGACTTTGAAGCCTGGGAGTTCTGACTCCAAGTTAAGGGCCTGTTTTTGTTACATCACAGCTGCCTCTACTTCTTCATGGGGGGCCCTGCATGAATCAGTGGTCTTTAACACTGTCCCACTTTGAGCATAGCTCTGGGCTAGGTGCTATGCAGACTGCAAAAGTCATTGCAAAGCACTTACTGTGGGCCCTGTTGTCCAGATGGCAGGCAGGAGTCAAGGAAAGGGGTCTTCACCAGGGCCCCTCAAAGTGGGAATAGCAATTGCCATTGCACAGACGAGCACACTCCAAAAGGGAATTGCTTTGCCTGAGGTCATATAGCTGGGTAGTGACAGCCCTGCTTGGGACCCTGATCTGTTTGACTACAAAGTTGCCACCTGCAAACATAAGAGCCAGTCCCTGGTGTAAGGAAGTGAGAGTCTCATCACGGAGGAAGACGTAAATGGCAGAAAACCCCAGGCTCCAGGCTTTCCCCGCAGGATGAAGTACCAATTGTGAGACTTGAATAGTGTTAGAGACAGATAATGCCCACACTGTTCAGGAAGAAATAAACATCAGAAATAGAACATTTACGATTGATATTTGAGAAAAGACTTGAGATAACACTAAGGTTTGTATTCTCAGGCAGGATAGGAGAGAAAAATGCAGAAAAACTTACTGAATTTGTGAACAGAGATAGCCCTGCATTCTAATCCCAGCTCTGCTATTTGAGGCCTCTGAGACCTTGATCCCTGCAGGGCTCTCCAGCTCTCTCATAGGATCAGATAACCTATGTGCTCTGTGGGTACTCTGCGGGGGCCAGCCAGTAGGAACAGAGGCACGGGGTAGGCGAGCCCACGGAGGCTTTTATGGGCCAGGTTGGGGAGAGACCCCTTCAAGGGTCCATTAACACCCAACAGAAAGAGGCTTGAATGCCAGGAAAGGAGGGGCAGCCCTTTCTTCTGCAGGCCCCGGTGCCGGTGCCGCAAAGCTGCACAGGGGATCCAGAGAATCAAAAGGATGCTGGCAGGGGGCTAATCCTGCTGTATGCAGGTGAAGGAGAAAAAAATAAGACAGAGAGGAAAAAACTCAGCGTGAGTCAATAAATACCGCACTTGCTTTTCATCCAAAGGGGCCCATTTCGAGTTTTTCCACCCAGACCTGTCTATCCTGCTGGGTGAACGGTTTTTTTTTTTTTCCTTATTTCTGATGGATGACAAGAAAAAAAAAAAAAAAGGAGCGTGAAGAAAAAGAGCATGTTAAAGCGAAGTGGGATCATTCCCCCTGAGGGTCCCGCAGCAGCCAAATAAAGGCCAATTCTGTCAGGAGAGAGAAAACGCAGGGTGGAAGGCCCTGTTAGGAAGACGGTCTGTTTCTGCCACACACACCCTTTCTCCGGTGGTGACCAGGGCTGTAAGACACTTGCACAGACAAGGACAGCCACGCTTCCCGCGGAAGCCACTCCATGTGGCTCTGGATAACGGGATTAGCCAGGTTTGTCCACGCCTGACCGATCTTAACACACCCTCCTCTGTCCACTCCACCGTCCATCCACCTCAGGGCCAGTAATTCATTCTCCCAAACTGATCGATCCCAGCCCAACTTGCTGCCCGCTGGTCCCAACTGCCGGCGGGCAGCGCCCCCTTGTGGAGAAAATTATCTGAGGCCACAGCTGGGACAGGGAGGGAGAAGAGATTAGGAGACAGTGGAGAGGAGGTGCTGCACCCACCCTATGAATTCTGGACTCCCCTCAAAGTTGACTTCCAGAAACTGCCAGTGAACCAATCTTGGTTAATAGTTTTCCTAGACGGAATTTTGGTGCCCAGCAGTCCTTGATCTCTGCCATTTCTTGCAAGCAAGTGTTAAAGTAGAGAATTCTCAACAAGAAGAGTGCATGGAATTGGGGGTGGGAGCCACTTCTTGTGAAGTGGGGGAGGGGGCACCCTGTCTTCCCTCCCCTTCATCCAGTGCTGCCCTGCCTCTTGGTCCCTCCCCAGCCAGGCTGCCCAGAGGACCTGGGCCTGAGACAGCACCTACCTCTCCCGTGCCTGGGTTCTTGCACTCGCAGGCTGATGTTGGCTTTGACTGGGGGCTGCTCATCCTGGACCACCCAGCAGGCAAACTCGCTCCCCTGCAGTGTGGCTCCATAGAGTATGTCCCCTCAGGGTTTCTGGTAACTGGGGGGATTCCACAGTCTGGACAGTGTGCCCATTCTCCACCCAGGTGAGATGCAGGTGGGGTCACTCTGTCACGCACATGGACATGTGCCCAAGAGGGCCAGGTGGTGATCTTCAGGATGGGGATAACTAGACAGAGGAACAGAAAGTAAGAGCTGGGGGATTCATGTCTCCCTCTCCCTGGGACCAGCCTCAAGATCTCTCACTCTTTTTTTAAGAAATAATTTTTTCTTGTATGCTCAATGTTAAACAAATAGGGCTAAATGTTAATATTCATTAAATATGGGTACATAGGTGTCTGGTATATTCTTTGTAGTTGGAAATATTTCATTAAAATTACTAAAATATATTGCCCCTGACGACAGAGGCTTTATTTTGCTTGTTGTATCCCCAGCAGTGTCTGGCAAACAATGGATAGTCATTGTTTATTGAATGAATAATAAACATTTAAAATAAAAAGCAACAGTAATGATATTAATAGAAAATATTTGGAAAGAGATGCTGAGGCCAGATAATCACAAGAAGATCAAACATCTGTAAGTAACTTACTGTGTGCCAGGCACTGTTCTAGGCACTTTATAAAAAATACCTCATTTAACCTTCTCAGGAAGGTTATGAAGTAGGTCTTAATTTCATCCCCATTTTACAAGGACCTGAGGCATCAAATGGTCAGTAACTAGTAAGATCACACAGCTTGTGAAAGTGGCACAGCTGGATTGAAACCCAGATGGTAGGCCTCTGGGACCTGTGTTTTTAATCACTATCCACGTGATGAGGGTGACAATGAGGAATTTTGGTTCCTTGTTTGTCAAATGGACCTTTAGGTAAAAACCCTGAAAGCCAAGGTTGCCCGGGCCAGCCCCATCCCATGGCACCGCCCTTTTACCTCGGAGCACTTGGGAGAGATTCATGGTCCCTTGCAGGGCCTCTCCAGGGTCCTGTGGGTGACCTTGCAGGTGATCTTGGATGAGACATCTTGTCGGGTCAGTGTCACCCATGCCTTGCTGGTGATGGAAACATTGCCTCCCTTATCAGTTACCAGGTGCTGAGCTGAGGCTGGATGTTCATGACTGTTCTTCAACCAGGTGATATTGAACTCCTGGGAGCCGAAGGGGCCGGCAGTGCAGTTGAAAGGCACCGAATCTCCAGGGGTTGTTCTCTCAGATGGGCCCATCAGAGAGATGAAGATCTGCCCAGCTAGGGTGTGACTGCACCCTGGGGGTGGGAAGTGTCCAACACGCAACAGTCTGTAGGCAGCACCAGGGATCTGTCAGGCCCTGTCGCCCTACCATGTGCTCTATCTGCTTCCAACATCAGAGAACATACAGACCCATAAGAACAAGTGAACAAGCAAACATGAATATGATCACATCCAGGTCTCAATGTCCTCTAGGGGACCCAAAGCTTGCAGAGAGAGAGAATGCAGGGAGAACTTATTCTAGAAGAATGGGTCAGAGAAGGATTCGTTGAGGAGGTGACATTTGGAACGAAACTGAGGAATGAATAGGAGCCAGACATGGGAAGGGACAGAGGAAAGACACTCCAGAGGGCAGGGACAGCAGGTAAGAAGGGCCTCGGGCAGGAGGAAGGAGAACTGAGAGGTCCGGAGGCCTTGAACGTCACAGCAGAGAAGTCCAGATCGGGAAGAGCCTTGTGAGACATGATGGTGACCTCGGTTCTCCTCTGTGTGTGATGGGAGTTGCCGAGGCTTGACGCAGAGGGCAAGGTTTACACGGTTTAAAGATGACTGGGAGGCTATGTGGAGACAGGCAGGAGGGCGGCAGGAATGGGGCGGGAGACAGCGCAGAGGCCAGTGCGGCCTCCAGGCCCAGCTGGCGGCGGCCTGGATCTGGGTGGTGAGGGAAGGGGGAGGGGCTGGAGACACATTCGGAGGATGCAGCCGACAGGACCTGGTGACGGAGACCGGGGTGCGGGCTGATGGATCGGGGACAGATGAAGAAGGGGTGCACAACTCCCAGGTTTTCTCTAGAGCTGTGGGGAGGATGGGAGTCGACTTTCTGAGATGGAAGAACTGGAGAAGGACCGAGTTGGGATAGGAAGGGTGCGGCAGAGACTCAGGATTTCCACTCGGGACATAGGTTAATGATGACTTGAGTGGGACGTCGAGGATCACTGCCGCAGCACTACCGGGGTGGCCTCCCACGTGAGTTCCTCCCCTCACACCTCTGCTTTGCTCGTCTCTAGGGACAGGGAGCTCTCTCCAGCCGAGGCAGCTTCATTCATCCTCAGTAGCTTGGACTATGACAAAATACTTCCCGCTTCTAACCTGGGATCTGTCTCCTAGAGTTATCCCTGGAAAACTGTGGGACGAAACTTGTCCCCACTCCTGAGTACAGCAGAGATCGGGAGCAGGGACCACTCTAAGTCCTTCCTGCATCCCCTGAGCCCCTGCTCTGCACCAGGTCATAAGTGGGGTGCTGAAGTCGGAGAGATGAGTCCCACGGGGCCCCTACCCTCGGGGAGCAGACAAACCAGCAAGGACAACACAAAGTGAGAGGTGAAGGGGAGCAGCTTGGGAGGCCACAGGAGCCTGTCCTCCCGCCCCCTCATGTAGCACCCTGCGGTTCATAAGATGCTCAGGTGTGTGGGCTCCTTTGCACCCATATTCCAGCTGCGGGATGCGAGCATTACTGTCCCCACTTTCCAGAAGGGGAAACAGACTCAGCGAGGTACAGTGACTTGCTCCAGCTTGCACAGCCTATCAGTGGCTGCAGAGGGATGGCAGGCCTATCTGACCCTGGGTCTGGGACTCTCCCCGCAATGCATAGATCCATCGCTTGGAAGACTTCTCTCTCTCTCCTCCTCCTCCTCCCCCACCCTCACACCTGACGCAGGACTGGTAGCCACCCAGACCAGACCTGGCATCAGGGCTGGGTGAGAGATGAGCTCCTCTTTTTCCCCTGACCTTCCCCTACCACCAGCCCCTCTCCCTTGTTCTACACCCTCCTCTGACCACCAAGCTCCCACCATCTCCCTTTCCCACAAGGTCCATGTTGAGGAAAGATGCACCTGGCAGGCAGGAAATGGCTCAGCTGGGTCTTCTGGGCCTCTGTCTCCCTCTTGGTCATAAGGTGGCTGGATTCAGTGATCCCTTAGGGTCTCCCTGCCTGCTCTGAGGGTCTGTATGGTCAGGACTCAGGACTCACCTGTGAGTCCCAGCAGAAGCGTGGGCAGGAAAGAGCCCAGGGCCTTCCTGGGTATGACAGTCATGGCAAGAGGCTCAGTGTCCCTGGTTGGTGCTAGATGAGGCTCTGCATGAGCCCAGGAACCACTGCCTGGTCTCTTGACAGCCTGGAGTGGCCTTACACTTCCCAGATGCCCATCCCTCCCCACCCCTCACAGTTTGAGCAAAGGTGGGAACCACAGTTAGAGAAGTGGTCACTGTGCCCAAGGCCTCCTTTCCAACTGGGGAGATGCCAGCTGCGTGCGGCTGGGAGCTGCTGGTCTTGGATGCCCCATGAGCCAGACTGGGGAGTGACTGAGCCTCGATGTCCCCTCTCCTGGAGGCTCCTCCATACTGAGCAAACATCACTGCCTTGTCCCAGACCCAGATGGGTCAGTCATAGTCACAGAAGGGATGTGGAGAACACAACTTCTACACACCTCAACATACACCACCAGCCACACTGAAAAACATTTGAAATCTGACCCCTGCCTCACCCTTAGCTCAGCTTGCACAGTGTCAGACAGGCTTTTCCTGTTGCCCAGAATTGTCCAGTTGGCTACAAGTTGTGGAAAAATAAATTTGAAACACAGCTAGCAGTCTCCCTCCGCTCTCGACAAGAGCAGCCTCTCTCCCTTTCTGGGTCCCACTTAGCTTCCCAGTGGGTTAGCCCAGACATATACACCTTTACTTACTTGTTTTTACCTGTTTGCCTCATGAAAAAAGACCATTCACTCTGAAGATTGCTGCCTTTCGTTCACTGCTGTCCTTGGCCACCAGAATGGTGCTGGGCAAAGAGTAGATCTTGATAATAATGAAAGGACCTTTGGGGACAGGTGTGTTCTTAGGACTGATTATGAAGCCATCAAGCCTGTCCTGCTCCCCAGCAGCCCATCGCCCGGGTCTGTACACTCAGCTGACTGAGGGGAATTTTCAGACAGGGTAGGGAGACTGTTATGGAGCCTCCTTCCTCCATCCCAACACCGCTCAACCACCCAGCCAAGCAAGGTGCTCCAGGAAGATGCCTCTCAGAGTTCAGGGTACCTGCAGGAGGAGGAGGCCTGATCCTTCTGTCCTGGGTATCTCCTGAGGCAACAGCAGCCCTGAGCAAGAGAAAAGGGAACTGAGGAGGCAGGCACAGGACGGCAGCCTGGCCTTCTCCATGCAGAGTGGCGAGGGGATGAGGTCCTTGGAGGGTCCCCACTGAAGAAAGTGGCCAAGCTTAGAGCCTCCTGTCTGTGGCCCACTCAAAAGGGCTGGCTGCTGGGAGGGGGTCCCAGAGCAAGAGACTGAAGCATGGGAGCTGTGAGCCCAGATCAGATCATGTGTGAGAGACACCCCCACAGCATACACATCCATGCACTCACACACACACGCATGCACACACACATGCACACATACACACATTCACCCACACGCACTCACTCATGTGTACACACACACATGCACACACCCATGGGTACACACATGGATGCACTCATGGACGCGCACATGCACACACATGCACCCAGGAGGCAGCTGGCTTCCAGATTCCAGCCCTAGTGAATAGCACGGTTGAGTAAAAGAGCTTTACATTTCACTGTCTCCTCTCCCAGGCTTTAACACATCGGAGGATAGAAGGGGTCCAACTCAGGACAGGAAGGAGGAACAAAAGGACCCATACCCCTTCCAGATCCCTCAGTAGGGCTGGGAAGCGTGGTGTGGGGGACAGTGCTGGAGTGAGAGGAAGAAGTAGGCCTTGACCCAGATGTGATGTTGGCATTTTCAACTAAACTAGTTTGGACTAAGCCTTAAACAGGGGCTGACACAAAATAGCTATATCATAAAGTTTGATAAAATTGTCCACCCATTGTCATCTATTCATTCAATAATTATAGAGCAGCACCTTTCTGCAAGGTGTCAGAAATGATGGGCTTAAGAGACTAGAGGGGGCAGGAAGGAGAAATTTGACAGAGCCAAGTTAAAAGCAGAGCTCAGAAAAAAAACCAGTTCAAGCAGGTGCCCCTGCAAAGTTAAAAGTTTCAGCTATCACACCTACCACGGTCAAGTTACTTGACCTTTCTGAACCCCCGTTTCTTCATCTGTAGCAAGAGATGAGTGATGATTACCTAGTGACTGTTTGAGTCTCATGCATATGAACTCTGGAATCTTAAGCATAAAGCAGGAGCTTAATCATCGTGACCCTCCCCAAACCCTGCACACTCCTGTACCTGGACCTCCGTGCCCTTGTCTCTCAGCTCACAGAAACACAGAGCCACACACAGAGTTTTAGATCTCTCATATCCATATCAAAAAAGTCAAAAGGAATGGGAGAAATTCATTTTAACTAATATTTATTTAATCTGATATCCAAAGTCACAGCATTTCAACATGCAAACAATGTAAAAATACTCAGATATTTTACATTCTTTTCCCCTAAGTCTTTGGATTTTCTACAAAGTAAAATGCCGTCTTACCAATACAATAAATGTGTATTTAATAGACAACAAAATAAAAATTTCCACTGGTTTAATTGTTAAAGTTAAATTTCAACTAGTTACAATTAAGTAAAATAAAAAATTCAGTTCCTCAGAGGCACTGGCCACACTATAAGGGCTCAGTAGGCACATGTGACTAGTGGCTACCATTGGACAGTGAGGTCCTGGGTGAAACGTTCCTTTCTCAGGGACTCTTTCCTACCCAATGCCTCTCTGGGAGCTCAAGTACTTCTCTTGTGTAGCATTTATCACAGTTGCAGTTAAAATTTTAATTTGCAATTAGTTGTGTAATGAGTCTTCCCTTATTCAAGTAGAAGCTCCAGAGGGAAGGGACCATGTTCTTGGTCACTCTGTGAATAAGTACCAGGAGCTGAGTAGGTGCTCAATGAATACTTGTTGGATGGATGGGTGGATCCACTGAATAACTGCGAGATGGGTGTTATGCTATGGGTAAGAGAAAAGAGGAGTCACTCCCCACCACCATGAGAAAGTAGAGGTGGCTTCCCAGGGGAGGTGGGATTGCTTTCGGAGCTCCTACATCTGCCTTTCAACTTCAGTCACACCCTCTGCACATAAGGAGGAAATGGGCAACACCAAGGCCAGGCTGCAGGGAATGGGGAGCCATGGGCAGCCTGCCTTTTGAGGCTAGAGGGCTCGAGGAGAAGTGGGGAGGTTGGGGTTTTCCAAGGAGTGGCCTGAGGAGTTCCAAGGTACCCACTGGGCTTGCCCAGGCTGGGCCACATGCCCACTGGGTAAGGCTCAGCTTCCTCTGAGTGAAAGGCATCTCCTTCTTCCCAATTTTAGCACCAGTGGGAAACAAATCACACCCAACCTGTAAGCACAACCTCTTCTCGGGGTTGAGTATGGGCCCCTGTACTAGCCTAATGGATTCGGGAGCAGAAAGGGACAGAGAGCTGCTAGCTCTTCAGAAAAGGGACGTTGACAGCCCCTAAAATCCAACTCATTGCTGCAAGGACCCATGGATCTTTCACCCTCACCCCATCTTCTCGGATGGGGCTCAGACTCAGTGTAGACCAGCTGTTCATGTCATTCTGAGGCTCCTGCAAACACAGATCTGTTGGTCCACAAGGTGGTGATCAAATTCCCTGAAGGCAGGACCCTTCCTTACCCCTTTCTCCATGTCTGGGTCCTTGGTGCCCATCACAGCCCCCGACACTGAACGCCTCTGAACACATGTTTGTTGAATGAATGTGTTTAATCACTGATTTATTTATTGCTGCAACCATGCTTTATAAAGCACCAATTGTATGCCAGGCACCACCCAAGGCACTGAGCAAATGAGAAGTGAGCAAGACAGGAGAGGGTGAAAATAAAGGACCAAATAAGCAGCATAAGTCCAGACCAGGTTCACTGGTATGAAAGAAAATGAGGAATGCAAGGGCTGGAGAATGATGGGTGCCTTTTGCACAGGGTGCATGGGATGACCTCTCTGGGAAGGGGACTTGTGAGCTGAGACCAGACTGAAGGGAGAGGAAGCCACAGGGAGCCCTGGGGGAAGAGTGTTCCAGGAATGGAGACGTAGCACACCAGGCAGGCATGAGCTGGGCACTTCTGGGCCACAGCAAGGTCACTATGGTGGGCACAGAGAGAGAGGCAGATGGCCACGGAGAAGCCACAGGGCTGAGCTCAGAGGCAGTGGTGAGGAGACTGGATGGCGATCTGCATGCAATGCTTTGGGCTGTGAGCAGGATGGGGCAGGATCCAGTTTGTACATTGGAAACTCACACTCTGGTGGCTGTGTGTGTGTGGGGGGCAGCCTTGGAGGAAGGTGGGGGAGGAGAGGGAGCAAGAGGCTGCTACAAGAGGCTGCCCAGAGACCGCTGGACACGGAAGGCTGGAGCTGGGGGAGATGTAGTTGATAGGGAGGGGGATAAGCACGTTCATGGTTACAAAAGTCATTACATGGGACAGACCATCTCTGGAAACCATGGAGATGAAGAGAGAGGGAGTGACAGAGGAGGGAGGGTCTCAGGGCTGGGATCCTGACTTTGCTCTGTCACCAATTTGCAGTATGAAATTGGGCATCTCCCTGGGCTTCCGATTCTGTCATTAGACATGGAGGGAGTTCAGCCAGGTGGTGTAAGAACCCTTTTTTCTTGAATATTCGCAGGCCTGGTTTCATTTCCTATGCTCTGGGGTTTCGGCCTGGTCCCACCCACTCGCCACGAGGCTGTGCAGATCCTACTCAGGGTTCCACACTCAGAGGGACTCACGCTTGATTTCCTGCTCTGCCGTCACCATCTTGAAACACTTAAGTAGTTGTTACTATGGCTGTTCCAATTATATCATAATTTTGGAACGAGGGCACTGCTATTTATGTGGCCTGTGCTGCCACATGCCTGCCTGTGCCCTTCTGCTGTGGGGGAAGGCAGCAGGCATGATGTGGGTGGTAGCAGGCCCTTCAGGTCACTGGCATCCCAGCCCCTGCTGTCACCAGCATCACCCTCCCACCACATCTCCAGACTCTGTGACCCCAGCAGGATAGCCTTAGCATTCCTGCCTCAACTTCCTTTTCATCTCTCTTTCAGAAGCTGAACGAGGAAGGAAGATGCCAAAATTGTGGAATTCAGACACAGACCAAGATTTCCAAAGATATTAGCCAGGACTGACCTGATTATCACAGCCCCACCCCAGACACAGACTTCCCCCCCTCCAGACACAGGTTCTGAAATCTGCAGTTAAACAAAACAAAACTACATTCTGATTGAGTTAACACTTGAGAAGCAGTGATTTAAGCTAAGGAACAAGCTGGGCTTAGGAAAATAACAAAGACATTGACTCTGCCTGGGCTGGGGGTTGGGAAGGAGGAAGGCAGGGAGAGAGGGGCTGACTACTTGGCCACAGGCTCTTTGTCCTTCAGGTCTCAGCCAAAATACCACCCCCAGGAAGCCTTTCCTATCTCACCACCAAGTGAGTTGAGGTGACCCTGCTCAACTCCCTGACCTTAGCAGAGTGCCTACTCCATTTCCTCACAGTTGGCTGGTTGTCCTTGTCACTACCAGAATGCCTACACCAGGGAGGCCAGGGATGGTGACTATCTTGGTCTCCAAGGAATCTGCTACACCAAGCATAAGACTTTGCACATAGAAGGTGCTCAACATATGTTTTTTCCAATGACAAAATGGATAAAGAGGGAGTTTGAATTTATGGGACCAAGAGTATCATTCAGTCCTAAGAATTTAGCACTTACTCATTGTGAGGGCTGGCTACTGCCTCTCATCCCACTTCTGAGAAGAACCTATGGAGTGCTATCTCAGAATTCCCACCTCCTGGCTGATCTGAGGGTGATGGAGGAAAGACTGACTGGGGAAAATTCAGACTAACATGTTAAGGGCTAACATACTCTTTCATCTTTCAGCCTTAATTGTGATTTCCAAAACATGTTTTATTAACCCAGCTGTGTATCTCACTAGGAAGATTCATCAACTGAAGAAAGAAAACAAGCAAAAAAGATCCAGGGGGCAAAAAAAGTCTTCTTGTGATATTTCACACAGTCCCAACAAACTTCTCTGCTGCAGGAGCTGAGGACTTCAGCCACTATGGGTGGATTGGCCCAGTGACCTCTCATGAATGAATGAAGAAAGAGCAGAGCAGAAGGTGGGATCAATGATGCCTCAACCTGAAGTAAGGCTTTATGTGGACTTGAGTCTCTCTGCACTTGGGTGGGGCACATGTGCAGGGACAGGGGTAAAAAGGGAACTGCAGAAAGATGAGGTGACTTGCTTGATAACACAGAGCCAGAGACCAGTAAGCCAGAGAGGGGCCCTCAGGGAAGTTACAGGAGGCTTGTTTCAGCTTCTGGGGAGGAAGGACTTTCTAACAACGAATGCTGTCCAACAATGAAACTACTCACCTTCTGAGGCGGGAACTCCCTTTCACCAGGGTATGCAAGCACAGGCAGGACTGCTGGCAGGGATGCCAGAGGAAGGTTCTAGAAGGGCTAGCAAGTGATTTTCAAACCAGAGGTCACAATGTCTTAATGGGGCATAAAATCAGTTTAGTGGACCTAAACCAGCAGTTTTTTTTAAATGGGAAAGATGGAAAAGAAAGGAGGGTAAAGAAGGAAAGGGAAGGGAAAAGTTAGAAGGGGCTAGAAGAGGAGATTAGGGGAAGGATGACAAAAGAAGAGGAAATATCTGAGTTTATCCTACATAGTAAGGCCAAGTACTGTTTCTGTGTGTGTGTGCACGCGTATGTGCATGCATGAGTGTGTGCCTTTGCACTGGGGTGAGGCACACATGCAGAGACTGTGGATGGTAATTTAAGGCCACCACGAGGGCCTGTGCTTTTAACCAGTAGGCTCCATTGCTATGTGAAGAGCAGGGGAGTGGGGTATGGAGGCTTAGGGGCTCAGCTGATTGTGGCAGCTGGGGACAGGGTGAGGAAAGTCTTCACAGTAGAGGGATCCTTAAGATCTGTCTTGAAGTAAAAGGAATTTGATGGCTTGACAAGCAGGCAAAGGCACTCCCTTCCATAAGAGACAACTAGCAGAAGCCATGCCAGAATAGAAAGAATGTGGACTCTTAGATTTAGTTAGAGTGGGCCAACCTGGTTTGAACTTTAGTTCCAGCTTTTACCAGCTGTGTGACCCTGAACAAGTTACCTAACCTCTCTAAGCCTGTTTCTTCATGTGTTACATAGAGGTTATTGTGAAATTATAGGTAATGCATATATTGTGAAATTATGGATAATGCACATAATCTGGCATTAGCACCATGGCTGGCAAATAGTAGAGACTTCATGCTGATTACAACCCTTTTATGACAGTTTCCTGAGTTTAAATCCCAGTTCTGTCATTGACCAGCTGGATAACATTAGGCAAGTTGCTAGCCTTTCTGTGCCTTAGTTCTCTCATCCTTAAAATGGGAATAATAGTAGCACCTATGACATGAGGTTATGAAAATAAAATTAATTAGTACATGTGACATAGTTGGAAGAGTATCACATGAAAATCAGGTGGATGATAGAAGTCGGCCATTATTATCCTTGTATGTGCTACACACTGTGCTGAGAGTTTTATTATTTTATTCATTAATTAGATTAAGAAATGACTGCTGAGGCTTTTCTATGTTTCAGGAAATATTCAAGGTGCATCAGAGAATCTGAAGTACTTTAGGACAAGGTTGGAGCCCTGTTGTGAGGCAGAATTTGTTTTTGGCAGGGAGTGGGAAGGAGAATTGGATTTGGGTGGGAGGTGAGATAAGTGGTGAGAAATGAGGGATGGAACAGGTCAGATCATAAAAATCATTTTATGTCTGTCATCCTATAAACAGTGGTGAGCCCGTGAAGATTTTCAATTGGGGAATTTTTATTCTGAGAATTTATGATTCCCCAATTGTAAAGCTCTATGACTCTACGTGCCAAAGTCTTTATGATTCTAAGATTGTAGTTCTATGATTTTGTGGCTCTTAATATTCTTATTTGTTGTAGTAGATTGATATTTTAAAATGGCCACACTGGGGACTTCTGGTTTCAACTCTGACATGTAAAGAACTTGGAAGTCATTACTCCTGACCTTCCAATAAAAAAAAGCTGGTTAGGTTGAAAATCAATTATTTCCCTCAAAGCAGAGAATTGGGGTTGCAGGGCAAACTGCCATCTGAAATTCTAGGGAGTCAGGTGCATCCACAGCAATATGGCCCCCAAGATCTGTTTGCCTGGAGCAGGTCTAAGTCCATGGGGACACTTAACTAGTAATTCTGATGATTTCCAAGGCTAAATCCAGACCAGCATGAGAGTGAGAAGCTACTGAGGATGACAGTCATGGGGAGGGGAGGGACATTCTCACAGTTTTGCAGGTTCTTTTTTCTCCAGGAAGCTCCTTGGTTTTCAGTGGGAAGGATCTGAGAAAGCTCCCCTGTGGCCCTGGCAGGGAAGGCAGAGAGCAAAGCCCTCCCAGATCCCTTTCCCTAATCTCCAGAGGAAAGGACTTTCCTAGAGGGCAATTCTGAAACTTCATCCCAGCTAGGCACGAGGAACGCCAGCCCTCTCCAGACTTCCCATCTCACCTAGGGGAAAAGAAGAGGGGATAGGGGGAAGCTCTACCCATGTTGAAGGAAAGGAAACGCTTCTAAAGGCCACACTCCTGAGATGAGAAGCCCACTACAAGACAGACTTAAATAGAGGATTAAAAAGTGCCTTCCCTCCCCACACACTATGGTCACCCATTAAGCCCCAGGATAACACAATGGGTTACAGCTGCAAGATACAGACTCTCCCTGAAGAGCAAGACAAAGGAAAACTCCAGAACCATGAAGGGAGGAGAAAACAAGGACAATGAAGTCCCTGGTGCCCATAGCTACAAGCATTAAAAGGAACCCACCTCCTAATCAGATTAACATCAGTCCTCACACTAAAGATCTATTTACCTCAGTATTTATTATCCTATACAACAGCTTGCAACAAAAATTTACAAGGCCTGCTGTACAGAGTGAGCATCCCTAATCTGAAAATCCGAAATCTGAAATGCTCCAAAACCTGAAACTTTTTGAGCACCTGAAACATGACACCACAATGGAAAATTCCACAGCTGATCTCATGTGGCAGGTTGCAATTAAAATGTAGTAAAAACTTTTTGGTGCACAAAATTACTAAAAATATTATATAGTCAGGCATGGTGGTACACATCTGTAGTCCCAGCTACTTGGAAGACCAAAGCAGAGGGATTACTTGATCCTAGCAGTTCAAGGCCAGTTTGAGCAACACAGCCTCATCTCTAAAAAAATTGTATAAAATTGCTGTCGGGCAATGTGCATAAGATGTATATGAAACATAAATCAATTTTGTGTTTAGACTTAGGTCCCATTGCCAAGCTACCTCATTACATATGTGCAAATATTCCTGAATCTGAAAAAATCTGAAATCCAAAATACTGCTTGTTCTAAGCATTTCAGATAAGGAACACCCAACCTGTATTGGTTTCTCAAGCTTGCTATAACAAATTGCCAAAAGCTTCATGACTAAAAACAGTAGAAATTTGTTCTTACTTTTCTGTGGGCCAGGAGTTAAAAATCAGTATCACTGGGCTGAAATCAAAGCATTGGCAGGGCTGTGTTTCCTCTGAAGGCTCTAGGGGAGAATCCTTTCCTTACCTCTTTCAGCTTCAGTTAGCTGCTGGCATTCCTTGATCTATGGACCAATCACCCCAATCAAGACCACTTTGTGGCCATGTCACCTTCTCCTATCCTTTGGGTCAAATCTGCCTCTGCTTCTATTATGAGGAGATATGTAAAACGAACAAATTGGGAGACTCACACTCTTAATTTCAAAACTTGCTTTCTAAACAGTGTAGTACAGGCATAAGGGTAGACATACAAACCAATGGAATAGAATTGAAAGTCCGGAAACAAACCCATACATCCATGGCCAATTGATTTTTGGCCACAGTAATAAGTCCAGGCAATGGGGAAAGAATAGTCTCCTCAACAGATTGTGCTGGGACAACTGGATTTCACAAGAAGGAAGTTGAGTCCTTACCTCACACCATATACAAAAACGAGCTCAAAACAAATCAAAGCCTAAATATAAAAGCTGAAATTATAAAATTCTTAGAAGAAAACATAGGGGTAATAAATCTTTATAACCTTGGATTTGGCAATAGTTGTAAAAGCATAAGAAAGAAAAGAAAAAAATTAGTTTAAAACTTTTGTGTATCAAATGTCATTATTAAGAGAGTGAAAAGACAATCCAAGCAATGGGAGGAAATATTTGTAAATTATATAGCTGATAAGGATTTAATATCCAGAATATATAAAAGAATTCCTACAACTCAACAACATCAAAGACAAACAACCCAGTTAAAAAATGGAAAAAGGACTTGAATAAACATTTCTCCAAAGAAGAGACATAAATTGCCAATAAGAATGCATATGAAAAGACGTTTACTATCATCAGTCATTAGAGACATGCAAAAGCAAAACCACAGTGATATGCCACTTCTAACCTACTACAACGGATATTTAAAAAGATGATTTTAAAAAGAGAAGTACAGGTGCTGGTGGGAGTGTGGAGAAACTGGAATCTCTTACATTGCTGGTGATACTGAAAGCGGTGCAGCCCCTGTACAAACGTTTCCCAGTTCCTTAAAAAGCTAAACATCCAGCAATTCCATTCCTAGCATTGTACTCCAAAGAATCGAAAACCGGGGTATGCCAATATGTCAATGTTCATTGCAGCATTTTATCCACAAGAGCCAAAAGGTGGAAACAAGCCAAGTGTCCATCAACAGATGATGGCCAAACAAACTGTGGTGTATACATATCAAGGAATATTATTCTGCCATAGAAAGGAATGAAGTTCTCATAAACCTTGAAAACATTATGCTAAGTGAAATAAGCCAAACACAAAAGGACAAAAATTGTATGATTCCACTTATATAAAATGTCTAGAAAAGGCAAATTCATGGAGACAGAGAATAGATTCATGGTTACCAGGGGCTGGGGGAAGAGGGAACTGGGAGCTACTAAATGGTTGCAGAGTTTCTGTTTGGGGCGATAAAAGTATTTTGGAAATAGATAGTAGTGAGAGTTGTAGAACTTCATGAATGTAATTAAAGGCACTAAATAATACTCTTAAAAATTTCTAAAATAGCAAATTTTGCTATATATGTTCTACGAAAATAATAGTGCAAAAAAATGATGCACAGGAACAACTATTAGCAAAGATGTTGAGAAGATGGAACCTTCTTATATTACTAATGAAATGTCAAATGGTGCATCTGCTTTGTTAAAATTCGGTGATTCTTCAAAATATTAAATATAGAGTTACCAAGTGACTCAGCAATTCTATTCTTAGGTATATATCAAAGGGATATGAAAACATGAATCTGTACAAAAATTCATCCACCAGTGTTTGTTCAGCCTTATTCATCAGAGCCAAAAGGTGAAAAGAACCCACATGTCCATCAACTCATGAACAGATTAACAAAAAGGAACACTGCAATGGAATATTATCCAGCTATAAAAAGGAAGAAGTGGTGACACATGCTACACCAGGGATGAACTCTGAAAATCTATGCTCCGTGAAAGGAGCCAGACACAGTATAGAATCATAGTGTGCGATTCCATGTATGTGAAATATCCAGAACAAGCAAATCCAGAGAGACACAAAGTAAGTTGGTGGTTGCCAGGGACTGCAACCCTACCGTTAATGGGTAGGGTGTTTCTTCATGGGGTGAATATAAGGTTCTGGAATTATTGGTGATGATCGCATATATTTGTGATTATACTAACAAGCACAGAATTGCACACTTTAAGAGCGTGAATTTTATGGTATGTGAATTATTACTCAAAATATCTAAGTAAAGGAGTGGAGGAAAATATACTACGCTAACACTAATCAAAAGAATGCTGGAGTAGCTATGTATTTTTTCAGACAAAGCAGACTTTAGAATAAGGAATACTGTCGGGAATAAAGAAGAACATTATATAATGATAAAAGGTTCAATTCTACAAGAAGTCATAATGATTTTAAGCTCCTAACAAAGTGTCAAAACTCATGAGACAAAATTGACAGAACTGAAAAGAAAAATAGACAAATCCACTATTACAGCTGGAGGCTTCAATAATCTCCTTCAGTAATTAATAGATCAAACAGGCAGAAAATCAGTAAGGATGCAGATGACCTGAGTAGCACTATCAATTAGCTTAATCTAATTAATATTTATAGAACATTTCAGCCAATAACAAAAGGCACATTCTTCTCAAAGGCAGGTGGAATGTTCGCGAGGCTAGACCACGTTCTGGATCATAACATAGACCTTCACAATTTTTTAAGAATATAAATTACACAAATTATGTTCTCAGACCTCAAAGAAAGTAGACTAGAAACCAAAAACAGTAATATTGCTGACTGTATTTGGGAATTCAACAATATACTTCTACATAAACTAAGGGTCAAAAAAGAGAATTCGTCTAATTCCTCAAGAGCAATTAGAAAATACTTTGAACTAAATGAAAATAAAAGTTACCAAAATGTGTGAGATTTAGCTGATGCAGTGCATAGAAGAAAATAGATAGCATTAAATTTGTATGTGAGAAAAAAAATAAAGTTCTAAAATCAATAGCCTAAATTTCCACCTTAGGAAACTAGATAAGAAACAAAAAAGTAAATCTAAGATAATAAAAGGAAGAAAATAGTAAAAATTAGGGCAAAAGTCAATGAAATTGAAAACAGGAAAACAGTAGAGAAAAATCAAGAAAACTAAAAGCTGTTTCATTGTAAAGATTAATAAAGTGAAGTCCCCAGCCAGGCTAAGAACAGCAGGGAGAAGTTGTGAATTACCAACATTAAGAACCAAAGAAGGGACATTATTAGTGACACCTCAGAAACAACAAAGATAATGAGGGACTATTGTGGGCAACTTTATTCCTATAAATTTGGTAATTTAGATAAAGTGAACAAATTCCTTGAAAGTCACCCACAACCAAAACTCTCTTAAGGAGAACCAGATAGCCCGAATTTAATTAGTTGTGAAATCCCGAATTTAATTAGTTGTGAAAAACCTTCCCTCAAAGGAAACACCTAAACCAGATAGCTTCACTGATAAATTCTGCCAAACCCGTAAGAAAGAAATAATATCAGTTTTATATAATATCTTCTAGAAAACAAAAAAGAAAGGAACACTTCCCAATTCATATTGTGAGGCTAGAATTACTATAAAGCCAAAATCAGATAAAGAAATTAAAAGAAAACTACAAAAATTTTCCATAAACATAACTGAAAATATCCTTAGTAAAATATTAGCAAATTTAATTCAGAAACGTATAAAAAGGATGATAATATATCATAACTATATCAGGTTCATTCCAGGAAGAGAAAGCTGGTTCAATATTTGTAAATCATTCCATGTAATACATCACATTAATAGACTAAGGAAAAGCATATGATCATATCAACAAACACAGAAAAAGCATTTGACTCAGTGCAATAGCTATTCAAGATAAAAACTCTAAAAATGCCAACAATAGAAGGAAAATTTGTGGCCATGCACAGTGGCTCCTGCCTATAATCCTAGCATTTTGGGAGGCTGAGGCAGGAGGATCACTTGAAGCCAGGAGTTTGAGACCAGCCTGGGAGACATAGCAAGATCTTGTCTCCACAAAAGTAACTAATAAAATTACCCAGGGATGATAGCATGTACCTGTAGTCCCAGCTATTGGGGAGGATGACGCAAGAGGATTGCTTGAGCCCAGGAGTGAGCTGTAAGCTATGACTGTGCCACTGTACTCTGCACTCTAGTCAATGCAACAGTAGAACAGAACCTTGTCTCAAAAAAAGAAAAAAATAAGCAAGAAAAAAATTCCTTAACCTAATAAAGAATATATTTAAAAAAAAATCAATATGAGCCAGGCACAATGGTTTGCTCCTATAATCCTAGCACTCTGGGAGGCTGAAGCAGGTGAATCGCTTGAGCTCAGTAGTTCAAAACCAGCCTAAGCAAGAGTGAGACCCCATCTATACTAAAAACAGAAAAATTAGCCGGGTGTCATGGAAGGCGCCTATAGTCCTAGCTACTCAGGAGGCTGAGCCAAAGAGTTTGAGATTGCTGTGAGCTATGATGCCACAGCACTCTACCCGGGGCAACAGAGTTATACTCTGTCTCCAAAAAAAAAAAAATATATATATATATATGTGTGTGTGTGTGTGTGTGCATGTGTGTGTAACATCATATGTAATGTAATAGAGTGAATGTCTTCCTAATAAAATAGAGAAAAAGACAAGAAGGCCCTCCCATATCGTTCCTATTCATCACCATACTGAAAGTCCTAATTAGTGCAAGGAAATGAAATAAAAAGTATCTAGTTTGGAAAGGAGGAAACAAAACTGTTTTTATTCATGGAGGATATGATTATTTACACAAAAAACTTAAAGAATCTACCAAGCAAACAAAACAAAAAACTTTTGGCAATAGTAAGTAAATTTAGCAAGGTCATAGGACACAAGGTATATACAAAAGTCACTTTATTATACACCAGCAATAAATAAGTAGAATTTTTATATTAATAAATAATACATTTTAACACAGCATCTCTCTAGGTAGTTGAGTATAAATCTTCATATGTAGGGAATCTGTACGTAAAGAACTGTAAACCACTGACAAAAGAAATCAAATATCGAAATAAGGGAAAGAGTGAAGAGACAGCCAACAAAATGGGGAAAAATACCATATTTCGCAAACCATATATCGGATCAGGGTTGATATCCAAAATATATAAGGAACTTAACTCAATAGCAAAAAACAAATTAACCAATTAAAAACTGGGAAAAGGACCTAAAGAGATACTTCTCTAAAATCGGCATACAAATTGCCAAAAAGTATATGAAAAAAATTTCAACATCAATAATCATCAGGGAAATGCAAGTTAAAACCACTGTGAGATACCATGTCACACCTGTTAGAATGACTATTATCAAAAAGGCAAAAGATAAGTGCTGGAGAGGATGTGGAGCAAAGGGAACACTTGCGCACTGTTGGTATAAATGTTACGTTAGTCACCCACCACGGAAAACAGCATGAAGGTTCCTCAAATGATTAAAAATAGAACTGCCCCATAAGACAGCAATCCTACTACTGGGTATATATCCAAATAAAATCAGTATAGAACTCTCTGTGCCATCTTTGCAAGTTTTCTGTAAATCTAAAATTACTCTAAAATAACAAGTTTATTTAAATATATTCTTAAATGACCATAAATAGTCCGTGTCCCCTGCATCATACCCTTTGCAATGTGACTTTGCTGCTCCTCCCAGGGAGAAGTGGTTTCTACTTCCCTACCTCTTGATTCTGCGCTGGCCTCATAACTTGTTTGGGCCAACAGAATGTAACAGAAGTATACTCATACTGGTCATGAAGTCTCAGGAGGCCTCCCATGTTGCTAAATGATGACAAACACATGGCCTGGACACCCCACTGGCCCCAGCTGATTGCTAGTCAACTGCCAGACATATGATTGGGATCATCCCAGAAAAGCCAGCCCCCAGCACACCTACCCTCTGATCCCAGACACAGGGAGCAAAGGCAAAATTAGCTCCCCCTTGACCCAGATGGGCAGTGCTATCCAGCTGACCCACCTGAGCAATCACAAAAGTTTTTTGTTTCTAGTCAATGAGTTTTGGAGCAGTTTGTTATGTAGCAAACAGCTGTAGGTTTCATTGGTACCTGGGCACAGCAGTGCTCTCACAGGTTATTTATTGTAACATCATGATTACAAAAGATTAGGAGTGACCTCAAGGCTCATCAACGGAAGACTGATCAATTAATTATAGGAGATCCATACCAAGGAATATTATGCAGCCATTAGAAAGAGTAAGGCTGAATCAATATGGAGCAAATGCCATGATACATTTTCAAGTGAAGCACCAAGAGGCTGAAGAGTTATACAAAACCACGAATGGGATCCTGCACAATATTTGTATTTGCATAAACTGCCTCCCTGCCTCTGGGAGGACACACAGGACCCGTGTAACAATGAATGCCTCTAGAAAAGGGAACTGGGTGGCTGGGAAACAAGCGTGGATGACAGACTCCCTTTTCACTCAACCCTCTTTCTTTTATCTTTTGAATCATGTAAATGTGTTATCTATTCAAAAATAAATAAAAGCAGAATGTAAAAACTCCCGTGCCTTTCGAATCCAAAGAGTCTATTATTCTCTTTCCAAGGTTCCCAAGATGCACCGGGACCAAAAACAGCAGCCAGGGGACGGGATGGTTTTCCTCCTCCCTCTCCCCTGCAGCCCCCACCGCTCACAGGGAAGCTGGTTTCCCGGGATCCGCGGGCTCCCGCCGCCCGGCGGCAGGACCACGCCTACCACTGGGGGGCAGCACGGGGCTTCCTTCCCGGGAGGAATCGAGAGACCGCGATCTGCCCTGATGCAGCACTCTGGTTCTCGCAGAAAAGGCTCTGCTTTCCATATTGCAAAAATAAATAAGTAAATAAAATAAAAAAAGTCTCGACTTGGGAGGAAAAGCCACCCGAGAACCCCAATTCAAGCAGTAGGTTCTCTAGCCATTCCCTTCCCTGTCCCAGGCAGAGCAGTGGCCCCAGGGGAAGCCTGGGCCTCCTCTTAGGGAGAGAGGGGGAGATGACCCTGTGCTCCTCGCTGCACACCTCTAGCCAGCTCTTTAAAACCATGTGGGGAACTTGCTGAAAATCAAGAAGTCTTTTCAGGAGACCTGGAGGGTTTGCCATTGAACTCCAGTGTGACCTTGAGAAGGCTCCCTCCTCTCCTGAGCCTGTCCCATATCTGTAAACTGGAAGTGGCCAGTGTAAGCCCTTGATTTGTGAATTGACTGATTGCATTATGCCCCCATTTTACAGATGGGTAAGCTGAGGCCTCCAGAGGCCGAATAACTTGCTTCTGGTTTCAGGGCTGGTTAGGGACAGGTGGAATTTGAATCCAGGATTCCCTGGTTCCTAAATCACTATTCTTACCATTTAACTCATACTGTCTCTGACCATAGAGAAGGGGGTGAGGGGAGAGGGTTCAAAGCAGAAATGGCTAAGAAAACTTTGTAAAGGGACAATGAGAGCAGATAATCTCTTTGAGCCCTTTTGCTTGCTAGATGGCCACACCCCCAGAGAAGCCTACTTCCCCCTGTTGGTACACGTTGTGACATGCTTGCGCCCCATTTCCAAAATGGCACAGGGTGTCCAGAGGCCTACAGCTGCAGGAGGGTGGGCTGGAGCCCAGGCCTGGAGTTGCCACCTCCCGGGCCGTTCCTCTTCTCTGGGCATGCAGGGGCCAACTTCCGAGGCCCCCAGGCCCATAGACTGAGGGGTCCTAAGAAGTGGGGCAGAAACACACCTGCCACCCCAGACTGCACTTCTGGCTGTGCCAGGAAGGATGTACAATGGTAACGTGTTCAAGAGAGAGCTGGGACCAGACAGCAGCTGCTCCAAAAGGGTGTCAGTGACGTCTCTATGCCTGGAGCCATCTCAGCTGAGGCCTGAGTGGTGAGAAGATCTGCAAAGAGCTGGGAAGCCCTGGGGAAACAACTGTAAAAACACATGGTAGGAGAGTGGATTCGTGTTCCATGAACGTAAGGGTGGTCAGGACACTAGAGCTGAACCAGCAGCAGCAACAGCCCTGCGGAGCAGGCTTTGCAGGTCGTGGTGAGGAGCTGGACTTTTATTCCAGGGGTGATTAGGATCTGCCTTGTTGTGGCTGATTAAGGTGCTGTGCGGATGAACGAGTTGGACTAAATGGTGGATGCCCCTCCTGCACTTCGAGCCTTGAGTTGGAGGAGGAAGTGGATCACTCAGACCTTAAACTTGCCCTCCTCCTATCTCCCTCCTGGCCTCAAGGAGATGCATGTAGACATTCAGGAAGTCCCAGGACTTGGTCTTCCACACAGAGTTGGAGATGTCAGATAAGCTCAGCAATCTCCCTACAGATAGGGCTGAGACCCCCGGCCCAGGCTGCAGGGCTGAGTTCCACCTTCAAAGGGGTGTGGGCGGGATGGTATCTGCTTCGCTGACTCATGTACCAGCATAGCTTTGACCAAGCCCATGCTTAGACCCCCACAATGGGGACCTTGCTCTGGCCACCCTCCAGCTGCATATATCCCCACAGGTCAGAGACTCCACAGTGCTGAGGGGATATATTCATCTGAGCCTTTACCCCCTTTCTAGAATATTCCAGGTTCCTGGGCTCCTTGAGCTACTGCCCAAAGGTCCCAAGCCTGCTGCCAGGTCTCTTCCTGGGTTGTTCTCTGAAGGCAGAACATTAGGCTCCAGGAGTGGTCAAGGGCCCCGGTAGAGCATGGATATGAATGGAGCTTGGACATGCAGCTGGGGGGAAGGGGGGCTTGCACACATGTGTGCGAGCTGTGCAGCATGAGATGGGGCTGGGAGTGACAGGGGAAAAGGACAAGCCATAGCATGAGAGATGAGCCCAGAAGCTGGGGCTGGCTCTCCCCAGAACCACCACATTCCGGTGTAGCTATATGAGAAGTCTGAGGTTTCTAGATTGGTCCTGGCCTTTCAGGTTGTTAGGAAGTTACACCTTTTGAGGAGAAGGATGTAACATTTATAAAAGGCATTCACCTGATATACAGTGTAACTTTTAGATATACAGTGTAACTTTTAAATATTTCGATTTAAGAATGAATGAGCACCAGGCCCCATCAATATCAGGGGTGGGTCTGCCTAGCCCATTGGATGTATTCAATATGTATCAAATAGATGAATCAATCTCATTTTTTTAATTTAATCCTCACACAGACTCAATGGAGGAAATCACATTGTCAGTGCCTTATTGATGAGGAAACTAAAGCTTGGAGAGGTTTAGCAACTGGCCCAGTTTGTCAAGTGAGAAAGGAGGAGAGCTGAGCCTTGAGCCCTAACATATCTGATCCCAAAATCCATGGCACTTGGTTCATGGCAAGTTTGCAGCCACTATGATCACATTACATATAGCCTGACTGTTTGAGCAGGTCACTTGTTAGTTTTTCCAGACATAAGCACTGTGTATATTATATGGAAAAGGCCTTCTCTTCTTGATTCTTACTCCACCCTTTCAGGCACCTTTGGGAGACAATGACAAGAGCTAATGCTCCCTTTAACAAATGGACAACTGAGGCCCTGAGCAAGACAGGGACAAACAAATAGGGTTTATTTTTCTTATGTAGTAAGAAATCTGGAGATAGCCAGGTCAGGGCTGGTATAATCACTGCACCACCCTCTGCACAAAACCCTACTTCTTCTTATGGTCATTTATTGCTGCACAACAAACTTCTCTGAAACAATAGTCATTTTATTTTCCACAATTTTGTGGGTCAGAAATTTGGTCAGGGCTCAGCTGGGTGATCCTTCAATGATGCGTGGAACATTGACTGGAATCACTCAGTGGTACTGGGCTGATGCTTGGTCTAATTGGGCAGATCAAGATAGTTTCCACTTGGATGCCTGGTGCTTTGGTGGGGATGGCGAAATGTGCTGAACTCAGCTGGGTCCTTCTCCCTCTCCCTGGAATCTCAGGGCCTCTCCAAATGGGCTCTTGTGGCAGCGTAGTTTGAAATTTTTCATGGGAGCTCATGGCTCCAAGAGGTCATCATAGGAGCTGCCTGTCCTCTTAAAGGCTAGGCCCAGAATTGACAGAGCATTATTTCTGCCACACTCTATTGGTCAAAAAGTAATAAGTCAGCCCAGATTCAAGTACAGGGGAAACAGACTCTACCTCTCAAAGAGAAGGGGATCAAAGAATCAACAGCCGTCTATCATTTGTCACATGGTCCAAGATGGATGCCTGAGATGTGGTCGTCACATCTCAAATTCCAGCCAGCAAGGAGGAAGGGAGGAGGAAGGTGTTCACTTCCCCCTTAAGACATAGTCTAGAAGTCACACACAACATTTCCCATTGGCCAAAGCCCACATAGCCAAACTTAGAATATGGAAGGGAAGCTGCAAACTATAATCTTTATCCCAGGATGCCACGTGCTCAGCTTAAAATTAGGGATTCTATTGACTAAAGAAGAAGAGGAGTGTAGTTATTATGGACCAAATGGAGATCTTTTCCACCACTGGGATTTTTTTGCTACCAACAGCCAAACACAATCCTAGCAGAATGTTTCACAACCAATCTTATCTCTCCTAATACATCCTCCACACTGTCATCAAAATAATCATTCCTTTTGTATTTCCTCCATGTAGACATTATGTTTCTTTTTAATTGAGTATATAATTCACACCATTTCCTGTCTTGGCTACTACTCTGGTAGAAAATTAGGTCCTCACCTCTCAGGAACATTGCATCTGACCAGACTGAGAGCTGGTGTGAACATGGGCCTCAAACCAGGCCTCTCAGAATAACAAGGAACAGTAAGAATCAGCCTTTCCCTTCACCTAGAAAGGGAGGGTCCAAATCTCCACCTTCCAAATCACAGAAAACCTGGAACTCAATACAAAAATGGAAACCAAAATGTCTTAGAAATGAAGTGTAGTACCCCCATATACTCAAGGTCAAGATGGTTTGTAAGAAATAAGTCCCTGACCATGGCCTCTTCTATAAGGAATGGCCCAACCCCAGCATTTTTAAAGGAAGATGTTTTGTTTCTATTTCATTTCCCAAAGGGGTATAAAAGCTACTACCCAGGATATAATGAATCAGAATAAATCAGCTCCCTCACAAATAACATTCCTGAATAATGATTTTTGGTTTCTGAGAATATTCCACACATTATTTCAAAGTGGCAAAATTCAGGGTGATCTGAGAAAAGAGAATTCAAAAGTGGCAGCTACATTTGCTGACAGGTCTATGCAGAGCACACAAGACTACAAACTCCATTTTTTTCAGTGTATGTCACAAGGCCAAGACCCCTGATCATCAAAATCAGTTATTTTGTACATTACAGCGTACAGTACAACAGAGGGGAAGACATTTTCTTGGAAGGTGACTGAAAGGCGTTTTGCAAAAGGTCCACGTCCCTCTGAAGGGGGAGGACGGGAACCCAGCTCTGGCGGCCCTCGTGAACTTGGTGCTTCCTCTTCTTTGGTAGCAGCGGCCTCAGTGAAAGCCGTTTCTTATACACATTCTGCTGGTTTCTTCTCTTCTCCCTCCTGTTCATCACCAGAGGAAGGGGGTCCAGGTAGGCCTGCACGCAACTGTGCATGGCTGGGAGCTGGACTACACAGTCTGACTCTTTGACACCTTCCATGCTACAGTGGAAGCGGGAAGAGGCCGACTTGAACCGCTGTTTCCCCAGGGCACAGGCAGGTTCCCTTAACATCTCCCTTTAGCAGTATCAATCTGTGGTTCTCCTCACATGGATCACTGGGGCTGCCAGCCACCAGCTTTGCACTGCTCAGAGTTTGTGGTGATCTTCTTTGGTCACAATATGGTCCCATCTTTCTCTTCTTGCCAGCCATAGGACATGGCTGTTGCCTGGGCTTAGACCTCGCAGAAGTAGCGGTGACACCTACAGCTTCACAATGTGACCTCCCTCCTCTATTATTTTTTTCATGTTCCTAATGGTAAATCTTTTCATCATTCCCATGCCAACGGCAAGTGTCTGAAGCTTTTCGTGTTGTGTGAGGCAACAATAATAGCATTCACCACACACCAGGCATGGTGCCAAGCCCTAAATGGAAATGTGTCGCTTGAACTTTGTGGTAACCCGTTGAAGAAGGATTACAGATGAGGAAACAGAAGCCCAGAGAGGTTAAGTGACTTGCCTCAGACTACACAGTGAGTAGGTGCAAGCTTCTGTTAGATTCCAGGGATGTGGACAGCGCCTGTAGCTCAGCAGGTAGGGCGCTGGCCACATACACTAGGCTGGAGGGTTCAAACCCAGCCTAAGCCAGCTGAAGCAACAATGACAGCTGCAAAAAAAAAAAAAAAAAAGATGCCAGAGATGTGCTGAGACACCCCACACATGTGAAGACCAAGGACTCTTTACTGATGAGACTCCTGGGGCAGGGGCAAGGCCTGTGCTTATTGTGTGAGTGTGAGAGGTGACAAAATTGAGCCAGGAGCTTGCAGACACCCTCTTTCCCTCTGACGTCCTTCGGCAGGGAAGCCTGCATCAAGCCCCAGGGTCAGGTTGGCATAGTTCATGAAATTAAATTGGCATCATGAATTCCATCATTCTATATCCTTTACACCCAGAACGGACCCCAGCCATAAGTAGGAGACTTTGCAAAACTGGCTGTGTTGCTGAGCAGTGTGTGGGCATAGGCCCAGTTAAGAAGGCTGCCTCCCCATTCTAGCTCTGAGATCCTTTGTTCTGACCCCAGTTCTTGCCTTTACTTCATCCCTACTCAAGAGCCTGCAGTAGCTCCTACCTGTCCCCGTCAAGTTCAGGACATTTGCCCTTCTACAAATGTCCCTGCAAGGAGAGCAGAAAAGGACAAACAGATCTGAGTTCAAATCCTGGTTCCATCCTTTTGGTGAGTCTCAGTTTCTTGGTTAAATGGGAAGAAATTACTTCTTCTCCACCAATGAATTGAAGTGTTGAGGACCACACAGGACAAGAGAGAGGAATGTCCTTTGCAAGCCAAAGCTGGTGAAGGCCCAGTCCCCACTTCACAGTTGCAGTTAGAGGATGAGGCATTATCTCTTTTGAAGGCAGAGAGATCTGGGAGTGGGCTTGGGAGGTCACATGGAGTGCTGCTCACAGCCTTGCAGAGGACATGGCCCTGGGTGATGCCCTGTCAGGCGGCACAGTAAGACTACTGGGTCTTGAGCCAGACAAACCTGTGTACAAGTGTCCCAACATCATTCCTTAGTAGCTGACAGCCCTTTGGATATGTCATATAACTTTTCTCTGTTCCTCCATTGTCACATCTATAAGGTGGGGCCGAAAAGAGAACCTATCTCATTTGGATTTTGTGAGTAATCAAAAGACAATGTGCCTTTAAAGCATCTAATTTAGCGTGGATGAACTGTTCAACCAGTAGTAATGATAACCATGACTGGTATTTGTTGAGTCCTAATTAAATTCTGTGCTATAAGCATTTCATTGATTAGCTTATATATTCTTTACCACAACCCTAATGTAGGTAACTTTATTATTTCCCACTTGTGGAGATGGGGGTACAGTTAGGCTGAACAAGCTGCCCGAGGTCGTACGCACAGTAAGTGGTGGAAGCTGGGCTGGAACCAGACCCAATCTTTGACCCAGACTCCACCTTAATCAACATGCCATGCTACCATTGCTGTTGTCATTGCTATTGTTGACCTTGCATTCTGTACCCAGTACCTCTAGGAGTGCCACAACACCTGATTGGAGCAGAAGCACCTGACCTGAAGGCTCTGAAATAGAGGCTGGCCAGCAGCCAATGAGCTAGCCTGATACAGAAGCTCCACCCAGCAGGGTTGAGTCAAATGAACTAACCCAATCAGTAGCAAGTGGGCTGTCATTTTGAATTTGGATTGCAAAGACTTGGGACAATGCATAAAACCGAAGATCCTAGAAGATCAGAGCTTAAAAAAAAAAGGGGGAAGGTGCAACAGCAACGAGCAAAGAACAACTCCAAGAGAGAGACAGGGAGCACAGAGAAGGATGTGAAGACCAACAAAGCTTTGCTCCTGAGTGGGGTAGGAATTAACTCAGTCCCTGGAGCACCAGGTCCTGAATGATTTTCCAGCAGTCAAACCGTATTCTGTAATAAATGATCAAAATTCCTGCCTGCCAGTTCCTGCCCATAGCTCTACAACACCCCCCGTGGCTCAAGTTAACCTGAAAGAGCGTCTGCCCTTTTCAGCCAAAATGAGGCCAGCTCAACCCTCACCTTACCTTTAGAGTAAATGCTCAGGCGAGTGGAGAGGGCTGCAGCATCAGAACAGCCCTTCCTCAGCCCCAGGCAAGGAGCCCCAGGAGACATCAGCCCCCTGGCTCAGTCCTTGGTCCTCTTCTCCTTTTTGTCTATCATCAAGCCCTTAGTGATCTCACCTGCCATCTGCAGGATCTCCAGGCCCCTGTAACCCAGACTCATGTCTAGCTCCCGACTCTACAGCTCCATTCATGTTACACAGGCATATCAAATCTAACCTGCCCTAAACAGAACTGAGCGTGCCTCCAAACCTCCCCGCACCCCGAGTTTCCATTTTAGGAAATGCCAACTCCATGACACTAGTTGCCTTGGAGTCATCCCTGACTCCTCTCCTTGTCTCGTTCTGCAATAATCCTTCAGGCCACACATTCCCTTGGCTCTGCCTTCCAGATGTATCCACAACTGACCCCTTCTGACCATGCCGGCATCCTGGTCTGAGCTTCTGTTATCCGTCATCTGAGACGATACTATAGCCTCTTCCTGCTCCCGGCCTTCCTTCTACAATGTGTTCTGAACTCAGCAGCCAGAGAGGTCCTGTGGAAACTCAAGCAATCATCTTGCTCCAAAGTCACCAACTGCTTCCCTTCTTACTCAGAGGAATACAAAAGTCTTACAAAGGCCTTCGAGGTCTTACACAGCCAGGTGTCCCCAATATTCCCAACAGACCCACCTCCCTGACATCATCTCCCAGGCCTCTCCAGCGGTATTCCTGCTTCAGGTACTCAAGGGTGCTCCCTAGTCCTAGAAGGACTCCCACCCCCAGCCTGTACACTTCCCATTCCCTCCACCTTGAGTCCTTCTCCCTGGCTCCCTCCCTCATGTGTTTGGGTGTTCCAAGAGAGGCCCTCCCTGGGCACCTTGTTACCCATCACCACCCACCCCAGCCCTCCCTCCCCAGCCTCCCGCCCTGCTTTAATTTTCTTTGTAGCACGTATCACCAGCCCACATGCAGTAGATTTCACTTGTGTTCTATTGTCTTCCCTTACACTAGAATGCAAGCTATTTATGGGGAGGCTTCTTCCCCCATCCTAGTACCTCCCTTACCTGGTACACAATGTCCAGCAGGTCGTAGGTGCTCAGTGAAGCTTTCCCAAAGGAACGAAAGCGCACACATAAAAGGGCTTCCTGGAGGCATCCCTCCTGGCCATTCCCACATCCTCAGCGGCCACCTCCCGGGTGCTCCAGACCCCAGGCTCATCCCCTTACCTTTTGGTTGTATTAAGGGAAGCAGCCCCAAGGCTCTGTCCCAAAATATGAGAACCAAGAAGAAGCTAGTCAAGGAGGAATCATCCAAATATGTGGGGATTTCTTTTTAACTAGAACTATTTGTTTTTCCCTTAATACAAAAGTACTTGTGCCCCAGCTGTTGGCTCTCCTTGTCAAAGCTTGTCCTATGCTGAGAACTTGGGTTCCCACCCAGGATCTCTGTTACAGAATCTCTGGGAGCTGGGTGGGTTTCATAGAAGGTTCTGGGGGCAGCAGAGACACACCGCCTCCCGGAGGTGCAATCTGGAAACACCTCAGGCAGGAAGGACTCAATGTGGATGACCTATGAGGCTGGTGACAGGGACGTGGGATCACTGTACTATTCTCTCCCCTTTCTGTAGTTTGGAAATTTTCTTTTAAAAGAAACAGAAGAGTGTTTTTCCCTGAAGTTCTTTCTCCCCACACATGCCCAGAGGACTTCCTGTTGCTCTCTCCCCACCATCCTCCACCCGCAACTTCTCTTTTCCCTTCCACTCTGGTTTGAGGAGAGAGCAGTTCTGCTCTGCTCACTAGCTGCCTGTTTACAACCTGAAGTCATCTGGGGCCACCAGATGACTCCCCAGATTCCAACTTCCCACTCCCCAAGATCTGGGTCCAAATGGTTTGGTGAGGGGTGCTGGACACCGATTGTTGGCAAATGCTCCCCAGGCAATCCTAGCACTTGCTAGAGTCAACCCAAACTCAAGACTAAGTCTTTGCTGTACCCAGGGGCCTCCTGTTAAAAGGATCCAGCCTCCCTAGAAAGCTGTTTAGCAACATCTTGTTACCTGAGCCCATCCCTAGGGTTCCATCACAACTGCCTGAGTGACTCAAGAGATATTTCTTCTGAACCCAGACAATGAGCTTTATTCACCACCAGGACTAATGGGGGATGACATTCTCCCTACTACCTTACGCAACCCGGGTTCACAGTTGCCCTTTGGAAAGTGTAGAGAAGCACATAGGAGCCAGCCAGCAGCCCACTTCAGGCCCAGGAATTCCTGAACAGAAAGGCGCCATTGTCCCCAGTCACTTTAAGAGAACAGCTCAAAAAACACATTCAAAGGGGCCTGATGATAATGAATATGCTAATATAATTTCCATCGGGCGCCTCTGCTACCTCCAAAAATGCTTTCTGACCTTCCTTGTGGATTCAAAGCTTCCCTTGAAGTCGACAGGGGATTTGGGTTAAAATAAGATGAAAGTTTTCACTGAAATGGACAAAGCTGGGGAGTTACGAATTAAGCATGAGTTTCACATTGGCCTGAGCACCTCTGATCTTGAGGAGGAAATACAGGCTTCAGGAGGCGGTGAGTGAACCTTTGGGCCAGGCAATCCCTGAGGAGTTGAGGGGAGGTCCTTTTTGCCTGAGAAATGAGCTCTGGAAACCTGAATTTAAATCCCTGCTCTGATGGTAATGGTGACCTTGGGCAAGACTAATCATTTCTCTGATTGAGCCTCAATTTCCCCATCTGCAAAATGGTCCAACTGATATCTCCCTTGCAGTGTATGTGGGAGAGGTTAGGAAAGTGGAAAGCATCATCTTGGAGCTCCACATGCACCCCCTCCGCTGCCTCCCATCTCCCAGACCTTGCTTCCTTCATTCGGTGTGTATTTATGAAGCACTTTCTGGGTACCAGGCGCTATTTGGGGGCTGTGGATTTAGCTGTGAACAAAACAGATGAACTCTGCTCTCAGTGGAGCTGCCATTCAAGTGGAGAGACAGACACTAAGCACATGAACAGATAAATGACATTTAAGTGGGAATACATGCTATAGAGAAGAAAAACGAAGCCTTAATGAAAGAGGCTTTAGAATCAGACAGATCTGGATTCAAATCCCAGCACACCCCTCGCCAGCTGTGTAACTCTTGGGAAAGTGATTTATCTCCCTGACATTCTTCCCCTTTGTCCAGTGAGGTCCAGTGATCATTCATCCACCAACTGGACAAATATTTATAGAACTCTGTCCTGTGTCAAGCATTGTATTGAGTGCTGGGGAGGCCACGGCGAGGAGCTTAAAATTGAAAAAAGAAACAGAGGTACATATATGCATATATTGAGTGATGGAGAAAACAATGCAAGGGAAGGAGGTCCAGCGTGGAGGAGGGCACTATTTTAAGGAGGGTGATCAGGGGAGGCCTCTCTGCGGAGCTGACATTTAAGCTGAGACTTGAAGAACACCACGGAGTTAGCCATGTGGATATCTGGAGGAAGAACATTCCCAGCCAGCAAGGGCCCGGAGGTAGGATGCTGTGTGGCCGTTGGGAGGATCAGGGAATCAGAGGCAATGGATGACAGGCACCAGCACTCTGCCTGGGTGCAGTTATTACTTGTGCTCATTTCATGAAAAAAGGGGGTGGGGAGACATCATTTTACACTATCTTAAAAGTTCTCACAGACCTTGTGAATCGGCAACTTTTTCATTCCCTTTCTTGTTTTTCTGAGTGAGAGCCAGCTCCGACTCCCCAGCCCACCTGCCTCCCCAGCTCTGTGCCTCCAGCCCAAATCCAGCCAGAATGTTTGACACGCCCCCTGTGGTGGTGCTGGAGGGAGGGGGGTGCTGTAATTAATGATGGTTATTAGATAATAATGGCAGCATCTTGAATTTCTTTCCTCTACACAGCCTCACAAATCAGACGCTCTGGAAATGCTGTGCCGGTAGCCAAGATGCACCTCCATCTGGGGTGGAAGGCAACATCTGCTAAACAGCTGCATCTTGTTTAAGAGCTGGTACTTAATTCAATTATTCTGCATGGCAGGGGCAGGAGGAGCTTGATCAGGAAGAGAAAGGCCCAGTCAGGGGGGTACCCTCCGCTTATTCCCAAATTCACCCAAACTCCACTCCTATGGTCTCCTTCACACCTGTTGATCCAGCCAACATGGGCATCTGCACATTTCCAGAATGGGCCATGCTCACGCATGCTGCTTCCTTGCCTTTACTCAAGCTGTGCCCCTGCCAGGAACTCTCTCTTCCTGTGTGCCCAGCTCTGCAGTGTCCTTTAGAAGGTCCAAGTCAAATACCAACTACGCCTCCATGAGGTCTTTTGCAACCTCCCAGCCATAGGGAGTTACCTCCCGGGAGCTCTCTCAGGGCTTTGCATTCCTGACTGGAACATTCACACCATCACATGGTAATTTCACGTACCCTGTTGTTTTGTAAGCTCCTCAGGTTGGAACCAAGTTTAATTCATCCTTGTAATCGCAGCATCATACCTGACTCCCTCTGGACAATCGGTGTTAATAAACAGATGGATGGGTGGGTGGGTGGAGTGAGGAAAGAACAGAAGGACAAAAGAAAAGGAAGAAAGAAGGGATAAATGAACAGATGGGTCCACTGCCACCATCTCAATCCAAGCCACCATCGTTTCTCCCTGGAATAAACACCATGGCCTCTTACTGGTCTTTCAGTTTTCACTTTTCACCCCATAGTCCCTTCTACTCAGAGCACTTAGCAACCTTTTGAATATGGAATTCCATCATGTCGCACCTCTGTTTAAAATCTTCCAGTAGCTTCCATATTTCTAACCCTGACCTCCAAACCTGTAGGACACAGCACCTATCTCCCCTCCAATCACTGTCCTCACTGTCCTATGCCCCAATCACTAGGGGAACATGCCAAGCTTCTCTCACCTCAGGATCTTTGAATCTGCTGTTCCCTCTGCCTGGGACTCCCTTCCCTGGCTCTCTATCAAGCTGGCAGCCTCTCAAGTCTTCCAGTCTAGCACTAATGTCAATTCCTCAAAGAGACTTCTCTTTACTCCCCTCGTTAAAATAGCCACCATTTTGATCCCAAAATGCAACACTGACCAGTACTTTGACTCCTAAAGTCCAGAGCATGCAACTGGGCTGCAGAGACCTTCCCCCAGGGCCAGCAATAGGCCACCCCTCCCCTGGGTGCTCATTCTCCCCTTCCATCAACTAAAGATTCTTCATGAATGGGCTTGTCTGGAACTGCTGCAATTAAACTATCACAGCAACATCGGACCATTTGTTTACTATGGCACTTAGAACTGAAATGGCTTCTTGTTTTGACTGTTTCTATTTTCAGCTCGGTTTCCTAGGGGTAGTGGGGAGAGGGTAGGCAATGAATCCTGGTCTATTCAAGCAAAAAGATGCTTCAGCAAAGCCTAGAATTTCAGAGTCACAGAATTTTAGAATCATTGTCATGGAAGATGAGAGCAGTGATAATCTATAATTTTGATTATAGGTTCCTAGATCCATGGGATCCCAGAATCTCACTCAACAAAATTAAAATCTTAGAGTGAAGCCAATTTAGACCCAAAGCCTTCGAGCGATGGATCTTAGGAGACTCTCACTGTGTTGAGTTCTGCACTCCATGTCACCTCCTCAGAAGAGCTTCTCTGAGCACCTTACTCACACCTGCTTCTCTTCACAGTGTGTCACTCTCTCTTGTTTTACTCTTGTTCATTTTTTTTTTATAGCACTGATCACCGCCTGGCATTGGATATATTGACTTATTGCCTATCTCCCCACATGTGAGAGTGAGGTCAGGAACTTTGTTTTGTTCAGTATTTAGAAAAGTCTTCAGAACAATGCCTGGCAAGTAGTAAGGACTAAAAAAAAAAAAAAATACTGTCCATTCATCCAACAAATATTTATTGGATTCCATTCATGTTGGTCCCTCTTGTCTCAGGATGGAAAGGAGGGAGGTCTCATTTGCATGCCAAATGCAGTTGGTAGTAGCTACACGGACGCCATGTTGAGGACGATTCTCAAGGCTCAGCCAAGCTCCGTGGGGAAGGGCGATTGAAGAACAACGTCTGGTACAGATGCAGAAACGGTGACAGGGGCCGTGTCTGCCATGGACTCTAATCTGACACTGAGGTCCGGAAGGAGATGCACCAGTGGGACCCTCTTGGTATGCCGCAGATGGGATCAGAACCCCCAGAATTCTGTTTGAGCTCTTCAGTCTGCCCTCGGCATTGGCTCCTGAGCCCAAGTCTCTTGTGCGCACCTGTGCGTGCCCGCCCTGCCCACCAGCTTTCAGCCCCCCTCTGCCAGGCCTTCCTGGGATGAAGGAGCTGCTGGAGCCCCTGACCCCGAACCCCAGCCTGAGAACCCAATTCTGGAACACTGCCTGAATGCACAAGCCAGTTATTTTTAAAAATCCAAAAAGAAAAGGAAGAAAGAGAAAACTCACTGCTTCGGTCTCTGCATCAGCCCTGGCTGAGAGAATAGAGACTTGAAAGGAACAAAGGGTTTCCTCAGACACAGCAGATCAAGGGCCTGGCTCATGTGGTAACCGGTAACCGACCACCGTGCTTTGCGACAGATCCTTCAGAAGGCTGCGGTGTCTGTTCCCACCGCAATCTGTGTGGGAGGGGTTGGGAGAGAAGGGACATCCTTTCCCCATGCCCCCACCCTGAGAGGGGGGTGCTGCTTACAGTCACAGACTTTGAGAACCCCTGATCATAAGGCCTCTCAAACAAGCATCAAGTCCAACCCCCACTGGGTCAGCCAGGCAGGCAGAAGCCCTGGAAGGGTTCATGGTCACACTTCCTCCTCCCCAGAACCCCTTGCAGGGGGTGAAGGATGGCAAAGTGTACCAAGACCCCCTTATTTATTGCACCCACCACAACTGTGTGAGAACCTTCTTGGAACTGTCCTGCCATGAAGCCATGAAGACTTCCTGCTCTCTTCTTGGGTGGATTTTCCCTTCGGGCTGTGATTTTTACCCCCCCAGATCTCTGGGGTAGGTGCTGATCAGTTCTGAGATCACAGAAGGACCATAGTTGGGCCTCAGACTCCAGCTGGGACAACATCAAATGACTGGCGATGGGCACAGCATCTTCCATCACCAGGTGCTGGACCAGGCCCGTGACAGGTGACGCCTCAGGGAGGCACCACCACAACTCTGAGACATGGACATTATTATCCCCATTTTTCAGATGAGAAAGCCAGGGCTCCAAAAGATTGAATAAGGTGCTCAAGGTGACACAGCAGAGCTGACGCTTGATTCTGGGCCTGCCCGTGCCCTGAACCTCACTCCTGTTGACCCTGCTGTGCCCTGTCTGTGCAGCACAGGTGGGTGCCTGACTGAGGCTCCCAGGCTAGGGGCGCGGGTGTCCCCCCTCGGAGCCCCTCGTGCACACCAGCCACGCCCTTGCCCACGGGCCGGCGGGTCTCCTCGCCCAGCCCTGCGTCCCTGTCTCACTGTCTCTCTCCCCTTCCTCCATCTCACACAATTTCTCCGCCATCTGTCAATCCGTGTCATCCCCCTTCCGTGGGCCTCTCTCGCTCTTTATCATTTTCCGCCTCCTGCTCTCCCCTAACCCTCCCAGTTTCTCTGTTCCTACGTTTTCCCTTTTTGTCTCTGCATCTGTGTGCTACTTTCTCCTCGGTGCTCACAGGCGCCTGCGCGCTCTCCACGTTCTCTCCTTCAATCCTCAGTCTCCAGGATTTCTGCGTCTCTTTCCCCCTTCCTGTCTGTCTTCATGTGTTCTCCCTTTCTCTCCCACCTCTCCTTTATCCCTCCTTGCTTCTCTCTGTCTCTCTGTCTCTGCCTCCCTGTCTCTCCCTCTCTGTCTCCCTCTGTCTCTCTCTCTCTCTGTCTCCGTCTGTCCATCTCCATCCCCCCGCCTTCTTCACCTTCCTCTGGCCGCCCTGCCTGCAGCCTGCTCCTCTCTCGCACCCCCACACTGACACACAATATTCTGGCAAATCCTGGCTTAGGCGCGGGGGGACAAGGAGGGGGTCAGGGGTATTCCAAAGGTGGATTTTGGAAGGGGAATAAGTGGGTGTCATGTTCAAGGAAACTAAGCCAGCCTCCTCCTTTTCTTCCTCAGAAATGACTAGTTGCTTTCCTGGGAGGCAAAAGAGAAAGTCCCTGAATAGAGATTTAAAGCACTAAGCTCAGATTCCTTCTTTTTAATATTTATAAAGAGAGAAAGGGGATAATTTCAGGAAGATCATTTCAAGGCGAAAACCCACATATTTTCAATAGAATTATTCCAAAAGCCCCTTTCCGGCTCATTGGAGTGTATAATTTTCTAAGTTAAAGACACGAAGCCTGGTTTCCAAGTTCCCTAAAATGACTCAGTAGGGCCAGAAGGAAGTAAGATGAGAGGGGGTGGGAGTGCCAGGGCAGAGGGACAAGCAGCAAATAGCAACCAGCTCCTGTCTCTACCCTCCCCTACTTGACCAGCCAGTGTCAGGGCTGGGACTGTCATCAAACACCTGTCCTCTAGCCCAAGTCCTACAGAGCCACCATCCACGCAGAGCCGCAGGCACCTCAGCAAGGTGTGTTCAGAGCTGCTGACCCGCTCCCTCCTCTCCAGACCACTCCATGCACCCAGGTGCCCCAGCTGGCATCTGGGCATCAGGGTTGGTCCATCTGCACCCCTGCCACTTCTAGTTTATTGCCACACCTTGTTAGTCCTAACCCTTCTTACCTGTGGAATCCGCCCCCCACCAAGTTTCTGCAGTCTAAAGTCTAGGCTCCACACCCAGGCTGAGACCACCGGAATGACCACAGCAGGTCTCTGGGCTTCTTGCCTGTATTCAGGTCAACAGTGGGAGATTCCTAAAGCCCCAGTCTGATGAGGGCCTCCCTTCCCCAGCAACAGTCACCTCCAAGGTAAAGGCCAAGTTCCCTGACCCTGGCATTCGTAATCTAGCCACCACCTGGCAACTTGTATCCCCTTCCCATCTAAAGTTCTTCACTAGGGCCAAAATGAACCACTCTCTTTTCTGCATACCCAAAAGTAATAGTAACATTGTTCTTTGAGGAGTCTCCAAACTTCCTTCCAAAAAGGTTGTATTAATTTCCAGTCCCACCAACAGTGTAAAAGCATTCCCTTCTCTCCACATTGATGCTTGGAGACTTTGTGATGAGAACTGTTCTCACTGGGGTTAAGTGATATCTCAGGCTGGTTTTGATTTGGAGTTCTCTGACCATCAAGGGACGAGGAGCAATTTTTCATATGTTTGTTAGCCCTTAGTCTGTCTTCATCAAAGAAGGTTCTGTTCACATCTCTTGCCCCTCCCATTTGATCCTGCAATCCCATTACTAGGCATCTACCCAGAAGAAAAAAAATCATTATATCATAAGGACATTTGCACTAGACTATTTATTGCAGTTCAATTTGCAATCTCCAAAATGTGGAAAAAGCCTAATTTTCCAACCCAGGAATGGATTAACAAGCTGTGGTATATGTATACCATGGAATGCTATTCATCCCTTAAAGGAAGATGGAGACTTTACATCTTTTGTATTAACCTGGATGGAGGTGGAACACATTCTTCTTAGTAAAGTATCACAAGAATGGAGAAGCATGAATTCTATGTACTCAATTCTAACATAAAGACAGTAGACGATCTAATACATACCTGCATAAGAGAAAAACTCAAATCAATTCAAGGAGGGTGGGGGAACAAGGGAGCAAGGAGAGGGTGGAGGGAGGAGCGGGGCGGAGGGAGGGGCAGAGGGGATTACGGTGTATGGCAGAGGTATACGCCTCTTGGGGGCAGGACACAAGTATAAGAGGGACTTTACCTAAGGAATGCAAACAGTGTAACCTAATTCTTTGTATCCTCAATGAACCTGAAACAATTAAAAACAACAACAACAACAAAAAAAAAAAAACATTGTTCCACCACCAAAACTCAGGCTAGGTGCCTCCCTCCCCTGGAAGGCCATCCTGCCATCTTGGTGTGTAGCTCCCACACAACCTCCAAGGTCCAGCTCCGACACCACCTGTCTGTGAGGTGTGGATGCAATCTCTCATGGCCCTCCCTGTCACTGGTTATCTTTCCTTCTCTTTGACCCATGGCATTTCACTCTGGACAGGGTCTGAGAGCAGGTGAGCTTGTGGCTAGGCCAGGAGACAGGAAGAGGGGAGCATGCATTGGTATTCTCCCAAGACGGACGCAGCTACGGTCCGCGGCTCTGCTGAGTGCCTGAAGGTATGGGCAGGATCACCTGATAATAATTACAGTTAGCACAATAATTAGAACTGTCGGTTAATTATTGAGCACTCACTATGAGCCAGGCACTGTGCAATGTGATTTACACATGTCACCTCGTGTAATTCACAACCATCAGCATTGTGGGACTATCCTCGTCTCAAGGGTACCAATGAGGAAACAGGACCAGAGGGGGGCAGAGCATCACGCTAACAGCCAGAGGTGGGAGGACTCTGGCCAGTCCAGCCAGATTCTGGAACCTACGTGTTTAACCTCTGGCACACACAGGATGTCGACACTACAGCATCAGTGCTGATGTGGTCCCTGACTCATCCCCACCAAAGAGGGACATCATGCTGCTGGCCCACAGCCCTTCCTAGGGCCCCAGCTTCCCCATCTCCTCAACAGTCCAGTTCCTGTTTAGGAGACGTGGATGTTTCAGATGCTGGTTCTGCAAACCCCAGAAGTGCCATTTGTCTTCCTTTCCCTGGAGAAAGGCCCATCTGGGAGAGGAAAGCTCAGAAGTTCAGAAGAAGCCATGGGGACAAAAGTGCATTTCCTCCTGGTGTCCCCACCCCAGACTTGATTTGACTTGGCTGAGGCTGCCCCAGCTACCTCTTAGAGCCCTGAGGGATGGATGCTGCCAGCTGTTCCCATTAAACTCCGCCTCCATCTAACCCCCAGTGGGCTGGCCCAAACTCCTGACTGTGGCTTCTTCCCTCCCAGGGCATTTGCACCACCCTCCTTCTGTTCTCCCTGCTTCTAGTCTAGGCCTTATTTATACAGAGACCTTGTCATTTTAAATAAAAATCACAAGGTCTCTTTAGTTCTTAAAACCCTCCATGGGCTCCCATCACAGTTAGAATAAAGCTCAAATTGCATGTCCCGGCCCCCAGGCCCTCAGTGCTCTGACCCTCAGGCCTCCCTGACTCCAGCAACACCATCCTTCCAACAGGGCCCAGAACAAATCAGGTTCTTCTCTACCTCAGGGCTTTTGCTCCTGCTTTTTCCTTAATTCTTTTCCTGGCTGCTTCTTCTGTTAAAAAATCATACCTTCCCCAAGGCCTTTTTCTGATCCCAATTATCATAGTACTCTCTTCCCTACACACATTCACTCCCGGGATGCTGGGCCTTTCCCTGTGATGTGCAGTTGGATATGTGAGAGTTTCCAACATGCTGTCCACAGGAGGTGTGACAGCAGCAAAATTACAGACTAGGAAGCTCCAAGCTCTCACTCCTCCCGTGGAAGCATCAAGAAAACAACCAGAAACCGGCTCAACTAATATAAGAGCACTCGAAAACAGTCAAAGGTTTATAGCAACTAAGTGAACACCTAATCAAGAAAAAGCCACCTTTAAACAGTAGAAAAGGCTTTGAGGCATTTTTACTCCCACTCTTTTGCCCAATCCTCTTTGTGGCAGTACAGCTGCCTTGGTCTGGAGGAGGCAGCAGCCCAGTTCCCAGTCCCCTCCCGTGAAGCAGAGGGAGCAAGCTGACCTCCTTACAGCATCCTCCCCTGTCTGAGGGCTGCCCAGAGGACTGCTCCCTGCTCCCTGTTCTGCCTAAGTTGAATCTCAGGCAAGGAGAGTCTGAGGGCACTGCTGGTGGAAACCACAAGGAAACTATAGAGCCACAAATGCATGGGGCAAGAGGTTGTGGAATGGACGTGTACAGTAGACCATGTATGGCCCTGAGGAGCAGCTGGGTGCTGGGTGAGACCCTCTGGGAAATTAAGACATTCAAAAGCAGCTGTGTGGGGGGCAGGGGAACTGAGAAAGCCATATACAGACTCAGGCAGTTTCATGCTCAGAGAAGAGCTGAGATGACCCTACACTTTCACCTTGGTGAAGAACGGAACCAGTCTGCAAAGACTGCAAAAGGCTGTTTTTTTCAACTGTCCTATTTTCCACGAAAGAAAAAAAAAATTATAACAAAACAGAAAACATGGCTCATTCAAAAGAATAAAATAAGTTTGACTAGAACTATCCATGAGGAAACCCAGACATTGAACTTTGCAGGGGTCAAGGGGAAAACTTCCCCTTTGCCCTCTGAAGTTTTGCTGAAAGATCACCTTACTAAGGGCAGATGAATTGGAGGAAAGATATGCAAACTTATTAATGTGTACACAGGAGGGAAGTCACAGAGTGGTTATCCACCCCCACTGGAGATCAGGTGGTCCTGTTATGTAGACAAAACTTCACAGGGAACAGCCCTCAGAGAGAGTAGATGGTTAAGTGTTTTCTTTTAAACCTTCAAAGGTATCAGACTCTAAGTTACTGTCTCCTACATGTGGACCAGGGAAAGCGTCAGAGAAAACCTGAATGCATCAAAGCAGATTCTCTACAGATGCAAATCTACCTCACAAAAGACAGCTTGGCAAGGATACTTCTGTTTGCTGGCTCTTTGAGCAGCCATCACAAAATATGCCAAAAAAATGTATTGGGGTAAAATATTTTGATTTCCTTCAACTTACTAGGTAAAGACTTTAAAACAGCTGTCTTAAATATGCTCAAAGAGCTAAAGGAAATGAAGAAGAACTAAAGGAAATCAGAAAAAGGATATGTGAAGAAAATCATAATATCAACAAAGAGGTATAAACTATAAAAAAAGAAAAAAACAACAATTCTAGAGATGAAAAATACAATACATAAAATGAAAAATTCACTAGAGGAGTTCAATGTAGACCTGAGCAAGCTGAAGAAGGAATCAGTGAATTTGAAGATGAGACGATTGAAGTTCTTGAGTCTGAAGAGCAGGGCAGGGAAAAAAGGATGAAGAAAAGTGAAGAAAGGCTAAGAGACTGTGGGACGGCATCCAGCCAACCAGTGTAGGCATGATGGGAGGACAGTGTCCAGCCAACCAGTGTGGGCATGATGGGAGTTGCAGAAGGAAGACGAGAGAGAGGAAGGCTAAGAGAAATTATTTGAAGAAATCATGTTTAACAATTCCCAAATTTTGGGTGGCACCTGTGGCTCAAGGAGTAGGGCGCCGGTCCCATATGCCGGAGGTGGCGGGTTCAAACCCAGCCCCGGCCAAAACTGCAAAAAAAAAAAAAACAATTCCCAAATTTGATTTTTATTTATTTATTTTTATTTTTTTATTTTTTTTGGTTTTTGGCTGGGGCTAGGTTTGAACCCACCACCTCCGGCATATGGGACCAGCGCCCTACTCCTTGAGCCACAGGCACCGCCCCCAAATTTGATTTTTAAAAAAGACATGTATTTATAAATCCAAGAAGCTCAATGAACACTAAATGGAAAAACCTGAAAGTGATCCACGCCAAGACAAATAAAATACTAACATAAAAAAATTATCAATGAAAAATTTTAACTAGCAAAACTCTTTCAAACATGAGGGAGAAATTCAGACATTCCAAGATAAAGAAAAGCTAAAAGAGTTTATTGCCACTAGACTTGCCCTATAAAAATTGTTAAATACAGGGTTCGGCGCCTGCGGCTCAAGCAGCTAAGGCGTCAGCCACATACACCTGAGCTGTTGGGTTCAAATCCAGCCCAGACTCGCCAAACAATGATGGCTGCAACCAAAAAAAAAAGGAGCTGGGAGTTGTGGTGGGCATCTGTAGTCCCAGCTACTTGGGAGGTGGAGGCAGGAGAATCGCTCGAGCCCAGGAGTTGGAGGTTGCTGTGAGCTGTGATACCAGGTACTCTACCCAGGGTGACAGCTTGAGGCTCTGTCTAAAAAACAAACAAACAAAAAAAAAAAATTGTTAAATACAGTCCTTCAGGTTGAAATGAAAGGATACTAGACAATAACTCAAAGCTATATAAAGACATAACAGTTTCCGGTAAAGGTAAATGCATGGACAAATATACAGTGTTATTATAATTTGGTTTTAAACTTCACTTCTAATTTTTTATAGGATTTTAAAAAACAAATACATTTTTTAAAAGTTAAAAATCTATGTTAGTAGGTACATGAAGGGGGCAGAGCTGTACAGGAGCAGCTTTTTTGTATACAAATAAAATTAACTTGGCCAGGCACAGTGGCTCACACCTCTAATCCTAGCACTCTGGGAGGCCAAGGCAGGTGGATCACTTACATTCAGGAGATCAAGACCACCCTGATGCAGAGTGAGATCCCATCTCTACTAAAAATAGAAAAAAATCTAGCCGGGCTTTGTGGAAGATGCCTATAGTCCCAGCTACTTGGGAGGCTGAGGCACAAGGATCACTTGAGCCCAAGAATTTGAGGTTGCTGTGAGCTATGATGACACGCCACAGCACTCAACCCCAGGCCAACAGAGTGAGACTCTGTCTCAAAAAAAAGAGAGAGCAACACCAAATAAAGTTAACTTGGTATCAATTCAAATTATAGGATTATAAATTTAGGAAATTATGTGTAATCCCCATAATAACCATATTTCTAATTATCTATAGAACATATTTCTATAAATATCCTAAATAGCTATACAATATACACAAAAGGAAATGAGAAGGGAATCAAAATATATTACTACAAAAATCAACTAAATACAAAAAAAGCTGTAATGAAGGAAATGAGAAACAAAATAAGCGACAAGACACAGAAAAAGTAACCAAATTGCAAAAGGAAAAACCTCCTTGTCAGTGATAGTTTGAATGTAGCTAGATTAAACTCTCTAATCAAAAGGCATAAACTGACAGAATAAATTTTTTCCAATATCTAAGTATAAGCTGTCTACAAAAGACTCACTTTCAATCCGAAGAGATACATAAGTTAAAAGTGAAAAAAAATGAAAAAGATTTTATGCAAACAGTAACCAAAACTGATCTAGGATGGACGCTATGCTGTCATATAAAATTGACTTTCAGTCAAATATGGTTACAAGAGACAAAGGACATTATATATTGATGGAAGTGTCAATTCACCAAGAACATGTAACAATTATAACATACACATCCATGTATCAAATGGTGGAACTCTGGAATTATTGTCCATCCTGCTGGCTGGATGTTAGTTGCATGAGAGCGCGGACTGAATCTGGCTAACTCTCTGCTTAGTTCCAGCACCAGGCACTTGTGCTGAACACATATTTGCTCTATTCCCACTCTCCCCAGCAGGTGACCACAGGCAAAGCAGACAGGAATGGCTTGTGGATTGGCACCAAGCCACTAACTGTTCTCAGCTCTGCTGGGTATCCCCTCCACGCGTTTGAGATCCTCTCTCTGCCATCCATAGGCCGATCATGAAGATGGGAGTGAAGATGGTCAGGAACTGTGGGCAACTCTAGTCTCCCCAGCCAAGCACTTCAGGGTTTGTGGCTGCCCATCAGAGAATCCAACGGCCCAAAGGGGTGGAGTGGATACACCATTAGAAATCATCCAGTCTGATCAGCTGATGTTACCCATGGGGACACGAAGGCCCAGAGAGGGCAGGGAACCAGGTTAAGACACACAGCAAGCTATAGTAGAGCTGGCATTCAGAGCAAAGTCTGCTGACTGCCGGCCACATGCCACTTCTCTAGGTTCTCTGAGGACTGCCCCAGGGATTGCCCATGACATGCACTTCCTCTAAGTTTCCTCTCCCCTCTACTTCCCCTTTCACTCCTCCCTCTCTTGGTCACATTTCTGCTCTCTCATGGCCTTTCCCAGATTTATGTTAGGCCATCTCATTTGACTTCCACAATGGCTCCATGACATAAATACCTTTTTAAGCCCCATTTTACAGATGCGATTGCTGAGCCCTGAGATAGAAAAAGGTCAGCTAGTGAGGTTATGTGAGTCTAGAAACCTGCCAGCCTTTATACTCAGGTTCTAAAGCCTTGGTTGCCCTGGAAAGTACCGAGATACCTGTTTCAGCAAAAACCATCACACCCACTCCCAGCTTCCTAGGAAAGCTTCTTTCAAACACAAAGACTTTGGCTCTCTTTGTGCACTTCCCTTTTCATAGCAGGATGACCATGATATATAGATGTTACTCTCCACACTACAGCAGGCAAGGAGGCTGGGGGCCCAGACCCCAATCCAGAGGCATGGGGAGGGCATGGGATGTGCCTAGGTCTGGGCAACCTAAGTGTCAGCAAGCTTGGTGCATTCACCACTTGGTAAATGCTGAGCTAAATGCTGTGCAGGTATTATCTCTAGTTCATGTCTACCAGACCTGAGAAAGTCAAAATCCTCGGCTCATTTTGCAGCGAAGGACACAGGTTCAGAGGTGAAGTGGGGTACACGAGAGCAGTCCCGGTCATTAGCTGGTGTGTTGGGCCACGCTCGTCGCCCGTCACTGTCTTGTGTCACAGATCACTGGCGTATCTGTGTAGCAGTGCACGCAAAGCCTGCATATGTATGGAATGATCAGAGCATGTTTGAGTGTGTGGAGTTTTTCCAGAATGCCTTGGGATCGCTTGTGTTTTTCTAAGAATTGGGTCTGGGAAAGTTGGGTTGGAAAGACCCAGGACATTGTTACTCAAACTACTTGCTCTAGACCTGAAGGGGCCTGACACACATGGGGTGGGGACAGAACTGGGAGATGGTTGAGGATCTGGCCAAGGTCTGGGGGTGTGAAGGGGGGCTCAGGATTCAGCAGCTCCTCCCCTCAGTCAGTGGTGGAAACATGGGACTGTGGTCACCAGAAGGTCTGGAAAGGCCTGGGTGGCTGAAGGCGGAAGTGTTCCTGAGGAAGGCAGAGGATCCCAGTTTGGGGAGCAGGCCTTTGTGCCTTCAGGGATGAGTGGGAAGCTGGCCGGAGGCACTGCACTCCTGCCACACACACCCCCATCTGGAGTTTCTCTCACCCTGGTCACTTGATCCTCTTACTTTTCCTGTCAGCGAGGAAGCTGTTTACTCCCAAAAAGTCATTCATTCCTTGATAAGATCAACCTCATTGTTGAGGAGAATTCTCACTTCCTGCCTGAGAGGAGGCCGAGGGCCAGTGTCCAGCATTCTGGAGCCCCATAAACAGTCTTAGAGAACACATTGCCCAACAGCTTCTGTTGTAAAAATGAGGGAACCGAGGTCCAGAGAGCGGAAGAGCAGAAGGTGAGAGATAGAGCTGAGTCCAAATCCAGCCCCTGTGCCCAAGGCCAGTGTTGTTCAGTCTTCAAAGTGCCCCACAATCCCATGCTGCTTTTTGATTGTAAGACTCAACAAGCCTTTCTGAGAAAACAGGCTAACAAAACATTCCAACACAATACAATATTTTAATGTAGTACTCTAATATACTAACGCTCCATTCAAATAGAATGTTCTAACACAGATTAACACTGTAATTCAACATTTTAACACAATTCTAACCAATATTCCAATCTAACATCCTAAAGCAACATACTATTCTAACATGTAACATTACATAATGTGCTAATACAATATTACAAGACATTGTACCACAACATTCTAATCTAGGCTGCTAACCCAATATGACATTTCTGTATTATTTGAACACAATTCTAACACAACACTTAAAATAACTTTATGAGTTATTATTCTAATATTGAGGATTCTGGGATTTCAAGCTTCTAGAATTTCCATGGACAAGGTGATGCCTAGCCTAACCTGCTTCTGACCCATGAGGCCAGAGTCCTTCCCAGCTCTGGGGGCTCCTTAGGACCCAGGTCGGATAGACCCAGCTGCCCAGCCCTACAGAAGGAGGGTGCAGCATGGGGACTCTTTGACCTCTGGTGGCTACCTCTCCTCCTCCCCCTCACCTCCACGCCCCATGCTTTTGGTGATTTGTTCATTGGTCTCCTTCTCCCCAGTCCGTAATCCTCTACACTGCTGGCATCTGGAATCAGCTGAGTGGCTGTTTACAATCCCAGTGCCCCATTGGAAACCAACTGATGGGGGGTGGGTGGTAGACATCAGAAATTTTTAAAGTTCCTCAAGTGATTCTGACTGTGGCCAAGGCTGAGAGCCCCTGATCTAGACTGTTGGCTCCCTGGGGCCAGGACCCTTTCCAAAAGGGGCCTTAGTGTCTGATGAAGAACGATGTTCAATACATACCTGTTGAAGGAATAAACCATTCAACAAAATATTTCCAGGTTCAAACCTTCCACACAGTAGAAATGGTGAACAACACATAGGGTTCGCCAATGAAAAGCTAAGTTACTCCTTCCCTAAGCTAAATTGTCTTAAGAGGCCAAGAGGGGGGCCTCCCGGGGGGGGGGGGGGGGGGAAGAAAAGAAACAAAAGGGAACAGGCTTCCCTGCAGGGGGCACAGCCTGTGCAAAGGCCTGAAGGTAGCACCAGAATTACTCTCTGTCTCTCTCAGGTGTTGGAACATCTCTCACAGATTCTCACCTTCATCACAAACTGTCAGCTGTGGGTCACTATGAAAGTATTGAGACAGACTGTGTTATGGTCATTTCACTTCCAAGGAACATGTTCAAGAGCATCCTTTCTGATTCACCCGTGCAAGTTTTAACTTGCTCAACATATTCGTGTTGCTGGGAAGGCCTCATTTGTTTCTGTCCATGCAGATTTTACATTTCTTGATTTTTGTGTGACCTCAAAACTTTCATAATGACCCAGGTACCCTTCTAGAATGCCTCAACTTCCTCAAAGTTCAGCTTCTCCAAACTTCCCTCAAGTCTTAATTTCTTCTTCAGTCAATGGAGATGATGATCCTACCCCCATTCCTGGGTATTCTGAACATCTGATAAGATAATAGCTGTGAAGTGATACATAAGCTCTAAAGATCTGGTATTACAATGACTGAGTGTTTTCACTGTGCCAGGCATGTGCCTTATTCTTTGGAGATGCTTTGTCATTGAATCTATACCACAGCTGGAGGTGAAGCTGGATTGTGCCATTGTGCAGGTGGGGAAATAGAAGCTCAGAGAGGTGGGGTGTCTTGCCCAAGGGTCATCCAACCTGGAACAAAGCCCAAGTCTTTTCATCTCTAAAAGTTGTGGAAACAGCATATTCAAGGGCTCTCAACCCCACAAGTACAAGGTCTGGAGGACTTAAGAATTCCCAGTTCCATGAGTACCAGTGGCCAGGACAAAGTGAACAGTCTGGTTACACGATTTATTTCACCCTCACCCAATTGTTTGCCAAAGGGTGGGGTGGGGCGGCTGAGGCTGGGAGCCCAGGCTGCCCAGTCACAGGGTGGACTTGTCTGACTGCCAGCCAATCCAGGCTGCTGAAGCTGGTGTTGGAAAGGCCCCGGCCCCATCTTGCCGGGACACTCTATCTTTGTCCCCTGACACAAAAGGGGCCTTGTCTTGGCCCAGCCGTGCTGATTCCACATGCTCCCGACTGCCCCAGCCCCTCTGCCTCCAGAAAGCCCATTTTGTTGAGTCAAAAGACTAACTTGTTTCTTTTTGATCAAAACGTGTTGACTGACCTGGTTGATTTATCTTGGGAAAGTGGTGAGGGAGGGAGGGCAGAGAGGTGACAGAGACAGGCACAATCCAGACAGCGGTATAGCCTGGTCTGACTTGGGAGTCGGCACCCAGCTCTCACCTGAGACAGAATGATAGCCGCATACCAAATGTATGTGTAATTTCCGGGGCTTAACACAGCCTTCTAAACTCACTAGTGACAGAGATTCAACCATTAGCTATTCATCTATTTGGCTTTAACCTTTGAGGGCAGCTAAAAATAAAAAGTTCCTTCCAATAGAAGCACTCTATTGTCACACTTGAGTGTGAATTAGTTTTCCTTCCTTCCTTCCTTCCTTCCTTCCTTCCTTCCTTCCTTCCTTCCTTCCTTCCTTCCTTCCTTCCTTCCTTCCTTCCTTCCTTCCTTCCTTCCTGTCAAGAAATATGTATTAAACATTCACTCTGTGCCAGGGACTCTTTTAGGCTGTGGGGCCTCAGTGAAGGATAAGACCCCGGCTTTCGGGAAGTATCCACTCTGGGGAGTGCTACAGTTTATTAACAAGTGAGCAAATGAACTACCACGATCATTCTGACAAAGGTGTGGGCAGTGAGGACATGGGGCAGGACTGCAGGACAGGGAGCCACTGGGGCGGGTTGGAGGGGCTGCGTGTCTAGGATCCCTGAGAAGGGATGTTCATGCTGAGGCACAAAAGATGGAAAGAACCAGCCTTGGGGATGCAGGGGGACCAGTGTCCCTACGGAGGGAACAGCACATACAGAGGTTCCAGGGTGGGCCAGCATGGAGTGTTCTAGATGTGCTAAAGAGGCCAACATGACTTGAGAAGACTGCAGGGTAGCAGTGGCAAGATCCTCAGGGCTTGGTGGCTCCTGGTCACAGCCTTGGCTTTTTGTTCTGAATGAGATGGGAAACTATAGGAGTGTGCACAGGGATGTTGTGATCTAATTTTTAAGAAAGCCCCCATAGCTGCTGCATGAAAAATGGATTGTACAGAGGCTGCTGTAGACATCCAGGTGAGAGCTGTCAGCAGCTCAGCTGGGCCCATGGGCCTGATGGGGGAGAAGGACAGAATTGAGATATATTTTTAGAGCTAGGACACAGAAAATAAATGAATGAATTAGTGAACTAATGAACTCCTGAGATGGGAGCAGGGAAATTTAGGTTCTAGCCCTATCCTGTCACAGAGTTTTAGTGTGACCCTAGGCAAACTCCTTCCCCTCTCTGAGCCTCAGTTTCCCCATCTATGAAACAAGGCCATAGGAGGCTGGGACAGCTGAGGCCAAGGTCTCCTGCAGCAGCGACAGCCAGCATTGAGATCCAAGCCCCTGATGCTGTCGGGGGCGGGGACCATGATCCAGTTACTAATCCAGTCAGGCCTGGATGGTCCAAGGGCAGCTGTGGAAACCTGGGGCTGATGCAGTGACTCACACGTGGTCCCTCTGCTGTGAGCAGAAACTGGGACAGCCAGGGGCCTGAGACTCGCCTGCAGGCTGGGAAAGGCTGGCAGGGTGCCTTCACACAGCTAGGGGAAGGGAGCAGGCTGCCAGCACTGGGCTTCCTGCGCCCCTCTGGGGACTGCTATTTCAGCCACTTCTTCGGCCACCATACCTTCTCACTCATCCTGGGCTCCTCATCAGGCTGTGTCCAACCTCTGTGGGCCACCAGGAGACCCTGGCAGGAGAACAGGACTTACTGTGTGCCCACTCCATCTCCTCTCTGCCAGCCACTCGATAAAGTAGACATGACCACCTCCATTTTTATTGATAAGGAAACTGAGGCCCAGAAAGTTGTGAGAAGGCAGAGCCAGGAGTCCTGCTGGGTTTGATTAGTTCTTTCCATTGTCTTACTCTGCCTCCCAAGCATGAGGCAGAAGACTGTGAAAAAGAAAGGAAGAGAGGCTAAATGTGTTTTAATAAATATAGAGACTCACACCCTCATGTTCTACCAGGGACTTTCAGACAAAAGCTTCTACTTTTTGCAGCCTAAGTATAGCCTTTTTGCAATGTGGATAAGCCACTGGGCCATTGTTCACAGCTCTTTTACTGCCCATTTATTCATTTACAATCACAGCAAATATTTATCAGGAGCTTTCAACATGCCGGGGACTATGTGCGGCTCTGAGGATGGGGAGGCTCGAGGGGGGCTCCATGATTAACAAAAAGTGCCTTAATACCTGCACTCACTGCTTCGTATTGTATAGAGGGTGAGACAGACATAAACAAAAAAGTTTGGAAACTTGTTTTCTAATTGTGCTTTGAGTGAGTTCCTTCATTCTCTGACCTTCCGTTTCCTTGTTGTAAAATGAGGTGGTTAGAGTTCTTCTCGCATGAGGTTGTGGTAAGGAGTATATGAGCTATCACCTGGCCCACAATATGTGCTTATTAAATATTAGTTGTTGCTGGTATCAATTGCTGTGTAGGACTTAACTTCAGAAGCCCAGCGGTTGATAGCTGCATTAGCATGGACGCTGAGAAGCTGGCACCAAGACTGGATTAGACAAGCAAGGGGTTCAATGAGAGAGGAAACAGGAGAAGGCAGGGGCAGCCTTCAGACCATAGCGATGTCAGTCTGGCACCCAGGAAAAGAAAGGGAGAAGGTGGATTAGGTAGGAATTAGTTTTGGACCACAGCACCACTTAGCCACTAAGAAAAGACTTAGCCGTGCGGATGGGCAGTGCTAGAGCAAAAGTCCCTCACTGCAGGCCTCCAGAGCGTACCTGCCCTAGCACCCTCACCACAGGAAGTGCGGCTCGGCACAGACCTGGTGGCTGCACAGCCCAAGGGGCAGCAGCTGGGGCCGTCAGTCACCCAGGCTCCCCACAGCAGGAGGTCTGAGTGGTGCAGGTTCTTAGCTGCCACGATGACTAGACTTGGCCCTGGAGCTGGAGCCCTAAACCCTGCACAGCCCGTGGAAGCGAGTGCATACGGTGCTCTGTGCCTCTGAGTGATGATGTAACGGGCCAGGGGCCAACCTCCAGACACACCCTCTGGGCAAGGTTTACATTGCGCAAGGTGGAACTCATGATGGGATCCGTTTGGGCCAGACTCTGCTGACTTCAGGAAGTGGAGATGGGAACCGCGCCTCAACAGTGAGGGGAATCCAACGTGTCCCGAGGAGGCAGCTGCCGAGAGCCTTTGCTGTTCAAGGAAAATGAACTTTGGTGGGGACCCAGCACCAGGCAAGGACCCCCCCACAGTTGGAAGTTTCTATGGAATCTTCCTGAGTTTCCGTGGAACCTTCTCAGCTCGGTGTGGAGGGGGCCTTCTCACACATCCAGTACACCCCTCCCGTTACACAGACGAGGAGAGACCGCGTGGAGACAAGAGCCGCACAAAGTCCCTTAAAGAGTCACCATCTGAAATGAGTCTCCGGCCAGGACTCCTGCTTTCCCAGCCAGGGCTGGGTCCTCTGGGGGCAACCATGCCAGCATTCGGAGAGGGTCTGCTGGGGGCATGTGGGAAAGGGGGCAAAGAAAGGACAAAGGCTCAGAAAGGAGGCTGAGGTCAGAGAGGGGCACAAGAGCTTGGTAAGAGAGGAAGGGGCAGGATACAGGGGCTCAGAAGGCAGGAGCCCTCATGGAGGGGCAGAGGCTCAAACATGTATGAGCCAGGGCTGGGCTCAGGCTCTGAGGGCTGGCAGGGGCCCCAGGACAGCTCTGTGAGCCCCCACCTTCCATCCCTGTTCTCCCAGCATCTGCACGGGTCACGGGGCGGGGGTGGGGGACTGACACTCTTGGGCATTAGTCAGCTCATGGTAGTTAAAAAAAGGAAGCTCAGTGGCACTTGTGAGGAATCTCTCTTCCAGCTTTGATCACCCAGGAGCTACCACCTCCCCCTGCACCTCTGGGTGGGGGGAGTGGAATCAGCGACAGGGGAGGAGGGCCCAGAAAGCAGGGACCCCCCACCGGCATAAGGCCTTCCCCCTACCTCCTATCTTGTTCTTATTATAACAATAATGAGGACAGCTACCAATACCATTAGTGTGTTTGTGAGGTCATTACTCTTGCTGCTGCATAGGCAGGTGAGAAGGGCTCTGACTCTGCCCCTGCCCCAGGCTGTTCACATCCAGCCACCCCATCTCTTGGGCTACACATAGGGCCCGGCAAGTGAGGGCTGGTGAAGAGAGTGATCCAGGCACAGGTAACTACAGGAAGCTGAGAAGGCTCCACTTCAGCGGCTACTTCCCACTTCACAGATGGGCACGCTGAGACTCCTGCAGGGCAGTGATCCTCCAAGGTCATGTGGCAAGTTGCCCAAGTCTCTGGTGCCCAGGCCAGGGGTAATTCCAGGAAGCCTGCTGGTGTATAAAGAGCCTGCCCTTATCCCTGCCTCCCCCACCCCTACCCGCACCCCACCCCCCGCAAAAGAGTGACCAGTGATGGTTAACAGTTATCAGTGCAGACTCTGCCAGGCAGGCACGAAGGTTCATGTAATCCTCAGCAATTCCATGAAGCAGATACCCTGTTTCCCCGAAAATAAGACATCCTCCGAAAATAAGACCTACTTACAGGAAAGATAAGACGTCCCCTGAAAATAAGATCTAGCGCATCTTTGGGAGCACACCTTATTTTCGGGGAAACAGGGTATTTTTGAATCCTGTCTTCACATGAGGAATTTTGAATGAGGTACCCAAGACCACACAGCTAGAAGCTGGTAGAACCAGTGCCACCTTGCCTCTTGTTAAATAGACAAAGACAAAACTCAGGGAACAATGATTGTTAACTTGAAGATGCCACTCACTGGCACTTTCCTTGGCAGGCACTAAGTGCTGTGCATAAGTGCATGCGTTCACTCATTCATTCCTCTCACACATGCTAAGCTTACTTCATGCCAGGCACAGTCAAAAAGAAAGTCAGGGTGGGGTGGCGCCCGTAGCCCAATGGGTAGGGCACCAGCCACATACACCAAGGCTGGTGGGTTCGAACCCAGCCCAGGCCTGCTAAACAACAATGACAACTCCAACAAGAACAAAAAATAGCCGAGTGTTGTGGCAGGTGCCTATGGTCCCAGCTACTTGGGAGGCTGAGGAAAGAGAATTGCTTAAGCCCAAGAATTTGAGGTTGTTGTGAGCTGTGACGCCACAGTACTCTACCCAAGGCAACAGCTTGAGACTCTGTCTCAAAGAAAACAAAACAAAACATTGTTTCATGGAGGCACCTGTGGCTCAGTCGGTAAGGCGCCGGCCCCATATACCGAGGGTGGCGGGTTCAAACCCGGCCCCGGCCAAACTGCAACCAAAAAATAGCCAGGCGTTGTGGCGGGCGCCTGTAGTCCCAGCTACTCGGGAGGCTGAGGCAAGAGAATCGCTTAAGCCCAGGAGTTGGAGGTTGCTGTGAGCTGTGTGAGGCCACAGCACTCTACCAAGGGCCATAAAGTGAGACTCTGTCTCTACAAAAAAAAAAAAAAAAAACATTGTTTCATATGTTTGTTAGCCTTTTGTCTGTCTTCTTTAGAGAAGGTTCTATTTATGTCTCTTGCCCATTGATATACGGGATTGTTGGCTTTTTTCATGTGGATTAATTTGAGTTCTCTATAGATCCTGGTTATCAAACTTTTGTCTGATTGAAAATATGCAAATACCCTTTCCCATTGTGTAGGTTGTCTCTTTGCTTTGGTTATTGTCTCCTTAGCTGTACAGAAGCTTTTCAGTTTAATGAAGTCCCATTTGTTTATTTTTGTTGTTGTTGCAATTGCCACGGCAGTCTTCTTCATGAAGTCTTTCCCCAGGCCAGTATCTTCCAGTGTTTTTCCTATGCTTTCTTGGAGGATTTTTATTGTTTCATGCCTTAAATTTAAGTCCTTTATCCATCTTGAATCAATTTTTGTGAGTGGGGAAAGGTGTGGGTCCAGTTTCAGTCTTTTACATGTAGACATCCAGTTCTCCCAACACCATTTATTGAATAGGGAATCTTTCCCCCAAGGTATGTTCTTGTTTGGTTTATCGAAGATTAGGTGGTTGTAAGATGTTAGTTTCATTTCTTGGTTTTCAGTTCGATTCCAAGTGTCTCTGTCTCTATTTTTGTGCCAGTACCATGCTGTCTTGACCACTATGGCTTTGTAGTACAGACTAAAATCTGGTATGCTGATGCCCCCAGCTTTATTTTTATTACTAAGAACTGCCTTAGCTATACGGGGTTTTTTCTGGTTCCATACAAAACGCAGAATCGTTTTTTCCAAATCTTGAAAGTACAATGTTGATATTTTGATAGGAATGGCTTTGGGAAGTATAGACATTTTAACAATGTTGATTCTTCCCATCCATGAGCATGGTATGTTCTTCCATTTGTTAATATCCTCTGCTATTTCCTTTCTGAGGATTTCATCATTTTCTTTATAGAGGTCCTTCACCTCCTTCGTTAGGTATATTCCTAGGTATTTCATTTTCTTTGAAACTATGGTGAAGGGAGTTGTGTCCTTAATTAGCTTCTCATCTTGACTGTTATTGGCGTATACAAAGGCTACTGACAGACAAATGGCTAACAAACATATGAAAAAATGTTCATCATCTCTATATATTAGAGAAATGCAAATCAAAACAACCCTGAGATACCATCTAACCCCAGTGAGAATGGCCCACATCACAAAATCTCAAAACTGCAGATGCTGGCGTGGATGTGGAGAGAAGGGAAAGCTTTTACACTGCTGGTGGGACTGCAAACTAGTACAACCTTTCTGGAAGGAAGTATGGAGAAACCTCAAAGCACTCAAGCTAGACCTCCCATTTGATCCTGCAATCCCATTACTGGGCATCTACCCAGAAGGGAAAAATCCTTTTATCATAAGGACACTTGTACTAGACTGTTTATTGCAGCTCAATTTACAATCGCCAAAATGTGGAAACAGCCTAAATGCTCACCAACCCAGGAATGGATTAACAAGCTGTGGTATATTTATACCATGGAATACTATTCAGCCATTAAAAAAAATGGAGAGTTTACATCCTTCATATTAACCTGGATGGAAGTGGAAGACATTATTCTTAATAAACCACCACAAGAATGGAGAAGCATGAATCCTATGTACTGAATTTTGATATGAGGACAATTAACGACAATTAAGGTTATGGGGGGGGAGGAAAAGCAGAAAGAGGGACAGAGGGAGGGGGTAGGGGCTTGGTGTGTGTCACACTTTATGGGGGCAAGACATGATTGCAAGAGGGACTTTGCCTAACAATTGCAATCAGTGTAACCTGGCTTATTGTACCCTCAATGAATCCCCAACAATAAAATAAATAAATAAAAATAGAAAGTCAGAACGGCTGCCTTATGCTCTAATTCTTATATGAGGCAGGTATACGTGTCCCTATTTTTAAATGAAGCACAGAGAGGCAGTGCCACTTGCCCAAGGTCACACAGCAAGGGTACAAAGCCCATAACTGAACTTGGATCTCCCCCTCTGTTGTGAAAGTCCCTTTTTCCAGCAATGACCCCAAGAGGAACTGAACCAGAGATGGTATACTTTTGTCTGTCCAGGGCTCAGACCCTTTCAGAGCCCCTGAACACTCCATCCTGCACAGCCTTGGCCTCATTCCCAAGTGGGCTAATGGCCCCACCCTCTCCAAGCTGTCACGTGGATTCCTTCCTTCCTCCCTCCCTTGCTTCTTTTTTAACACTAATTGTGATGCCTCCTGACATTGTCCAGACACCATGCTTATGAAACCCATCCTCTTCTCTGGGAGGTTAGTTGTGCTCCAGGCTGAGGAAGAGAAAACACAGGGGGCTCCGAGAGGTGAAATGATTCAGCCAAGGCAGTAACCCAATCAGAATTGAATCCAGACACGTGGGCCTCAAAGCCAGGAGCCCAGAGTACCCCCAGCTGATTTGAGTTTAATAAAGGGATCACTTACAAAGGGATGGGAAGGGCATAGGAGGCCACAAAGGATAAGGCAGTTCCCCAGTGCTGGTGCAAGTGGAACTGTTATCAGCTCAAAGGGTGAGAGGAGGGAGAAGAGACAGAGCAAGAGCCCTCAGTAGGGGATGTGGCCTTCCGTTAGAGGACAGGGCAGCCTGAGATGACCCTGCAGGCAGAGAACTGGGGACCCAGCCTCATGGTCCTCCCTCCTCTCAGATCATGCCAGGATCTCATGGACCAGACCCAGTGGGAATCCAGACCACAAGGATTCCCTTGACTGATATGGTCCCAGCAGGCCAACCCCTCAGGAGAAAGAGCAGGCAGGAGGGCTGGAAGGTCTAAGAGGAAGACAAGATCTCCAGCCAAAGTCAGATGCAAATTCCAAAGTCAGATGCAAATTCCTTATCTACCACCCTGCGCTTGCATAGACAGAGAAGATTCTGTGGCCTATATAGACGGCACATGCTATAGTCCCAATAGCTAGTTCACGCTGCAGGAACAAACAACTTTCAATTCTCAAGGTTCAAATATTTTAAGAAACTATGGTCTGTGAGCTGGCCACTCACCTTTGTCAACAAAGTTTCACTGAGACACAGCCACAACCACTCATTTACATCCTGTCTACAGCTGTTTTCTTGCTCCAGTGGCAGAGGTAAGTAGCTGCGACAGCCTAAAATATTCATTCTCTGGCCAAGAAAGTTTGTCAACTCTTGGCTTGCTTTGTTTATTTAGCAACAGAGTCTTTATTAGCCTGGGTAGAGTGTCACGGCATTATAGCTCACAACAAGCTCAAACTCCTGAGTTTGAGCAACCTCTTGCTTCAGCCTTCTGTGTATCTGAGACTATAGGCACCTGCCACAATGCCTGGCTAGTTTTTCTATTTTTTTTTTTTAGCGGAGATGGGGTCTTGCTTTCACTTAGGCTGGTCTTGAACTCCTGAGCTCAGGTAATCCACCGGCCTCCACCTCCCAGAGTGCTAGGATTACAAGTGTGCTAAGATTCCGCCACACCCATCCCAACTCTGGACTTTAAAAAATAAAGGTGTACTTTTTACTCCTGTTACATGTCCTCTTCCAGTTGGCAGGGTGTCTGCTCCATAACATTCTCAGTCAGGGATGAAGCAGGTGAACCGTCCCCTAATAGCCCACTAGTGTCTCTGGCAGGGGATGGAGAGACAATTGCTTACGGGTTCTTAAGACTCTCACCAGGAAGAGGCACACCTCACTTCCTCTCCCAGATCTTGGCTGAATCAAGTGCCACAGCCTGTCTACCTACAAGGGGCAAGAAAGTGCAGTTCCTCCATGTTCCTTACATGAGAGGACCCAGAAATGGATTCAGAGGGTGGACAGTACTGCTGATAACTCCAGGATGTGAAAACGGCAAGTGGTTGTAAAACAAAGGAAGCAAGAGGCTGCCATGTCTTGCACACAGCAAAGTTCACCACAATCCCTACAGCACACAGAGCTCAGGGAAGCCAGAGGCTTCTCCACCTAGGAGACCAGAGGGTCCCTAGGAGCTCCATCCTCTACCTTTCTTAGGTCTCATCCTTGAATGGAATATGGGGGAGAGACAGAGACGGCTCTTCCCTCTCCCTACCAGGGTCCTGAAGATGGCCAAGGATGGAAAAGGTCCCAGGACCTGCAACACCAGCATCAGCCAGGAACTGATTAAAAATGCACATTCTCAGGCCTCACCCCAGATAACTGAATGAAAAACTCTGGCAGAGGGACCCACCAATCTGGGTTTTAACAAGCCCTTTAAGTGATTCAAATGCTAGTGGTATAAATTGAGGTTTAAACGAGTTAAGATGTGTGAAGAAGACTGGGCCGTACCACCTTTCCCGCTGTGTTCCCCATCTCCATAAATGACAACTCCATGCAAGCAAAAAAACAGGAACAATCCCAGATTAGGGTTCTCACATCCTAATCCTGTGGCTCAACATTTAAAATAAATCCAAATCTGGCCCTCCCTCACCACCTCCTTCAGTCCTGCCTGGCCCCAGCAATGCCATCTGACACCCACACACCGAAGTACCTTCCTAACCCACTTTGGCTTCCCTGAGCTCCAGAGTACATCCTCACCCCAGCAGCAAGAGCTGATTTAAAAATAAATCAGATGACTGCACGCCTCTGCTCAGAACCTCCACTGGTTTCCACCTCACGCAGAAGGGAATCCGGCAGGACTGCACTTGGTCTGATGCCCGCTGACACTCTGCCCCCACCCTGCCCCAGACTCTCCAACCACACTGACCTGTTCCCTGTTCCTCCAGCATGCCGGGCACGTGCCCACCTTAGGGCCTTGCTCTTGCTGTTTCCTCTGCCAGAAACCCTTCTCTGCTATCCCAACAGTGCTCGAATCCTCACTGCCTTCAGATCATGGTGCAATGTCACCTCCTCAGAGAAGCCTTCTCTGACCCCACGATCATGCACTGCCCCTCTTCTGGCTTTGTTGCTTTCCCTCGCCCTTACCACCACCTGACACTCAGCTTTGTTTTTCTGTTTGTAGGCTACCTCTCTCTATGGGGGCAGGAGGGCCGGGAGGCCAAGCACTGCTTCTCTCATTCACTGCTGTGTTCATCCCAATGCCCAGACTCTTGCCTGGAACGGAGTAGACCCTCATAAATACTGTGGAGCATATGAATGGGGAGGTGGGTAGATAGGCAGATAGATGCAAGTAAACATTCTCTCTCGTCTCTGCCCCTACCCTTGGTGACTCCACCCCAGGGCCCTGCCAGCACAAGGCAGCCCCTACACGCACTTACTTCCAAGACTCACACCACACAAAGACCCCAGGATTCAGGACCTAGGTCTTTGTGTGCTGCTCTGGAATCAGCAAGTCTGAGTCACATCTCTGCTCTTCCCATGACCTGGAACAAATTGCATCACCTCTCGGATCCTCGGTTTTCTCATCTCTAAAATGGGGATGGTGCTAATAATGTGTTTGTTACACCTTACAGGATTGAACAAGGACTGAACAGGTGCACATGAGGGGCACAGCACAATGCTTCAACACTTAGGAATGAACACTGCCACTGTTGCTATGGTTTTGCTTTCTTCTCAGTTTTGCCAATGACCCCGGGTGTGTTTGTGTAGCATTGGAACTTATTGGGTGCATAGCTACCTTCAGGGCAAGGGGACCTGGGTTCAAATCCTAGCAGCTACCATCTTGCTATGTGACAGCCACTGGCTGTCTCTAGGCCTCAATTTCTCCATCTCAGCAATGGGGAGGGCTTGGAAGAGGTAGTCTCCATGGTCTCTGCAGCTTGCCTCCTCAAGTTGTTCCTGAGGACCAAAGTCTGTGCTCACCAAGCCCTCTGTGTGGCCTGCACCATGGAGGCCCTGGGGCTGGGTGGGCTGGCTCAGGGCTGGCTGCCTCCTCCCACCATACTACTGACTCTGCGAGGACCGCAGGCCCTCCCCCAGGTGAGAGGCAGTACTGGTTGTGGCTCAGAGCACCAAATCAGAGTTCTTTCTTGGTTTCTGTCTGACTTGAGGGAAGTCACTTAACCTCTTCTGCCTTAGTGTCCTCAACTGTAAAATGGGAGTCGTTATAGCTTGTGAGGATGAAGTTGCTATGGGTAAAGCATTTAGATGAGTGTGTGGCACAGGAAAACCACTATTATTACCAATAGCAGCTATTGTTACTAACAACCACAGCCTGTTCTTGGACCATGCACCATGCCAAGTGTTTTAAAACTTTGATTTAATTCTCACAAACACACTGTGATTCATATTTTGGTGTCCATTTTAGACATGAACAAGATTGGCTGAGAGACTCAAGCCACTTGCCCAAGGTTATACCGCTTGCAGGTAAGGCTAGGTTTGAACCCAAGGCCCTCTCAAGCTTGGTGCTTTCCACTCTCCAAGGGGCTTCCCCTGAGGTCTCTGTTTTCCTGATGGAGAAACTGAGGCAGCATGTGCTCATTGCAGGATTGAGTCCCGTGGGGCTCTTTCACCCAAGGCACCCCTGAGCCATGCAGCATCATCCTGGAGACAGAGCTGAGGGGGCGTTACCACTTCCTGCACAGAGAAGGAAACTGAGACTCAGAGGCAAAGGAGCTCCTCAAGGCTGCTCTATGCAAGGGGCAGCGGCAGATCCAGGCCTGGGTGCCCACAGGAAGCGGCCCCAGCACCCACTGGGCAGCCAGCCCCTCCCCAGCCCCTAGCCCACTCCTCCCCCCATCTCCTGCTTTATGACCCGTTTTATGAGCAGGAGGCCTGGCAGCTTCCACGTTGCCATGGGAACCAGCCCAGTGCGGGCTCCTGGCAGCTAGATCTGGGATTGGCAATTTCAAGTCAGGAGCCAATCCTGGGACCAGTGGGAGGGAGGGGCCCAAGGGCTGGGGTCTCAGGGCCCCAGCAGGCACAGTACCTGTCTACCTCTCTTCTCTGCTCCCTGACCTCAAAGGGCTCAGGGACCTCACAGCCGGGAGGTCACAGGCCATTAGAGCCTTGGAGAGGCCTGGGGCAGACAGGGAGATGAGATGGGCCACCAATGGGGGCTGGGAGAGCCAATGGGCTGGACTGTGGACACACATGCTCAGAGACACACAGAGACACAAGGACAGCCACGAGGGGCCTCACAATGGTAGGCACAGATCTACGCAGACTCACATGCAAACTCTCACACAGAAACAGAGAGATACATGCACACAGCAGGAAAAGATACACACAAACACACAGCTATATACAAAGTCACGGGAAATTCCCTAGGGTGCCCAGAGACTCACAGAGACACAGGCTCACAGAAACACATACAGACGCACAGACATCCAAAGACACTTACAGAGGACACCCAGAGACACGTGCAGACACACACACAGGCACAGAAAGGACACACAAACACTGCCTGCCAGCTGTGTGAGCCAGGCGTGTCGCCCATCCTCACTGAGACTCAGTCTTGTCATCTGTCAAATGGGCCTCATAGCCCTAGCTTGTGAGTACAGGGAGGAGTCATGTGGAAGATGCTGTGCATGCTTAGATACCTTCTTTCAGCCATGCGGCCATTCAACCAATATGATTAACACCTACTATGTGGTGGCAGGTGTCTTCTTGAAGCTAAGAAAAATGAGCTAAAAAGCTCTGTCAGGGGACAATAAACACACAAAAAAAACAAGTTTGAATTGTGAGATTTGCTGTGGAGACAAACAGATAAGAATGACTTGGTGAAGAACAGTTACAGAACAATGTGATAGAACTGGCTAGGGAGGGGTACAGAGGAGACACCCCAGTCAGCAGGAACAGGAGGTGCAAAGGCCCTGAGGTCAGGGCGGCGTTCCACATGGGAAAGGAGCACCAAGGGGACCGGTGTGACTGCGATGGAGGGAGTGGGCAGCCCATGAGCTCTGGATGAGTTACTGGAGGTTGGGTCAGGCAGGCCTTGAAGGCCAAGTTATGGACTGTGGATTTCATTCTTTGTAAAACCCCAATAAAGGGTCTCTATCAAGGAATGATTTGGTCAGAATCACATTTTAGTAAGCCCACTTTGGCTTTGGAGAGGAAAAGGTCTGGATGGGGCAAGACTGAACATGGGGAAACCAGGGTGGGAGCCACAGCAGGCTGGACAGGGTGGGAGCCACAGCAGGCTGGACCAGGGTGATGGCAGTAGCGGTAGATAGTCCTTGAAATTATGCATGGAGTACCTTTCTATCAAGTTTCTACACTGTGTGAAGCACTGGGGACACAGAAATCACTGCCCCATGGGGCATGTGATCTAGAGGGAAGAGAATGGTCAATGTGTATGTGCCGATGACAAGTAACGGCAAGTGCCGAGAAATCAGAGCTGAAGGGGTAGGGGTAATTTGCAGTTTTAAACAGAAGAGTCAGGAAAGCTCCACCAGAAAGGTGACATTTGAGCAAAGATATAGAGGAAGAGGGAGAGTAAAACCTGGGGGTGGAGAGTTCAGGCTAGGAAACAGCAAGTGCAAAGGCCCTGAGGCAGGACCATGGCTGGAGGCCAAGTGGCTGAGGCTAAGTGGGCCAAAGTGGGCCTCTCAAGGGGCAGATTACTTAGGAAAGGAAGAGAGGGAAGGGGGGAGGAGGAAGCACAATATTAGGTGAGGTCACCCACCTGGATGCCTACAGGAGGGAGGGGAGTCAGTGAGGGGGGGCGAGGGTTCCAGAGTAGGGCTGGCTTCATCTCCCTTCTGTTCAGGGGACCCTGACTCAAGGAAGAAGCATCTCCTGCCCCTCCTTTCAAAGCTTCATCAGCCAAAAAGTGAAAATAAAGAACAAGGCAGGGAGGAAGAAATTGTTCCCCAGAAAGGAAGGCCACTGAAATTGTGCCATCACCCAGTCCATGCCCCAGCCCCAGAGGGACAGGACTTCTGCCCTCTGTCCAACCTGACTCTCAGAGTTAGGATAAGCCTGAATTAAGGATGAAAGCAAAAGTGTCCTGAATATTTAAAGAAACAGATGGCTCCCCAGGACACATTGGATCTGCAGGAGGCATTGGTATGTGAGGCGAAGTGGCTGGCCGACCTCCCGGTTATGCCCTCACCTGCTGCCTGTTTTCCCCTGGCAGCCCCTCGAACACTAGATCAGAGAGTTCCCATGGGACCCGCAGCTGCACTTCTGGCTACATACCCAGAGGGACAGCAAACCTGGAACAAATACCTGCACACCCTTGTTCAGAGCAGCCCAAAAGTGGAAGCAACCCAGTGTCCATCAACAGATAAAGGGACAAGCAAAGTGTGGTATAAACATATAAGGGAATATTACTCAGCTTTAAAGGGAAGGAAATCCTGTCGTATGCTAGCTAGAGCATGGATGGAACTTGAGGACATTACACTAAATGAAATAAGCCAGACATGACAAGACAAATAGTGCATGATTCCACCTGCGTGAGGTACCTGGAGTCGGCAAGTCCACAGCAACAGAGAGTAGATGGGAGTTGCCAGGGGCTGGAGGAGGGGAAGATGGTGTTGATGGGCACAGAGTTTCAGCTATGAAAGATAAATGGGTGAATGGTGGTGATGATCACATAACAATCTAAATGCACTTAATGGGGGCAAGACATGATTGCAAGAGGGACTTTACCTAACAATTGCAATCAGTGTAACCTGACTTATTGTACTCTCAATGAATCCCCAACAATAAAAAAAAAAAAAGGAAAAAAAATTGTTAAAAAGTTAAGTTGTATGTTAACTATATTTTATCACAATAAAAAAATTGCACACAAAAGACAAAAAACAAAACAACCCCACCAGAGCAGGCTTCTCCTCCCGCATTTCCCAGGGCTCTGGTCACACCCTCTGCACCCTCTGCACCCTCTGCACACCCTCCCCTCATCTACCCGCTCCAGCCCTGCCGGCCTCTTCATTCTTTTTCCAACCCACTAATTCCATGTCAGCCTTAGGGCCTTGGCACCCACCCACTGTCCCCTCTGCTAGGAAGAATCTGCCCTGGACATCTGTGGGGTTTGTCCCTCCTCAGCCCTCAAGTCCCGGATCCGCTGCCTCCTTCTCATAGGCATCCCCCGCTGACCACCTGCACTGAGCCCCCAGCCATACCGCCATCCTTCTCCATCGCTTTCCTCAAACATGTGTCTCTTCACAGGACCTATCACCACCGGAAAGGCTACCTGAGACATGTCTGCTGCCTACTCTACTAGAATATCAGCTCCGGAGGGCAGGGATCTCATGTTGCATGCTAGGGAACAACGCCCAGCACATAGTAGGCGCTGCTTTCATAGTTGTTGAATGAGTGGAGGGGAATTCCTTGGAGGTACAGTACGTATTTACAACATGCATGTTTTGTTATGCCTGTGCAGCTATGAATATATGGGAAGGGCCTGCAAAGGTGCCTACCAGCGTACAGTAGTGAGCCAAGCAGGAGAGTGGGCGGCAGGGGCTATGGCAGGGCTGGCAAGGGGCCCTCTGAGGGTTCACTCAGTTTGTTCAGGTGTTGATTAAAGCTCTTAGAGGGGAGAACATAGTCATGGAGGACCTCGGTGATTTTTAACAAAGAGCTCCAAGATAGTGATGCTATGGGGCGTCCACAGTGTATTAGTCAGGGTTCTCCAGAGGGACAGAACCAGTGGGATTGGCAGTTGATTCAGGAGAAGTGGCTCACACAATTACAAAGGCGAAGCCTCACAATAGGCCATCTGCAAGCTGGGGAATGAGAAAAGCCAGTAGCTTGGCCCTGTGTTTGCAGTGCGCGGTCTCCTCTCTGCCTGAGCAAGTGGGGCTGGCTGGGGTGGGAGAGGGGAAGGGCCAGCAGGAGGGGGCTCCTGCCACGGTCTGGCCAGCTGGACTTTTCACAGCCCAGTGACTCTGCCCTTCTCATGGGCCACGTGGCTAGACAAGCAGGCAGGGGAAGAGCCCTTCTTCTATACTGCCCCAGGCCATCTCCAGACCTGCCCACAGGGACTGGGTTTATACGTCCAGTGCCCCTCGGGATCAGGGGATCCCAGAGAGCATGTCAGATCTGAGCCAGCTCTGTGTCCCCACATCACAGCTAACACTTATGGCAGGCTGGCTGAGTTGCAGTCCCTGTTCTTTATTGACACGTGGTCTGATTCACTGAATCCTCTTACCGGTCTCCTATTATCCCCACTTAACAGATGAGGACACTGAGGCACAGAGAGAATTGCGCACCTAAATCCAACAGCTGGTAAGTGGAAATACCAGAATTCACACTGATTAATTATGTTAAATGACTGGATCAATGAACAAGAGACAAAAGGGAGAGGGTTGGAGTGGAGTGGAGAGCTGAGAACAAGGTGGAAAGTGGTTCTGGCAGAGCAAGGGACCAGCTTGGCTCCCTGTTGGGGCCGGGAAGGGAAAGGTGAATGAGCCAGATGGTGGGGGTCTGAAAGGCCGAGTGGAGAGGCTGGAATGCAAGCTGGCTCTACCCTTCAGAGACCTGGCCACAGTGAGGTGCCATGGGGACAGGCCACCTGGATCCTTCCTTGTGGATAAATTGGTGAACTGAGCCCAGGTCTCTGGGAGAGCATATGGATGAAGGCAGAGTAACCAAGTTGGTTAGAAGAAAAGCTCTAAAGTCGGTCTGAGATTGGAATCCAAATAACCTCATTCCCAGTCACCTCCTGTTACTGAGCCTCAATTTTCTCATCCAAATGAACTTATTAAAAAGATTGAAGTCATCATCTCAATGCCTGGCACACAATGCTCAATAAATAATCATCTACTATCAAATATGGACTTATGATAATCATAATAAATTGGTTAAAAGATCTAGTGGAAAAGGTGGACAATAGGCATAAACAGATAGGAAGTTTAGGAAGAGAGAAGGAAATTGCAAGATTAATAAAAGAGAGTTGAGTGGAAATGCTGGAACCATGCATGAAATATATGATATCAGAGAGGAAGATTCTTCCAGGCTGGACACAAGAGAGGACGGTGAACTTGTGTGATGGGTCAACAGAAATTCTCCACACTGGAAAGAGAAATTGAGAATAAATATTCACAGTGCAGTCTTCCTAGAAGACTTAAGAAGTTGAAGCCTAGTGCCAGACACATGAAGTTCATTGGAATCACTGAATCAATAGAATCATTCCTTCACCCATTTCACAGGTATGTACTGAGCTCCTAACATGCACCAACCAGCATTCTCAGCACTGGAATCTCAATAGTGAACAAAAGGACAAAGGTCCCTGCCCTCAGGGAACACACAACCTACAGGGAGAGTCACACTTATAAATAAGTAAAATATATAATATGTTAAATGATAATACGTTCTGTGGACAAAAATGATAGGAGGAGCTCAGGAAGAGTCCAAATTTTTAAATAAGGTGGTTAGTCAGGGAAGTCCTCGATAAGGTGAAAATTGAACAAAGAACTAAAGGAGGTAATGGAGGGAGCTGTGTGAATAGTTGGGGGAAGTACATTGTAGCCAAGATGACAGTTGGTGCAAAGGTCCAGGGGCACAATTATTGGCTGTCAGTTAATGGGAAAGGCAGAGGCCAAGGTAGCTAGAGAGGAGTGATGGTGAATGATGGGGAAATAAGGTCAGGGAGGTAAGTAAATGGGAGGTGGAGAACCCCAGGAAGGAAGCAGATTAACATGTAGGGATTTGGGCTTCAGTGAGTGAGAAGGGAACCTTTGGAAGATTTCCATCAAAGGAGTCACATAACCTGGTTTCTGTTTTAACAGGATTCCTCTGGCTGCTACTGGAGAACAAACTGGGGGAGACCAGGGTGGAACCAGGGGGGCAGTGAGGAGCTTGTGCTGATGATCTTGGTGAGATAATGGACCTGGGGTGAAGTTGGTGGCTGTGGAGATGGCAGGTTGTAGATTTAGGGTGCATTTTGAAGGCTGGGATGATGTCAGAAGAGTCATTATTATTATGGTTGCTGCTGTTAGGTCTAACCAGGATCCTCCAAGCTTTTGCAGAGATCCCCCACCCAGAGAAGCAGGAGCAAAGCTGCCTGCTTGACCCCTCCTGCAAGGGGGGAATCTTGTTGACCTTGTTGTGTGGCTGTTTGCCAAGAACCATCTCCCCAGAGCCCAGCTATGCAGGTTTCCTAGTCCCCCTGGCAGCCAGAAACAGCTCCAGGCTCAGGTCCACTCTGAGTAGCCCCCATTTCCACAGCTGCAAGACTCAAATTGTTTGTTTACTCAGAGTCAGCATATTCTTCTAGAGAAGCTGGTCCCTGCAGCACCAGGGCCCCATCTCTGTCCCTAAATGCTCATGCAGAGAGGAGGCTAGCAACCTCTCCAAGACACCCCAGCTCATGCATGCCTGATTCCAGGGCCCCTCCCTCTCCCATCCAAGTACTAACCAGGCCCGACCCTGCTTAGCTTCCGAGATCAGACAAGACTGGGCGCGTTCAGGGTGGTATGGCCGTAGATGGCCCCTCCCTCTCTTCCAAACCACCCCTGCTGGCACCACCCTCGTCCATTCACCCCACTAAGGGCAGGAGAGGGACCTTCCAGAAAAATGTGTCAACATCATTCAGTACTTAAAACTCCACCATGAGCTCCCCCCCACACCCCAGCCTGGATTAACATCTAGAACCCATATGGAAGACTTCAAGGCCCTATATGATTCGGGCCCACCACTCATGGTCTTCTCCTTCCTTCCCTTTACCCCATTTGGTACCTGCCAGCTACAAGAAGCTGTGCTAAACCACCCCACCAAGCTTTGCACGCGTTGCTCTGACAGAGTGGAATCCTCTTCCTGCCTTTCTCTACCTGCTAACTCCCACTTGTCCTTCCCCACAGTGTCATTGTCCTCTTCTACAGATGGCTGGAACCCAACCCAGGCTGGATTCCATTATGGCTCCCACAATCTCCCACCCCTCCAAATTCTGCTGCATGAGAATAAAAGGACTGAGGATGACACCCTGGCAAGTACTCCACGGCATGCTCTGGCACTCTTCCCCACTGGGCCTGCAAATACATGGCCTCAGGACCACAGAGTTCTAGAGCTAATGATAATTGGAAAGAGGTGAACAGATAGGTTAAAACCTATTTTATCATCCTCAATCGCCAGTCAATTATATGCAACACACACGTCCCAACCTTCATCCGTGGCTTCCGGGCGGGCAAGGTTAAGGGTCCCATTCATCTCTTTCTTCAGGTTGCCACAGAGGGCCTGGCAATGAGTAAGTACTCATAAATCCAGCCCTGACATCTGGAGAAAATGTTACTGACAATCTGAGCTTGTCCTCACATTTCACAGATGTGACAACGGAGATTCCTGGAGAAGGCATCCTCCCAAAGCTGTAGGGAAAGACAGAGGCAGCACCCCTGAGGACTAACACCTGATCCCCTGCACCCTCCTCCCCTCAACTACTTCTCACCTGAGCCCCCTCCCACACCCACCTGAGGCTCTCTAGGCTACTCGGGGCTTCCTGAGATTTCTCTTGTTCCTCTTTCCAATTAGCAATTGCATGTCTGGACTGTTTTGCACAGGGTCTCCCTCAGAAGGAAACTCAAACGACATTGGGGAGACATTTGGGGAACCGAAACCTTGCCTTCTGTCTTGAATCTCCTCCTAACTCTGTCTCTATTACCAGTATATCTGCTCTCAAGTCAAAAACTTAAAGTTCACAGGTAAGAGTTGGGTTTGTCGGCAGTTCCCAGTGACATCCTGTGATAAAAGGATTCTGGGGACAATAAGTTCTGGAAATGCTGCATGAGATCTCCCTCTCTTTCATATTTCACATTACATATTATTATTTTAAAAGAATCTAAATTGAGCAAAGGAAGAAGAAGAAGGAGAAAGAGGAGGAGGAGAAAAAGAAGAAGAAAAGTTTGCAAACTTTGCTTAATCTGGTTCTTCAATTGTATTTAACCATATATCCTTTTTCTCAAAGTTCCTGTTTGCATCTCTATTAGTTACAGCTCTTCTGGTTGTGTCAGAAATTTCAGTCAAGTTGATTTATGCAACTCAGAGAATATGTTAGCTTTTGTGACTGAAGAATCTAGAAGCCATGAGGGCCTTTGGTTTAGGCTCCATTCCTCAGGGACCCCCTTGGATCTCTATTCCTTCCTCTGTGCAGGTGTCAACTTCATCCTCAGTCTGGCTTCCCTCATGGGAACAAAATGGTTACAGCAGTTCTGGGCACTGCACTTAAGTAACCCCAGTGCACAGAGGAAGAGGAGTTTTCTCTTCTCATTGTGGAACAGATGTCCTGGCTCTCTTTAGACCAGGACATGCTTATCCTAGAGCCAATCACAGGTAAGAGGAATGGGCATCAGCCAATGAAATCCCACCCCTGAGATGAAATCATAACATCTTTCATAAAGCCTCTGATGATGTCCTACCCCAGCTACCCATCCCATTCTTCCTTGCTAAGAAAACTTTGATTTGTTCCCATGACACTGTTGAACCACTGATGTCAAAGAGGGTAGGCCCCCAACTGAGCTCCGAGGGTGAATCTGGATTGGTCCAGAGTTATGGTAAATTTATTTCTTTTCACTAGCAATTGGTTCAGGAATGGCTATATGACTTGGTTCTAGCTAATAAGATACAAGGAAAAATCTCCTGGGTAGGGGTCAGGAGCTTCTAAGAAAGATTTTGCCTTCCTGATACAGACAAAAGACTTGGGTGGCACCTTTACCTTTCCTCTTCTTCATACCTGGAATGAGTATTTGATACTTGGAGATGCTGGCAGCCATCTTGGGACCATGAGGCAACAACTACAAAAACAAATGTCAACTGCTCCAGAGATGGCAGAACAGAAAGATGGAACCTAAGGGTTGAATAGCATCATTGGGCAGTTGTGCATACCCTGGACTGCTATCTCTCAATATCTTATTATGAAAAGTTAGAAATAAATGCATATCTGTTTAAAGCAAAGTCATTCTGAACTGACACAAGGCCAAGTCACTTTTTGGCAAACTAAGATTTGTGCCTTAAGACACAACTTTGGAGACACAACTCCAGTTTCTTTGAATCCCAGACACTTTCTTAAGTATATCCTGCCCAAAGGATGTTTACAAGAAAGCAAATCATTCAAGCATTCACATCCACCCCAGCAAAGGATTGTGTGTTCCCTGTGTGCATGGGGCGCCAGGAGCCAGGGAGCAGCAGGCTGCAGATGGGAGCCACTGCCGCATCTCCACCCATGGCAGGGTTTCCAGAGTTGCTTTAGGGCTTACATAAGAGGCCTATCATAATGCCAACCCAAAAGCACACTCTTGAATCCAGATACTTGCTGGGGTTCAGCAAAATCTATCCAGAGCCTTAATTTTAACTCCCCTTCCATCCCAGTCATCTCATTTCTGGGTTCTCTCCTGAGAAAATAACTCAAAATAAGAAGCTAAAAAACTAGGAGTGTAAACATTTTCACCAAAGCCACGTACGGAATAACCAAAAGACAAAAAAAAAAAAAAAACCCTGGACAAGTCTAAATTTCCTATAACAGTGGAAGGATTAAAAAACTGTTTAATGGACTATTATGTGATCATGAAAAACGATGTTTACAAGTTTGTAATATCATGGAGGAAAGCCAGCTGCAACATTTTATATATATGATATGATCTCAATTATATAAAAATCGCATGGGGGAGAAAACAAACCAGGAAAGAAACACCCTAATACGTTAACTGTGATTGTGCCTGGTTGGGGTTATTATGGGTAATTTGTTGGTGAATTTTTCCTGCTGTTCTATATTTTTCCATTTTACCTGTATGTTCTGCTTTTATAAGTTAAAAAAAATAAAATTGACTTTTCTCTTTAAAGCCTCTAGGACCCTCTACTGTGTGAGATCATTGCCATCCTCTCTCTTCCAATAAAGCAAGTAATCAAGGGCTGCCTAGAGCCGGTGACCCCATTCTGCACCAGGCCAAAATAAAAACAGCTTCCAAACCCAGCATATTTGATTAATAGCTTGAAATTCTTTCAAGAGGCAAAGGGAGTGGTGGAGAAAGGGAAAGATCAACACCCTATTTTTAAATGGTGACGTGAGCTCACAGGAACTAAAGGCAAAAAGAGGTACACACCATTTCAGGCCTTATGCAAATCTATGCAAATGAAACACACTCTCTGGGTAAGCAAGAATTCTGGGTCTGAGCTCCCACCTGGATCCTGGATCTCCCTGAGGGAGGGAGGGAGAGGAGACCACCATTCATTGAGCACCTACTAACCATCTGGCTTGCAAAGCATTTTCACAGCCTGGAACTCCTCTGACCCTTACCACCATTTGAGGTGAAGGTAAGATTATCAATCCTACTTTGCAGGCAAATGGGAACTCAAAGAGAGAGTGCAGCGTCACAGTGGGACTTGCCAACTCCAAAGATAGTGGTGTCTGGTGACCAGGCTAGGCAGCCCTGGGAAACAAAGACATAGCACCTCTGGTGGGAGTTCAGCCTCAGTGGGGAGGACAGATGCAGGCTGCAGGGGCCACACAGTACAGAGGTCTAGAAGCCCTGGATGCAATACCATGAGACATCCATGTGGAAGGCCATAAGTCCCAGACAGACCTTGGTCTTGAACTGGCCTTTGCACTCACTATGCCCTCTACCTGGAACACCCTCCCTGCAGATACTTACCAGCTTGCTACAGTTCCCCTATCAGCTCTCTGCTGAAGGGTCACCTTATGGGGGGGGGGAGGGGGGCTCAGCTGACTACTCTTCCTGAAAGAGCATCACCTGCCCCCCTCTCCAGGCCCAAACATCTGTCCCCACCCTCCTTGGATTTCTCTTCATAGCGTTTAACACCTCTCTCACTATTGTGTGCATTTGCTCATCAACAAGGAAGTGTGATCTCCCAGTTATCTTTCCAATACCTGAAATATACTTGGTGTTCAAGACATGTATGTCAAAGGAATGAATGAATGAATAAGTGAATTTCAACTTTTCTAGGACCTGGCTACATAATTTTGAACACTGACCCAGGGACAATAATAATAACATAATTATGAATGGGACATTATTTTTACAACTAACATTTCTTTTTCTTATTTTTTATTTTTTTTTATTAAATCATAGCTGTGTACATCAATATGATCATGGGGCACCATACACTTGGTTCATAGACCATTTGACACATTTTCATCACATTAGTTGACATAGCCCTCCTGGCATTTTCTTAGTTACTTTGCAAAGATTTACATTCCACATTTACCAAGCCTCATATATACCCTTGTAAGATGCACCACAGGTGTGATCCTTTCAATGCCCCTCCCTCTACCCACCTCCCTCCCCACCCTTTCCCCCTTCCCCCTATTCTTAGGTTATAACTGGGTTTAGCTTGCATGTGAAGGTCCTAAATTAGTTTCATAGTAAGGGTGAGTACATTGGATACTTTTTCTTCCATTCTCGAGATACTTTACTGAGAAGAATATGTTCCAGCTCCATTCATGTAAACATGAAAGAGGTAAAGTCTCCATCTTTCTTCAAGGCTGCATAGTATTCCATGGTGTACATATACCACAATTTATTAATCCATTCGTGGATCGATGGGCATTTGGGTTTTTTCCATGACTTAGCAATTATGAATAGGGCTGCAATAAACATTCTGGTACAAATATCTTTGTTATGATGTGATTTTTGGTCTTCTGGGTATACGCCCAGCAGAGGAATTACAGGATTGAATGGCAGATCTATTTTTAGATCTCTAAATTACAACTAACATTTCTGAGCACATCTTTGCATTCCTTTCCTCCTTTTTTTTTTTTTTTTTTTTGGTAGAGACAGAGTTTCACTTTATGGCCCTGAGTAGAGTGCCATGGCATCACACAGCTCACAGCAACCTCCAACTCCTGGGCTTAAGCAATTCTCTTGCCTCAGCCTCCCAAGCAGCTGGGACTACAGGCGCCCGCCATAATGCCCGGCTATTTTTTTGTTGCAGTTCGGCCGGGGCCAGGTTTGAACCCGCCACCCTCGGTATATGGGGCCGGCACCTTACCGACTGAGCCACAGGTGCCGGCCCCCTTTCCTCTTTTGATCCTCACATCCATCATATGAAGTGGAGAACAGAATTAGCCCCATTAGACAGCTGTGTAGACTGAGGCACAGAGATGTCTGGTACTGCCCAGAGCAATCAGACAGAATAACCAGCAAAGACAGGACTTAACCCACTTCTCTATCCATCCTGTGATGCACCAGGTCAATTCCCGCCATCTAGAGGACAGGCACCTGCCTTATCTCTGTCTGTATTTCTGGTGCCTGGCACCCAATAACTTGCCCTTGAGAAGTATTAGATAAAACGCTGGTTCTAAAAGTAACATCAGCATCAATTGGGAACTTGTTAGAAATGTTGATTCTTGGTTCCTACTGCAGACCTACTGAATCACGTGGATGCACTGTAGAGCGTGCGAACCACGGGAACAAATGAATGAACATCCCTCAGCCCACCACCTGACCCTTATAGCATAGGCCAGTCCTCCCAGAGGTTGTAGTGAGGATAAAATGAGAATCTCATCCAGCACAAACCTGCCAGGGGTTCAAACTCTCTTAATTCCTTCCCCTAAGCTGTTGGAGGACAAGTTTTCAGCTCTAATTTCAGGCCTTTGATTTTGGCCTCAGCTGGACAGGAAGATGCCAGCTTGTCAGAGGAAGCGGGAAGCTGGGAGTGATGGAGCTGGAGCAGGAGGATCTATTATTAATTACCATGTAACATTGATTAAGAGCCCATAGGGCACCACAGCTGCAAGGAGCTTGGGAGAGCCTCTGCTCCTGCCTGGAGGGGAAAATGATTAGCAACATTATGAAAGGAAATATTCATCCTGTAGCGGCCCTAAGCAAACACCTCCTGGGATAGGGAATTTTTCTCTCCCAGTGATCTTTCCTCCTGGAGTAGGGGCAGCTGCCTTCACAGCCTGGGACAGACTTGTTAGGGCGGGAAGGTGGACCAGCTGACCCCTAGCCTGTCTGCAGGTGTTGGGCAGATTGACAGATCAGAAAAAGCTGCTCCAGGGGCCAGAGATGCGCGGCTTGGCCTCTTGAGAAAGTGGCTCAAGAGGTCTTTCTGATTTTTTGAGAGAAAGAGGCCATCTGGATTTAGATTTCAAATCTTCTAATTTTTAGATGTGATTAAGATAGATTCTGAGTTGGCAACTTCTCTAGCTACTCACCTGGCCTGGTCACATTTAAACCTTTTTTCAACAACCCTACCTCCCTCTTCTAGATGAAGACACTGAGGGTCAAGTGGTTGCTCACATAGTGAGTCAGTGGAGCAGCAGGGCTTCAAGTCCACATGTTCTTCCTGAGTCCTTGCTTTCTGCACTGAACCGCTCAGGTATGCTCAAGTGTCCTGCCCCTCTCTCCTCAAACCATCCAAACATATTCCAACACCTCTCTGACTATCGTCCAACCCAAGCTACATCCCTCCAAACTATGTCACACCCAGATGTAGCATAAAAGTTCCTAGTTGGGCAACAAGTTTGAACACCTGGCTGTTCCACCTAAGCTGTGCTCCTCCCAAAAGCTTGGGTACCAAGGAGCCAGCCCCACCCTCCCAGTGGTCCTGCTTCTGACCTTTGACCTCACAATTCCAAGACAGTCTAGTGGGAATGACCAGTCCCCTCTCCCTTTGCGTCACAGAACTCTATTTTTTCTGTCACTAATTTAAAAAACTTAAACAAGTCCCTACTCTTCTCTGAGACTTGATCTCTCTATATGCCAAAGTGGACATTTTAACCCAAGAATCAAGTTTCCAATTCCATTAGTTCTTGGTCAAGCCACTGATCAAGTCATTCCTAAACTCCAGAGTGAGAACATGGACTTCCTAGCAATGATGGTGATGGTGATGGTTATGATGATGATAACAATACCAAGATGCTAGTTAACATTGTTTTAATGCTACCTCGTGCCAGGCACTTAAGGTGGATTATCTTGTTTAATCCTCAAGACAACCCTATGCAGAAGGTGGTCTTGTAAGCACCACTTTATAGAAGAGGAGGCTGAGGCTAGTGGAGGGACGTGACTCTGGATTGCAGGTGCAGAGCCTCCATGCCAATGTCCACTCTGCATCCTCTCCCATGGCCACAAAATGTGAAGCTTGTCGGCTCCTTCTAAATTTCTCCATCTGTAATCCAGACCACACCAGGTCCCTGGGGGCTGAGCAAGCTGCTCTGTTTCCCAGGAAACCATTTGGTGCCTTGAGGATTCATTAAGGAGTCCACAGATTGGGGGGAGAGTTTTCAAACTGGTACAGCTGGCCACAGAGCCCCAGGGAGGTAGTAAACGCCCCCATCGCTGCAGGTGTGCAAGCTGAGGCCAGGTAATGAATTCAAGGGAATGTTGTAACAGGGATTCCAACACCAGATGGGAGGCGAAGAGGATGAGCTGAAGTGGTGCCTTTCTCGAGGAACAAAACAAAAACAAAAACAGTGGTGAAGAGCCATGCTCCCTGGATTCAATTCCCACTTACTTTGCTGAGTGACCTTAGGCAAGTTACTAAACCGCTCTTTGCTCAATTTCCTTACCTTTAAAGCAGAACTAATAATAGTACCTTCCTAACTGCATTACTGTAAGATTACTTAACTGAAGATGTGGGGAACATTCAGCAGGGTGCCTGGCCCATCCTAAGTCTGTAAATCGTTAGCTATTCCTTTGAAACTTTTTATGTTAACTTTGGAGTCCTGTCTTCCAGTCAAATATCCAGTGAATGCCATGGGAGTAATAGACCAAAAAGAAGCTGCTTGGCTCGAAGAGGTCGGGGCTAGGAGCACTGGAGCCCCGTGAAAGCTGTCCCTTCCCCACATAGCCTCAACACCATATCAAGGGTCTGTGGGACAACGTGACAACCACCGTTTGATGCCACTGCAGACCACCTCCACCTCAAAAACTGAGTGCTTGCTGTCAAAACCCAGTCTATTCAGGCCACTCAAACTAGGCCTTTGGCTGCCATGTTTCACAAAAGGGGAAACTGAGGCCCAGAGCGGGGTACTGAGAGGTCACCAGTCAGTTAAGATACGCGTTCCCTCTGCAAGCCAGGGGAGGCTTCTAAGCGGCTTTCCCAGAAAACAGCAGTGACAATAATGAGATCCTGGGGCTTGTGCACATTGCCGCAAAGGGACTCAGGCATACTCCTCGCCGGTGCAGGATGTGACACCACAGAGAGGTGGCTTCCCCAGAGGGCCATTGCCTGCTGAGAAATCAGCAAGAGAAAGTGATATTTAGAGAAAGGGAAGCAGGGTGGCAGGAGCCAGAGCTAGGCTGGCAAGAGGGGAGAGGGTTGAGGTTGGAGGTGGGGATGAGGCCAGCCCAGGCCTCACAGACACACAGAGAAGCATGACCAGCCCCTGTCCAGTTCCAGACACCAAGCCTAGAAAGGAGAGACCTGGAGTCAGCAATCCTAGGAGAGCCCCCAAACTTGCCAAAATGTCCCTTCCTCTAGGACTCTGCTGCCCTCCATACAAAGACCCACGTGCCTGTCATCACAGACCACCTGAGGTGTGAGTATCTGATAGGAAGAGAGTCCATCTGCATCCCCTCAGGAGAGGCCTGTAGGACCCAACCACTGGGCTCTGGGACTCTCACTGTATAGAGAGGACACTAGCCCAGCCAAGACACTTGTCCAAAGTTGCACCGCAGGTAGGGGCAGAGGTGGGACCACTCTTCAGGTACTTGGGCCTCATCATTTCCACTGGCATCAAAGCCTTATCTTAGTAACCATAACCAAGACAATGACAATCATAAGAGCTACATTTATTTTGAATGCCTGATATAGGGCAGGCACAATTCTAAGACCTTCACGTGACTGAATTTTTTCATTCTCATGCAATAGCCCCATGGGGAAAGACCATCGTTCCCATTTTACAGATGAGGAAGCTGAGGCACAGCTAAGGTACAGAACCTGCCTGAGACTACGTGGCTGGTGCTTGGTTGAGTAGAGATTCAGGCCCAGCTTACAACCTGCACAGTGACCACCAGGCCGAGAGGGAGAAGAGGACCTTCTTTCCGAAAATTCAAGCATCAGTCAGTGAGCAAGGGTAGTGGGGACCATTTTAGGGCCATGAAGACAAGGTATGGGCAGCTGTCTCCCACCCAGCTAATAGTTCCTCTCACACTAGTTACACAAAAGCCAGAGCGTGAACTTTCCTATCTTCCCTTTGATTAGAGTGGTGTGTGACACCGATCAGGCCAATGAGATTTAGAGACAGGGTTCCTCCACAGTGAAAAAGTCCTTTCCTTTGTGCTTATCCCACCCCCTTCTTCCCACATGGAACAGAGATGTGATTCTTGGGAACTGGCGGTGATCTTGCAACCCTGAGGCAAGGAATGAGCCAAAAATGCTACTTGCTAAAGATGGCAAAGACAAATGGCAGATGGAGCCAGGGCATCAGTGAGAACCATTCTAGCCCCAGGTGGCCTACCCAAGACATACGCTAAGTCAGATAATAAGCACTCACTGGATTATGTCTCAATAGTAGGGTTTCTATTGTATGCAGCTGTGTCCTAACTTTCCCAAAGGCAGGGTCTATATGGGACCAGGGGACTGCCTGCCACCAAGCCATGCTCTCTCTGTGGAATCACAATGCCTTCTGGAGACCATACCTTCCCCACTTCTATTTCTCCCCAAATGCACCAGCATTAGGCCTTTGCCTTCATCAGGGGCCAGAACAGTCTCCTAGGCCATTGCTCCTCAGACCATGCAGTCACCAGTCACCAGACCAGCCCATATGAATCTACTTGAAAATCATGAGGAATGTGATGAGGTCTTGCCCCAAATCTACCTACCATGAGAGTTCCAGGATCTCAAATAGCCAGCAAATTGAACTTCTGGGAAAACACATTTGGTTTGATCCATAATTATCACATGCATCCATCTATCTTTCATTTCACTATTAAGCAAGTATTTATGGAAGGGAAGCCATAATCCAGGTGCTCGCAGGTGAACAAAGCCAGCATCAGTTCCTGCCATCAGCCCTCTTATCCCAGTGGGGGGAGCAAAGAGTAGGTAAGCAGGTTGATTCCTCTTGTTCCATCCTTCACCTTTGTAAGGCACTTTACAGTTCATATTAGATCACCTCAACAACCCCTCAAACTAGGGATTATCTCCCCATTTTACAGAAGAAACAAAGGCACAAAATGGGAACTAGGGAGAGATTTTGTCAAGATTATTCAACTGTGTCCAAGAGAAGACAAGGCTCTGAACCTAGGTCAGCCTGGGGACTGCAGTTGCCTTCCCCAAGGCATGCCCTGTGTCCACAAGAACCATCAAATGGGTTCCTCTGCCATTGAGATCTGTTGCCCCAGGCACCACCAACACAGCCAACAGAAACAACAACCTCTATCCCAAATCAGAGTTGGCCTGGGACAGAGTGTTGCCAGTTATACAACACCCGCCTTGCCAAGCTATTGGCGCCTGATGGTTCTTTAATTATTCATCCTCCCTGAACACGCAGGCCCAGGGCTCCAGCCATGCATTTTGGAGCTCACCCATGGGGGGAGCCTGAGTAATGAGTCCAGACCTGTCAGGAAGTTTGGAATCTATCTGTCTGCCCACAAAATGTTCCCTGGTCCTCCCACACCAGCCTCGTCAGGCACAGTGAAGGATGACAATGAGCCAAGAGGTTTCAGAGACAACAGGGCCCAGGCTGCACTTTACAAGGTTGGCAGCTAAAACCTGTCAGCCTGATTTCTATTCCATGCAGCCTAAGATTGTTCAGATTGAAAGCTAAGCTGCGTGTTAGTCAGGTTGTGAGGTTCAGTGAGGGACAGGGCTGCGAGAGTCATTTCTTCAGAGGAGTGGTGGTAGGCAGGGACTCAAAGAAGCCAGCACACAGGGAGAGGACCTCCTTTTTCAAGATGGGCAAAGCCAAACTGACCTAGATTAAATCTTGGTTCTGTCACTTTCTAGCTGTGTGTCCTTGGACAAGTCACTTGCCCTTTCTGATCAGATGCCTTGAATATAGTATGGAGACTTGTCCGCTGCATAAAAATATATTGGGCCTTGGCTATGCCCCAGGCACTGGAGAAACAGCAGTGAAAAGAAGAGACAAATTGGACAGCACCTGTGGCTCAAAGGAGGAGGGCGCTGGCCCCATATGCCAGAGGGGCGGGTTCAAACCCAGTCCCAGCCAAAAACTGCAAAAAAAAAAAAAAAAGAAAGAAAGAGACAAATCCTGCTCTCATGGGCTTTTGTAAAGAACAGAGTTGACGTACCTAGAGCACTATGTCCTACCTTCAGTAAGTACTCACTACATGGTTACTATTATTAGTTTTGTCATTATAAGAGAATGTAGGATTTATACATATGATTATTTTCTATCACCCACCTATATGATTATTACCACCACAGTAGAAATGACCCTCACCACACACACACATATGCACACATCAGCCATTATAAGGGAATTTATATTCACCTATAAAGGTGCCTTTGACATTCATTTTTCCTAGCCAGGGAATTTCTGTCTCATTTATTCCCCCGTAATCCCAACCTAACCTGGCTTGTCCTAACCTAATCTAGCTTATAGCAGAGACCAATAAATGTTTTCTTCATTCTCTCATCCATTCATTCATCTACTTGACAAACATTTATTAAGTCCTGCTCTGTGCACTAGGCCCTGTCTGGGCACAGGGCTGCAGTTGTGATCTAGACAGATCTAGATCTAGATCTAGAACTCTGTGTCTGCTCTCACAGAGTTCACAAGCATTCTGGAAGGGAAGACAGACAACCAGATAGACAGAAAATATACTCCACTGCCAGGTAGTGATGGTGCTGGAAGATAAGAGCAGAGGGTTTCAGGGTGGGGGAAGGAAGGCCACCTCAAATTGGCTGGTGAGGGGATCACTGAGGAGGTGATGTGTGGGTGGGAACCTGGGTGGGGCAGAGGGGGTCCTGTGAACTTCCAGGGGAGGAGAGCTCCAGGCAGAGGGAACACCTAGAGCAAAGGTAGAAGGCAGGAAGCAGCTTGGCAGGGAGAGTGAGCCCACAGGGCATCCTGCCCAGAGCTCCCAACCTGCCCTGCTGGGTAGTCAGGCAGAAGCAAAAAATTGGCAGCGATGATGCCTGGTAACTCCTTACCCTGGCTTAGACCCTAGAGCAGGGACCTGCGGGTTTATGGCAGACTCCAGCCCCTCCCTGAGGAAATGGGAAAACAGTCGCCAGAGCAGGGTGGTGATTTCCCAAGATCACACATCCAGCATGACTGGGCTGCACCCAAATCCCACATGTCCTAACGCCAGGCGGTGTCACCTCCCCTAAATCTTAGTTGTTGCTTTTCTTGGTGGTGGATTAAGGGGTCCTGGAAGATCCTGGGAGACACTCAGAATCACACAGGCTACCATACAGACTAGATAGATGGGAACTCAAAGCCTGCCCACCCCCAGCCAGGCCTGTCTTCCAGCTCAGAGAACCACAGGAACCAGACAGCAGCCTCCATCCCGGCTCTGCATCTGGGAACCATGGTTACGGCTGCTGCTTGATTGGCAGGGGGTCCAGATGCATCCGAGCCACCCTCTGGTTCCTAGAGGCTGTGTTAGAAGCAGGAGCAAGGGTCAGAGGACAAGCCGGGGTCACCGGTAGTACCAGATACCGCCCGAACCCTTCATCTGGGCACCGCGCACCACCGCGAAATCCTTTTTAGAGCTCTGAATTAAAAATAAATTTGCAAGCACATAACCAGATGTTACATGGGGAAAAGATAAATAACTCAGCCTGTCAAGGAACTGCCTCATCTCAGTCAACCCTCTCTCTTTCACAAGGTTTTAATTTTTAATTTCACAGTGGTAACTATAGCAACCTGCAAAAATAATATATTCCAAAGCAAAACAACTTTCTTGGCTCTGCCTCGGCATCTCCATGTTCCCTCCTTCCCTCCTCTCCACCAACTTCACGCAGGTCTGTGCCCAGAGTTGATGAACATCCTCAGCGTTGGGCTCCCTCACTCATTAAGTAATTAAGTCATACACAAGCCTTCCTCACAGTCCTCATCAGGGAACTCCTAACATTGAGCAACGGGAGGTTGGACAATGAAATCAAAATTGTGAGGGATGCCACATTATCCTGGGGTGAATCTGATTCCTAAGTTTTGGGTGGGCAGGAGAGTTTGGATAGTCAGGGATACCTTTACTTATCAGGGTTCTAATTTGTTCCCGGGTCAGTACTGGGCATTGGAGTGAGAAAGATGCTGAGCCTGCCTTCAAAGAGCTCACAGTCCTTTAGATGACAGTGACCTATAAACATACAACTACAATAAAGTAAGGCATGGCTGGGATACAAGGAGTGAAAGGCGTACAAATGGGGTGCAGAAGAAGGGAGAGGTTGTCAGTATCTAGAATGGTCCAGGAAAACTTCAGAGAAGAGGTGACTTCTGAGATGGGTCTTGCTGGAGTAGAAGTTGAGTAGAAGAAGTAGAAGATGAGTAGAAGTTTTCTGAGTGACCAAGACAGGGAGGAGCATGGGGGTAGGCAGGCCAGTATGTGCAAAGGCAGAGACACAGGAGTAACATTCCTACGTCCCAAGCAAAGACTGAGGGTTGTGCCTGGAGAGGATGCGGGGAGGTAGACCAAGTAGAAACCCACACAGCCCCGGATGCTGTGCTGAGGACTTCAGCTTGGAGGCCGGGAAGTCTGCTGAGTAGTGAGGGGAACAAATGTACTTTAGAAGGTGGTGCTGGGGGCAAGTGTGGGGAGCAGATGAGCAGGAAGAGAGCAGAGGCAGAGCCTGTGGGGACTTCAGGTGGGCAGTGGGGATGGGGAAGAACGTAGAAGGCTCAGTCTGGGTTCCCTAAGAAGGACTCAAGTTTGTCTGGGAGGTGACCACTGGATGCGCTGATATTGGGGGCCAGGGGAAGAAGGAAGTGAGACAGGGATGAGAAGGAAGCTGATAAAATGTTTATTAGGAAGCCAGCTACCACTGTGGGCTGCTGGAGCATAATCGGTTATGGAGTTCCTCAGAGTCGCCTCCCAGAGTGGAGGAGCTGGGGTATTTCAATGCAAGTTTCCGTGCTGCTTGGCTGAAGGCTGCTCCCAAGAGACTCTAGTCCCCTGCTAGGCTTGGGAGCAGAGCAAGACGCCAGCCACCAGAGAAAGTCTTCACGCAGAGACTCAGGAGCTGGCAGCTGACATCAGGTCAGTATGTCCTGAGACAGGAAAGAAAAAAAAAAAAAATAAGAGAATATGGATGGGGCATCAGGAGCCCTTGCCCCGTGGAATTCTGAGAGATAGTGAGTTGCCATGACAGAAGAGCATGGCATCTGGGAGGGTGGGCAGACCCACAGACACATGCAGCTGGCACAGCCTAGTCATGGCAGCATGGCCCAACAGAGGACGGACCCAGGGCCATCTTGAATCTAAGCTGTTTAAGGATCCTAGTGGAGACTGGCCAAAGGATGGGCTGCAGGACCCAGAGCGGCCTCCAGGGCCCACCCAGGGTGAGTTAGGCCTTCTTTGCATATGATGAGCCCTATTTCAGGCAAGCAGAGCTGTCCCCTCTAATTAAAAGTGGAATGTGGCAAGAAAATGTGTCATGTGGGAAAATGCACGTGTAGGGTGTGTTCATGCAGAGAGGTAGCACTGATGGGTGACCTTGGGCTAGCTATGTCACCTCCCTGGCCTCGGTTCCTCCTCTGTGAGATGGGGTTCATAGAAGCACCCATTGCATAGCCTTGTTGTAAGAATGTACTTAAATGGGATGTGGTGATGCCTGGAGGTCACCCAATCAACATTACCTGTGATTATTATTTCCAACAACATATTTTAAGCACGGCACGCATGCTAGGCCCTGAGGATATAGTGATCCTCAGGCAAACATGGTTCCTGCCCTCGTGCTGCCTGCAGCCTCGTGGACAAGCTGAAATGCTTTATATAGAATGTTAAAGAAAGCCAGATAAAAAATTATGCATAAAGCATGATTCTAATTTTGTTTAAACACACACACTCACAAAGACCAGAGGGATATATACCAACACTCAACGATAGTTAACACTAGATGCAGGAATTGAAGGTGGCTTGCATTTTTACAATTCTTTTCTGATGTTTTTCTCCCCCTTTAAATTTTTCACAGTGGAATGTATTCTTTGGATAGTTGTTTTTGAAAAAGCAAGGAAAGCAAGCTTGCTTCTTTCTGTGACTCCCTACCTATCACAAATTTCATCTGTTTCTTCGGGACCTAGAGGCTCTCCAATATTAGGGGATGCTTACTATACTCCCCAGGGTCTCCCCGCCCATTATCCTGGCCTCACTCCCACTGCAGTCCTCTGCTGGGAAATGAACCTGGACTGACTGGCGAGTACAGAGGAAGAGCTGCGCTCCCCCTCAACCTGGGGACAGCCAACTGTGCAGACATGCTCTGCCCCAGGTTCAGAAGGCAGAGATCTGCGCGTCCCCACCCACCTGTGACAGAAGAGGGTTAGTGTTAGCATTCCATTTGCCTATGTTCCCCGTCACATTCTCTAAACAGCTTTGTCTGTAATAAGCTGATGTTTTGTTCTTCATCTCTTGACTCCTGGGTCTCCTATTATTTCTGAACTTAAGTAAGGGAGAAAGGAAACTTATACGCTGATGTCACAAAGTCACTTGCACACCTGCCTCTAGAAATTGGCTATTAACAAAAATAGTAGCCACCTATTTATTCCAAGTCTCCTATCTACTTTATGTCTACAATGTGTGACAGGTTCAAAGTTCTTAGAATGGTCTGGTAAGGTCCTCTGAAGTGGACTTGGTGGTAATTATTGGTCTGAGTCCCCTTTTGGAAAAAAGTCACTCCCTCACAGCATTTGGAGTTTAAGAGGCTTTCATCAAGGGCACCAAAACAAGCATGGCCATGGGTCCCATGTAGGACCAGAGTGATTTTCTGGGATGAATCAATGGGCACGTACAGGGATATATTATATCTAGGGTAAAGAAGCCCTGTCTTGCTGATCTTGGAGTGCATGAGTTGGGCCCACCTGCTAGTGGCATCTTCCCTACCACATGTTGAGAGCCTGCCTATTGGCTAAAGCCAAGCATAAAAGATGACCCTGTTGAGTGGCCATATCCAGCCATTCCTGAAACTGCCTTCCTAAACCACAGCCAACACATTCATTCCCTTATTTCCTTAAGTGGTCTGAGTTGGGTTTTTGTCAATCGAAGCTGAAAGTATCCAGATGAGCACACTGCAGTGGACATCTATTGTTAGAAGTTTGTGGACACCCATAATCCATGGACCCTTCCTAAGCACCTCTATTGTTTAGGAAAACCACCTCTCCCACATAAAGTTTATGTAAGGAATCACCAGGTGCTGACACTGCACCTTCCTTCATTCCCAGGTCACCTGAATCCTCCCAGGGGTCCTCAAACTGCGGCCCGCGGACCACATGAGGTGGTGTGATTGTATTTGTTCCCGTTTTGTTTTTTTACTTCAAAATAAGATATGTGCAGTGTGCATAGGAATTTGTTCATAGTTATTTTTAACTATAGTCCGACCCTCCAACGGTCTGAGGGACAGTGAACTGGCCCCTGGTTTAAAAAGTTTGAGGATCCCTGCCACAGAGACCAGGTAAGTTGGCCGTGCATCCCTTCCAGACCTTCTGATAAAACTCCCCCCACTGTCTTCCATGCCCTACCTTCTCCTCCCTTTGTTGGGGGATGCAGACAATCCAGAAAAGAACTCAAGGCTCCTTCCACTGGATGGAAGGGCCGGGACCTCTGAATGATTACACTGAACTGTGATCCGAGTGGGAAAAGCACACTGATGGTGTTGAGCCACTGTGACATGGGGCTGTTTGTTACAGCAGTTATCCCACCCTAGTACAACAGGCTGGTACCTTGGAGTGCTCCCTGGGAGCTATTATCCTGGGGGAATTCAGCTCTTCATTCAACCACAAATATTTATTGCACTCCCACTCATCTTGCAAAGCCCCCTGTGTTTCTCTTTATCCTACACTGCCATGGCTGTCTCTCTCCTCACCTGGCTGTCTTCTCCATCTGGACCATAAGTTCCCCCAAGACACAAGCTCTTATCTGCCTTCTTCCTCTATGCTGTGTCCCTGATATCTAGTTTAGTGCCAGGCATGGCAAGTACTCAATACGCACCGATTGATTGCATTTGCAGTGTCCAGATGAACCAAGTTGTAAGGCTTAAGTGAGGTTCTGGCTGTGAAGCTACACAGCACACGGGAGTCCTCAGCAAAAGCAGTACCAATGAGCTAAATAAAGCTGCGTGCGGGGTGGGCAAGGCTTTCAGAGGGAGGACCAATTTCCACCAGGGCTTGTCCTGTTCCAGTGCTCTGGGGGCTAAGTTCCCTCTGGTCCCTGGCTAGTCCCAGGCTCTATGCAGGAGGAAGGGTGAGGACCAGCTGCTTCTCGGAGGGAGCTTCAGTTCCAGAGGCTCCCGGCTGTGGTAGGGGTGAGGCGACACTTCAGGAAATAACATTTCAAAGGCTTCTGCTGTGAGAGCAGACTTCTCACCCCTGCCTCAGTGCTGTGCTGAGGTGTGTGTGGGAGGTCTGGTGTGCCTCTGGAGTAAAGCATCCCTTTCACAGTTTGAAACCTTACCCCAGGAAAAGTTAACTCCTCACGCCCAGTCCTCCTTGCTATAGACAGGCTCTGGGACTTAGCTAAAGACTCCCAGGATAATGTCTAAAGTCTATGTCTGGGGTGGGCATGGGTACAGGTGTTGTGTGTCCAGACAGCATAAGAAAGCAGCTAATTGCTTGAGCTCTGGAGCCAGAATGTCTGGGTTCAAATCCTGGCTCAATTCACTTATTGGCTATGAGATTTTGGACTTGCTCAGCTTATCTGGTCCTCAGTTTTCTCATCTATAAAATGGGAAGGTAATAATAGTAACTACACTAGAGGGTTGTTAGGAAAATGATCTTATTGCTCTAATACCCAGCAGAGTGTTTTAAAAATGTCAGTTGTAATTGCTACTATGGTAACTACCACTAGATAAACTGGAATAAACAAAAGCTTTTGGGGTCCTCAGTAATTTGTAGGAATGTAAAGGGGTCCAGAGACAAAAAAGTCTTACAAGGTAACTGTCCACTAAATGTGGTCTTTGATTAATCTGATGTCCATTCACCAGCTTCCCCTCTCCCGTCCTTGACCTAGTTTGGACCCTGTGCTCTGTCCAACCTACTAACTGAAGCACCTGCCCAGGGAGGCCATGAGACTTCCTGCCTCCACACTCCTAAACAGCAGTTATCCACCTTGAACTCTGCCCTTTTTCACTCTCCTTTGGTAAATTGTACTCACCCTTTAAGGCCCAGTCCGCCAGGAATTCTGGCTGACTGTCCAACCATGTGGAGCTCTCAGCCCTCTGAGCTCACACAGCACTGCTTGCCCAGCCATGAGGACAGACACCCGACAGGGCCACATCATTCTTCTTTGTGGAGGCTTCATCCTTAGGCTTCTCCTAAGAGACCACATGAAGCTTCCGGCTTTGGAGTCAGAACAGAGCTGAACTGTGTAGCCTTGTGCAAGTTGATGCCCCTCTCTGAGCCTCTTTCCTCACCTGTAGAATGGGGTAATGGTAGTACTTACCTTGCAGATCTTGCAAGGATTGGATGAGCTAATATGTCTGTATTGATTTGCTAGGGCTGCCATAACCAAGTAGCACAGACTAGATGGCTTCAACAACAGAAATTTATTTTCTCACAACTGTGGGGGGCAGAAGTCCCAGATCAAGGTGTCAGCAGGGTTGCTTTGTTCTGAGGGCTCTCTTCTCGGCTTGTAGATGGCTGTTTCTTTCTGTGTGATCACACGGTCCTCCTTTGTGTATGTGTGTGTCTTAATCTCTTCTTATAAGAACACCGGTCATTTGGATTAGGGCCCACCCCAGTGGTGGGCTCACTCAACTTAATTACCTTTTTAAAGACTCTATTCCCAAATACAGTCACAACTGAGGTGCTAGGGGTTAGGTCTTTGACACGTGAATTTGGGGGAAAATGTCACCATTCAGTCTATCGCAGCATCTAAAACATTCTGCGCAGGGCTATTACCTGTGGCAGAGGTGTGCTTCTCTCTCCTCTGCCACTAGAGTTCAGGGCTGTGGTCAATAGCCTGGGACCAGGTCTTTAGGCCCTGCAGAGATCATTCATGGGGCATGAGCTGCCCAGGGAGGGAGCATGACCTTATACAAGGCTGCTCTCCTCAGGTGGGCAGTTTCCAAAGGGTCCTTTCTGCTGGCCAAACTCCCAATAGCTGGGCAGCAAGTCCTTCTTTCCTGAGGGGGAGCTGGGCAGTTATCACAAACCCACACACCTCCCACCACTAGCTTTGTGTTTTGGGGTAAATCCCTTGCCCTCTCTGGGCCTCAATTTCCAAAACTAGCAAAATGGAGAAAATGACTTGCAGATTGATGATGGCAAAATGAGGCCATTGTAGTTATTTTTATTCATGCAACAATTTCTTTCATTGAACTCCTACTATGTGCCAGGTATTGTTCTAGGCTCTGGGGATGTAGCAGTGAACAGAAAAAACAGAATCCCAGCTCTGATGTAGCTGACATTGTCATAGGGACTGCCAGGCACTAAACAAATAAGCTAGTAAAAGAAACACATAGCATATCAAATGGTGATAAGTGCTGAGGAGAAGTAGCAATTAAAACAAGAAAGGAGAAAGGGGAGGCGTTGCAATTTTAAACTGGATGGTCAGGAAAGGCCTATGCATAAAAAAGTCTTGGAAAGGTGTTCCTGTAGACAGCTAGGAGCAGGGTTTAGCAGGCAGAAGGGCCATTGGTGTGCCCAGCATGGGCCCAGTGACGTGTGGCTGGAACTCAGCAAGCAACTGGGGGCTAGGCTAGAGTCAAGGTCAGAGGAGTGGTCAGAGGTCAGCCAGGACAGGACGTCTCAGGCCACTGCGGGAGCCTTAGGAGAGTATTCTGAGTGCAGGAGGGGGTGTGACCTCACTTTGATTTTACTAACAGAGCATAGCCTGGGTGACAAGATGAGATCTCAGTTGGCTCCCTGTCACAGCCCCTGCCAGCCACCACTGCCTCAGGCTGCTCCCCCCTCTCCAGCTCTGCCGGGCCCTACCAGCAGACCTGAACCTCCCAACCCCACACATGCACTCCCTCAGCTTCAAGCCGGCTTGTCCTCTGAGCCTCGGTCTAGCCCTCACCTTCTCTTCAGGAACCTGGCCCAGAGCCCCAGATCTGCCTCATCCCTCCCTTCCTAAGAACCAAGAAGCAGTCCAGGGAAGATCCTCAGCATCCAAATACTGGGTCAAATCCTTTCTACTTAGAAGCTCTGAACCTCAGAGTTCTTCATCTGCAAAATGGGGCTGATAATAATGGACTATTAAAAACCCTCCCTCATGGGCGGCACCTGTGGCTCAGTGAGTAGGGTGCCGGCCCCATATACTGAGGATGGCGGGTTCGAACCCAGCCCTGGCCAAACTGCAACAACAAAAAAATAGCTGGGCGTTGTGGCAGGCGCCTGTAGTCCCAGCTACTCAGGAGGCTGAGGCAAGAGAATTGCCTAAGCCCAGGAGTTGGAGGTTGTGAGCTGTGATGCTACAGCACTCTACCAAGGGTGATAAAGTGAGACTCTGTCTCTTAAAAAAAAAAACAAAAAACCCTCCCTCAGGTAATAAGTGGAATCCCAAAGATCATGTAAAATGCAGCATAGTATGATCTCAGTTTTAATGAACATCAGCACTTATAGTTAGTCTGTGTTGTCACTAGAATAAAGTCATGTCAGGAAGGCAGTGTGATGAAAATGTGTCGAACAGTCTATAAAACCAGTGTATGGTGCTCCATGATCGCATTAATGTACACAGCTATGATTTAATAAAATAAAATAATAAAAAGAATAAAGTCATGAAACCCACACTGCCCACCGCCACTGGAGAAAGGGCCAGAGATCACAAGGCTCATTTCCTAACTCCACCTTGTCAACCCAAGACCACCCACACTTGAGAACAGGGGCTGGAGCAACACAGCTGCCTGTCACCACCCAAGCCCAGGGCTGTGGTGCAGGGAGACAAATCCACCCCTTGTTCTGTGCATGTCTCAGCTGCTGCAGCAACCAGCACGCCAACTCGGAGTGACCTTCCTCCTCCACTGCCTGCAGCCAGAGAGAGGACACCCGTAATGGCCATACTCGTTTGTATCACCAATGCTCCGTATACAGCAGAGGCTCAATAAATGTTTGTTGGAGGCAACCAGAGCACGGCCAGAAGTGCGTGTGTGTGTTCTGGTCATACCATTTCTTACATGTGCCCTGGAGCCCATCACTTTACTTCTCTGAGCCTCTGTTTCCTCATCTGTACACTGGGAGGAACATCCTTTCAGGTGGATGAATGGGGCATCCCCAGGGGGCCTGTGGCTCAGCTGCAATGAGAAGTAATGCCAAGGTACCCAGAGGATACCTGGAAAGTGGCCAGTGTACAGAATTGTGCCCATGAGAACCACAAGAGCATTTGGGCAGAGCAGACTTGGGTGTGAGCTCTTGTGAGTCACAGGCTGGGGGCTTCACAATATAACCCAGTGAGGCTTGTGGGAGTCCAGTGGCCTGAAGTACTAGTTGGGGGCATAAATCAGATCATCGTTTCTGTTTCATCAATGATTCTATGTCTGGTAGGTTTGTTCTGGGCTCAAGGAAGAGCAGGGCCCCCTGGGAGCCTTTCCCCACTGCTGTGGTTTGAATGCCCCCCTACTGAACCCCTCACCCCTGCTCTTGTGTTGGAAACTTAATCTTCAGTGCAACAATGTTGAGAGGGGGGCCTTCGTGAGGTGATTAGGTCGTGAGTGCTGTCCCCTCCTGCATGAAGTAATGTCATTATCCTGGGAGTGGGCTAGCTCTCAGAAGATTAGGATCCGGGTAAGAAGATGAGCTTGGCCCCTTCCCTCTCATTCCCTCTTGTGCACACTCTGGCCCTTCCACCTCCCACCATAGGATGATGCTGCACAAAGGACCCGGCAGATGCAGCACCCTGCTCTTGGACTTCCCAGCCTCAGAACGATGAGTTAAATTTCTGTTTCATTCAGAATTACCCAGTTTTCAATGGTGAAAACAATAATAATAATAAAAGAATTACCCAGTTTGTGATATACTGTGATAAAACACTCTTCCTTGCCCCAGGTCAACCCAAAGAGGCCCCAAGAAGCCCAGCCCTTGTGAGGGTCATCTGTGTGTCTCCTGGACCCCCTGGTACTTCCTGACAGCCAGCTGTCACAGAGCATTTCCTCGTATGAAGTGCTGCCCTGGGCACTTCTCATAGACTGTCTCCAATGAGACAGTAACCCATTTGAGACAGGGGATATTAGGGTTCTCCCACAACATTTTGTATGTGGGGAAACTGAGGCACAGAATGGCTTCCAGAGTCAAACATGTAGTAGGTGGTAGAGCTAAGATCTGAGCCCAGGTCTGAGTCCCTGAGCATTCTGCTCACGAAGCAGCTTGGCCTAGTGATTAAAGCTGTAACCCCCTATAAAGCCAGGCCACCGGGGTCAAAGATGGGCTGGGTCCCCTTGTTCTCTGTGCCTCAGTTTCCTCATCTGGAAAATGAGAATGCTAGGATCCACCCCACCAGACTGTTGTGAGGACTAAGTGAGGGGCTGTGTTTACAGGGACAGGCAATGCTTAGTCAAGAAAAGCTCTCTCTAGTCCCTCCAGATTACTACTTCTCTTGGCTCTGAGTACTTCTCCCGAGTGTCTTTTTCTGTCTTACTTCTCTCTCTTGCTCTCTGCCATCTCTTCTGAGGCATATCCGTCTTGCTTTGAAAAGCTTCTCTTTGTCACTTTCCTCTCTTTCTCGTTCCCTTCTGGGTCCTAAATCCTGGCTCTGAGTTTATGTGCTGCATAAACTTAAGCAGAGTATAGGGCAGCCCTCCAGGCAGTGGACACCCTCAAAGCTTACTCTCTAGAAAATTCTCTGGGGAACTCACTAAATCCAGAGTCCCGTCCACCCTAGAGATTCTGGTTCTATAGGTCCAGGTAGGGTCAGAGAATGTGCATTTTAACCACTCCCCTCCCCTCCATACCCTGTCACCCTTACCTCCCAGGGACAGGCTGGCTCTCAGGCCATACTCAGAAGCACCACATTTGCCCTCAGTTGCCTCGTCTGTAAAATGGAGACAAACAGAATGATTTGTCTGAAAAACAAACATATTCATTTCTCTGCCTCAGCATTTGTATGATTTCTTTTGTCTCTGTCTTTCCCATTCTCTATTTCTGATATTTTCATATTTTATTCTCTCTCTTCTCCCTCCCTGACCCCTCCCTGGAAAGTGACACAACTGCAGAGCTGAAATGGAAAACTGGAACAAGTGTGACCCTTCTGGAGACCCCAAGACCATGTAACTGGCCTGTCTAGTTCCTCCCCACCCGCACCCTGGCAGTCCCCCAAGATAGAGCCTTCCCACCCCTGCAGCCCCCACAGCAGCAAAGCCAGAGAAGATGGGGCATCCATTGTGCAGGAATGGCCCTGCTGCTATGGAAACCAGCGCTCAGGAAACGCTCAGAGATGATCCATTCCGGGGAGCGGCTTGGCCTTGGGGGAGGGGAAGAGACAAGCTGAGCCTTGGACTTTGCCCTCCCATTACCGACCCTGTGACACCAGGCAAGTCACTTAACCTCTCTGAGCCCTCCTCTCTCTCACTGGCCTGAGAGCAGCAGCCCCCATTAGAGGTGGGTGATAACAGCCACTGATGACTGAACGGCTCGCTGCGGCTTTCAAGCCTGAAGACGCGCCAAATTGCCATTTGCTTTCATTACTGCGAGCTCGAAATATTCTAGTGCCAGCTTGCTGCAAGACCCCGTGCCATCAAGGGCCACCAAACGATTTCCATGATAGAATTCCCTCTCGCAGAGGCGCAGGGTCCAATTTGAGTCACCCTCCGACAGACACACACATACACACACACACATACACTCTCACACACAGCAGCTACTGAGCTAAGCTTTCCATACGCCCACCTGACCCTGGTTGAGAAATGCTCGCACTGCGGTTCCTCTGTGAGGAAGGGAAGGAGAAGTGAGCACAATGTCTGGTGATTACTCCATCATCAGCGCCCAACTCTGCAGCTGCAGAACTTATCTGATGGTGCATTTCCCTCCCATGTCTTCCAGGGCATTTACCCCTCTGAGATGCCTTCCAGGGCTCCTCCTGCTTCAAGTACAATGGCCTGAACTTCCAGGCCCCCAGTGCTGGCCTGTCCTGGCCTGTCCTCCTGCTCCCCAACTTCACCCTTCTGGACTTGCAAGAGTAGCCCCAGTGGAGGCAGGGATTGTGTCTGTCTTTGCAGCCCCTGGGCACCTGGTGCCTGTCTCAGCACCTGGCACCCTGAGGCTGGGAGAGCAAGGGCTAAGGTCATGAACTGCATGAGGGCTGGGAGCTGCCTGCCACATGCCCCAAAGGGCACTGGGTATGGTGCCTGGGCTCTTCGCACACAGGAGTGCACCTCACACACATACACTCTTAAATCACACACACAGTAACAAACACAAACACACACCACACTCCCCCACACACAGACACACACACACACCATGGTATAAATGAGCATCGGTCCCCCAGGCATCTGGCTGTCCTCTGACAAGCCACATACTTTCACTGCCTCTTTGCCTTTGTTCATGCAGCCCCCCCTACCAAGAACCTATTTCCACAAGTTCTTCTAGAACTCCTGGGGTCCTTTGTGCCCCACTGCTCCTCACTAAACAAATTCTTCAGAGAGCACTGATTTGCCCAAGATCACACAAGGAGTGTGTGGCTGCAGAGCCTGTGTTAGAACCCAGGCTTCGGGGGCCGGGGGTGGGTGGGGTACACTAAGTCCAGCTGCTCCAAAGAGCATTCATGCATTTATTCAGCCAGCCAGGCGTCTGTTTGTTTGTTTTCCCAACAAACATTTATTACGCCCCAGGCAGGCTGCTCGGTGCTGGGGACCCAGCCATGAACAAGGCCAGCACACGAGCCCAGAGAAGCAGACAGATGCTAAACAAGTAATTACAAGCATGATGGATGCCACAAAGGAAAAGCAGAGGGAGCCCTGGAATGGGGACAACAGGGAGATGCCAATGACTCTCATTTATCCAAGGTTTTACAAGAGTCTTGCCCCAAAGGTGGTCTTCCAGCCCCCCATATCAGAATCCCCTGTTTAAAGCCCCCAGGTGAGCTGACTCAGCATCCCTTGGGAAGAGATGTTTCATTTTGTCTTCAACTCACACTTAGGGAAAGGCCTGTGAGATCCAAAGACCACAGCTTTAGACACCTCAGTGAGGGTGGCTGGGGGCCGGTAGGTAAATATTTGCTAATTGCCCACCACATCTTCTCATTGACCTCCTGCTGGGACGCTGAGTAGGTGCAATTAAGGTCCTGTTCACAGATAAGCAAACCAAGGTCTAGAAAAGCCTGATGACCAGTGAGTGTAGAGTGGGGATCAGAACCCAGGCCTGTCAGACTCCAGGTCTCCAGGAAGATCCTTAGAGGTGACCCAGTTCCCAGGTGTCCAGCACACAGCCCTGCTAAATGGGGTTACAGTTAAGCAGAAAACAACCAGCCCCCAATGAGCCCAGTGCTACCATTACAAGGTACCACCTGCCCGTCCCACTAGAGCCTTTCAGTAACATGATGATGAACGTGTCTGACATGACAATGTCCAGCCAGGTACCTCCACTTATTGGGTGTGTGGCTGCAGGCAAGTTGTCTGACCTCCCTAGGCTCCGTTTCCCCATCTGTCAGGTGGGGATAATGGTATTTGTGAGGAGTTTCACCACTCCAGCCTCCTTGCCTTCCCCTGCTTCACTCCAGCCATGCTGGCCTCCTGGCTCTTCCCAAATATGCTAGGGCCTGTCCCTGCTCAGCAGCTTTGCACACGCTGTTCCCTCTGCCTGAATGTTCTTCCTCCACATAGCTACACGTCTCTGCTCAAATGTCACCTTTTCAGAGAGACCATCACTGATCATCCTGGCAGAAATTGCCCCCGCACACCCTATGTCCTTCCTCCTCCTGCTTTACTTTTCTCCCCGGCACCGTCACCAGCTTTCCTCCACCTCCCTGAGTGAGAATAAGTTGCATGCTTTGTTTTGTTCACTATTGTTTCCCCAGCTGAGGCACTTGACTAGGGCCACCCAGAGTTAACAAGCACAGCAGGGCTCAAGCCAGGCCTTCTGTAGACCCCCGGCAGCCCGCTAGAGGTGCCCACCTCCAATGTGAGGGGCTGGCTCTGCGCGTTCTGCCCCAAGCCTGGCAGACAGCGAGGCATAGTCAGAGCTTGTCCATGGCTGTGCAAACCTGCTGCAAGTAGACGATTGCTCATAACCCAGCACCCACAGCAAAGGCTTTGGAGAGAGGGGAAGTGAATTCCCCTGGGCCTCCTCTCTGAGCCCTAGAACTGGCAGGCAATGGCAAATCAGATCTAGTCTTGGCAGGAGCCTGCCAGGGGCTCAGTGCCAAGGGCCAGGACCCTGCCAACCTCCCTCCCCTAAACAGCAACCAATTGTCCCAGTGGCGCCCAAGTTTCCTGAAGACCTCCCAGCAGCCGCTCTTTCACAGGGACACCCGCTCTCAAAGGAGCCGGCAGCCTGGCTGCTTCCGGGCACGACCACTAACAGGAGGCTGGGCAGGCATGGTGGTCCCGGCCCTGGGACTTCCGAGCTGGGAACTCACAGCCTGGTGCACAGCAAGGAGCAGGCGAGGACAGATCCTGGGGGCAGGCCAGTCCTCTGGGCATTTGTATGCAGGTGCGGTCTCCTGAACACGAGCTGGAATCCATCAAGAGAAAATAAAACACTCAGAGAGAGCAGCCATCAGAAGACAAACTGCCACAGGGCAAAGGTGGCGGCCACCTTTGCCTGCCAGGTGCTCGGCACGTCTCAGGCCCGCTCCAAATGGAGATAGATCCAACCCCTCACGATGGCAGCTATAGCACCGCAGCTTCTTAGAAAGGAATCGGCTCAGAAAGGGCAAGAGAGATGTGAACCCAGTTTCTGGCAGGGCCTTAACTCTGGCACACCCTGAACCTCCCTTGGTGGGGTGAGGAGGGGTCGGACACCAGGAACCATGTTTCCATAACAGAGTCTCACTAATGCCCTCAGAGCAGTGGGTCACATCCAGCTGTAGACCTCTGCAAAGAGTGAGATGTGGGGCACTTTCCCAAAAGAATATTCCCGGTCCCAGCCCAGACCTGCTGGGGTTGGCTTACCTGCCTTTTTCACGTGATCCCAGTTGATTCTGAAGCATGCCTGGGTGTAAGAACCACTGGCTTAGAGACAATTCTGATGTAGACAGAGACAGCTCTTCATTTGTCGAGTGAATAGACCCTCCAAAGAGCTGCCTATGTGGATCTGGACGTGATAATGAAAATGACGGTTTACTGAGCATTTGCTGTGTGCTCCATCCTCTCCTAAGTGCTTTGCCCTCATGTCATCCTCAGCACAACTCCATAGAGGAAGTAATATTATTTTCCCCATGTTAGAGGTGAGAAAACTGAGGTATGGGGTGTTTACGTTCCCTTTTACAACATTACACAAAAAATAGCAGAGCCAGGATTTGAATCCAGGTGAAGGAGGCTCCAGAGCCTACCCTGCTACCCGACCCTGTCCTGGAGCCCAACAGTCTAGTGGGAGAGGAAGAAGCATGGAGAGCAGAGGTCCTCCAACTGCGGCCCGCGGGCCACATGCGGCGGTGTGATTGTATTTGTTCCCTTTTGTTTTTTTACTTCAAAATAAGATATGTGCAGTGTGCATAGGAATTTGTTCATAGTTTGTTTGTTTTTTTAACTATAGTCCGGCCCTCCAATGGTCTGAGGGACAGTGAATTAGCCCCCTGTTTAAAAAGTTTGAGGACGCCTGGTGTATAGGGTGTAAAATTCACAGGAACACGGACTAAGGAAGGGGCACGCGTGGGCTGGGGAAGCACAGGGGAGGGCCTCCTACCCCGCTAAACGGTGCTTTTTGGAAAAGCCTTCTTAGTGGGGGCCTTTGAGGGTTGGGCTCTGACAGATGACAAGGAGTTTACTGGGCAGATGTGGGGGGATTGGTGCTCTTAGCAGAGGGGAGTGAATGTACAAAGATGCAGCGTATGTTTAAAGGAATGCTGTGGGACAGCCACATGAGGGTGGGGGAGAGCTTGGTGACTTAGAGGCCTTAACGAAGTCCCAGCCAAGGAGCTAGACTGCACCCAGGATGGCAGAGGTTTCACTGAAGGGTGCGGGACAGAGTCACTGTGTTGGGCAGGGCTGGATTGAAGAGGAGAGATGGAGGCAGGTGGAGCAGAGCTGGGGCTGCAGCAGCGAGGAACACGGTGAAACAGACCAGACAGGTGTGGAGCAGGGCGACCGAGAGAAGGGAGAGGGAGGCAGGAAAGGGGGTTTGTGAAAATTCTGGAAACTGGGAAGACACATGTACTCAGGAACGGGGAGAGACAGGGAGTCCCTTTATAGGTACACTGAGGGGAACCCATGTGGCATCCAGGAAGAAATCAGAGATAGGTAGGTAGGAGTCACTGGGCAGGTGGACCACTTCCAGTCTAGAGCTGGGTGAGGTCACCTGGGAGGGGGAAGTGGGGGCAGCCAGTCTCTCAAGTCCCACCACCCAGCTGTTGTCCATAGCAGGTGCCCACCCCATCCTGTGTACTGCCATGGCAGTGCTCCTCTTCACAGTCCCAGGGTGGTGGGGGGCATGGGGAGGCATCTGCCCTTCAAGCACCTGCCAGGTGCCCTATACATGTTTGAGGCAATAAATGTGAACTAGGCCAGATGTGTTGTGGTGCTAAGGGCTCCCAGGACAGAGTTTCTAAGAGGCAAACTTTGGGAGTTCTCCTAGCCCCCGGCCCCACCCCACACTCACACATCCACCTTACCATAGTGTGGCTGTGAGCAAGTTGCCACCCTCTCCATCTTCATCTGTAAATAGAACTGCTAATATGGAGCTGTCAGAGAAATTGGATCTAAATGGGACCACACAGACAAAGCCCTAGGAAGAGGAAGGGGATTGGGGCAAGGTCTAGGGTGCAGGTCCAGACACCCCTAGACCTCTACTTGAGGAACACGGTAGCCTTTGTGTGATTTCCATCTCTGAGTCTGCCCAATGAGGATCAGAATTGCCTGTGATTACGTGAAGATTAAATATGCAAAATGCCTGTATACAGTGGGCATCGCTGGCCAAACGCTGTGAGATTGGTGCCACGCCCCTCTCCACTCAGCCAGGCACCTCTGACCCCTCCTTCCAGGGCCCCAGCCCTGCAGGGACTGCTTGGCATGTGTGTGCCTGGCTGTTGCCCCAACCTCCTCGGCTGCAGCCTGGAACGGGAAGCCTGTGGGCTGGGTCACAGGGAGAGCTAAGCTGTAGAGCCAGTGCTGGCAAGGAAAGGTATTTGCATCAGATAATGGGTAAAGTATCTTGTTATTCCATTAACTGGTGTAGCAACTGCTGTGGCAAGAGTGAGAATTGGAAACCCACAAGTTGAGCAGGTGATGAGAGTGCTGACCACTAGCCAGCCCGGGGACTTCCCATGGGCACCACAACCTTGACAGGAGCTGCAGGGAGGGGGCTGGGGGGTATCTTTGGGCAGAGGGGTGTGGGAAAGGCTGGGCCTCAGCCTAGGTGCTCGGCCCCAAACCTCAAGGCAGGGCAAAATCCAGATAGCTCATCCCTGGTACCACCAGCTCCAGCAGCTCCCCTTCCCCACCCCTGACTGAGCACCGCCAAGTTCCAGGGACACAGGATTCAGCCTCCTAAACAAAACCAAAGGTGCTGAAGGCAGTGGAAGGGATTTGAATCCTGATGTGGAATCCTTACCACCTTTTGGGATGGCAAGTTGTTCAGGCACTTTGCCTGCTAGGGCTCCTATGAAATGAGATAACACTACTGTATCTCCTCCACCAAGGCCATGTTCTCAGCCCTTTGATAGGTCTCATGGAGTCCCAGGCACTTTCTAGGAACTGGGGACCCAGCAGGTAATAACACCAACTAAGTCCTATGGATGAAGTTTGCATTCCATTGGCGGTGGGGGAGGGGAGGGGACACATATAAATAAGAAAAACACTTGAAGTGATAAATGCTATAAAATTTGGAAACATAAATAAATAAATAAATAAATAAAATTTGGAAACAGGTTAACGAGGGCCTGGGAGGAGGGGTGCTCAGAGAGTGATGGGGGAAGGCCACCCTGCAGGGGGACCCTGGAACTAAGGCCCAGGTAACATCAGCAGTCATGGGAGGGCCCTGGGTTGGACCGGAGGGGCACATTGTAGGAGAGAAGGGAGGGCCCGGCTGTGTTGAGAAGTGAGGCTGTAGGATTTGGTTTGACTGGAAGCACCATGGCAGCCCCTGGACATTCAAAACAGGGGAACTGTTTCAAAGGGCTCCTGCTTCAGGCAGGGTATGGGTTGCAGGGTCAGAGTGGTTCAAGGGAGCTGAAAGAATGCCAGTACAGCCAAGGGCAAGACACCAGATAGTGGCTGGTGGGCCCAGTGCAGGGGGAAGCTGGGACCAGGCCACAGACAGGACTGGGTTTTAAAGGTACTGTCAATAGGCCCTAAGAAAGATGAGCAGGTGAGGAGAAGGGATGGGACAAGGATGACAAGGACTGTCTGCGATTGTGTATGTTGGTGGAGGGTTTATCTAGCATGGCACCTTGCACAGAGTAAGTGCCTAGTAAACACTGCTGACTGTAGAAGCAGAGTGTTCTGTACCAAACACAGCCTTTGGAAGGGACTGGCCCTGCATATCACTCAGAGCAGCATTCTGGTCTCATATTCCCAGGCAGGGCCCAGATGACCTCCAAGAGGAGAACAGGAAGGGGTCAGGCAGTCAACATTGGCCAACATGTGCAGTGACAGCAGGAACACCAGACGGGGACTCACCCAAGGTCACCAGGCTTGGTAGGGGCAGAGTGAAAACCGGAAACCCTGTGAATTCCCCTCCGGGATCTGAAGTCTGAGATTCCGAGGCATGAATCCCAGCAGCACCTTCCTCCAGCAACCACTGAGAAACTGGCTCTGAAGTCTGTTTCCTGACCCCCTCTGTATCCTGGGTTTCAGTAGCAGAGTCCAGCCTCAGAGCCTTTGTCCTGATGTTACCTCTTCCTGAACCTTCCCAGGACTGCTGCACGACACTGGCCCCACTCCATCCTCTCGCTCCAGCAGTCCTACAGAGGTCAGCCTTCAGAGCTGACCCAGGCCTCCCTGGGCCTGTAGGTTTTCCCAGAGCTGGTCAGCTGCTTGGACCATCCCCAGAGTTGGGTCATTCCCACTGCCTTATCTCTTTCCATAGTGACTTGAAGGACTCTCCAGCCTCCTGCCAGGAGAGGCTGGCATGGCCGCTAGAGCTCCACTCCATGGCACCACAGGCCCCTGTGGAAACTGGCCCTGGCTCCTGGTGGCCAATCCACACAGGAAGAACCACCTTTCCTGCTGGGACACAGCCCAGGTGGAATCCCCCTTTCTTCCTCCCAAACCAATTCGGATATGAGTCAGGGAAATTCTCGTTAACAATTTTCCCCTCTTCTTCCCACCCTGCCACCAGGGCAAGAGTGGGCACAATCCCACGTGGCAGGGAAGGAGAGGTAGAGCCAGTGGGAGCCAGTGCCCAACCTGTCTCTTGCCCGGTAAGGTTGCCCAGGAGCCACACGCCAGCAGGCTTTCCTCCTCCAGTCTCTGAGGGCCTGGCCCTATGCTGGCCCAGACTCAGTATGCAGGCTTTACACTTAACCCCAAGCAGACCCTGCCTCATTGGGGGCCAAGTTCAGACAAGAGGCAATCAGGGGCTTAAGTGGCTGCCAGAGAAGGCCAGCCGCCTGGTTATTAAATATTAAGTGGCAAGAGCCTAGAAACGTATAATTGCAAATGAGACTCTGAAGCAGATGTTGCCAGCAGCTTGGACCAGCACTCACAGTTGGGACCAACAGGGGATTTCAAGTCACTGAGCCAGGCTGCTGGCATATGCCCTGCATTGACTGGGCACCCAATGGGTGTCAGACCCTGAACTGGACCCTGCCGGAAGAACGATCGATCAGACATGGTTCCAGCTTCAAGGGGTTCTCCTCAGTAAAGAAAACAGTCAAAGTATGCAAAGACTCCTCACTGTAGGTAATCCTAGGGGTGGTGTGGGCCCCAGGGAAATTCCTGGAAGTGGTTGAGGAATTGAAGGTTCAGAGGGGAAATGAGCTGACTTTGAAGGATACATTGAATCAGTCAGTCATTCAACCAACATTTTTTCAATACCTACTGTGTGCCAAGCAGTGTAGATTCTGGGAAATGAAGTATTAAATAAATCAAATTCTTTTCCTTTGGCATTTATAATAAAGAGAGAGAGCTTGCATTCCACGGATGAACTGGGTTTGTACCATGAAAAAGAGGCAAAGAAGAAAAAGCCCACAGGAAGATTTGGAAGCATGAAGAAGTAGATACAAGGTGTGTAGGGAGTTCGGTGTGGCTGGCATTCGTGGGAGGTGGAAAGGATGGGGTGGCTAGTAGCCTGAGCCTGAAAAGCTGCCAAGTTAAAGAGTTTGAGTGAGTCCTGGAGGATTTCAAAGAACAGTGGAGTTATCTCCCTCAGGGACAGTCCATGGCTCCCAGCATCCCTGAGATAGGACATAGTCTGGTCTTTTAAGCTGCCGTCCTGAGACAGAGTAAGAGGAAGGAGACGCCCTAGTAAAAATCATGGTGAACAGGACTGCCTGGCTAGCCACCCGGCCCCACCCCAGGGTGGTTTCATGAGCTCTCACTGCTAGCGGATCTCAGAAGAGCTGAACCCGCTGCCCCTTTACTCTCCTCACACCTGCAGCCTGCTAAGCCAGCTCCTCACTGCTGAAAACATATCCTGGGAACATAGGCGCCTTTGTCTTTGCCAGGAATTCAGCCCCAGCAGAAGGTGGTGCAGGAGTAATATGAGACCCTAGGCCATTCAGCCAACAAGTCCTTGCCCAGCAAGGGAGTGAGGAAAGATTCCAGTTCAATATTCCTTAGAATGTTCCAGCTGGCCGGACCTCTCTCTCTTCTACCCTTCCCAAAGCCAGGGGGAATGAACGAGACAAATTTTCAAGGTCATTTTCTGGCCATCGATATGTGATACTATGTGAAGAAAGGTGAGAAAAGGGAGAAGGAAGAGAAGAACTGCCTTTGAAGATGTTAAGATACCAGAAAGGTTAGGACTTGAACATGGTTCTAAGATGCTGAAACTGCATTAGGCTGAATTTCTGAAATTCTGTACATCTAAGATTGTAAGATTCTAGGCTCCTATGATTCTAAGACTCTAACTTGATTAGGGGTAGGAACACATCACAGCCGTCACATCTTCTTAATAAAATTTGTGCCTCTGGAGAGAACCCCACACCCATAACTCCAAAGCCAAGCAGGCTAGTTTTCCCCCCTCTGCCTTTAAATTGTCTTCTTGCTCCTCCGTGTCTGCTCATCTGCACACCCCCCTCCACAGTCCCTCCTCCAAGCCTGGCAGCCACACATTTGCCATCTGCATATAACCCAGTGATTAGCACAGCCGAGCAGGAGAGGAGGGTGTGGAACCGCGCTGCCTGCCAGTCAGACGGCCTTAAGTAGACCAGGCAGCAGGCCGTCACCCCAGCTCCCCGAAAGAGCTGAGCAGGGGAGGGGAGACACACTCCTGCAGACTCCGACTCACACACTGTGAGACACACAAAGGAGGGCCCCAGGCACTCAGACGCACAAAGACACAGAGACATGCACACCACACAAAGACTCTGCAGACAGCAGATACCCACACGTGTGCAGCCCTCACACGCAGAGACCAGCACACAGCCCCACAGTGACGCATGCCCGGACACACACACACGCAAAACCACAGAGGAAGACATGCACAGCACACACGGATATTTGCAGTGCAACATAGACACAAACATACACCTACGCCCATAGAGACACAGCAAAACACACGGTGTATGGGTGCGCGCACGCATACCAACACATGCAAACAAACCCAAACAAATAGATACGGATAGACCAGCACACTCCCTTGGGGATAACAGTGCTGAATTGCTAACACACCCTCCAAACCACAGCTGTCAGAGAGTCCTTGTCATTCTCATCACCCTCTTCCATTCATTCACAGGTTAGGACCTACCAGGCACACAGCCTGGCAGTGGGCCTCCACGACACCCCAGGGCTGTGACACTGACCTCCACCAGGCGAGCCTTGGGAGCTCAGAGGTAGTGAGAACACAGATAGGCACCAGGTTCAGGAAGCCACTCCCAGAGCTGTACAAAACGGATTGCCCGGGCAGGTAGTGAGCTCCCCATCACTGGAGGTAATCTAGTGCAACCAAGGCCTTTGTGCATTGGATAAGAGAGTGGGTGCTTCCAGCCCTTACGTCCTTTCTATCAGTTTCCCTGGGCTTCAATATAGTAGTCTTCACAATTGTTTCTATCACATTACCTATTAGTAAAAACCTTTTAAACATGCACCCCCAATGTATGTATATTTTTTACTCACAAAAGTATTACATATTTCTTCGCCTAATATGTTATGTACTTGATAGAACATACCCCAAAATATAATAACTTGAAATAATGATATAAAAATATATAGATTACTAACTTAAAGGACAGGTGGAATTGAAGGGTAAGTGATGCAGCATTTATTGAGTACCTCCTGCGTGCCAGACTTTTTATATATATTATTCCATTTGACTCTTCAAAGTAGCCCTGTAACGAGACTATCCATTTGACAGATGAGAAATTAAATAGCAGATAGGCAAAGTCCTTTACCTACAGTCACACACCTGTAGCTGGCAGGAGAGAGGCTGAGGCTTGCATGGAGTTGAGAATGACCCTTTGGGTTCTGCAGGCAGCAGTTGCAAGGCTGGGAGGTGGAGGGGGCTTCACAATCTGGTAAGAGCCCTGAATGACAGCCTTGAAGCTGAGCAGTGGGCACAGGTGAGCTAGACACAGCTGTTTCTTTCCTTTAAATCTCACCGTCAGAGTGTAGCCCAGAGAACAGCAACTTCAGCCTCCCCTGGAAGTTTATGAGACTTGCACAATGTCAGCCCTGCTCCATTCCAGACCTGCTAAGTCAGAGTCTGCACTTAACAAGATTAAAGTTTGAGAGGCTCTGAATTACTTAAATTCACCTGGACTGTGACCGTATCCCATGGAGAAGCTGGGAAATGAGCCCAGCCTTGGTCATTCTCTGGGCTCCCTCCTCTCCATAGCCTGCCCAGTTCTAGGGCCTTAGAGTCCCAGAGCATTTGAAGTGGCTTTCAGGAATCTGTCCACACCATTTCCCGACCAGCAGTGGCTCCCATACTGCTCTGAGTAAAAGCCGAAGGCCCCCCTCTAGCCTGGGAGGCCCTGCGGACTGGACCCTGTCCCTCTCCTCCTTACATCCTCTCTTCCCCCCAGCTCCTCCTGTTCTGGTTTCCTGGCTGCCCTTAAACTTGTGCCCCAGGGTCTTTGCACTGGCTGTTCCTCTCACCTAGTGTCTCAACAGCTCTCCCTAAGCAAAACCTTCAATGAATAGAACAGCAACCCCCAACTCATATAATCATCTTTCCACCCCCACCCCACCCCCCACTAAGAAGTGAATGCCTTGAGGGCAGGCACTGTGACTGTCTCATTCCCAGCACCCAGCACAGCCCCTGGTGCTCAAGAAACTTCGCTGTACTGACTGAGGGAGGCCATGCCACTGTTCCACCCGAGGGGTCAGCAGCACTGTGTGCCTTTGGGGCCCAGAGGCTCCAGTTCTGCTGAGCTGAGGCCTTCACCTGCCAGCCTGACACCTTCCAGTTCCTGCAATGTAGTCTCCCTTCCCCTCCCCCCCAGCCTACCACAGTCCTCTGGGATTCTCCTCAACATTGGACTTCACTAAGGGGGTCTGAAATTTGGGCTGTCTTCCGCCTAAATCGCAGCAGCACCTATTTACTAAGGGCCAAAGAAACTGTAAGAGGACAAACATAGGCTAGTATTTGTTAAGTTGGCCTGTCCTGTCTATAGGCAGTGAGAACTCAGGGCGCGCATTTACCCCTCTGTGCCTCAGTCTTACTTACTTACTTACTCACAGTTACTACCTTTTTTACTCAAGAGAGAATGAGACTTTGGTGAGACAGGAAACTATAATGGTGGCATTTCAGGCATGAACCAGCCAGTGTTGTAGGCACTGGGAAAGAGAGCAGCAAGGAGGAAGTGGGAGTAAGAAGGGGGAACTGAGGAATTTGGTGTCAAGAGATCCAGGTTCACGGCCTTGCTTTGCTACTAATCCAATATGTTGCCCAGGCAGAACCTCTGTTTGCTCATATGTAAAATGGGTATATTGTGCTATGAAGCTGCTCCCATAAGGTAACTGGCCAAAGGGCTCCAAAAACAAACCCTGGGGGGATTTCCCAGCCCACCTCCCTCCTTGTTCCAGTGGAGTGGCAACACGGAGGCCATGCTACCCAGAGAGGCCGCCACAGAGAAAGTGATGTGTGTTGTTTGGGCTTTCCCTGAGAGCCAAGCCAGTTCCTGTCCAGGCATGGACACTTCCTCTTGGGAACAGGAATGAAGCCAAATGGAGTCTTGGCCTCCCTTCCTGGGAAGGCAGCTGGGAGTTCAACAAGGACACCTGCTCCTGGAGGAAAGCCTGGCCAAGCCTGGCCCTCGGGTGGAGAAGTCTGTATCCTTGGCGAGCTACAAGTGCCCTTATAGACGGAGTTGCCTTTTGCTTTCTCCTGGGCTCCTTCTTTCGCTCTGTCAGTAACTATTTTCTGAGGCCCCACTGTGTGCGGGCATAGCTCTGGGTTCTGGGAGACAGAGGCAAAGGCCCCACCTGGAGCTCAAAGTGGAGTGAGAGAGTGCCACAGCAACCAATGGGTACATAACATTTACATGCTATGTGTGTAAGAACTACACACACTGTCAAGAAAAACAAGATGGAGTGGCCAGGTGTGGTGGCTCACACCTGTAACCCTAGCATTGTGGCAGGCCAAGGCAGGTGGATCGCCTGAGCTCAGGAGTTCGAGACCAGCCTGAGCAAGAGTGAGACGCCATCCGGGTATGGTGGCACAGGTCTGTAGTCCCAGCTACTCAGAAGTCTCAGGCAAAAGGATCACTTGAGCCCAAGAGTTTGAGGTTGCTTTGAGCTATGATATGCCATAGCAATCTCCACAGGGCAAACAATGAAAAAATTAAAATTAAAAACAATAAAATGGAGCCATGGCATAGGAAGCAATGGGACAATTTCAGCTAGAGTAGTCAGGACAGATTTCTCTGAGGAGGTGACATCTGAGCAGAGACCCAAAGGAAGCATCAGAGCTAGTGAGAGGCAGCTAGTTGGGGAAGAGGTCCAGACACTGGCAGTAGCAGGTGCAAAGGCCCTGAGGTGAGCGCCTGCCTGCTGGACTTATTCGAGGAATACTGAGAAGGTGAGTGTGGCTGGAATGGAGAGAGCAAGGGGGATTGTGGGAGGAGGCCAGGTAAGTGAGGGTGGGAGTGGGGAGAGCACATGGGACCTTGTAGGCTACATTGAACATTTCAGATTTTATTCCAAGAGGATATGGGAAGGCTAGTGGGAGGTTTTGGTGGAAGGAACGACAAGGTAGAGAGTCCACAAGTGAGGAGGGGACTGCACTAATCCAGGTGAGAAGAGAAGGTGCTGGGACCAGAATATGGTACAGGTGGAAGGAGCGGCCAGATTCTGGATGTTTCAAAGGTAGAGCCAAAATGATTGGCTGATAGGACTGTGCTCGAGGAAGAAAAGAAAGAGATGAACCAACGAGGGCATCCTGGCACATTACTTGAGAAACGGAGGTGGAGAAGATGGGACAAGAACAAGCATCTTTCTCAGCTGCCAGTTGCTGATAGTCTTCCTCCCTCTCCCCCCTTTTAATCCATTACTCCTGCCCTTGATCTGTTTTCTAATGGGAAACTGAGGCTGAGACCCACCCAAGATCACTTAGCTAGTGAGTGGCAGAGCCTGGAATTGAGTGGACATCTCTTGGTGGCTGAGCTATAACTGTCCCATCCAAACCAGACAGTTAGAGTCATCTGTTCATTCATTGCCTCATTCATTAGATCCTTGTGTGCCTATAACTTACCAGCTGGGCTGGTGCTGGTCACCACATAAAGACCTGGAAACCATAGAGCCAGCACCTCAGTGGGCACTGTGGGGCATCCAAGCTCACAGCGAAGTAGAAGTCAGAATGTGCAGAGGTCAGGAGCAGGGGCTGGAGAATGACAGCCTGTGGACAAGCACTTAAGTTCTCTGAGTCTCAGTTTTCTTATCTGTGCAATGGGGATAAGAATAATGTCCACGTAAGAGAGTCACAGTGAGGAGTCACGAGAAAATCCACTAAAACCCTTCAGGGCTGGGGCTTAGCAAGTACTCCCACATTTTATTAATAGCTGCGATTAGTATTATCAGGCAGAATCAGCACTCAAACCCAAGGCTCTCAATGCAGGCTGAGGCAGTCAGCTCTCTGCCTTAGCATCACCATCCAGTAGGGGACCCGCTCCCAGAGGTGTTGGGGGAGGCTCAGCTCAGCACAGCTGGGCTCAGCTCTGGGAGGAGCCAGATCCTCAGAGCCAGAGAACAGTGCTGAGGGCCTGACAGTGTGGTCCCGCCCCTAAGGAGCTCAGGCGAGCTGCCTGCTGCCTGCCAAGCTGCTTAGTCTCTGACTTCCCCAGGAAAACACTAATTACAGTAAGACTCCCCCAAGCTCTGGCCCTGGGATCTGTCACGGCCCTTCAGCTTTAGAAGGCTGGCTGCAGCCTCTGAGCAGGTGCTATCCTACCCTCTGCCTTCTTACCCAGACAGGAAGCAAAGCAATTGACATAACCAACAACAGGGAAGCTGGGGCTGGGCTTACATATGATTCCCACCTTGGACTGAAGGCAATGCATTCAGTGGTTCTCAAAGTGTGATCCCTGGACCAGCAGGGTCAGCATCACCTGGGACCTCGTTAGAATTGCAAATGCTCTGAATTACCCAAGACCCACTGAATCAGACACTCTTGGGGCAGGGCCCTGGGACACTCTGGGGCCCAGCTCTGGGACCCTCCAGGCAATGTTTATACCCACTCAAGTTGGAGTAACACAGCTCTGATTACTGTACAGCTGTGGTGGAAGGGAGGGGTCTACGGGGAAGTGATTATAAAGTATGGTAGGCTGCAGCACAGGCTCAGAGAGTCCTGCTTTCAAATCCATCCTCTTCAGATTCCTTCCTGTGATCTTGAGCAGATCACCTTATTTATTTAATACATATTATCAGCAGCCCACTGTTCATTGTTGAAGGCCCTAGGGCTACAGCTCTGGGAAAAAAACAATGGTGATAGCCAACATCTTTACATACATTAATTCATTTAATCCTTACAAGAAACCTTTCAGGTATAGTCCTATCATTACCCCAATCTGGGCGAATGAGGCATTCAGATCATCAGAGTAAGCTGCCCCATTGACAGTGCTGGATTTTGAGGTGTTGGGCTGGACTGGCCTGGACAAAATACAATATAGACTCACAATACTGGCCAGTCTCGATGCATGCTATGAAGTCAAAGTAGGGAAGAGGATAGGGCATACTGGGGCAGGGGTGGAGGTGGCTATTCCCACCGGGCAGTCTGGCATGTAAGCAAAGGCCTCTCAGAGTCTCAGCTTTCTCACCTGTAAAGTTAGAGAATTACTGGCACCCCCTCCCAAGTGAGATATGAATATGTCACAGGAACACCCTGTAAAGCATTGAAGATGCTGAACAAATGCTAGCTGGTTTTTTGTTTTGTTTTGTTGAACCTGAGTTCAAATCCTGACTGGTTCAGCCATCCACCAGCTGTGTGTCTTGGATAGGTCTCTCCATCCCTCAGTGAGCCTCAGTTTCCATTGCTATAAAATGGGAATGACAACAGTCACCCCCAAGAGAGGGGTTATTGTGAGCCTTGGAGGGAACCTACATAAGGGTCAGAGGACATGCCAGGGCTGAGTGAGGTCACTCCCATCTCCCACCCCACTGTCCCTCCAGCCTTGTCAGCAGCTGCTCTCAGGGCAGTTGGTTCCCTGGTCCAGGCTGCCCAGGAGTCCATGCTGTTTTTATTTTTATTGTTCTGGCTTCACAGCTGAGGCTTCTAACTCCAAACGGCTCTTCTTGCCCAGAAAAATAGGTCGTTGGCAGCTCCAGTCTCCTGACAGGCCCCACACAAAGGCAGCCTGGCGGGCCTGCCTGCTGACGCCAGCCCAGGGTTCCGGGAGCAGAGCGTGGGCAGGGCTGAAGCTGGGCAGAGCTGAGGCCATGCAGGTGCCATTGCTCCCCAGAAGAGTGGCCCTGGTCAAGTCTCATTCTGTTCCTGGGCCTGCTTCCTTACCTGTAGGAACCCAGTGGAGTTGCTGAGGCTTCAGTGAGATGATGAATATCAAGGGGCCTGGCAAACACCAGGGCGCCATCTCCCCTCTTGCAGAAGTAAAACTCCAGATGGGTCCCTGACGTGGCTGCTTTCACATCTGTGCCACCACTGACCCGTCGTATCAGGGTTGTCCCTGTTATCCCTGTTTCACAGATGAAAAGAATGAAGCTCCCCAATTTTTTCCCCCAGGTTGCATAAGTCAAATTGGCAAAGTCTCAGCTTTGAAGGTCCCGATCCTCCTCACCTTGTGCTCACTCTAGTCTTCTTTCCAGCAGACCCTGGACGACAGGCAAGGTGTCTGATCTGACATACATGAAAGGACTCCTTGGACTGCTGAGTGAGGGGTGACAGGAGGAACAAGGTGGCAATAGGGCACCCAGGTCAGAGAGGTGGAGCTGTGCTGGTAGATTGCCCTCCAGGAGGAACAGGGGGGAGCAAATGCAGGGATGGCACTGCCTCTGGCTTCCCATCTTCCCTCCTGAGACCTTCCCTGATCTGATTTGAAAATTGCATCCAGCCCTCTCATTTGAACTCTGGGCCCCTTCCCTGCTTTATCAACCTATGGCACCTATCTCCATCTGACAGACTAAATACTTGACTTACAGATTTGTTTCTCCCCCATTAGAATGTCACCTCTTTGAAGGCAGGGATTTTTTTTTTTGTAACTGCAGTACCCCCAGTGCCTGGTAGGTACACAGGTGAATGAATGATGTATGTATCTATGTATGTATGAAGGCAGTTCTATTTCAGTCTAGGGCATCCCCAACCACCTGCTATGGGTGTGGCTGATTTACCTGAGTTATCTGCCATGATCTATGTGACCTCAGGCAAGTTGTCCCCTGCCTCAGTCTGCCCATCTGCCCATTGGTCTCAGTGACCTCTCAGCCTTGAGGTTGACCAAGGGTGATTTTTTTATGTGGACAGAGAACCAGGCTCAGGGCCTCCTTCTGGTACAGAAAGAAAGATGAAAAAGGCCGTGTTGGGAAGCCCTGCTGAGCGCCTTTGCCAAAGGTGCTATATATAAATAGCAGGTGGTTCAATTATTATCCTTCCCTAATCCCCAGTTTCCTAATCCTGGGGAGGTTTGTGTGTGTGTTTCTTAGGGAATGGTGGGTCTTCTGGAAGCCCAGGGAAGGAGCCTGCTGTTTCTCTGACTTCATCAGCAGCCCCTGCCCTACTCCTACCCCAGATGGATTTCCCAGGAGCCTCATTGGTCACCTTCATGGTCCAGGCCAGATAGAGCCTGAGGAGTTGAAGACTTGCCCTGCACCTCACCTCAGATGCTAGGATGAGTCCAGAGCACTGTCCTTCCTCACTGGTGCCCAATTCCACGTTTTGCTCTCTCCAGCCCACTCTCTACCCTCAGTGTGGCCCTTCTAGCACATAAATTTGACCACAGCCCTCCCCTGCTGAAAACCCTCCAGTGGTTTCCCATCTACAGAATAAATGCAGATAAACCTAGGCCTTTAAGGCCACCCAGCTGCCAGCTGGACTATCTTTCCCCCTCCTGCGCTTTCTTCTCCAGCCAAGCTGGTCTTGGGGCCTTTATCTAGTCTCTCTTCCTAGAATATCTTTCTCCCCAAATCTTCACTTTGCTGTCCCTCTCTTCACGTGACTCAGATCCCTGCTTCTTAGGGAGGCCTTACCTGGCCCCCGTATTTAAGTGCACTCACCTGAGTTCAGCCTTGAGTTGCTCACTAATTATTTCTACTTGCTTATGTATCTGTCTCCCCTACTTCAGGGACAAGGATCTAGTGTGGGTCACTGTGGTGCTCTCCCCTATCCAAAGAAATAAAATTCTCTTGCACTGCAAATGCTGTCTAGAAACCTATGAGTTCCAGGGACAGTTAGCAGATACTTCACTTATTTCTCATATGCTTATTGTGCACTTGGTATGTGCTCGGCTCTTTTTCAAGTGTTGTACAAATAATTCAAAATAACAATAACAAATAACAATAGCCTTTATGTTTCCCTCATTTCAGATGTGTAAGCTGAGGCACATAAGACATAGGTATTTGACAAGTACAACACAGCACGCCACAGGTGGCAGAAAGATTTGAACCCAGAGAGTATGGTCCATGCTTGAAAGAGCTCCGTGTTGCCTGCCTCCATCTAAGCACTCCATCTAAGCACCACAGCATGATCAGGCATTTGACCACAAGACTAGGGTGGGGGTTGGGAGTCACCTCACACAGGCCTTTAGCTTGGGAATTGGGAGTTCAAATCTTATTCCCAGGTCTTGCTGTGTGGCCTTGGGTGAGTCTACTCCCTCTCTGGGCCTCAGCTCCCAGGGCTGGGCTTTCTGCCACCTTGCCTCATTTATATCCTCTTAACTGCCATCATGTGAAGCAAAATTGGTCATCTCGAGCTTATTTCCAACTCAAAATCCTCCAATTAGCAAAGAGTCTTGAACTCCTTTCTCCTCAAAGTGCCAAGCCTTCTTTTGCCAGATGACCACAGCACTTCTCTTTCCATCACCGACCTGGCTGCTACTGGGGACACAGTGTTCCCTCAGACAAGGAGCATGGTTGCTTTTTCCAAGGGGGGCTTCTGTTCTCTCCAACTCCAGGCCTCTTGCCCAGGGCATCCTGTCCCCTCACCTTCCCACTGCCTGTCATTTTCCTGGAGCCCAGGCCTCAAGTCGCTGGCCCCCACACCCCTCCCTGGGCCTTCCCTACCCCCTGTATGTGCCCTCTGAGGCAAAGAGGAACCAGGCCAGAGAGCTGCCACTTCCCCGGAAGGCCCCTGGCCCTTCTCAGGGACAGCCCCCATCCCGCTCCCTCTCCTCCCTGCGCCTCTTTTCCAGGCAGTACTGAAGTCCTTCCTACACACACGCTATTTTTGTACCATCACTCTCTTCCTCTCCCCTTCCCCCTACATTCACTTACTTCCTGCTTTTCCTTCACCTCGACCCAGCCCTGAAAGAATCGGGCCCCTCTGGCCCGCACCCCCACCCCTCCAGAGAGGGGCATTCAGCTTTGGGGCTCTGGGGCAGGGCCACTCGGGGAGGGGCAAAAGGCAGACACTCCGCCACCCCCGCCGCTCACGCCCCCACTCTTGCAGCCTCCAGCCTCTGGCCCCCGGGAAGCTGGACTAACCGCGGCCGGCGTCTGGAGGCGAGGGGAGGTCGGCCGCAATTTCCCCGGTCCACCTTAAGAGGACGATGTAGCCAGCTCGCGGCGCTGACCTTAGAAAAACAAGTTTGCGCAAAGTGGAGCTAGGGGCCCGGCCTCTGGGCAGCCCCCGGGGCACTTCCAGTGCCTTCCAGCCCTCGCGGGCGGCGCAGGTCCGAGCTCGGCGGGGAGCGGAAGGGGCAGAGGGCGCCGGGTCGGGGCCGGGGGCGAGCCGCGCGGGCTTCTGAACTGGCCCGCTGTGGGAGCCAGAGGCTGTCCGGTCCCGAGCCCGAGCGGGCTGCGGCGGCTCGCTGGGCCGCCTCCCGAGGCTGCGGCTGGGGGCCCGCGCGGGGGCGCCAGGTTGGGCGCGGGCGCGGGGGGCGACGCTGCCTTCCCCGGCCCGGCGCGCGGCGCGCAGCCCTCGCTCCTTCTCCCGGGGCGCGCTGCTTGGGGGCGCGCGGGCGGGCGCTCGCTCGCCGAGTGGGTGCCGGAGGGGCCGGAGCCCCGCAGCCCCCGGGCGGGCGGGAAGGCGCGAGGAGCGGGAGGGAAGCAGGGAGGGGGCCGGCTGCCGGGAGGGCGGGGGCAGCGGCCGAGACTGCGGGCCGGGAGCGAGCCGAGCCGCCGGCGCCGCAAGGAGCCCGGGCGGGGCAGGTGGGCAGCGGCGGGGGCGGCTCCGCGCGGCCCGGCTCGGCCGTACTGCCCCTCGCCCCTGCCCGCGCGGTCCTCTCTCCCGCGCTGTCTGTCTCGATCTGCGCGCCTTCTCGCTCACTCCTCGCTCTCTCCTCTCTTTCTCCCTCTCTCGCCTCTCGGTGTCTCTGGCTCTCTGCCTGGCTCCCTTGGGTCTGTTTCTTTCTCCTGCCGCCACTCTCTGGCCGCCCCTGGCTTTATTTCTCGCGCGCTTGGGGTCTCTTCCCTTCTCCGTCTCATCTCGGGGGAGGGGGGTTCTCCGAAAATCGCTGCGGTGACGGCGGTTCCTAAGCCGCTCCAGGCGCCCGTTCGGGAGAGGGGGGGTAGCCCAGCCGGGAGGGGGGAGGAGGGGGGAGCCTTAGTCACTTCCCCGCTCCAGCCTGCGCCCGCCCGAGCGCGCACTCACGGCCGTTCTCCCTCCTCGCTCCGCAGCCGCGGCCCATGGAGCCCGCCGGCCCGGCCCCCGGCCGCCTCGGGCCGCTGCTCTGCCTGCTGCTCTCTGCGTCCTGCGCCTGGTCAGGTAAGCACCCCCTGCTCCTCACCGCTGCCTCCCCAAACTGCGGACTCAGGCCTCTCAGACTGATACCGGGATCCACTCGGCTAGTGTTGTGCAGTAATAGGACGAGAGATGCCTGTAACCAGGGTAATAAATGCAGCAACTGAGGTTCAGAGAGGGCCAGCGACATGCGCAAGGTCACACAGCCAAGGATAGCACCCAGGTCTCTTGCAAAGAGAGTCTGTCTCTGTAGATTGTGATTGCCGGCACTGTGCTGGGCACTGGGACCGAGGAGATGAGTTGGTAGCCCCTTCCCAGTTTGATGGGGGAGGCAGGCTGACAGTGGCTTTCAGAGCAGGGCTCCCTGCTTTCCCTAGAAGCTCCCTCTCTAGACTTATGCTTTCCACATGTTTGACTTGGGGTCTGAGGGGGAGGGAGTGAGTGCAGAAGTCCCCCCAGTGTTGCCTGGAAAGGAACAGACACAGGCTGTTGCAATTAGGGAAGAGTGAGCTGTTCCTCTGGTGCACGGAGTAAATCAGTATTTGTGTATGGGAGAGAGAGAGAGAGGCCGCGGTCACCCCAGGATGAGCTGCTGTGAGATCAACAGATCCTTATGTAAAAACACAGTGGATTGTCCCTGTGATTGCCAAAGCCTTTCCCTGGATGGTCTTGCTCCTTGATGCTCTCCTGGCTCCCGCTTCCTCCTGCCTTCCTCAGGCTTCCAGGCAGCTCCCTGCAGCTCAGGTGTTCTATGGGGATGTTACCTGTGGCTCTGAGCATGCCTTTCTGTTGGCCTACATCAAACACCTGGCAGCAGGCCGGCTCTGAAGGCTACTGTGTGTGTTCGCCAAGGGGTGAGGTCACCATTCCAGAGTCCTGCTTCTTAAAGGGTTTTTGCAAAACCATGTGCCTCCTGGGGGGTGGGGGGTGGGCAGAGACATGGCGTTAAAGGAGTTGGGAGGGAGAGAAGAATGGGGATTTTGGTTTTTGGCCTCTTGAAGCTGTGTTGTGGGGATAGGGGTCTCTGCACCTCCCAGCTTTGAGGAGGGAGGAAAAGATGAGCTCAGTATCCAGCTCCCCCTCCTTGCTTTTGCCTAGAAACTGGTAACCATCTGATGGCAGGTAGAACTAGCAAAGAGTGGATGGTGAGAGAAGTGGGGTGGACAGTACCTTCCTCTTGCCCTGTGGTTTCCCCTGAACCCCAGGAATATGCATCCCCCACCCACCACCCTAGTTCTTTTCAATTACATTTGGGTCCTTGCTGCGAGGAAGGAAGCCCTGATAAAATTCTTGAGCTCGGATCTGCTCCTTCCTGCCTGAGCCAGCCATTTGAACCCTGCAAAAGTCCAAGTTCCTACCCTGCCATCCTTCCTCTCCTGGAAATGCATAAGCATCACTCATAAGTGCTTAATTTTCCTGAAGCAGGGAACTGGGCCCAAATTAATTTCCAAATGTCTATTCTAGACCCTTCTCCGACTAGGAGCCTGTGGCTCAGTCCCTGGCAAATGAACGGTGACACTGATTAACAAGTGTTCAGATGGGTAGCCTGCCTTTCCCAGGGCACTGGCTGGGAACACCAACACCTTCTTGTGAGCAGATCTCCCCCTTTTGCCTATAAAAACAATCTATAAAATGGTAAAGATTGGGCCATAAAACTTCTGTTCCAATCCATTCAGCATCAATAGCCTGAAAAAGTGGGAGCAGCAGAGGGGCCAAGATTAGCTTTGAAATAAATAAATCTTAGGAGGTAAGAATAAATTTCTTGGTTGAGGGTGGTGGGGAAGAGATGAGATGTGACCCTCACAGCTCAAGCCTCCCAGCATCCTTCACTGTGTTCTTCAGGGCCTTCGTCACACTCTGGGCCTGGGCATGGAATTCACTTGGTTTGGCTGAAGACTGGGGCTTTGGGACTTTCCCTCTATTACTTCAGATATGGAGTTTGTGACAAAGCAGAAGAGAGGATACAAGGGCAGGAAGGTAGGAGGCAGTTGTCCAATTTTCTAAGAAAATGGATTTGTTCAAGTGAGAAACTCAAATATCAGGCTTAGGAAAGCAGCTTTGGATTGAATGACTAGTAGTGTCTCAGGCACAACTGTCAGCCTGGGAGGTGTCACATGATTACTGTGGCTTCACATGATCACGCTTTGGGGGGGAATGGGGCTGGTCATGTGAAGTATCTTGGTTGGGGGAGGCAAGAAGAAGTTTCTAAAGATTGCTTTCAGCTCAAGTGCTGCCAAAAGGAGAATCTAAAAAGATACCAGTGAAGTCACCAACCTATGTTTTTGGAGCCAATGTGAGGTCTGCTTCCTAGAACAGCTGCACTGGCAGAGATTCTGAGACTGGGAGAAGGGCAAGGGGCTGGGGCTCGGGGACACCTGGTCAGCCTTGACTCTGGCAGCAGGGCCCGACATTACATCTGCAGGATGCTTGGCCCCACCTAAACCTTGGTACTGCTGGGCCACCTCCCAGGCAGACCTCAGATGAACGTATTCACTTTTGCTCTGGACTGGAGGAAGCCAAGCCAAGTTGGAGGTCAGGCTTTGGGAGACAGCTAGGCCCTCCAGTGAACCTCTGACCCTTTGGTAGAGGGTGGCATGTTGGTGGCTCCTCTGTACTTTCCTAAATGGTAATGTTAATCTCACTTCCTCTTCTGTAAAAAAGTGGGGGGAGGGTTTGGCTTGACATGTTTAGGTTCTTGGAAGGTCCTTAAAGCCATGTGTTCTCCGGGTACTTTCTGGCCCTTAATTATGCTTTACCAGCCCTGTGGAGACTCGTGGTATGATTCATTCCTTTACTTGCCGTCATTCGGCTGATATGATATGCTAGTATGAACCATGTGCTAAGAGAAGGGCTGTATGATATATCTGAATGATCTCATCAGCAAAGATGAGTTGGCTCTTATCCCCATTTTTCAGATAAGGAAAATCGAGCCCAAAACTTGGGAAGTAACACGTCCAAGCAGTAGATGAGCTAGAATTTTAGAAACTGGCCTTCCTGTTGGGTGGCCTCTGAGGGAAGAAGTTAAATGATTTAATCAGGATTACTTTGTCCAAATTGGAGAGGATGGGAGAGCCCCCTCAAGGCTCAGGTGGAGGTTTGTGGAAGAGCTTCTTTCTCTGGGCAGAAGGTTTTGGACTGAGTCAAAAGCATTTCTCTGAAAGCCCACCTTGGATGGAAACATGGACAGCCCCTCGGTCCTCACAAATCACAACACACATAAGAGCCCCCTCCCATCTGGGCTGCCAAGCTCTGGAGCCCCTAGAGCTGGAATATTCCTCCCTGCATCTTCCTGGTGCCCTTTGCGACAGATGGAGAGGGGGTGTGTGAGAGGAAGGGAGTCTAAAAGTGTTGTATGGATCCCACACGCGCTCGCTCGCTGCTTCCAATGGCTCCGTGCGACAGGTTATTTTCTAATTTGTAATCTTGGGCTGACGGAAGGCCCCCCACCTTTTTAAATGTGCTCAGATTTCTGGCCTGTCAACACAACTCTTGATTATGTCACTCCCCACCTCAAAACTGTTGAGTGGGTCCAAGTTTTCTTTAAAAAACAAAAAGCTGCAGCAGCGAGGCCTGGGCTTCCTCCCTGGCAGGCCTGATTTTCAGCCACGTGTTTTCCAGCAAGCTGACCTGTTGAGGTGTTGCCAGATAACTGGGCTTCCTCCCTGCGGACCAAAGCTTTGCCACTGGCTACTCAAGCACGGAGCAGAAGACCCCAGAAATCCCACATGGTAGAACCCCAAGTTGGACCTCATTTACTCCGCTGTTCCCTGAACATATGAACAAGAGGCGTTGGATTTATAGAACGCCCATTAACACACAGCCTAACCCAGTCTGGGAAACGCTTTCGTACAAATCTGTGCCCTCAGCTCAACTCTGCTCGGTACCTCCCCCATGCCGTTCCTGCCGTCTGAAATGCCCTCCTTTCCACCTCTGGGTCTTCCCATGTCTGGATCCTGTGTGTCCTTCACTTCTATTCCTCTGGCTCCAAGGGACTTCTTCCTCTTCCAAGTTTCCCCCCAGGATTTTATCTGCCCCCTCCCCAATCTGAGGCTACTTATTAACTTTCTTCTTTTGTCACCATATAGTGCATTTTTAACTCGTAGACTGGGGTCTGCAAACTTAACCACTGTGTGGTGGAGACACAGCCCCGCCTAGTTAAGACAGCCCTAAGACCCCTGGGTGTCTGTCACAGCCCTGCTACCTACCTGGATAATTTACTGAACTTCCTTGTGTCTCATTTTGATCTTCAACAGATGGGAGATAACATTAAAATCTCTATCTCTGGGATCAAGTCAATTAATACATGTAGAATGCTCAAAGCCATGCCCAGTACATAGTAGGCTCTCAGTACACGTTAACCAGTGTTGTATCCTTGTCATTTTATTCTGCTTTGATTTCCTCATCTGTAAAATTGGGACTGACTTTTTAAAGCATTTAACACGGTGTTTGCACATAGTAGGTACTCAAAGGACAGCAAAAACTGTTACAGGACAGAGTGTTCTTCAGCTCTGTTTTTCCCGGTAGCTATTGTGCTGCTGGGGGGTGAAAAAGTTGAGCAGAAACCCAGGCAGTCTGGTGTAATCTGAAATTGCCTGTTGCTGGGACGGAGCGCTATGGGCACAGCCTGCCTCTAGGTGTCTCTGTCTGGATCCATGGGTCTGAATTGTGCATTCCCAGACCTGGAGAGCCCTCTGTCCTTTCATCCAGCACCTCATTGTGCAGCCCAGAAAACAGAAAAGGATTGGCCACGTGCTCACACTCGCATAGGGGATCCATGGCAAGGCCTGGGTGGGACGCCAAGCCTCCTGCAGAAAAGGCCAAGGCTTTTTAAAACTAGGCTGTTGCTGGAAGTTTCCACTATCAAAGCCAGAGATCTGAAGGATCCCAAATTCTGTGGGAAAATACTAAAGTAATAATAATAGGAACCATGTGGGTCTTGTGCGTTCTGTGCTTGGCACTTGGGGTGTGATCCAGTGGCACCCACAGCTACCCCGGGTGGTGTGCATCATCTCCATCAGTCCCCAGCAAGGAACCAAGGCTCAGAGAGGTGAAGCAACTTGCCCAAGGCTACACTGTAAGTATCAAAGTCAGGTGACCACTCAAATGAGCCTAATCGCAGAGCCTGTGGTGTTAACTGTTGTGCCATCCCTTAGCCTTGCTTGACAGGTCGGGAAACTGAGGCCCAAGGATGCTGGCGTCCTGCTCTCTTAGTGCCTCTCATATTTCTGTTGATCAGGGTATCTTCTAGGAGGTGGGAGCAGCAGGTGTCCCCAAGATGTGTTTCTGTCCCCATTCTAGAAAAGGAAGCCTCTATTTTCTCAGCTGAAACTGCTTTCCTGTTAACTTCAGGCGTTCCTGGGGCTGGTCTTCTGAGGGAGCCCCCTGGGAGATGGATTTTCCCTGCCAGGTGTCTTGCCAGGCCCTCGGTCCAGAGAGATGCAAAACAGCTGAGGTGGAAGTTGGAAGTGATGTGGAATTGGTTCTTTGTGTCTGTTAAATTTCCTGGCAACATTCATTCAGGGGCGCAGGGTGTTAGACAGCTGCAGATCAGCACCAGGAGCCCAAGGAGATCAGGTGCTCGGATCAGGAGGGAGATTGGAAGCCAGGCTGAGCCATGGGTCTCCTAGCCAGGAGGGACAGCCGAAGTGGGGGAAAGGTGGTGGTGGGGTGGTGGTGCCAGGGCCACCGTATTTCACTGCCCCATTCCTCAGCTGCCTGTCAATGCACAATGTGCTTGGCACACACTGAGCCCTGAACACATGTTTTCTCTTATCTTTTTCTTTTGGAAAATTTCAAACATATGCAAAGTGAAAGTGATGTAACTGACTCCACTGATCCACTCTCTACCATTCTTGGCTCACCTTCCCCTCACATTGCCGCAGGGAGGGGCACTGAGGAATACATGCTACTCTGATGTGCATCCCCTCAGGGGTTCCGTTGTCCAAGCCTCCCAATAAGCCAGAAAGCATGGAGTCCTTCATCCCCACTTTACAGATGCAGAAACTGAGCCATCCTGAAGGCAAATTGGGTTCACCCCAAGGCCACACACCCAGTGACAGTTAAAGCCAGGGTTCAAGCCTTAGTTTACTCTTAACCACTTTGTAGTTGTTATTAGGGTCATTTTAATAAGATTCATTCAACAAATATTTTTTCAGCATCTGCCGTGTGTCAAGGGTAGCTCTAGGTGTTTGGAGGATACAGTCATGAGCAAACAGACAAAAACCCCTGCTTTCATGCAGCTGATGTTCCAGTGAGGAAGAAAAAACACACCAAGTAAACGAATGATGTCAGGCAGAGACAAGTGCTGGGAAGAAAACTAACACAGGATGAGGAAATAGAGAAGGTCAGTGGGGACAGACCTGGATCAAACTGAGGCAACAGCCATGGGAATATCCAGGAAGAGGCTTCCATGCAGGAGGAGCAGCATGTGCAAAGGCCCTGAGGCAGGACTGAGCTTGTTGTGTTCCAGGAATAGCGAGGAAGCCAGCTCAGCTGGAGTTAAAGTCAAGGATGCGGGGGTTAGCAGAGGTCAGGGCCAGACCAAGTAGCATCTGATTCACCGAGCAACTGATATTGAGCACATCTGGCCATGTGATGGGATCGCTATATATTACCTTCTTACCACAGTCCTTTTATCCTGGATAGGAACAATTATTATTATTATTGTTACTTTTTTTTTTTTTTTTTGCAGTTTTTGGCCAGGGCTGGGTTTGAACCCACCACCTCTGGCATATGGGGCCAGCGCCCTACTTCTTTGAGCCACCAGCGCTGCCCAGGAACAATTATTATACCCATTGGACAGAAGAATAAAATGAGAATCAGAGAGGTAAAGTGACTTACTCAAGATCACACAGCTTTGAAGTAGAGCTAGGATTGGATCCCAGGCCCAGTATATGGCAGTTTCCCCACCACCACTCTCCATTTCCACCCTTGCCTCTTTCAGCGTCTTCACCCATAGCAGCTGCAGTGAGTCAAGTCATCCAAACCTTCCTGTGGTTCCCACTGCCCTTAGGATGAAATCAAAGTCCTTATTACTGCATGGCATTTCCTGGACCATCCCTCCGACCTCATCTCTTACCACCCTCTCTTTCCTCCATGGGCTTCAGCCATGGAGGCCTTCTTTCTGGCCCTCTCCTGTGCCCGCTGCTTTGTTACCTCAGGGCCTTTGCACCTGCTGTCCTTGCTCACTGGAACACCTTCCTGGCTTTGCTTCCTTTGGGTTTCAGCTGCTATCTCATATCCCCAGAGGCTTCCCAACCACCCAACTCTGAAAGAGTTTCCTCCTGTGATGCTCGATCGTTGCACCAACTTTGTTTCCTAATGCTCCTGGGTATTTCTGTATTTATTTGTTTCATTATTTCAGCCCTGCTTCCCCCTGTAGGATATCTGCTAGGTGAGAGTAAGGACTGTGTCTGGTATATTCACTGCTGGGCCTCCCAGGATCTGGCATACAATAGGTAGGTTAATACATACTGGTTGAATGAAGGAACAAGGTGGGTGCTAAATTCCCCCTTTTAAATAGGAGGTTTGGGGCTGTATGAAGTTGTACAGGCCAATTCCACACAGTCCCACCTCTGTGCCCAGGACAGCACCTTTCCCCAAATCCCTGTCACAGTGGCCCTAAAACATCAGGAAGCACAAAGGTGTCAGGTGCCAACTGGGATGGGAGGAGGTGGTCAGTAAACCCCAGAATTTGTACTTAAAATTACGACTACACAAAACTGCTTGCTCTGCTTTAGACACCATGATGAATGAGCAAGTACTACAAACCGTGAGACGCGACACAATTACTGTTGCACCCTTGGCCTGGGTTTGGTGTGGAGGGCACAATCAGAGTCAGCCCCCACCCCGAGGGTCATCATTGCATGAGGCAGTCTAGTGCAGGGGGTCAGGATAGTCAGAGGTGGAGTCAGACCACTCAGCAGTGACCTTGGCCGTGTGGTTGTATTCCCAGAGCCTCATCTGGTCCTCTGTGAAATGGGGGTGGTGGCAGCCTGGCTTGCTGGGTGCCTGCAGAGGCTCGGCGAGGCCTGTCGTGCTCTGGGCAGTGTTGTGCTCATAAGCTGTCATTACCGCTCCTCTTGTTATTGTGTTGTCATCGTTTCATAGTTTGAGACTGGAATAAGCAGGTGGAGTGTCCGCTTCATCACTTACCAGCAAGATCTGAACCCACTGCTCTGCCCCTCTCAGCTTCAGTTTCCCCTTCTGTGAAGTAGAGGCTCAGCTTGGTGGCTCTCCTGCAGGTCACTTCCCGTGCTGATGCTCCAGCCTGGGTACCCATCTTGCCCTTGGTCTTGGTGATTCCCCAGGCTCCTTCTCTGGCAGGAGAAGATATGGAGGGAGCCTCTGCTTTGGGGCATATTCCTGAGATGGACATGCTGCTGTGTGCTCTGGAATAGGTGTCTTCCCCACTCCGAGCCTCAGTTTCTTCATCTATAAAATGGAAATGCTATCACTATTCCCTCGCAAACAGGGGACTGTTGAGGGTTAAGGGAACTAAGAGTTGTGAAAAGTGCTTTTTCAAGCTGCAAAAAGCTCTATAAAAGGAATTTTTGAATAGTGTCAGCTTGGGGAAAAATTCCTTCAGTCCGGAGACTGTCTGCTGTCGGCAGCAGAGTGTGCTGAAACCTTGGCAAATGACGTTTAATAAATGTGTGTCGCTTTTAAGGGGGCCTTTATCTTGGCTTGGAAAATGTGTGCACATCCTTGACAGCCTGAGATTCCAGAAGCCTGAGCTGGAGGGGACCCACTGCAGGGAGAAGTGATCGCACGCACGTGGTAGCTGCAGGCTCCAGTGTTTGAATCCCACCTCTGCCACTTACCTGCCTCTCTGGGCTCAGCTTCCTCAGCTGTAGGAAGGGGATGGTGACAACAGCACTCACTGCCTTGGGCTATCGTGAGGAGCTTCTCATCTGGCTAATGTGTGCATTGCACCATGAAAGCATGGCTGTGCAGCTTCAGGGCCTGTCTCGGGAGAATGGTTGGAGCGTGGAGGTTTGGAGGATACCACCTGGCTTCTTGGCCTCACTCCAGGCCTCAGTTTCTTCCTCTGTAAAATGGGGAGGTGGGAAGAAGGTCCTTAGGTTGCTGAGGGCCAAGCCCAGTAGGTAGTGGGTGTCATTAGTGCCTTCAGCCTGCTTCCCCAGCCTCTTCTGGTCCCTTGAAGTCTATTAAGTACACGGGATATATCAAGTACACAGATGGACAGTTCTTCTCTTGCTACTTTGCAAGAAGGATCACATGACCAGTGTTGCTTATCACCCCCATGTTCCATCTAAACCCAGAAAATGCCCAGCAGGGCCTCTAGCCCTCCCTTCTTGCCTGCGGTGCACCTGGCATGCTCATGCATCTCCTTCTGGAGTGATCTCTTACATACATTGAGGCAGAGCTGGTTCTGCCTTGGAGAGAATCCCGAGCCTCTCGGGCTTAAGGATGTGATCATCTGTCGCCCCCTTCATCTTAAATACCCGGCTGCATGGTTTCAGCTGCCCTACATTGAGTGCTCACTCTGTGCCAGGCAGGTCAGCCCATTTCATCCTCAGTACAACCTTAGTATCCTTATCATCATTTCCCTCTACAGAGGAGGAGCCAGAGGTCCAGAGGGCTCGAGACGGTTCCTGGAGTCTTATGGGTAGCAGAGTTGGAATCCAAATCAAAATGTACCTTCAACAAGTGCCAAGCATTGGTCTCAGCCTGGGGAAAAAGATTTAGTCCCTGCCCTCAAAGGACATATAAGTCAGTGTAGGGTAGGGAAGTGGACGCTAAAAAAGTTAACAGGAAAATGCACAGTATGTCAAGTAGGGGTCATGTGTAGAAAACAGAGTTGACTGAGGGACATCGAGGGGCATAGTATTTTAGACAAGGTATCCAGGGAAGACCTTTGAGGCCCAAAGGAGGAAAAGGTGCAAAATCTGTGGATATCAAAGGGATACAAGTGTCTGGCAGAGCAATGGCCCTGGGATTAAGTGGAGAATGTGGCGTGACTGAGGAAGAGCAAAGCTGGAGAGCCCTGGGGCCACCATAAGGATTCTGGGTCTCAAAGGAGGGAAGTCACTTAACTTAGGTTATAGAGGCTCCTCTGTGGGTTGCAGAGAGGTGAGGCAGAGGCAAGGGGATTAATGTGGAAGCTGCGGTAAGGATCCAGGTAAGGGATGGCCATATGGTGTAGGCGGTCAGATAAGGCCAGAATCTGGCCTGATCTTGGAAGTCGAGCGGCAGGATCCACTGACGGACGGGCCGTGGGCCCTGGTAGAAAAAGGAGTCAAGGAAACCTACAGTTCTCGGCCCAGCACTTCTGACCATGGAACACTTGACCTTGTGGAGGGAGAGGGTTTATATCACCTGTTTACAGGTGAGGAAACAGAGGCTTAGAGGAAAGAGACCCTGCCAAGTCACTCTGCTAAGGATAAAACGTGCAGATCTTCTGGCCCCAGAAACTGAGCTCTGGACTATCTTGGCACCTAAGGAGATTACCTTCTCTGGAGAGGTCGGGGGAGGGCAGCGTCTGCCCTTACCCTGCAGGGATGTGGCACAGTGCCCAGCTCTGAGTTGCCTGGAGTGAGGGTAAAGGAGACAGCACCTGGGCCTCTTTGGCCCAGCCCCCGTCTTACTTACCAGGCCACTGGGGCCCCATTTTTTTTTTTTTTTTGTAGAGACAGAGTCTCACTTTATGGCCCTCGGTAGAGTGCCATGGCATCACACAGCTCACAGCAACCTCCAACTCCTGGACTTAAGCGATTCTCTTGCCTCAGCCTCCTGAGTAGCTGGGACTACAGGCGCCTGCCACAACGCCCAGCTATTTTTTGGTTGCAGTTCAGCTGGGGCCAGGTTTGAACCCGCCACCCTCCGTATATGGGGCCGGCACCTTACCGACTGAGCCACAGGTGCCGCCCCTGGGGCCCCATTTTTACCAGCTGCAATGCAGGTGGCAGTATGGCGTATCTACTCCAGTACCTAGGTCATGTCCACCCAGGGTGTTTATCCAGCAGTGCCAGCAGAGTGCTCCTGGCGTGCTCTTCAGATGGGCAAGAACAACCATCTTTCAGGATGTGAGGTTAGTCCCCTCCCAGCTTGCTTACAGCCAGTGAGCGTGCTCCAATGACTCTCCCCTGGTCCCAAGATTGTGCAGGGCCCTTTTTCTCACCTCCGCATCTCTGCTCACGTGGACGTTCCCTCCTCCTGGAATGCTTTCCTTCACCCCAAGTCGTATTGGCCTTAAAGGCCCAGCTTCAGGGTCCACCACCTCCAGGAAGTCCTTCTGGATCATGCCCTCTTTTAAGACACCATCCCAAGCCTCTTGCAACCCCAGTCACACTGTGTGTAGTTCTTACCTGTGTCTAGGACTGCCTGCAGACTAAGGCATTCTCAAGGGCAGAGAGCCCTGTCTCACTCGGCTCTGCTTTCTCTGGCCTCCAGGACAGAGCCTAGAAGCAGAGTGAGGCTTGAGAGGGCATGGATGAATCATTCTGACTGGAGGAAAGTCACTGTCTAGCTATGGCTGTCGAACCCTGAGCTGTCCCTTTGGGAACTGTGGAGTCCATGCAGCCAGCCATTGATATAGTCGCCACCTTGAATCTGGCCTCAAGTCTCTCTTGCCTTCCTGCTTGGGGTTGTGGGCTCCAGCAGGGCAGTTCTGGGCTGGCCCAGTGACCTCTGTGCCCTGTGGCTAGCACATAGTAAGTAGGTAATCCGGAAACATTAGCACCTCCCATCAGAGGCAGGACCCTGGGCCAGGTGCCACATGGGGCCTTGTCCCCCAGGAGACTGTGGTAGACTTGAGGGAAGCTTCTCTCTCACCCTCCTCCTCTCACCACCCAGTGCGTGGAAACTCACACGGCCGCCGCATCGTGCCAGGCACCTTTCCAGCTGGCCTCTCCCGAACACCAGTGTATGGACATACGGGTGCACACAGTGGTCCCCACATACAGCTGTCTCCCCCTGTCCTGTCAGCACACCCCCTCACAGTCACATCATTTGTGTACCACTCCATTGCACGTGCGCTCGCCCGCTACACACACGTGTGTGTACACACTCGCATGCATGCCACTCCTGCAGTCACCTCCCGCCCTTGCCCCAGCCACCCACAGCGCAGACACTGACCTGCCCCTGCACAGTCCTCACCCCCCAACGCCTGCCCACCGCCCACATTTGGACACGCTCCTCTGCTGTGCCCTGATGAGTTCCTGCACATCAGTCTCTGCCCTCAAAGGACATACAAGTCAGTCTAGGGTAGGGAAATGGACCTTTCACACTCACGTGCACACAGCCCCTTGTGCCTGCCCCGGTGACCGCGCCTGTACAAATGCTTGTGCTCTGCCCAGCCACGTGTGCCCTTTCACTCTGTGTGCTGCTCTTCCGTGCACACTCAGCACGTTTGTGTCCACCTGCTCTCTTGTGCACTCCTCCTGCGCGTGCCCTGTCTCCACACTCCAGCACACTTGTGTGCATGTGTCCATTTGCATATTCCTGTACTGCAGACTCTTGCACACGGTGTTAAATCACAAGCTGGAAGATACTGGAGGCTGCACCTGATTACTGCATGTGTGAGTGAGGAACCGCAGCCCCTGAGGATATCAGATAATGATCGTAGTTAGGGAAGGGGGGCCAGATGTCACTGTAGCCACCTTAGAATGCTGAGCCCCAGGCACTGCCAGAGCTCCAGCCACAGCCTCCTGGCCCCTAGGACTCCTTGGGTTTGTGTAGACCAGAGGAGCCACTGTAAAGGCAGTGAACACCCGCCTGGGTGACTCTGGCTCTGGGGAAATATACGCGTCAGCTTCATTCTATCCACCTGGATGAAGGAGAACTCAGGAGGAATCACACGGAGAGATCGCCGTGGCCCTGCCTCCCTCCCACAAGCTTCAGTTCTAACTTGATTTGTTTTTTCCATTAGAACAGCATCTCTGTTTATTTTTTCACTTCTTATGAAAACTTTTAAGATCTTTTCTTAATCTCAAAAGCCACACATGAACATTCCTTTTAAAAAATGAATATATTTTTCTAAGCCAGGCGATTAGCTCTTAGCCCCCAGCTTACCACATCTCTGAGTGGCATTGACACAGGTGGTTGCACCCTCCTTGGCCAATTCAAGGAAGAGAAAGGCGACAGTGGGGGCAGTGGGTCAGGGAGGGTCAGAGATGGAGTCAGAGGCGCCAGCAGTAGCTACTTGTCCAGGAGGTTGTGTTCATTCCCAGCGTAATCACTGGAGTGATTTCCCATCACAGTCTGTCTTCACCCCTAACATGCAGACTCCAGCAGGCCAGAGACACGGCCATTCCACAGAGCTGAGCTCAGGGCCTGGCACATAGGAGGATCCAGTAATTCATCACTGACTGCCCTGTGCTCTTGTCCACTGTGAACACAAATTCCTCTTATAACAAAGAAGCAGAGTGTCTGACACAATTTGAGCTTGCTAGAGCAAGAAAGTCTAACGTATTCCGGTGTTCTCTCTTTGTGGGATAAGCCGTTATATAGACTTTAATAGTGGGGAAAAAAAAAAAGAATAATAAGCAGTTACCACCTTACCATGCACTGTGCTGACTCCTTCCTTGGAAAACTTATTCATATGTTTTGTCTTACTACTTTTATTTTTTTCCCAAAGCCATAAATGTCCACTGCAAAAAAGACTTCAATATATGCAATATATTACTTATGATAAATAAGAAAGCGTGCCCACCCTATCCCACCCCAGTCCTGATGTCACACAACACAACATTGCGGTGTTTATCATATCATCTTAGACCTTTTCCTCTAGACATGCAATTGGTTGGTCAATCAGCAAATATTTTTTGAGCATCTATTCTGTGCCAACCACAGTATTAGGAGCTGGAGAAATAGCAGTGACCAAAACAGGCAAAATCCCTGGAGGGGATGTTCATTCAAATAATAGACATATATATAATATACATATTACATGTTTCATTTTTTTTAAACCAAATAAGATACAGTAAATATTCTTCAGTTTTTTTCCAGTTTGGAGAGTCTGAAAATTACCCAAAATAGAAGGGGAAAAAACCCAGCAGTTTTAGAGACATGATCCAAAAAGAGTTGCATTTTTATAGCTTTGTATAGTACCTTACAGTTTATATATAGTTTTATTTCACAAAGTCAAGATCATATAGAAAAGTACAGTTTTCCTTCATCTTTTTTTCTTGTACAAGTAATGCAAAAAAAAAAAAAAAAAGCGAAAGCAAAATTCCACATAGCTCTACCAGTTAAAGTTAATCATTGCTAATACTTAATGTCACTTTTCCCTCCCAAAACTGGAAGTTTGGGATCACACTGAATCTGTAACTCAGCAGCTGACTCTGGCCTTGTAACGTCTCTCCGTTGTAATTCCACACCATCATTTTCATGGCTACAGATTTGGCTGTTAAGTAGATTCACCCTAATGGGGCAGCCCATCTCCTTTCCTCGGATGTTAGTATGTTTTCAATTTCTCATTTTTATAAGAACACTTAGATGAATAAAGTAAAATGTTAGCACATATCCTTAGTTATCTGAAGGTATGACATCACATTGTTTTTTTTCACATTCAACATTTTAACTACATGAAAATGTTTATTGCCGTTACCTTTGGTGGTATTATATGAGATTACTTTGTTTTTATACTTTTTTGTTTTCTCTAAATGCCTTGCGATGAACAGGTTTTATTTGTATAACCACAATATTATTTAAAATTGCGCCATGAAAATGTCTATATTACCGCAGCTTTTATGGTAATGGCTTGTTATGGCTGCCTCTAATTCCACGTAGGGGATAGCCCGTAACTCACTTAACCATCCCCTATCATTGGCCATTTGGGTTTTTTTCCAACTTTGGAATAATCATTATGCAGGAAACTACACTATCTGGGGTTCTGTCCTCGTGGAGCAGCCTAGCAAAGGCTGGCGAGCTGATTTCACACCTTTGGTTCATCCTGCCAAGCTGCTTTCCCAAGAGGATGTTCCAATTTCCACTCCCACCAGCAGTGCGTGGGAACAGCTGCCCTTCTCTCCCAGAGATGGCTCAGGCCCCTGGACAGCCTTGCTCTGCCAGGAGGGAAAGCGAGAGGAGGAAGTGGTTTGGTCAGCGGTGCCAGCATGATGACCCCAGGCCCAGAACTGCAGGACTGATTTTTAACGAGCCGGTTTCCCAGAACAGAACCTGCAGAGAAAAAGAAAAGCAAGCAAGGAAAAAACTCTCTGCTGGAAAAAACACACACATACACAGATTAAAATAATATTTGGCACTTACGTCGCACTTTTAAAATTCTTCAAACGCTTTATAAACACTAGCTAATTAATTAAGCTGCCTAAATCTGGCTGCATTTGGTGGAGAGAGCTTGAGAGGAGCTAAAAAAAAAAAAAAAAAAATGGGGGAGCCAGCCCTGCACAACTCCAGATTTTATTGTCGCCTGCCCGGGGTGTGATTACAGGCCTCCGGCTGCACCACAAGAATAGCCCTGTTCCAACATGCTGCACGCCTGACTCCGCAGCGCTCCTGCACTCCCCTCCCTCACCGACTGCTGACTCACAGCCCTGCTGGTGATATTGATAAGGATAATAATAACTGCCAGCCAGGCTCCGTCCTGGGCTCCGGGCCCTCAGCCTCTCCTGCATATGCCAATAGTAGCTCCTTTTAACAGATGGAGAAAGGGACTCAAGAGAGGAGATGTGCCCAGGGTCACGGAGCATATAAAATCCTTCCTTTATTCATTCATTGCGTTCGCTAAGCATGTATTATTTGAGAACCAGTGTATGTATGCCTGACACTGTTCTAGGTAGGAGGTTGGGAAAAGTCCCTTCTGGATCCTATATCCTAGTATTGGGAATATGACGATTCAGAGAAAATCAAATATATAAATGATACAATTATGTGATAATAATAGGATAGGAACTGAAATTTAAGCAGCACCTATGTGGTGGTCATACAACTATGTCACAGTCCTTGGGGGGCACTGGAACCCCACGTGGTGGACTGGGGGCCCAGGGAGGCTGGGTACTGAGCTGCCTCAGAGGGGAGTCATGTTCTTGCCCAGGCCTGCTGGTCACAGCACCTCTGTTTCCTCTAAGTGGCATTTCCAGTCCATCCAGTCTCCCATGCCAAAATGCTCACCCTCCAGGAATGTTCCTGGCCCAGTGCTGCCTCTGGTGCTTCTACCTGCCCCTGTGGGCCTCCCACATACCTGGCCAAAAGCCCCAACACTCTTGTCCTGGCTGACACTGGCCAAGCCCCTGTCCCTCATGGGCTCTGGTTCTTCCCCATCCCCTGTGCCATGGGGATCAGGCACACTCTGCCTGGCAATCTGAGACTGGCCCCAAGGGTGACCCCTGGCTGGAGGCAGGGCTGGGTGATACTGGGAAAGGAGGGAAGAGGCACGACAAGCCCAGATGACCCTGAGCTTGCCACAGTCCAGGGCAGGCCTGGGTCCGTGAGCCTCTCTTAGGTGCCCCACCCCTGCCAGCAGGGTGGTGCCAGGCCATGGCGTAGCGGGCAGATTCACCAGGAGAGCCAGAGGGGCTGCTCACGGCATCTGCTGCAACCCTGTCTGATGTACAAGACAGAGGTGGCCCAGGGCACAGCAGGACACAGTCACACGGGGTCAGTGGAGGGCTCCTTTGGGGCCCTGGGTTGCCGCTCTCTGCATACCAGGCAGATGCCTCTTCTGTGTCCATCTCACAGCAGTCTCCCCGGCTCTGTCTCACTCTCTCACTGTGTCTCTACCTCTGTGTGTATTTCTCTAAGGTCGTTATGATCTGCCTTTCTTTCTTGTCCCCTGTACCTCCCCCGTGCTCAGGAGCGGGGCCCTGGCTGTGCCTTGGCTCCTGCCTGTTGGCGGCATGTTTCACAGTAGCCTCCTCCTGCCTATCACCTTCTTGGCTGTGCCCTCCTCTCTGCTCCCCATCTCTCTACCTGGGGTCCCTGTCTCATGTGCCCCTGTGGTCTCTGATTTGGGGCTTGGGTCCCTACCCACAGCTGACCTATCAGACTCCTTCCAGCTGCCCAGTCAGGAGCCTTTGTGGCCTGGGCTGGGCCCAGCTCCTGTGCATCCTGTGTGCTCCACATCATCCAGTGGGGGCCTGGCCCACAGGGGCATCAGTGAGGGGCAGTGGGAGTGAGGTTTGAGCACCAGCCCCCTCCCCATTTATTCATGTTTGTGTAGTAACAGCAGGTCCCCATGCCCAGCTCCGTGCTAAGTGATCTCATTTTCCTTTCAGAACAAAGCAGAGGCCTGGGGGTCTTCTGCCCACCTTGTAGATAAGGCCTTAGCAAGCCGGGTTTCAAACCAGATCTGATGGCTCCAAAGACCAGATGCTACTTTTTGACCCTGTCCTTGCCTGGCCTGGGCTTGTTTGGACCTCCCAGAGATCCCTCGAAGTGCGGTCCTAGTAACTACTTCACAGATGGGGAAACCAAGCCTGAGAGAAACAGTAAAGGGCTCTGCCCAAACAAAGGGCAGGTCTCACTCTTGTGCAACACGTGGCAGTTGTCACAAACACTTCGCACGAGTACCCGCTGGGTTGTGTCATTCATCTATGCGACGCCCCAGGGTCACAGCCGTAAGCCACTGGGCAGGGCTTTAACCAAGTTCTCCTGCCTTACTCCTAACCCTGACCCTGAGCTCAGCGTCCCCACTCACGGCCTACTTTTTGCTCTGAAACAGAATCTGAGGGCTTGTAGAGCCCCTCACCCTCAGCTCCCGCCTCTGAGCCTTTGCCAGGCTGTTCCTGTGAGAAACACGGGCCCCTTCCTCTCGATAAATTTAGATTGGAATTCTAGGACCCAGCTCAGAATTGACTCTTCCATAGAGGACTCAGGTACCCATGCTTTGTGGCGTCACTCAGCCCTCTGGGCCTCAGTTTCTTCATTTGTAGCACAGTATCCTGTTATGGGGGTGTTGAGAGGGTTGAATGAGGTGACAGAAGCAGAGTGCTGTGCTTACGGCCCTCTCAGGGTGTGCACCAGACAGTGGCAATTGTTGCCAATGAACACTTGAGAAAACATGCAGTGTCACATAGGTGGATAAACGACTGCTCTGTGTGTCCCTCCAGGGATGACAGGAGAGGAGCTGCAGGTGATTCAGCCCGACAGGTCAGTGCCAGTCGCCGCTGGAGAGACGGCCACTCTGCGCTGCACTATGACCTCCCAGGTCCCCGTGGGGCCCATCAGTTGGTTCAAGGGGACTGGGCGAGACCGAGAATTGATCTACAGTCAAAAAGTCCACCCCTCCCGGGTAACAAACATCACAGATCACACGAAGAGAGACAACCTGGACTTTTCCATCCGCATCAGTAACATCACCCCAGCTGACGCCGGCACCTACTACTGTGTGAAGTTCAAAAGAGCAACTCCTGAAACCGTGGAGTTTAAGTCTGGACCAGGCACTGAGGTGTCTGTGAGTGGTGAGTGCAGTGGGGGCCTCCTCTGTCCCCTGATGTGTGATGATAAGTCAGTAACAACACTCTCCAGGCTGAGTAAAAAATCAGGTGTGGAGGGTCCTCATTTTCATGATCTGATAGCACCTCTGCTACACAGCAGGAAAGTTGAGGCCTGTCAATGTCATGTTACTTTCTCCAGGCTCCACAGCTGGTAAATGGCAGGAAGTCTGCACCCTGACCTGCCTGGCTCCCCAGCCCTTGCCTTTCCCAGTCTGGCCCAGCCCTTTGGTCCCACTGATGGGAAACTGACAGATTGAATGACATACCCAGCCACAGGCCAGCACTGACCTGCTGCCCCCAGAGAGCTCTTTCCCCTCTGGGACGCCGAATCTCCCTTTATGCAGCAGGTACCCATTGAGAACCTACTGTGTGCTGGCTCCTCCCTGGGTGCTGTGGAAACAGCAGTGAACACACAGGCAGCACTCTGCCCCTGGGAAGCTCAAGTTCTCCTCCCTTCCAAGGAGGAGAAGTCTGTCCAGGGCAGGGAAGGGATAGATGTGTTTTCCTTTATTTTGTCTTCAGGAACATCCCACTGGGAAGATTCCTAAGAGTCACAAGTTCACTGTTCAATCTGATGGCCATGGTAGGAAGTTGGGTGTGTGCTGAGGGTCTGTGCAGAAAACTCTTACGTGTTTCAGGGACTGAGGCAGTCACAGAAGGCTCCGAGCAGAGCTGGGTCAACTCAAAACTCACTCCAGGGAAAAGGTTCCCCCATGGGGGTGACTTAGGGGTTCCCCAGTGGAAGCAGCAAAGAGGCTCATTTTGGGTTTTCTGCCTAAGGCTCTGGATCTCCTCTGTCTCAGAATCCTGGCCATGAGCACAGGAAGGACCTTCAGGCCACTCAGCCCAACCCCCTTTACAAATGGGGAACCTGAGGCCTTGCACAGGATCACACAGACAATTAGTGACAAGACTGAGACCAGAACCCAGATCTGATTCCAGGCAGGCTCTGTCCTGGTCTGGTTATCATATACTCTGCATGGAGGAGTCCAGTGCATCGTAGGTGCCGGATCAAAGCTCCTAGAGCAAAACCACTGAGCAGGGAGCCAGCACTTTTTCTTCTCATCACATTCCCAAAGGTACAGGATTCCACAACCCCATTTAGAACCTGAGTCCCCTTGTTGTTTGGAAAACCTCTCCAAAACTTAAGCTTTATCGTTCCATATAGAGATTCCATATCAGGAAATAGAGAGCTTGTTTGACAGTTGCAGAATAATCCACTGTGTGGAAATACCAAAATTTATATGATAGTCTTCTATGGATGGATATTTGCTTTGTTCCCATCCTTTAGCTAAGGCCGTGCCGCATGGATGGGTTGTTACGTGCACTGTCCTGCACTGCACAGGTGGAAGATGCCTACCAGAAATGGCATCTCCACTCAGAAGACATGAATATTTTAATTTATGTGGCTATTGCAAATATTTGATCCTAGGTGTTATAGCGTTCAAGTTCCCCGTAACCCTGGACATAGGCAGGGAAGGTGGCTTTCTCCTGACTTTGCAGATATTACAATTAGAGGCACAGTAATCCCCAGATGGCACATCCATGCCCAGGCCATCCCAGCCAGGAAGTGGCTCAGGCGTGACTCAGGTCTGCTGGCTCCTGGCAGAGGCTCACTCCCCTTGGCCTTGCCCTCGGCCTAAATGATGCCCTGGTGAGATAGGCAGGAGGCGGGTCAGGGGCCAGGGGGTGACAGCTGTGCCAGTGATGCCTCCTCATCCTGCCACTTTCTCCTGTAACCAGTGCTGTCAGGGAGGGGCCACCTGCTACCTCTTTACAGATGGGGACACTGAGGCTCAGAGAGAGGACCTGACCTGAGAGCAGAGGGGAGCCGAGGTTTCAACCCTACATCCTGACGCACAGCCCCTGTCCCTGTGGCACCCAGCCATGCTGGTCACAGTGTGCGCTACCCTTCTACTTCTAAGCTCCTGCGCTATTCAGTTGCACAGCAATAAGCACCAAAACCAGACAAATCAGAAACAGTCCTGTGAAGGCTGGAGGGGCTGCTTTACACGGCCAGTTCCTGCAGGACCCGGCTCCACACAGGAGAAGTACTCAAGGCTCCTTCCCTGAACAGCACTCAGGGACAGGGTCTCCTCTGCAGCCCCTGGGCTGCTAAACACCAAGGATGAGGAGATGAGGGATTTCCTAGTGGAGTCCCTTGTGAGCAGGAGTTCGAGTTCTCCCCTCAGCTGTCAGGAGCCCCCGACTTCTGTTCCTGGCTGCCGGGTGATCAGGCCTAGGCACCCCGGTTGGGGGGCTATCCCTAGAGGTGCTTCAAGTTGAGAATCTCAGAGGAAGAAATCTCAGAGGGGGTACCAGTGTCAGAACACTTGCTCTGCTGACAGACATGGAAGCTTGAGGGGCACAGGAAATGCCCACTGGGACACATGGGGGACAAGGAGACAGTGTGGTCATTCCAGACTCAGTTTTCTCATCTGTAAAGGGTGACAATCATGGACTCCTTTAAGAGAGTAGAAAGGATTTGAAATCACCTAGCACATTGTAGGCACTCTCAAATCTAGGGGTGACACATTCAAGATTGTGTGACCTTGGGCAACACAATTCCCTTTGTCGAACCTCCGTTTCCCCATATGTACAATGTGGACAATTGCACCAAACCCTCCAGGGTATTATGAGGACACAGTGAGCCTGGGGTGAGAAGAGACCTCAGTAAGTCGTGGGCTGTCATCAAGGTCGTGTGGTCTTAGGCAGGTCTTGGCTTCCCTTGAGTCCACGGTTTCCCATCTGTGAAGTGGTGATGGTCATGGCTACCCTTGGGGGTGCTGTGAGGACAGGAGGGGACATGCGTGGAGCCTCAGGGGGTGCTATCAGGGTTAGTATGAGCATCTGTAGCACTATGGTTACGAGAACAGGGGCAGGAGCCCCATTGCCTGGGCCACACCCCAGCTCTGCCACCTCCCAGCTTGTGGCCTCAGAGAAGCCCCTGCACCACAGTGAGCCTTGTGTCCTCACCTGTGGGTGACAACACCATCCCCACAGCAGGGGCGGGAACCAAAGGAGTCAAATGTACAAAGTGCTTGGAGCAGAACTCAGACCGTGTGCACCATGTGTGTTGGGGCCATGAAACATGGTAGGGCCCTTCCCCTCCAGGCCTCAGTGCAAATGGGACGGGGTGGGGGCTCTCACCTACCACTTCTCTGTAGAGTCACCTAGGAACCTTTGGTAAACCCAGCTCTACCTAGATATGCCAATTTAATTGGTCTGTCAGGGCCTGGGCACCTGAAGTTCTTAATAATCCAAAGACTAACACACAGGGCAAAGGGAGGCCCTGAGTCACAGAGGATAAGTTGGGTGCCCCTGTTCCTAGAAAAGGTGGTCCTCTGTGGTGTCAAGTGAAACAACAGCTTTTCTAGGTGTGGGGACTTCAGAGCAGCCTGTGCTGTCACTCTGTGGAGGTCACAGTGGCCTGGCCATGCTCTCAGGAGCATGGCCGGGACTAAAGTTCTGCTCAGACCCAGACTTGGTGCTGGGGACCTTCCTGTCTTAGACATGCCCGTGTCTACACAGGCTCTGGAATCCCAGCACATCCTCACAGTTCAGCCCCAGAACCCTCACTGCCGTGACACATCATGATGTCACTGAGGACCCTGTTTGCTCTTTGCAAAATGTTTCCATCTCTTGTAAATGGCTCCTCTGGAGGGAGTACCTGGGATCTTGTCTGTGTTTTGAACCCCATTTACCAAAACTGTTTCCTGAGGGTTGTTCGGTAGAAGAGGAGAAACTGGTCACTTGGTGGTTTTTGCTCCAGTCATGCTTTGGGTTTTCACGGAGCTGCAGGGGGCAGGATTTGAGACTTTTCCTGGTGTTTCTCCTCTGCTGTGTTCTGCCTAAAGAATAAATGTGTAGTTTCAGAACCAGTGGTGCCAGACCTCACGATAACAGTCGTGGCTGTTCTTTATTAAGCACCTACTACATGCCAGGCTCTGTGTGTTCACTTGTCCTCACTCACCTTACCAGGGTGGGGATTTTATCCACTTTGGGCCCTCGGCCAGCCAGGTCCTCTCTGAGCCTTGTCCTGTAAAGGGGCTCACCGAGGACCCCTCCCAGGGATGGGGGATCACAGAGCTGAGGGCCCAGAAGGGCAGGTCGTGTCAGGCTGAGGAGCCCTTGATAAATGGGGGCTAATTACAGCTTCCTGTCCCTTTAGGGACATCTGGGCTGCTGTGTTTTGATGAGGTGACTTCTTCAAGTGACACCCTTCTTACTAGTGTCGTCTAAATGCTGCTGGGTGTTAGGGAGCAAGTTAATGTTCACAAATGCAAATACGTGTGATAGCCGCTTCCTGGTGACTGCTGCCCCAATTAGGTGCAGGGAATAATCAGCAATTTGGGGACTCAGGCCCCATCCACGGAGAGAACCTGCCCTGTTGTTCTGATCCACCCAGGAAGTGCCTCTGCCTGCTCTGGTTTCCTGAGCCTGGGTCTCTTGTCATTAACCAACAGTAAAGAAATTAAACACCTTTGGCTTTCTCTGCGCTGAGTAGTCTTTGTTTTCCAACTGAAACTGACCCAAGAAAACTGCAGATTTAGAAAATTATCCTTCTGCCCTCTCCCTTTCAAATTTAGGACTTGACACAGATTACATCCTCCTGGAATATTTGTGGGAAGAATGAAAAATAGGAACTAAATTCATAAATACCTTATGGAAGAGCTCTGGCTATGTGTAAAGTCGGGGTTAAAGGTAGATCTGTGGTTAGTTTGTGAAGCATCTTCTGTGTTTGATCCAAAGCAAGACTGCTTTCATTGCCGCATTGAACCCTCCCTGCACCCAGGGTGGGCAAATGCTGCTGTCCCATTTCACAGATGAGGAGCTGGATGTGCCAGGCCGCCCCTTTGTGGGCTGTTCAGGCTGTGGGCTCTAACACTAGTGCCACATTGTCATCTGTTCCCTGCACTGACTCCTATAAACAATCTCTCTGGGGTTGGCGAGGTGTCAGAGGAGGCTGGCTAGGAAAAGTTATCAGTAATTTTGTCCTTGTGCTGAGATTGGGGGAAATCACCCTGTACAGAGAGAAATCCTGCTGGGCCCTGCCCCCTACTCACTGTCTGACCTCAGGCTGGTCTCACCGTTTCCGAAACTTTGTGTCCTGGTCTATCAGCTGAAGTGAAGGAAGCCACCTCCCAGTGTTATCATAGGATTAAACAATAATGTCTGTAAAGATCCTTGACAGGGTCACATGCCTATCATTAGTGATGGTCATTGTAATCACGTCTTCTGTTTATAAATGCTCCTTTTTAGCCAAACCCTCTGTCCCTGTGGTATTGGGTCCTGCGGCAAGGGCCACAGCTAAGCAGACGGTGACCTTCACCTGTGAGTCCCATGGCTTCTCCCCCCGAAACATCACCCTGAAGTGGTTTAAAAATGGGAATGAGCTCTCGGATGTCCAGACCACTGTGGACCCCACAGGAGAAAAGGCCTCCTTCCGTGTAAACAGCACAGCGAGGGTGGTGCTGGACCCTGGAGATGTCCACTCTCAGGTCATCTGTGAGGTAGCCCACGTCACCTTGCAAGGGAGCCCTCTCCGTGGGACTGCCAACTTGTCTGAGACCATCCGAGGTAGAGAACCCTACACCCGCCCCGAGTCCACCCCTAGCCACCAAGCCTGCTCCTCGCCCAACCTTTTGCCCCAGGGCTTAAATGCCTGGAATCTAATTCCTAACTGTTCTGTTTTTCTACCAAGTGCCTATGTATGCCACTCACATCATCATTCTGATGGCACCTCCCAGGTGAACACCCACCCTGTGCCAAGCACTGTGCCTAGTAGGTTTGTTTATTTCACCAATAGCAGCTGCAGCTATTGAGCACCTGCTGGGAGCCACACCCCACGTGCTTGGCAGTTTCACCTGTTTTGCTACAGTTATTACATTCTGACTGAAAATCTGTCGTAAATTACATAATGACTGAAAATCTTGTTGATTTCGGTCATTATTACCTTGAAAGGTACTACCAGTCATTAAACACCCACTGTGTGCCTGGCATTGAACTTAGTACTTTTACTTATACCCGAAGAGTGCCCTCAATGTTTGAGCACCTACTGCATGCCTACCACTGTCTGGCGACACCCTTGCCCTGGTGGGGAAGCTAAGTTACTCAGCCCGTCCTCTGTGACCTGCCTGTGTCATGAGGTCAGAGCTTCTGCCCTGTGCTGTTTCAGTTCCGCCCACCTTGGAGGTTACCCACCAGCCCACGATGGCGGGGAACCAGGTGAACGTCACCTGCCGGGTGGAGAGGTTCTACCCTGGGAAACTTCAGCTGACCTGGTTGGAAAATGGAAATGTGTCCCGAACCGAAACGGCCTCGACCCCTGTAAAGAACAAGGATGGGACTTATAGCTGGACAAGCTGGCTCCTGGTGAACTCCTCTGCCCACAGGGACGCCGTGGTGCTCACCTGCCAGGTGGAGCATGACGGGGAGCCACCGGTCAACAGAAACTATACCGTGGAGTTCTCTGCCCACCCGAAGGAGCAGGGCACAGACACCACCACTGGTGAGACCTCCACTGCAGCTGACCCAGCTCTTTTTAAGTTTTATCTCAATTTTGTCCTTTTTTTTTAATGTTAAAGGTAGTCTGTGTGCTTATTATAGAATAATCTAGATGTCTATAAACATAAAGCAGAATTTTAAAGTCAACTCAATTCCCTCAAATCCCACAGTCCACCATTTACTACGGATGAGAGTCTGGTGCACGTGCTGGTGTATCTTTTGACGTAAATACGTATCACACGAGAAAAGCAGGGCGGGAGGGAGATCACCGTTCACAGTGTCCCACCTTTTGCCTTCTTTCCCTGACAGTCGTTACACCCCTGTTCTTTGTCGGCCCACCTCTCTTCCCACTCTGCAGGCACTGCCTGGGTCCCCAGGCTGCCGTTGGGAGTCTGCCCCACTGGGAGTGGGGGCGGGGCAGTCAGGGTGGTCGCAGCTTGCGATAAGGGCCAGCATGGTGGCTCATGGCTGTAATCCCAGCACTTTGGGAGGCCAAGGTGGGGAGATTGCATAAAACCAGGAGTTCGAGACCAGCCTGGGAAACATAGCAAGATCCTGTCTCTACCAAAATTATTTAAAAATTAGCCAGCGTTGTGGTGCATGCCTCTATTTAATCCCAGCTACTCAAGAGGCTGAGGCAATAGGATCACTTGCACCCAAGAGTTCAAGGTTGAAGTGAGCAATGACTATGCCACTACACTCCACCCTGTCTCAAAAAACAACTACAGAAATACTGTAATTGACATCTTTGTGTGCATTCCACCCCACATGCAAGTGTTTCTGGGGGACCATGTCCCAGAGCACTTTTAGGCCAAAGCACACACTCGTTTACGTAATAAGCACATACTGAGTAACACTGCCCCTCTTCCTGAGAGAGCCGAGGGTGTCTGGGTATCATTCACTCAGTCCCCTTCAATGGGGCATCCTGGGTCCAGGGCATGTCTGCTTTTTGAAATGGCAGCACCTAGTTGGCATGGCAGTGCCACCATTAAATTTTTCATCACCTGTCCTCAATGTGGCTGGTACTTTGCACGTAGTAGAAACCCTTGAATGGATTTGAACAGAGGCATTTCTCCCTTTATGCCCTCTTGGGGAGGCTCTAAAGCAGCCTTGGGGCCACGTCTAAGGGGTCTTTTACTACATCAGATTTATCAGGTACACTGCATCAGGGACAGGATGTGTGGACTTCCACTCTGGCTTTGTCACTGGCTTGCTGTGTGACTTTAGACAAGTTAGGGCCCCTCTCTGGGCCTCTGCCTGTTCATGGCATTATTTAAGGAGATGAGCTTTTGACCCCTCAGCTCTCAGTCTCAGCTGGTTGCGCCATGACTGCCTTATTCAGCATCATCACTTCAGGGCCTGGCACACAGTAGACACTCAGTAAATAGTTTCCAAGAGGATGGAAACATGAGCTGGCCAGTTAGTTGGTAGTTGGCTAGTTAGTTGGTTTATAGTGACTTAGGTAATCCTCACAGCTGTTCAGTGAGGTAGGTATTACTGTTGGCCCCAATAAAAGAAGAGGAAGCCAGGGTGTTGGAGAGGTTTAACTGACGTGTCCCAGGTCTCACACCTAGTTGGGGGCACTGATGTGAACCTGTGCTTCTGCCCCTAACTGACACTGTGCTGTAGTGCAGGCCCCTGCCTGTGTCTGTGCCTCCACTGGTTCTGGTTCAGAGCTCCTGAGCTGGCTCCGAAGCTCAGCGTGCGCAGCCTGGGTCCAGGGCATAGACCAGAGGTCAGCCCCTGAGCTCTGCAGAGCCTGGCGTCCAGCCAGCATGTCCACCACTCCTCACTGTCGCTTCTTGTCGCGCCCCCATCTCCACCCCAATAAGCACACCCAGTTGCTTATTCAGTTTCTGATGGATCTTTGCTGCCTCTATGGCCATTTTGTGGTTCACTCCAGATGAGAAGGACCGTGTTTCTCTTCTTCAGAAGAGAGATTTCTGCTCACATCCAGCACCCAGGGTTCCTCTATGGCTGTTAGCAGCAAGTATTTTTCCTCCTGGCATCTCAGGGGCAAGGGTGTGCAGACCCATGAACGTGCCCATGTGGCTCAAGCCCTCTGAGGGGCCCAGCCAGATGTTCTCGGTTAATGATGCCTGCTCAGTGGTGGAAAGGAGCGGTGGGCTTTGGTTTTCTTTGTTCTTACTCTGCACACATGAAGTCACTATTCCCTGTGGTCCCCAGACATGCCTACCAAGAAGGAATGGAGCGTCTACGTCGTGGTGAGTGTTGTGTGTGCCTTGCTGGTGGTTCTGGCGATTGCAGCCCTCTACCTCTTCCGGATCAGACAGAGTAAAGGTGAGCACCTTCCCTTCCTTCTCCCTAAGCATTTGCCTCTTGACTGTCCTGCTCAGGGGGAGAGGCCACTAGGAGCCCAGGCCTACAACAGCTTAAACCATAAGGACATCAGTGACTTCCAATAGCAGGAAGACCAGGGGTCTCAGTGCTGGGGCTGGGGCAGCAGCTTTACCACGTTTGAGTCTGCTGGGTCACTGCTTGGCCTGTCCCTCTGGTTCTAAGATAGTCACTGCTGCCCCATGAGGACATGGGGCCACTACCCAGAGGGGAAGCAGGGGGCTGCCAGGGTGGTAAGAAGGAGGTTGGGGACTCTTATGTACCTGTCTTGGGAAGGAAACTGTCTTCCCCAGGAGCCACCTGGAAGCTTGTGCTTCGCTCTTACACACCCAGGTTGTATGCCCAGCCCTGGACGGGAGGCTGGAGGAAGGGGGTGATAATACCATCTCCCTCCAAGGAGTACAGCTTCTGTTGTCAGTATTGGATGTGAGCTCAGAAACGAGCTACCTCTCCGGAAAGTCCCTCTCATAGGGGCAAGGTGTGCATAAGCTTTGACTGCCCAGCATAACACTTTTCAAACCTAGGGCGGACATCCCCTCCTTGGGGTGTGCATTGTGTGTGTCTGTGTATGCGCAGCGCAGAGCCGTGGGTGCTGTGGCGAGGATTCTGTCCTTGAAGTCAGACAAACCAGGGTTCTGGAACGTTGATATATGCTCTAAACAATCAGTTTGGCTTCCATGGGCCTCAGTTCCTCATCTATAAAATGGGTTTAGCAGTGCCCATCTTGGAGAATAGAAGGAGACCCAAATAAGCTCATGTGAAATAGCAGGTCTAATAACATTCTAGAACCTCAATAAATAGATATTCCCTTTCCTGCTCTTGGAGGAGATAATTTTAAGCTGGTATTTCTGAAACCGTTTTTACTATAAGAGATAGAAATACATTTTATGTCTCAACCCAACACACACACGCACGCCTGCATTTATGTATAAAATTGAAGCTCTGGTATTTTCCTTTTCATCACACTCTATTCTGTTTTCTATTAAAAGTGCTGCTTTGTGAGCCGCTATGACCCACAGCCTGCAAAGTACTCTCCCAACCTGTCCTAATGCAGCCACGCGCCCTGCTGAGCTTAGACAGGCGTGTCCTGCATCAGCCACACATCATCACTTCTGTGCTGCGTCCACCTCTGCCCCCAAGTTTCCCTCCATCCTGGGCTGGCTGCGAGGACTCTGCTGGGAGTTGCTGGCCCTAGCTGCCATCTGGGAGGGCTAGAGAATGTGTCACTGGGAGATCTACCTGATGGTTTCTCTAAAGTACTTGAAGAGCCCCCAGTAGGAAGGACCCCTCCTTAAGTAGGGAGTCCAGTCCCTTGCCCCCCAAGAGTGACAAGCCAGCTCGTGGGGTGGAGCATTCATGGTGGCCATTAGTGAACTCCCAGCCATCCTTTCTAAGGCTCAACCCTGGGCACCATGCCAGGCTGCTGACATACAGGTGCTCACTGCTGTGGGCTTAGGTGAGGGAGGAGTGGGTTTCCAAGAGCTGCCCATGCCGGTGAGGGCCCCCCAGCCTGAGTGGCAGGTCTGTGTGCAAGCACAGGCTCCGGTGACAGGGACAGCTAGCCCTCACTCAGCAATTCCAGCTTGCCAGGCTCTACTCACAGAAATTTACCTGTAGTAACAGTCAGTCCTCACCACAGGGCTCGTGGGGGATATTACTGACCCTATTTTACAGATGAGGAGACTGAGGCTTGAGAAAGTTGTAAAGCTTGCTCAGGGTCTCAGAGCCAGTAGGTGGTAGGGCTCATACTCAAATCCAGAGAGCACATCCAGGGCCACTCTGAACACTCATCTCTCTCCACCCTAATCAGACACCCCTTTTTTCCTCTCTGGGCCCTGGGGGGGTCCCCCCATCTTCTACCTCTCAGGACTCACAGTACTGTGTCCCAATTTCAGCTCAACGCTTAGCACCTATGTGAGCCAAGCTCACACCAAAGTCCCATTGGTATAAAGTGGAGGCAATAGGTGTCCTGTCCCTGGATCCCAGAGGCAACTTATGTCCCGCACTCTATACCCTTGTCAGCCTCTACTGAGATGTCACACACAGAGCTGCAGCGTCCTGGCTGGCCTCGGCCCACCTGAAGACCCAGTGCCCGCCCAGACACTGAGCGTTAACCTGACAGTGAGAATCCTTGCACCTCGGCAGCCTCCTGCCCATTACTGCACGCATTGCTTTTTAATTACAACTTTACAGCAAAATGGGAGACAATGGCTGCTGAATCTTAGAGGCTTCTCTGTGGATTGCCCTGTATTGCTGGTTTAAAACCTCTGAAGCAGACCAACACTCTTTCCTCCTGAGAGCCTTTTTTGAAAAGTGTTGACATATAAGTAAACGGTTGCTTAGCCCAACCCTGGAAGTTACAATAGCTCGGAGAGAGCAAAGTGACCCACCTACGGTCACACAGTAAGTGATTTAGTGGCAGACCTGGGGTTCATACCTGACTCCCTATTCACAGCCCTATTAGAGTCTGTTTTGTAGCAGTACAGGCCCCAGACTGGGACCTGGGTGTGCTGGAGGAACTCCACTGAGGTTTGTGGTTGAATGGAGGTGAGGCCCAGGCATTGGGCCCCTCCCAGGCTGAAGGCTGCTTTTGGACCTTGGCTATTTTCAGAAGTCAGAAAGCAAGAAGGCCTAGCCTACCCCTCATAGGCTTCCTTGATGGAAGAGAGGGGACCACCCCACTGCATGGGTGTGGGGGTTTCCTGTGGTTCCTAGGATCTGATTTCAGTAATTGCTCCCCACATCCCTGGAGGTAACCTTTGCTCCCAAATAAGTTACATAAGAAAACTATGTTTATACTTAAATGACTGGCTTTTGTTTGTTTTCTCTTTCAGCCTCGGGTTCCACTTCTTCTACAAGGTAAGTATATGACTGGCCCAGGACTCTGGCAATTATTATTTGGCTGTTTGACAACCCCCACCCCAATATTGCAGCACGTTCGTAATCCACGCCCACTGTCCCTCACTCCTGCGCCGGTCAGCGTTTCTATTTCTTTTGAAACCACCTCAGGCCAGGTCTGTTTTTGATCACTGTCCCAGAGGAGGGGTCTCGGCCACGGAGGCACTGATTTTGTGCCTGCTGTGTGCAGACAGCAAGGCCCTTATCTAGTCCCTCGTGGTCTGTGCTCACAGACATCCTGTCTGTGCCTCTGATGCGTGCTCCCCAGATCCAAGTTGTATACTTTGCCGTTTCCTTTGTTAGTAAATATTTGTGATTACCTCAGTGCGGCGTGGCCCAGGGAGTGCCGGGTGAGTAGGACAGAGTCTGCGCCCTCCGGAAGCTCACAGCTGGTCAGGGCAGCAGGGGAATTACATCACAGCCTGTATGTTAGTTTATTGATCCACGTTTACAGTGTGGGTTGCTGAGCTCCTACTGTGTGCCAGCCCCGCTCTGGGTTAGCTGGCGGTACAGCAGCGAGCAAGATCAGCCCAGGCCTTCATGGAACTCAGGCACCAGTGAGGGAAGCAGGCAACAAGCAGGGAACGATCCATAACGTCACATGCATGTCGGGTGGTGACGCCTCATACATACCAAGGGGAAGGAGGGGAATGGCAGGGGGTGGTGTTGTCAGGCAGAGGAAGGAGCCACCCCTAAAGAGGTGGTACGTATGAGCAGGGACCTGTGGCTATGGGGTGTGGAGGGAGGAGCACATCGGGGCGTGAGAACAGGCAGTGCAAAGGCCCTGGGGTAGGATGTGCACCAAAGAACGGAGGTGGCCTGTGCATAGGGCCAGACAGAAGGAGGGGAGGGCAAGAGACAGATCAGGGAAACGCAGATGCTCAGTCCCTTCACAGAAGCCCAGGCAGCCAGGTATGTCATGAATCGTTTAGCAAAAAGGCTTTTTCAGCTTTCAGGAAAGCCTCTGATCTTCATCCCCAGCAGAGCAGGGGCAGCACCCCAGTCTGCCATGTGAATGTACCTGCGTGGAACAGGTGGACATCCATGCTAAGGGTGATGAATAAATAAAACTATAAATAGCTTCATGTTAGTTCAGGTCAGGTTTTGCCACCAAATGGGTTATGTCTCTCTCACGATCTTTTTTAGAGCTCTCTAGATTTCAGAATTGCAGAGCAGGGACTGAGAATCTGGAGTAGGGCCAGTGGTCTGAGGCCTGTGGCCATTAGAAGGACTCAGGCTGGCTCGGCACCCATAGCTCAGCAGTTAGGGTACCAGCCACATACACCAAGGCAGTCGAGTTTGAACCTGGCCCAGGCCTGCAAATAACTGCAACAAAAAAATAGCCAGGCGTTGTGGCAGGCGCCTGTAGTACGAGCTATGTGGGAGGCTGAGGCAAAGAGAATCTCTTAAGCCCAAGAGTTAGAGGTTGCTGTGAGCTGATACCATGGCACTCTACCTAGGGTGACATAATGAGACTCTGTCTCAAAAAAAAAAAAAGGACTGAGGCTTTTGCCTGCAATGGGATGGTGAGCCACAGTATATATGTAATCTGACTTGTTTATATGTGTCACCCTGGCTACATGTGGAGCCCAGGCAATAGGGGTGATGATGGAGGCAGAGAGGCCCATATGGAGAATATTGCAGCCATCTAAGCAGGAGAGGATGGTAGCCTGGGCCCAGGTGGTGGAGTGGACTGAGAGAGATTCAGATTCTGGATGTCTGTTGAAGGTAGAGCCAAGAGGATGACCTCAAGGTTGAGGCAGTGGAGTGCTGTGTCCTGAGCTGGGGTGCACAGTGACGGGTATAGTGGTGTTACAAATATGGTGCAGAGTGGTTGCACGTAGCAGGAGCATCTCTCCTGCCCAAAGAGGCTCTAGGAGGCATCGCGTGCCCCCCTTTTGTCCATCAGTCTGCTATAAGCCCTGTCAGCCTCCTGGCCCCCTCCTCCCCTGTACACGCAAAGCCACATCCCCTGCAGGATGAGGCTCTTCACTGCATCCCAGGGAGATGTGTTTTCCTATAGTCAGGCCCAGGCCCATCACACTCCCACACCTAGCACACTCTTCCAAGGGTAAAATTCGTTTCTATCCCTTGCCAAAAAGCCTTCCATGGCTCCCTGGGGCCCTCAAGATAAAGTCCAAATGCCTGCATTTGCATCACAGTTTCACTTCTGGCCACCCCTTGTCCTTGCATGTGGCAGCTCAGCCACACTGTGCTCCCTTCCCTCCTCCCAGTCTCTGGACCGTCATCTCCTTCCTCCTCACCCTGATGCACTGGCCTCTCCCCTGGGATGTGCTCCCCAGCCTTGTTCACATGCCACACAGGACACGTGAGAACTGCACTCCCTGAAAGTGCACGGCATGGTAGCTAGAGTGGGGCCCTCCTTTCTCCTGGGCACCCCTGGTCCTGCCTCTGAGCTCAGCAAGGGCATCACCTCAGGGTCAGGGGCTTCTTGAGAGCCTTCTGGTGCCCCTGCACTGACACCAGTAGGTCTAAGGTGTCTCTGCACCTGTCCCATTTTAGAACCCACCCTTCTTAGGGCAGGGCAGGGACTGTGTCGAGGCCTCATGTTCACTGCTAGTAGCTACTGAACTTGGCACTGTGTCTGGATTAGGATAGGTGCTCAGTAAAGGTTCGTGGAATAAAGGAATGAATGAATGAATAAAGCAACAGCATTCGCCAGTCTCTTCCTTCACTGAATCCCTAAATGGCTTCCTTTCAGTGGCTACACAGCCCCAAATCCAGAAGGCTCTCTCTTTCCCTTTTTTGTCCTGTTTTTGTTGCTGTCATTTTTTTTTACACTTCTCCTGACTCCCCAATTAGACAATGAGTTCCAAAGAGAAGAATGTTGTCAGTGATAATAGTGACAGCAGCAGCCACCGTTTATTGAGCACTTACTGTGCTCCTGGCACCGTCTGTGCTTTTGCATATGTCAGCCCATTTGTGATTTTAACTACTGCAAAATCCCTGCAGTTTATTTACTCTCTTTTCTGTACAGAACGGTGGTTCTCAAACTGGAGTGTGCAGCAGAGTCCCCGGAGGGCTTGTTAAGGGATTACTAGGCCCCACCCCCTGTGTCTCTCATTCCGAATTTGTATTTCTAACAAGTTCTCAGGTGGCGCTGATGCTGCTGTTGTTAAAGCCACACTCTGAGAACCCCTGTGCTGGGAGGTTATCATATTATTGTCCCTCTCCTGTGGTGGGAGAAACCGAGGCTCAGAGAAGTTCCCCAGGTCCCACAGCTAGTAAGTTGGGGAATGACGACTCCAGCTCCAATTTCTCTGGCTGGTGCTCATCCCCACTGCTCACAGCAAGTGTTTCTTGCTACCTATTTCTTCTTCCCCAGAGAAGCCAACCATTTTCTGCCTGTTTTTTATTTTTCCAGTGTGAGCCTACCAAGGGAGCCATGATGTCACTTGCTCCCTTTCATCTCTAAACCAAAGCAATAGCTAGTGAGTGGCAATGGTGGTTTCCCACGCAGCGGCCGGCTTCAGCTTTGGCTTGCTGGGATCAGACGCTTTCCAGAGGACATTGGTATGGGTAACCACTGGGCACCTCAGGGAGGCTGCGAGGGGGGAGGCTGCCGCTTTGAGCTCAAAGGCTGTTCAGGTTGCAGGGCTGCTGGAGGGATTGGCTTCTTCTAACTCTCCGGGTTAGGAATGTACGAGCAGAACATTGTCTGTAATCTTCCCCAGCTCAGACAAGAGAAAAATGTGTCTCTGCTCCCTTAATTGGGCACTGGGGTTCATTCTATCGGCCATTTGTTCACTTGTCAGACATTCACCGCATTTATTCTTGGAATATTTAGGGCTTCCCTGCTTCTTTCATTTATTCATCTGGACTGAGTGAGGCTTTGAGTGGGGGGTTAGCCGAGGGGAGCAGAAAAGAGGCAGTCATGGTCTCATGCAACTTAGGAGCCAGCAGGAGAGATTCATTCATTCCTTCACTCATTCAGCAACTACATATGGGCGGCTGGTGGCCTGCCTGCCCAGGAGTGGGTATTGGAGCCTCAGCGGTGAGTGAGACGAGCCCCCTAGTTCCTCCTCACAGGGTCCACTGGGGATGCAGGTTGCTAAACAAGTAGGAAGGTTAATGAGCGGTATGATGCAGGTGCTGAGGAAATAAAGGCGGGTAAGGGGTGGAACAGAGTGGGGTGGTGGGGGTGGGGCTGTCAGGGAGGGCTCGTCTGAGGAGGTGACATTTAGAAGGAGGATGAGAAGGCTCTAGCCATGGAGGTACCCGGGGCAAGAATAGACCAGAGGGAGGAAACAGCCAGTGCCAAGACCCCAAGGCAGGAGCAAATGGACATGTGCATAGACCCTGGAGGAGACCAGAGTAGCGAGGGCAGGAGAGGGATGGAGACTAGAGTGGTCAGTGGGCAGAGCGTGAGAGCCTTGCTAGTGGGGATCTGGAGATGGATTTCATGATGTGATGAGAAGGGAATGAGTGTTCTGAGCAGCAAAGTAATGTGACATCATTTATGCATTCTAAATGTGGAGTCTGAGGTGCAGCGGGGCAGGAATGGGGGTCAGGAGACCAGGAAGGAGGCTCCCTCATGCATCCGGGGAGCCAGGATGGTGGAGAGCACAGGTTGCAGTGGCTGGGTTTGATAGACACTTTGGAGGTGAAACAGACTAGCCTTCTAGTGGGTTAGATGAGGTTGCGACAGAGGAGAGAGGAGAATCAGGGATGACTCCCACTTGTCTGGCCTGAGCTCAGGGTGAGCAACTGCAGAGCTGTTCCCCGAGATAGGAAAGGCCAGAGGAAAGGCAGACACGAAGAAACGGGTAACTGTTTACAGTCTGAAATGCCACTTGGAGAGAAAGGAACTTGATGTTTTGAGCATGGAGTTTGGGGGCTCAGTGAAGGTTTCTCTGGGAAAGGGCTGTTTAAAATAGCATCTGGGAGAGGAGTGAAACGGATAAAGAGGTAGGGAGGACTGAGTGTGCAGAGCCCCGGGGACAGCGTGAGGGGCGTTCATTCACTCTTTGGGCACCTGTGCTCACGTGGTGAGGAAGCATGGCAGACAGACAGACCCCGGTATACACCAGACATGCAGACATGCAGGGAGGTTTGTGATTGCCATGTTCGGGCAGCCCAGCCAGCCCAGCACTGGGTGGAGAAAACTTCTCAAGGAGGTGACACCGTAGTTGAGTCATGAAGGAGAGGTGAAAGTTAACCAAGAGGAAAAGCATTCAAGGGAGTCATTCATGGCTGTTGTCAAAGTATAAATATGGTGTGGAGCCCTGAAATATTTGGCAGGTGGGTAAGTGGGTGCATGATGAGGGCAAGGGAGTGAATGAGCCTGGGGAGGGTTTCAGCATGCCAGAGTGCGTGGGACTCTGAGCAGGGTGATGAGTTGGACTTGAACCAGACCCCTTCTGGGGCTGGATGCCAGTGGGATGTGACTGGGTCTGTGTGATCTCCCCTACCTGACGTGTCTCTGCTCCTGGAGGGCTGTTGCTGTAGCCACGTGGGGCCTGCCATTGCCCTAGAACTGCTGTTTGAGCCAAGCACTCAAGCCAAATCCATTAATAATCCAATGAGCAATCCAAGCCCCATTGCTCATTTCTGACATTATCCAGGCTCACGTCCCCAGAGTTGCCAGCATGAGAATTTACACAACTCCTTCTGAACCAGTGGCTCAGGTTTACTTATCACCGTAACCTTGCTCTTGAATGAGCCAAGCCTGGCTTCCAAGGACAGAGTCAAGTGTGTGAACAACTTCCTTGATTTACCAGGACATCTTGGTCTTTCTTTTTACTTCTTTTTTAATGATAATATATAGATGTTTTATAATACAGAGCACTTGGAGAATATGAGAAGTTAAAATGAAGAAAAAATACCTTGCAAAGACCACCACAGTTAGCATTTTGCTATGTTTCCTTCCAGTGTTATCCACACATTTTTCATAATTGAGAAAATCCCACAGAGAATTTCTCTTTTTCACTTATCGTCTTAATGTAATCATTTCTAATTTTAAAAGAATATACTGTCTTATAAACCTTTTAAATCTTTATCTGTGAATTTATCCTAATTTCCTTAACCAGTCCCAATTGGCAAAGCCCTACGATGAAAACTGCCCTCCCCCATCCCACCCATGATAAATGCCTTTATGTTTAAAGCTTTTTCTGTGTTTGAATTCCTCCAAAAGAAATGCAGTTATGAGTCAAAAGATGAGGACACCTTCCAAGCTCTTGATTTTGCCAGCTGCTTCCCAAAAGGGTTGAGCTGATTTGTCTCTCCCACCAGGAACACATGAATGTGCCAGTTAGATTCACCTTGCTTCCCCCAACACCAAATATTACAATTTTTAAAGATCCTTGCCAGTAGAGTAAGTTAAAAAAAAAAAGTGCATTGTTTAAAATTCCTTTTTCATGAGATTGACCCCTTTGTCCAAACATTTGATAAGCAGTTGTATTTCTGTTGTGAACTGTTCATCCATGTCCTCTGACCATGTCGGAAGTGGAGCCTAAATGTTATTCTTATCAATTTGCATGAGCGCTTGAGATAGGGAGGGTATTTTTATCTGTCTCTTTCCTTTTTAGGTTGCATGAGCCCGAGAAGAATGCCAGAGAAATAACCCAGGTACAGTCCTTGGTGAGACGCCCTTCCTGGGAATCTCTGTGGTGTGATTTTCTTGTATCAACCGGAATTGCAGATCCAGATCTAAATTAAGACTCTTTGCAAGGATGCGGGGCGGGTGTGGAGGATCTTAACATTCCTGACTTCCCCTCTGGCCTCAGCGCTACCCATTGCACAACTCTGGTGGGCTCTGTTGGTAGCATGTCCTATGTCAGTGGGGCCCTGGAGCCAGGTGCAACCTCCCTCAGTGTGGATTAACCCCTTCCTGCCTCCATGCACTGGCCCAGGCCGGTCCCTGCACCAGGAGCACCGTCCCCAGTCCTCTCCCACCTCCCCCTTTGGGGGCCTCTCTTGCCTTTGCTGATGAAAAGACCCATGTCATTAATTGCCTCACTCAAGGGCACACTCCCTCAATCTGGCGACTTTGGGTTGGTATTGCTAAGGTATTTTTCCAGGCAACATGGTTTCTGAGAAACCTGGCCCTCTCATCACCAGCTGACACTGTCAGACCTTGGAATCAGAGGGCTCCTCAGCATCTTGTAATAAGAGAGGCCTCACTGTGAACCCAGAACGAGGGAGTGCCACCTGTCCTTGACATTTCCAGGACTGTTGTCATCGTTTTAGATGTAATCTAAGGAAGGAGGCGGGCTGGTGACATTATTTGTAGGCCAAAATGTGTGGGGTCTGCTCTCCTGACCTATGGGGCCTCCTTGGCAGCCCTGGGCTTGCACTCAGGTTGTAATTAGGAAAAACAACAATTTCGAATTATGGGAGAGGGAGGCCTTTTCCTTAGCCATTGTAACTATGGGCTTTGTTCTGGAATCTTCTGGGGGAAAGGATGGTGAGAGGAATTGGTCACGTTAGAGGCTTAACCAACCATCCACAGTGTTCCAGGTCCTGGACAATGAGCAGGACAGTCACAACCCAGCTCTTGTGGAGCTTTCAGAGGTGCCTAGGACTCCCTGTGCCAGGTGCCAGACCTCACCAGGCAGGAGTCACAGCCTATGGACTTGGGTTCAGGGACAAAAGCGAGTGGCATCCCTAGGGCTCAGAACAGAAGAGCTGTTGTAACATTGCACCCTCAGAGTCCAGCAGACCTTGGTTCTTTGCCAGCTGGGTGACTTTGGCCAAACCATTTAGCCTCCCCTGGTCTCAGTTTCTTCACCCTATAAAAGGGAATAAATAATCCTTTCCGAGGAGAGTTGTGGTAAGGCCAACACGAGGTGATGTGTGTGATTCCATGGTGCATGGAGGCCCTGAGAACTGTGATCAGCATCATTTTCATGCACTGACTACAAGAGGTGGTGGTTGTGGGTAGCTCCACACTGCCTCTGCTGCACAGATGCCGAGCACAGAGGGAGCAAAGTTTATAATTCATGTTGGGCAATTTTAAGGCAGCAGTGGCAGGTGATAAGATTAACACATGGGGAGGTATTCAAGTTTGCTAAGTGGTTGATGATTGCTTGCATTTATTGAACATAAAAGCTTGCTATGTGCCAGGCTCTGTTCTGAGTGTTTTGCCTAGATAATCTCATTTGATCCTCTCAGCAGCCCTGGCAATAGATACTGTTAATATCCCCACTTTACACATGGGGAAACTGAGGCCTGGAGAGGTTAAATGAATTACCCAAAGATTCGAACTCAAGCCTTCTGACTGTGGAACATTCACTGCCTGCTGACTGGCGGTTTCATTCTCACACAGCCTCTGTTCTCTATCTCCTGGTGCCCAGCTTTACCCAAGTGAGGCTGCCATCGTTTTCATCTGCTCTTTCATTCATTAATTCATTCCACATGGATCGAGCTGCTGCTTGTGCCATCCCTGGTATTTGCTTCCTAATAAATACCTGTCGAGTGAATTAGTAAATGAATGAATGTCCCCACCCACAGGGACAGCAGCATCATCTCAGGCCCAAAGATGGACACAGTCCTCTAAGTAGTGGGCACTGGCTGGGGAGTGAGGGGCCAAAGAAGGACAGAGAAGGAGCCCTGGGGCCAGAAGGAGTGGGGGGCAGAGAGGGGTCTTGGGATGAAGCCACATTGAAGCTAAAATTTCCAGGGTGGGTTAGGATTTGTTACAAGGGACAGACACTCTAAGGATGGACGTGTTAAAGGGGTGAGACCTGCAGGTGTTTCCAGCTGGGAAGAGGCAGGAGCAGGAGGAGGGGACATTACAGTGAAGCTGTGCAGTGACCACACTGTGTAGTTCAGAAGGACACATCAGGCATGAGGGAGAAGGTAGACGGGAAGGGGTAGGGCTGGAGGCAAGTGGTTTTGGCAGAAGAGGGACCTGGATTTTGACTGAGCCAGTACAAGCCAGGAGGGGACAGAAGCACCCAGACGTATCCAGTTTGGGTGAGCAGGCTGGGGTGGAGGCGGGTTCCCGGAATGATCTTCTCTTTGTCTCTCTTAGGTCCAGGACACAAATGACATCACCTATGCAGACCTGAACCTGCCCAAGGGGAAGAAGCCTGCCCCGCGGGCTGCTGAGCCCAACAACCACACCGAATATGCCAGCATTCAGACCGGCCCGCCACCTGCGCCAGAGGATAACCTCACCTATGCTGACCTGGACATGGTCCACCTCAACCGGACCCCCAAGCAGCCAGCCCCCAAGCCCGAGCCATCCATCTCGGAGTATGCCAGCGTCCAGGTCCAGAGGAAGTGAATGAGACCGCAGTTGGCTCTAGGGCCCACCCCTGTGAGCTTTGTTGTCCCACGTGGAGCAGCAGTGATGCGGACAGCCAGCCCAGTTCCCAGAGGGCTTGGGCTGAACTGGCCCTGGGACCAGGCTGAGGGCGGCTCTCCCAACACTTCCAGGGCAGCCTTGGCCCTCCCATTACCACACATCTGGAAGCTGATTTTGTCAAACCAGCCGGGAACCGACCTGGGAATTAGGCAGAGCCGCCTGGAGTCCAAGGACTCCTGTGCCTCTATCCATCAACATGTGGGTCTTGGAGACCCTTGACTGCCTCCTTGATGCTCCAAAGCCTGATCTTCCAGGGTGAGAAGAAAAATCCCACCACCCACCACCACCATCTCTATCACTACCCACCTGGGGCCTTTGGGGGAAATTTTCCCTTTAGATCAAACTGCCCCACCCACAGAGAAGCTGGAAAAAAAAACTGGAGCCTATATCCCGTGAATTGGTGAGGTTGCTGCCAATGGTCCTGGCCTCCCCTATCCCTGGGCTGAGAGCCACAGCCCTGGAAAAGGAGGGGACCCTCCAAGGAACACCCCTCGCAAGAGGACCTGGCGATAACACCCTCCTCTTCCTTGGGCCCCTCCATGACTCTTTGGGGCTCGACTGTGACGTTCCACCTGGACCCGCCTCTCCTTTCAGACCCGAGCTTGCTCTCTCCAGCTAGCACTAAGCAACATCTCGCTGTGGATGCCTGTAAATTATTGAGAAATGTGAAACGTGCAATCTTGAAACCAAGGTGTTAGAAAACTTGATCTGTGGTGTTTTTGTTTTGTTCTTTTCTTAAAACAACAGCAGCGTTATCTTGGCTCTCTGTTACGTGTTGAAGTACCTGGTTGGGTCTTGTGAAGTCTGAGGTCTAGAGGTTTGTTGTCCTGGAGGGATTTTCTGTCAGCAGAAGCTGAGATCCTCCAAGTCCCAGAGCCCTGAGAATGGGCAAGAAGGATCCTTTAGGCTGTTCTCCAGAGACAGTTAGCCCTCCAGTTGGGACTATCATGGCCACATTCTCCACTGAGCTGCGTGGCTGGTTCTGCTGCCTTCTGTGACCCCACTGTGGTAAGTCCAGCCTGCCCAGGGCTGCTCTAGGCCACCTCTTGACAATATATTCTTGTCAAGACCTAATGCCTCAGTCTGCGCATCTGTAAAGTGGGGAGAGTAAAGATGACGTCTCTCCCCACCACTTCTCACAAGCACTTTAGGGACATGCAGAGGAAAGGGACCCTGAGCCTGGCCATTGGTTCTGCTCCTTAGTGACCGCCCCATTCCAGATCCTAGAAGGAGGAATCTTCCATTTTTGCTCTCAAACCCTATCAGAATCAAACTGGAAAGAATCAAAGACAGGCAGAAGGATGGTACAGCTGTGAAGCCCGGGCTGATCCACTGTCTGTCCCCCTATCCTCAGAGGTTGGGCAGAGGCTGTGACCCAGTTACCCTTTGACCTCCACCCTTCCAGTGGGATGTGAGGACCTGGCTAGGCCCAAGAGAAACAGATGTTGCAAGGCCTGTTTATTCAGTCTTCACGTATAGCTCTTAGGGTTGAGATGCCAATATGCACGGCCCCCTGGTCATGGGATGCTACAGGGATTCCTGGCTTAGGCTATAAAAGTGACATGCCGAGCCATCCTGCCCTTTCTTGGAGGCCCTGCCGGTAGAACTTTGAAGCTCAGCACACACCAGCTTGACAGAGACTTGGTGTTTTCCATGATGGCATCCAGGAATTAGCTGAGCCAACAGATCATGTGGACGGCTTCTGCTGTATGAGCCAGAGGCCTTCTGGCATCTGGGAGCCACAGTGGCTGTGGCCACCTGGCTCAGGCTATTTCCAAATTCCACAAGATTGGCTTCTAAACCTTCTTGTCCCTCCCTTCTGCTCAGAGACAACACACATGAGTGCACACACGCACACACACAGAATTTTAAAAGAATGTTTTCTTGGTGCCATTTTAATTTAATTTTAATTCTCGGAGATGAAAATAAGGGAATGAGGCCACGGAAGATACATAGCTTTAGCTTCAGCCTGGCAACCTGGAGATTCCACATACCTTGTATATCGAACCCCAGGTGCAGGAAGAGGTTGAACCAACCCTGCAGAAAGAACATGGTTTCGGGAGTTTATTTTAAGACTGTTGGGAAGGAAACAGGCCCCATTTTGTATATAGTTGCAACTTAAACTTTTTGGCTTGCAAAATATTTTTGTAATAAAGATTTCTGGGTAATAACAACTCCTTCAGGTGTTCAGTGTCATTGTCTTTTGTGAGCAGCGTGTCCTGGGGCCTCCACAGGGGCTAGTGTCCACCTGTCCCTGGGAGCTGGCAAGAGGATTGAATGGGACCCAGGGCCTAGAAGTAATCTGCAGCTTGTGGTCTCTCCCACTTAGGTTTTATAGACATAAAATTTCTGTTCTCCCTGAGTCACAGAGGTTGGTGTGAAGATGGGACAAAAATCCAGACAGACAACTGAGTTTGGATCCTATCTCTGCCACTTTATAGCTGTAGGAATTTGGACAACTCACTTCTCCGAGGTCTGGGCCCCTTGTCCACCCTTGAGGGTCCCTATGGGGATAACAGGAGGTAATGGACACCGAGGCCGTGCTTGGCATGGACAGGCCCACACTGAGGGCTGGTCCTTCCTTCCTGCCCTAATCCTGCACAGCTGGGTGTGGTGGCCACTCAGCACCCCTGGGGTCTTACACATCTGCTTCCTCCTGGAGCTTCCCTTTCCTCCTCCACCAAATGCGGAGATCTAGTGCTTGGCCTGTAATAACCTTGTGGGGTGACTTACGCCAAGTGCTGGTTTATAGTAGATGTTCAATAAATAACTAGTTTGCTTACCTTCCCTCAATTAGATTATCAATGATATTGATGGTAATTGTGTAATAAAGTTAATCTATTAATATTATAGTAAACTGGGTGTGTCAGCATTTTACATTTATTGCTTTAAATCTTATAATTCAATGAGGTCAGGGATGTTATTAACCCCCTTCTATCTAGGCACAGAGAGGGAGTGTAACTTACACAGCATCACACAGCTAACAGGGATGTCACTGAGACTCAATCCCATCCGTCTGGCTTCAGCACCTGATGCCAAGCCCCTAAGTCACAGCATGTGTTGAGCGCCAATTGCAAAATGAAGCACAATAATAGCTAATTAAAAGCTGTGGCAAGTTACGGACTCATTTAATCTTCCCAGCCACCATATAGCAGAGGAACTGTTATTCTCTGTGTTTTACTGAGAATAACAGTTGAGGAAACGGAGGTGCAGAAAAGTCCCCTATGTCCCACAGCGGAGCCAGGTTTGAGGCCAGGGAGTCTGGCTTTTCCCTACCATGCTGTGTTTAAATTGCCTCACTTAATTCTCATAACTATCAGCTGTGTTTGTGCCCATTTTGTAGTGAAGGAAAGACGAGGCTCTGGAAGTACATGTGATGTAGTCAGTGTCACACAGAACGAATCTTTAGTCAAGGTCAGACTTGAACTCAGATCCACAGGCCTCTTGGGGATCATCCCTGTATCCTTGGCCTGGTGCATGTAGTGAGGGAGCACCTGAGCCACAGAACGTCCTGGGGACTCAAGTCACCTGCTTCACAAGCCAGGACCTTGGCTGTGACAGTGAGCTCAGTAGGTTCCTGGCCCTCGGCCTGAGTTCAGCTCTCTACCTGCAGCAGGGCCCAACCCATGAAATATGTGCAGTGCTTGCCCAAATGGGGTGTTCAAATCATGAATTCAGGCCGATTGGGTGGGGGAAATGCCTTTCTTTTTCTGGGAAGGTGGAGGATGATGGATTGCGTGTCCAGGCAAGGAGACTTGGGGGAGGTATTTTACATAGCACCTGGGCCTTGCTTCTCCATGGCTCAAATCTCCAGGGCTGGACGTTGGCAGGCAAAATGAAAGTTGATGGGAGCTAAGTGGCCCTTTTCTTGCACGCCAGGAAGTCAGTCAAGCCTTTGGCATTTATTGGGCACCTCCTCAGGGTTCCTTGTGATGTAAAGGAGAAGGATCAAGATTCCCTCCATGAGGACCGGCCCCCAGGTCCCGGCCTTCTGCTGAAGCTCTTGCCCATTTTATGTGATAAGCAAGAGAATCTTCATCTGGCCCACGTGTAAAAAAAGCCCCTGCGTCTTCTAGAATATTTCCAACAGCCAAGATTTGACGAGTTATTTATTCAACTTTTACATAAGCACAGATTATGTATCAGACATTCCTAAACTCTGTACAAATATTCACTTATCTAATATCAATTCACTTTGTCCTCTTAACAAAGGTAGGTACTATGATTATCCCCCATTTAATAAATGGAAACACAAAGTAAACATATTGCTCCACGGTCACCTCCCTGGGGCTCTGCCTGCCACTGCCAGGGTCCCCAGCATCCCCTGTTTACCACAGTGCTGCACCTGACTAGGGGCTTTTGTTTTCTGAATACAGGATTATGACATTGAAGATGTTTTTTTAAAAGACATATGTCTCAGATGTACAAAAATAGGCAAGACCTTGGCAGCAGAGGTCAATAGAGTTGCTTCCTTGGAGGGAGGGCCAGGAAGGGACTGGGGGAGAAAATGTCTCCCCAACTGGTGGTCACCCAGGGCTTTACATGCGTAAAAACTCCTGGAGCTGTTCCCGTAATGTGTGTACATATCCCTGCACATGTGACATCTCAAGTTTTTAAAAAGGCTGCTGCCCCAATCTTTGATGCCTGCCCCAATTTGACAGTTTATTAAAGATGGTGTCAATGCCTTGTCTTTGGTCCCTGAACCCAGCCCACGTAAGGGGCCCAGGGAGTGTTGTTGAGTTAATTTGAAAGATAGTATCCCAGTGACCAAATTAGCACATGAAACGGTGAAAGAAAATATGCCAAACTGGGCCCAGAGAACAAGGACAACTCCAAGGATAAGCCATTATCTGTCATCACGTCATCTCCTGGGACTCCCTTAGTCACTCTCCCTCCTCCCCCACTCAGGGTATCAGAGGCAGCTGCACCACAGAGTCCTTGCCCTGTGACCTTGGGCAAACAGTCACCTCTGAGCCTCTATTTTCTCACCCATGAAATGGGGTTAGTAGCTGGGGCGGCACCTGTGGCTCAGTGAGTAGGGCGCCGGCCCCATATACCGAGGGTGGCGAGTTCAAACCCAGCCCTGGCCAAACGGCAAAAAAAAAAAGAAAAAAAAAAGAAATGGGGGTAGTAGCAGTCTTCACCTCCTGGGGCTCTAGTGAGGGTGAGATGAGAGAAGAGATTTGAGACTCTGATAGCAGTGTCATGCAGACAGCAGTCAGCACACGCTGTGGTCTCCAATCCCCAGGCCATTGCAGACCAGCACCGCACAGCAGGAGGGGCAGCAGCAGCTGAGCGAAGCTTCATCTGTATTTACAGCCACTCCCCATTGCTCACATCCCCCACTGAGCTCCACCTCCTGTTCCATCAGCAGTGGCATGTGATTTTCACAGCAGCTCAAACCCTACTATACAGTGCTTCCAAGGGGCTCATGGCTCCCACCAATTGCTCATTATGGTGATTTGTATGATTATTTCATTATATGTGACAATGGAATAATCAAAGAAATAAAGTGCACAATAAATGCAGTGTGCTTGAATCATCCTGAAACCATCCTACCCCCACCCTACCCCCTGGGGCCCATGGAAAAATTGTCTTCCATGAAACTGGTCCCTCATGCCAAAAAAGTTGGGGACCTCTGAGCACACACACACGTAAACTCACACACACATTCACATCCACAGACTCTTTCACACCCACATACTTGCTCATACATCAAGGCCTGGTTATCAGAGCAGCTCTGCAATGGTGGATCTGACTGAAATAATTATATCAAGGCACAACCCTCTCCCTCATTATCCTGGACTCTAGACTCCAACACCCCAGCCTGGTTTTCAAGGTTCTGTCCTTCCCGACTGGAGTCTGGCCAGATTGGTCTTCTGGTCCCACCGCATACCAGGTAGAGCCTCCTTTGCCTGCACTGACCCCACAATGTGTCACTCCCCCTGTAACATGGTGTCCTTCCCACCAACCACAAGCTCCCCAACACTAGAACTTCACGTCCTAAGATGGGATCCAGCCCCAGGGTAAGCCCACTATGTGCCAGACAGGACCCCGGCACTAGAATCCTTTATTTCCTAGAAGTAAAATCATCATAGCACCCATTTGCAGCCTTTGCGATTTTCTTGTCTGTGAAATGCCATCATAGCACCCATTCGCATTTGCAGATGGGTGCTATGATGGCATTTCACAGACAGGAAAATCGAGACTCAGAGAGGTGAAGAGATAAGCTCAAAATCCCTTATTCAGCCAATAATTATTTCTCAAGCTCCTTCTGGGAACCTGGCCCTGTGCAAAATTCTGAGGATACAGCATTGACAAAATACAGGCCACACCCCCACGAGCTCCTGGGGCATGTGGGCGCCAGAGCTGTCAATCCCAGTGCAGGGGTGAGTGCTGCTAGGACACAGGGGTGACAAACACAAAGCATACAAATACAGAATGAGCACGCGAATGGGTGAGCCAGCAGGAGGGAAGAGCGAGTCCCAGGAGTAAATGAGCGAGTCCCAGGAGTAAATGGGTATTTACAGGCCTTGAAAAAGGAATGCGAGAATAAAATTTTCATGTTAGATACAAATCTGGTTAATGTTCTACAAGGTAATAAAACCACACCTTTGGAGTTATCTTTTCTGCCAGACAGAAGTCATTTGCACCTCTACCAATCAAAAATCTATAAATTACCATGTAGCTTTATAAAATCTGGGTCCTAATCAAATAGGAAAGACAAACTCAAGTATATTCCTCAACAGAATTAATTAAGTGGGTCTTCTAAACAGTACCCCACGCAGTATGGCAATGAAAAGAAGCACCACCTTCTTTTCCTTTATTTCCAAGTTTGAGGTGCTTTTTCTTATTAGAGAAAAGTACCTAGGCCTCACTCAGCCGGCATGGGGCAGAAAAGACTTCTTGAAGAGGAATCTAAAAAAAATGAGTAAAGGAGCCAGTGTCCGGTAGAAGTCAGCCTTCCTGCTGAGCTATGCAGCCCCATTTCTATTACTTTCTCCATCACTCTCTTCATCACTCTCCCCACTGGCAACACCAACCTCCCAGTGGTTTCTGAATTGAACCACAGGACATTTGCACATGCCACATCCTCTGCCCGGACACTGACTAGGTCTGTTTTGCTTGTCCTCCAATGCAGAGACTGGGCCAATTTTCTTTGTTAAGCATGACCATAGTAACCATGTCCTGCATTGACCTTGCTAGCACTTGACTAACATCCCTCTCCTCCACTGCCCCGGCTGCTGCCTCAGAGCAAGGAGGGAATTAGATTCACTCACCAGGGTAACTCCTACCTACTCTCAGCCCATAGGAGGCATCTAATAAATATTTGTTAGATGGGTGGGAGGATGGAAGGATGGATAGGAAGGAGGGAATGAAAGGATGGATGGATGGGTGTATGGGAGCTGGATGGATGGATGGGTGGGAAGAAAGGAAGGAAGAGAGGGAGATAGGCAGGAAGGGAGGGAGAGAGCAAAGGCCGAAGAAAGAACATAAAAGTTGCAACCTTCTTGGTATTTTAGGAGAACTGAGAGCCCCCGGCTGGCAGATTTGGAACTAGATTCAAACCTCAGTCCATCTGACTTTTCCCACTGAGTTACTCTGCCTTTCATCATGATCCTGGGTTCAAAGCAATCAGTTTTTACAAAATGACGCATGCTCCCCAACAGGCAAGGAGCCAGTAACCCTGGTCTGAGCCTTTGGTGCCTCTTACAGAGAAACTGGAGCTATAGTTAGAAAACAGGATGAAAGACTGCAAAGATCTCTCTCTACCCCGAAATTGAACAACCCTAGCCCTGCTGGTGAACGGCCCATCTTGGAGAGCCAACAGGCCCTCTGGGCAGACGTGTCCTCTTGGCCTGGCTTCAATGACAACAGGCCAAGCGCTCATGGTGGAAGGTGCCGTTCCCACCCGCCTACCCGGGCCTTCTGCCCCTGTAGGCCCACCCCGGGCAGGGTCAGCTGGTGTAGCAGCCGGTGGCATGGATCTGGGCCACAGCCCTGTCCCTAGAATGAGGCCAGGTGACAGTGTAATGGCAAGAAGGCTACGGCCTGACTCAGGCTGTCAGCTCGGTTCTGCCGCAGTGAATGCGCCCTGTGCACATGCAGATTAACGCGTTATCACTAATGTTATGTGCAGGGCGCAGAGGCACTTGGGCAGCCAGGCCGAGAGCTGCCAGTACCGCAGGACCTTTCATTGGAGAATTTTTCTTGGGGCAATTAAATCTTCAGCTGTCTCCGGGAAGGGAGTGCCAGCTTGCATTTTAATTATCCTCAAAAGAGGCAAGTAGGGAAAAGGACACAAGGCAAAGAATTAAAAAATAACAACCTGCTTTATAAACATGGCCAGGCATTTTAGGAAGATTTCTGCCCCCATCAGCTGTACAAGCCCCTTGGCCCTATGGCCTGGGCTTCCCTGTGCTATTGAAAGGGGGCCCAGTAAGGGGACAAAGAAGCAGGGGGTGGCCAAAAATGTTTCTTCAGGGTGGAATGAGTGCTAATTATTTACTCATGGGCCTGTCTGTGTCCTCCGTGTTCTACGGGGTAGAAATTATTAACCTTGTTTTATAGATGAGGAAACTGAGTCTAAGAAACTAATTGGTAATAACATGGATTATAGCAATAAAAATGAACACACTGCTGATATACACAACAGAGATCCATCTCAAAAAAACACGATGCTGAGCAAAAAGAGCCCGAGCTGAAGAGCACGTACCACACGATTCCATTTGTGTGAAATTCTAGAACCAGCAAAACTCATCTCTCAGGCATCATGGGGAGGGCGAGGGAATTAGCAAAAAGGGCAAAGGGAACTTTGGGGCAGACGCAAATGTTCTTGACTGAGGTGGTGCTCATATGGGTGCATGTATGTGACCAACCCCATTAAACTGTATACATCAAATGAGTGTATTTTACTGTTTGTGAGTTATACCCTAATGAAGTCAATTTTAAAATAAATAATAAGATCGGCTGGGCCCAGTGGCTCACACCTGTAATCCTAGCACTCTGGGAGGCCAAGGTGGGAGGATTACTTGAGCTCAGGAGTTCAAGATCAGTCTGAGCAAGAGTAAGATCCTGTCTTTACTAAAAATAGAAAAATAAGCTGGGTGTAGTAGCAGGTGCTGGGGAGCACTCCCAGCTACTAGGGAGACAGAGGTAGGAGGATCACTTGAACTCAGGAGTTTGAGGTTGTTATGAGCTAGGCTGATGCCACGGCACTCTAGTCTGGAACAACAGAGTGAGACTCTATCTAAATAAATAAATAAACAAAACAATAAGGGTTAATATTTATCTAGATCTTACCATGTGCTATCCTTACTGTTAAGCTTTCTTTTTTTTTTTTTTTGTAGAGACAGAGTTTCACTTTATCACCCTCAGTGGAGTGCCGTGGCGTCACACAGCTCACAGCAACCTCCAACTCCTGGGCTTAGGTGATTCTTCTGCCTCAGCCTCCCGAGTAGCTGGGACTACAGGCGCCCGCCACAACGCCCGGCTATTTTTTTGTTGCAGTTTGGCCGGGGCTGGGTTTGAACCCGCCACCCTTAGTATATGGGGCCGGCGCCCTGCTCACTGAGCCACAGGCGCCACCCCTGTTAAGCTTTCTTATCCCTCATAACACCATCCTTCACATAGGTACTATAAGCACCCCATTTCCCAGACGCAGAAACTGAGGAACCCAGAGATGTTAAGAAACTTTCCCAAAGTGACACAGCTAATAAGAGGCAGAGCCTGGGTTCAAATCTGAGCAGGATTTGAACCTATAGCCTTAAATGCAAAGTCCAACATTATGCAACCGATTAGTCCTAGAAGTGGGATTGAACTCCAGGGCCTTCCCAACATGATGAATCTAGCAAAAGGAAAAAATTCATTCATTCATTAGAGAAATAATTTACTCAGGATCTACTGTTGTCCAAACTGTAAACACACAGCAAACAACAGACAAATCCCAGGCTCTTGTCAGAGAGGAAAGAGATCATCAAATAATCAGAAAAATAAATGTGAGGCCAGGAGCAGTGGTTCATGTTGTAATCCTAGTATTCTGGGAGGCCAAGGCTGGTGGATTGCTTGAACTCAGGAGTTCAAGACCAGCCTGAGGAAGAGCAAGACCCTGTCTATTAAAAATAGAAAAACTAAAAAAAAAAAAAAAAAAAATAGAAAAACTAAGGCGGCGCCTGTGGTTCAAAGGAGTAGGGCGCCAGCCCCATATGCTGGAGGTGGCGGGTTCAAACTCAGCCCCGGCCAAAAACTGCAAAAAATAAATAAATAAATAAAATAAGAGAGAGAGAAACTAGCAGGACATAGTAGTACATGCTTATAGTCCTAGCTACTCAGAAAGCTGAGGCAAGAGGATTGCTCAAGCGCAACAGTTTGAGGTTGTGAGCTATGATGATGCCACAGCACTCTGTCCAGAGCACCAGAATGAGAGACTGTGCCTCAAAAAAAAAAAAAAAAGAAGAAGAAGAAAAGAAAGAAAGAAAAAGAAATGTGAACTGCAATCAGTGATAAGTGCCGAGAAGGGAAGATTAAAGGGAACCCAAACACACAGTCCAAAGTGGGAGTGTGCCTGTGACCACACCCTCCTCCTCCCTCCCGTGCTGTGCCCAAATGAGCTGCCGCCCCAGCATGTGCCAAATTCCTGAGCCACCTGCTCCTAACTCGACTTCCCTTTCAAGCGTGTTCTGCTGAGAGAGGGAGAACTGGAAGGTCTCACATTCCGAGTATTCTGCAAAGGCCCTTTGAAGCCATCTGCCCTGCTCTGGCACCTTGTGCCTGGCGCTCAGCTATTTCAAAAATGACCTCCACACATTCCCCTGGCCTGGCCACCCAGAGGGTCACCCTCCAGTGCAGTGCAACAACACAGGTGACAGCTGGAGCAACTGGAGCCCTGAAGGAGGACCCATGCCTTCAGCCAAGCCACCAAGCCCAGTAGAGTTCCCCATGGACACTGGTTCAAGGAACAGGGAAGGACTTTCCAGCAGCGAAAGGTGGTCCTGCTTTACCACCAAACCTTTGCTGTGATATATTGAGGGCCTGAGCTGGGCACATTGGGTACATTACCTAATTTTTCCAACTCTGTAGCTCTGCACCACCACCTCTGATTCTCAGGCGTGCGCAGAGAAAGTAGATGACTTGCCCAAGATCACACAGAGCTTTGGGAATGGAATTGGCATTTGGATTCCGCCCCTGGGGCCCCTGGGCCTCTGAACTCTCAGTGCAGCCCCTCTAGACCCCCCTGAGATAACCACTCCACACCATTGAGGGGAAATCTTTTTGGCACTCAGACCTTCTATATTCATTTCCCAGCTCCCCCACTTCCTTGAAAGTTTCTTAACCACCCTGTGTCCATCTCCTCCTCCTTTTTTGGACAGTGCCAAAAAAGTGAACCTACCTCAGAGGGTTGCTGTGAAGATGAAACAAGGCAAGACTATAAATGTAAAAGTGGTTGGAACTGGCCTCAGACGGCAGTAAGCCCTCAACAAGTGAGCGGTACCAACTTTAATAATTCATATTTTTTCATAAGTGGACTCATCTACTTTATATATTCGGGGCACCTTTCCAGCCAAGACATGGAGTTCTGCCTCGTTCTTTTCAACCACTTCCTAGCATTCTTGTATTCATTCATTTATGCCCCAAGCATGCATAGGGTAGCAGCTCCCCTAGGCCAGGACACACAACAGGCTCAGCCTTTGCTCTCAGCTCTAGCAGGAGAGATAGTTAACAAGGCCAAAAATAAATAACTTTGAGGGTTTCACCAGGTGCTGAGTGCTAAGATGGGCACAATGATGGAGACAACAGTTGGGAGAGGGAAAATGATTCAGAGGTTGTCTCCTAACTCCCCAAGGATGTGGTATCTGTGCTGCCACCAGGAGGAGGAGATGGGAAAGACATGGGGTGGAACAGTCCAGGTAGAGGGAACAGCCAGGGTGAAGGCTGGGAGGCTGGACCACGCTCCGTGCTAACTCAAGGTCAAGGTAGAGAATGCACACTTGGAAGCCACACTGCAGAGGAAGCCAGGGCCCAGGAGGAAGGGCCTGAGGGGTCACAGCCAGGCTTGAGTTCTGTCCTCAGAAAAATGTAAAGACACTGGAGCGGGGACTCTGCTGCTGGGTAGGAAGGGACTGGTGGGCACAGCAGAGGAAGGCGGAGGGCATCAGAGAGGCACGGCAAAGGCAGCGTGGCAGGGACTAGGGAAGCAGCCTCCAACTTGGAACATGACTCACTGGCAGAGCCCACAGACCAGCTGATGGGGGAAGATGGAGTTGAAGGAAAAGGAGAAACGAGTTGCCGCTGACAGATGTCACCATAATCATTTAATTAACGAAGTCCCTATTGATGGAGACTTGGGCTGTTTCTATTTTTTCCGTACATGCAAACAATTTTGTCACAAACATCATTGCACAGAAACTCCCAGAAGCAAGATGCTTTGGGGAACATTTTTTTATCCTATCCAGATTGCCGCATTGCCACCGCTCCACTCCCGTCCCACACGCAGGAGTTCCATTCTCCACTCTTGAACTTTCTCCTCCTGCTGTGCTCCTGGGAACACTTTGCCCACCCTCCGCCTCTGGCACAGACCCAGTCTTGAACGCATTTATATTTCTTGTTGCAATCTGGAAGCACAAGTTGTTAAAAAGCAAACCTCAGAGCCAGGCTAAGTGGCTAAAAAGACTACCCACGGGCCTCTTTTTCCAGTGGGAGGCAGAGAGAGGCCTCCAACTCCGTGAAGAGGGCCAATTTACCCCTATTCTTCCAAAGACAGGGAGTTTGCTTTTTAAAAATTTTTTTAGTTTTCTGTTCAGCACTGAGAACAAGGCACGCCACTGAGATGGCCGTGAAAGCGGGGAGTTACAGAAAATCCTGTAACCCAGGGTTACAGGAAATCCTTCTCTCAACCTCTGTCCAAGCTCTCTGCCTTCCGCCCCTCCAGGGCCCCACTGGCCTTCTCCACCTCACATCTTGTCAGTGTCCCCTGGTTGAGACCTCCTCCGTGACACTCGCTCACACCCCTGCTTCCATCCCACGCCTGCTGCGCTTCACTTTCCTTCTTATAAGTGGCCTTTTTTAAGGAAAGTATTTTCTTTTAATCAGCAGCCACTGCATCTGCAACAGTGTTAAGGCATAATTGTATTATTTTCCTATCACTTGCGGCTTATTCTCTCTATTTACTTTGGGAAGGGTAGCTAAGATTTCAGAGATTCATAACTGGCATGCAGTACCATATCTGATTTTGACATTGGCATTTGAAGATGCTTTTGAAGATGGTTTGTTATCTTTCCAAGACTTACCTGGTGTGTTACTTAATTGAGAGAGGATTTTGCAACATGCTGCTTCTTAATGTCTTTTAAGACAAGCGACTTTTTTCATAGCAAAATGGATGGATAGCAAACTCTTTGGCACTGATAGTAATTATTATTAATTAATCGCTGAAGTCTTAGCTGCTGGCTGTCTTCTCAGTAATCCTGTAAGGGAGATATACATTTTGCACACATTTTGCAGGTGATAAAACCAAGGCATTGAAACATTGACTGCTGTTAGTAAGTTACCCAAGGTTACAGAGCTGGACAAGGGCAGAACTGGGGTGCAGACCTCATATTCTCCGTGGCCCTTTATTTTAACCTTGGTTGCAAAACCCCTCTGAGTTCTGGGACAGGTGGCCCGTTCTCCCCCAGGCCACGGCAGCAACAACATTGGAGGGCTGGCAGAAAAGCACGGTTCCTTTTGTCCTTACTTCTGTCCACAGCACTCTTCCTTTCCAACTGCGAGGCAGGCTGACACGCAGACCCTCCAGGTCCACATGCAGAATCCCTTATTCCAGGCTGCTGATGACTCCTCTGCTTCTCTAATGGGACTCTGACCTATGCAAGGGGATTTGGACTGTATTCAGGAAGGGGCCTGCTCCTTTTCACCCAGATCTAACAGATTTAACAACTAAAAATATGTGATATCCAATTAAATTTGAATTTCACAACAATGATGAGTAGTTGTGTTTTTATTTATTTATTTATTTATTTTTTGACAGAGCTTCACTTTGTCACCCTTAGTAGAATGCTGTGGCACCATAGCTCATAGCAACCTCTAACTCCTGGGCACAAGCGATTCTCTTGCCTCAGCCTCCCGAGTAGCTGAGACTACAGGTGCCCGCCACAACACCCAGCTATTTTTAGAGGTGGGCTCTCGCTCTGGCTCAGGCTGGTCTCGAACCCGTGAGCTCAGGCAATCCACCCACATCAGCCTCCCAGAGTGCCAGTATTATAGGAGCAATGATGAATAGTTTTTAGGATATCTCATGCAGGACTTCAGATGTATTTGTACTAAAAAATTATGGGTAATTTATTTAGAATTCAGACATAACTGGGTGTGAGTACCCTGCATTTTCCTTGGCAGCCCTGTGGGTGCCTTTCCAGAGAGACCTACCAGACTGAGCTATTCTGTTCACCCAACTCGACAAGAAAAACATCCTACTAGTGAGTGCATGGTCACCCAGGGCCTTGGAGGATGGAGCAGGCAGGCTGAGATTGGAGGATCCAGTGAGCAGGCTGAGGGTGGCACTTGCAGGGCCTCAGTCTCCCCATCTCAGGCACCACTGTGGAGCTGGGAAGGAGACCACGGTCCACACCTCAGTGGCCACTGCCTTCAGGATAAAGTCCAGGTTCCTTGGTGAGACATTCAAAGGCCTGGCCTGCCACCTTGCCTCTCTTCCTGCCACCAGAAGGACTTGAGTGTCCCCTCCAGATAATCTTTTCTCTCACTCTTTCTCCTTGCCTGGAGCGCCTCTCCCTCCTTTGAATGTGCTTGGACTCCTATTCGCCCTTTAACACCACCTCCTCCCAGAAGCCATCCCTGACCACTTCCAAAAGAGAGGCACTTGCTTTTACTGTCCTGTCCCTTTGGGCCTCTTGGACACTTTGATTACAATGGAATCACAACCTATGCTTACCATGCTCCAAAGAAAGAAAGAGGAAGGAAGGGAGGGAGGGAAGGAGGGAAAGAGGAAGAGAGAGTGAGACAGAGAGAAAGAAGAAAGAAAAGAAAGAAAAAGAAAGAAGCCATATAGCCCAGTGGAACCACACTCTGGGTGGATTTGAGATAGAGACAGAATCTGCCGTAGGGTTCAGCCCCCATAATCCTTTCCTCCTTCTATTAGCTGAGGATAAATCTTTTAAGATAAGGTCGTTTATTTTAAACTAGCAGTATAGTGGTTAATAATGAGGGATTTGGCAGACCAGACTAGCCTAAGTTTAGATTCCAGTTCTGTTGCTTACCACCTGTACAACCTTGAATAAGCTATTTTTTTAAGTGTTTTTTTTTTTTTTCAGACAGAGTTTCACTTTGTCACCCTCAGTAGAGTGCCATGGCGTCATAGCTCACAGGAACCTCAAAATCTTGGGCTCAAGCAATTCTCTTGCCTCAGCCTCCTGAGTAACTGGCACTACAGGTGCCCACCACAATGCCCAGCTATTTTTTTTAGAGATAGGGTCTCGCTCTGCCTCAGACTGGTCTCGAAATCCTGAGCTCAGGCAATCCACCCACCTCAACCTCCCCAGAGTACTAGGATTATAGGTGTGAGCCACCCCACCCGGCCCCTTGAATAAGTTATTAATTGCTCTGTGACTCAGGTTCCTTTTCTGTAAAACGGGCATAACAAAAGTACCAACCTCATAAAGTAAAATAAGGTTAAACCCTGTGAAGTGCTCACCACAGTGCATAGTAACACTAACATTAAACCATATCACCCGGGGGCAGGGTGCTGTGAAAGGAAGAGCAAACTGCCCCAGTGCTGCAGAGAAGCCAGTGCTGCAGAGAAGCCCAGTGCTGCAGAGAAGCCAGTGCTGCAGAGAAACCCAGTGCTGCAGAGAAATCCAGTGCTGCAGAGAAATCCAGTGCTGCAGAGAAGCCAGTGCTGCAGAGAAATCCAGTGCTGCAGAGAAGTCAGTGCTGCAGAGAAATCCAGTGCTGCAGAGAAGCCAGTGCTGTAGAGAAACCCAGTGCTGCAGAGAAACCAAGTGCTGCAGAGAAACCCAGTGCTGCAGAGAAACCCAGTGCTGCAGAGAAACCAAGTGCTGCAGAGAAGCCAGTGATGCAGAGAAACCCAGTGCTGCAGAGAAACCAGTGATGCAGAGAAGCCAGTGATGCAGAGAAACCCAGTGCTGCAGAGAAACCAGTGATGCAGAGAAGCCCAGTGCTGCAGAGAAGCCAGTGCTGCAGAGAAGCCAGTGCTGCAGAGAAACCCAGTGCTGCAGAGAAACACAGTGCTGCAGAGAAGCCAGTGATGCAGAGAAGCCCAGTGCTGCAGAGAAGCCAGTGATGCAGAGAAACCCAGTGCTGCAGAGAAACCAGTGCTGCAGAGAAGCCCAGTGCTGCAGAGAAACGAGTGATTCAGAGAAGCCCAGTGCTGCAGAGAAACCCAGTGCTGCAGAGAAACCCAGTGCTGCAGAGAAGCCCAGTGCTGCAGAGAAGCCCAGTGCTGCAGAGAAACAAGTGATTCAGAGAAGCCCAGTGCTGCAGAGAAACCCAGTGCTGCAGAGAAACCCAGTGCTGCAGAGAAGCCCAGTGCTGCAGAGAAGCCAGTGCTGCAGAGAAGCCCAGTGCTGCAGAGAAGCCCAATGCTGCAGAGAAACCAGTGCTGCAGAGAAGTCAGTACTACAGAGAAGCCAGTGCTGCAGAGTCCAGTGCTGCAGAGAAGCCAGAGCAGGGCTCAGTGGAGGCGACTTACCCCCAACCTAGCATCTCCTGAGGATCTGTCAAGGGTACTTCTATACTTGATTTCTGCTTTCCAAGCTGACTCCGCTGACTTGTGCCCTCAGAGAAATATAACCATCAGATCATACTGGGTTAAAATTCCCATTCTGCTGTTTCTAATTGTGTGACCTTGAACAAGTAAGTCACTCCAGTGTTGCTCCTTTCACCTGTCAAGTGGAAATAACAATACCCACCTCCCAGGGCACTGGGAGTCAACACCTGTGCTGACACAGGCTACCTGGTAGACTCTCGATATCTGGCTGTTCTTATTATTTCATTCTTCATACAGCTGTTATCATACTGTTTCATTTGCAGTTTGCTTGTAGTTCTCCTGATAGCCTGGGAAGCTTTGAGGATGAGGATTAGTTCTGAGTCAGCCCAAGTTCCCAAGGTCAAGTCTGTACCCCAAACAAAGGGGATATCTAAATATGAGGAAGGAAGGGAAGGAGGGGGGAGGGAAGAAGGGAGGGAGGGTAGAAGGAAGGAAGGGAGGAAGGGATTAGTTAACTGGTTTCTCCCCTGCCCCAATTTTGTCTGACAACAAGGGTCTGATCAAAAGAATGGATCAGTAGCCCCGTGCATTCTCCTGTCTCTTTCCGGAATCAGAACTTAGGTTTGTAGCTGTCTAATTTATTATTATATGGTGCAGTGCAGGGTAATTATACACTGTGGTATAATTTGTTATAACTTGGGCTGAGGCCTATAACTGTGTAATTTATTATTATACAGTTCAGTGCTGAATAATATGAAGAGTATGTAATTTATTTCAGGCTTACCAGCCTAACCTGTAATCCAAATGCAGCACGCAGCCTATGTGGATGAGTTAATGTTTCTACGGAAACCCCAACTTAGATATTTCTTCATTTCTAATTTCTTTCCTTGGGCTTTTCAGAACACTGCTTGGCTACGGTTGCCAATTTCCTGGTACTTCTTGTCTTGAGCAAGGCTGAAATGTTGGACAACCTCAGCCCAGTCTGAGCAAGTCTTACATATTGTGTCATAGAAAAGGAGGGCCCAGAGCTGTCACCCTGCCCAGTTTCAGTTGTTATCCCAGGGAGGCCACAGCTTGCCCAAGGTCTTGCCAGCAGCAGGTACAGAGCCAGGACTAGCGCCTAGCTTCCTGGATCCCCAGCAAGGGCCCCTGGCTCGAGAGAGCTCCATTCATTTATTTGATAACTATTTTTGTTCTATTCTCAGACTTAGGGATATGTCATTGGATCAGAAAAAATATCCTTCCCCTCAGGGAACTTCCATTCTGGGAATTGAGTGCCTATATCTCTCTGGCCTCTTATTTCTCAAAACGTGGTACCCAGACCAGTGTCAGCATCATCATCTGGGAGCTGGTTAGAAATGCCACCTTGACCTACAGAATCAGAATCTGCATTATAACAAGACCCTCTCCTTGCCCTACCCCCATTCATATGCTCTTGATAACCCCTGTTCCAATTTCTATGTGGTTCAGGGAAGCCATTTTCTTCTGTGTCCTTCCTGTCCAAAATATGTGCCTTCTCACTGAGTTTTGAAGCAGAATTTCTTCTTTTTCTTTATTTTAAAAAAGGTGTGTGTGTGTGTGTGTGTGTGTTTCTGTTTTTTCACCTTGATCACTGAAGTTCATTGTGTACCTTTTGGAAATTACAGAACAAAAGAGAAGAAAATCAAAATTACCCAGAACCCCACCATCCAGAGAGGACACGGTTAATGTTTTAATGACTAACCCATCAGACTTTTTTTTATATATACATACACATTTTTTCAAAATTTCAAGAAATGATAAATCGTGTTGTGTGGGGGCTCAGCAAACAATACCTCGAATATGATGCTTCGAGGCGCTGTGACCTTCCCACATCCCTTTCTGATCCTCTTACTTTCCCAAAGCACAAAGGGGGCTCTCTCTGAAATTTCCTTGTCTGACTAAAAAAGCTTCTTTCCAAAAGAAAGGGAATTTTTTAAGACCCCCTCCCTAGGACTCTCCTCAAATAACCAGGGAAGATTAGCCATTGGAAATGAGAGTAGGCTCCTCACCTAACCCCCCCAGATGACTTTTCATCTGTTCTCCCAAGGGCAGCCCCAGAGGTTACCTGGGGGACTTTATGTACATAAGACAACCTTTGTTCACAGTGACAGTTCTGCCCCTGCTGTCCCTTCACATCCTTCAGTGCTAAGAGGAACTTTGTTCCCGGCCATTGTTCTTTGGGTTCATTCATTCCCCCCAAAAATCACTTATTCCTACCTCCCTCCCTCCCCTAGGAAGAAGGGGACACATCTGGGTCTCACTGGTTAATAGGTAATCATTCTTCCACAACTCCCCTGCGCTATGCACATTAAATCCATTCATATACATATTTTTCCTATTCATCTGTATAATATCAGTTCATTTTCAGCAAATATTCAAAGGGCGAAGGGAAAGCTTTCCTTCGGCCTCAACAGTTGCACAGTGGTTCTCAAAATTGAGCAAATCAAACACAGATTGCTGGGTCCCACCCCTGGAGATTTTGATCAATCAGTCTGGGACCTGGCCTGGGAATTTGCATTTCTAACAAACCCAGGCTATTTGGAGCTGCTAGTCCAGGACCATCACTGGACTCAGGAACTAAGCACCAGGGCTTGGAGTCCAGCTACACCACCCACTGCCTGCCCACAGGGAAGTTAGTCTGCCTCTCCAGGCTGGGGCTTGTCAGTCCACAAGGACAGTACCTGCCTCAGAAGATTCTTATAAGGATCGCATGAATTAATGAAATTAGTGAAGCACAAAGGAAGTATTAATTATGATGAATATGAATATAATTTTATGATCAAGATTTCTTAACAATTATTCATAGACATTTGTCATGTCATTATTCTTCAGTGTATTTGTTTTTAAAGGCTGCAGGTCGTCCTTCACATCAATGCATTAATCTAGTCCCCAGTCACCAACTAGCCAGTGTTGCAATGAGCACCCTCGAGGATAAATCACTGCGCACCTGTTCACTCCTTTCCTTAGGACAGAATGTGCCAAATGTGAGGAAAATTGAATGAACATATTTGAGACTTTTGATAAGTTTTGCTAAATGGCCTTCCAAAAAAATTATACTGATGTATAAAGCCACCAACAGCATGTGAGAGCATCTTTCCCTTACCTCCTCCTTAATAGCCCATGTTGCTGCTTTTTAAAATTATGCCAATATTTTGTGTGTTAATTTGTATTTTTTTTTTGATGATTCCTGCAGTTAGGTGTCCCACCTTTCAATATTTTAGGACTTTAAATTTTTCAACAAAAACAAAAAATCCCTCAAAGATTGTGTTTGCAGAAGGTTAATCAGCACTTTCCCCATTACTAAACTAACTCTCTGTCTTGGCATCACTCCACACTCCTCACCCCTGCAGGAGCAGAGGCGTCATCTCACAGGTAACAGCTGCCTGATTTAAATCCCACCTGTACCGCTGGTAACATACCTCCCACTTAATAGACGGGTGTGGATTGGAGGAGACGGGAAGCATTGAGACAGCAAACAGAAGGGGAGAAGTCATTTGCTCAACACAAATTCCCTCATCATCTGCCACCAGTCAGGCTCTCTGATAAACTTGGAGGATGCAAAAACAAGGAAGTCTCCAAGTGCAGGTGGGGGGTGTGGGAGCATACAGTCAATTCAAAATAATGTGAAATGTAACAGTGAAGATGAGGACAAAGGGGTGGGAATTTCTTTTTCTTTTTTTTTTTTGAAACAGAGTCTCACTCTGTTACCCTGGGTAGAGTGCCCTGTCATCATAGCTCACAGCAACCTCAAACTCTTGGGATCAAGAGATCCTCTGGTTTCAGCCTCTTGAGTAGCTGGGCAGCTGCCACGACACCTAGCTAGTTTTTCCATTTTTAGTAGACACAGGGTCTCACTTTTGCTCAGGCTGGTCTCGAATTCCTCAGCTCAGTCAATCCACCTGCCTCAACTTCCCAGAGTGATAGGATTATAGGCGTGAACCCACTGTGAGCCCAGCCAAGGGGTGGGAATTTCATGGAGAAAAAATTGGTAATGGCTTTGAAGTCAGAGATTCAAGATTATCTATTTTTAGTTTTAAACTAGTTAAAACAACAAGTGAAAAAAGTTTGCAAACAGGTAAGGTATGAGCCTCAAAATGGCATTCCAGGGGCAAATACAGTCTATAGAAAGTGTTGGGTGGTCCATCCAGAGTTTTTAAAAATAATGTTTAAAATGGGAATTAGGGTGGCTTAGATCAATAGTTCTTCGTCCTGGTTGCATAGTAGAAACACATGGAAATATATGAGTTCCTTGAGAAGAGTTCCAGGTCCATTCATTGATTTCTCCTTCTGGCCAAGATGGAGTAAGAGAGAATAGGTGTATCATCTCATCTGAAAGAAAAATATATAACAGTTTTCAAGACACCGGACAGCAGACAACAAAGAACGGTAATCCCTGAGAGATAAAAAACAGAAGAGGAGAGTCCCGCATGTCATCTGGAGAGGGTTTCCAGGCCGTGGCATGAGAGTGGGGGCCCAGGTGGGGACCAGTGGTCTCCCTGAGTTGAGGGGATGCAGCTGGAAGGCTGCTATGGGCTGAATGTTTTTCAACCGCTCCCCCCCCCCCAAAAAAAAAAAACCTCATGTTGAGATTTAATCCCCAGTGCAACAGTGCTGGAAGTTTGGGCCTTTTGTAAGGTGTTTAGATCATGAGGGCAGAGCTTAATGGCCTCACATGGTTATAAAAGGCCCCGAGGAAAGGAACTCATTTTTTACTATCTGCCTTTTTTCATGAGGACACAGTGTTCCTCCCCTCAGGAGGACCCAGCCTTCAAGGTATCATCTTGAAAGCAAAGAACAATTCTCACCAGACACCAAGCCTGGTATCTTAATCTTGGACTTCCTGGTCCCTAGAACCATTTTTAAAAAAAGTATGTTCTATACAAATTGCGCAGTCTGAAGTATTTTGTTGTAGCAGCACAAATGCACTACGGCAGAGGCCAAGTGGCTAAAGTTCAAAGAGCAAGGTGTCAGTGAGAAGAGAGCTGTGAGCGGGGCATGAAGTCTGGAGATCAGCAAAGGACCCTTGGAGTCCCCTGAGTCCTGATGAACACATGTATGGATGAAAACTACCTGAGGACAGCAAAAACCACCTGGAAGGGAACAATGCCAGGAGCCCACAGAGGGCTGGAAGGAGACCCTCTTGTTAGGAACCAGAGTAAGAAATCTCACAAGGCAATACACAAAGTACTCACAAAGTTCTTGCCTTAGTAGGAGGGCAAAAGTAGCTCTAAACATTGCTCTAGTCCCGTCTAGAACAAATGATTAAACTGGCTCCAAGTAACTTTATTGGCTCTCAGAAAAAAAAAAAAGCTCAGAATATTTACAGAAAAAAAATCTAACAACCAAAAAGATAAAATTCATAATGTCTAGTATCCATTAAAAAATGGTCAGGCATGAAAAGAAGTAGGGAAATTCAACCCACTAATGAAGAGAAAATTTAATCATTGAAAGCTGACCCAGAAATGACACAGATGATGAAGTTAACAAAGACATTAAAACCATAATTACAGAGGTATTTCGTATGTTCAAGAAGCTTGAAGGAAGATTGAGTATATTAAATTGTGACATGGAAGATAGCAAAAGGGCCCAAATCAAAAAGATTAGTGAACTTAAAGATACATAAATAGAAAGTAAATGAAACACAGAGGGAAAAAAGACTGGAAGAAGAAATGAATAGGGCATCAGTGAGCTGTGGGACGACTTCAGATACTATGTAGATATATTTATAAGCTGAGTGAGAGAATTTGAAGGGGAAATAACAGTGAAAAATGCCCAAATTTGATGAAAACAATAAACCCACAGACCCAAGAAGCCCAGTGAACCCCAAGCACATTAGCTTATCACACTCTACCTTCTACCTCCAAGTAATGTTATTCCACTTCGCCTCACAGCATCATCTTGACAATCATACTCTCATTTTTCCCTCCTTGCCTTAAAGAAACATTAAAGGGATAGGAGTAGTGGCTCACATCTATAATCCTAGCACTCTGGGATGTCGAGTGGCGTGGATTGCTTGAGCTCCGGAGTTCAAGACCAGCCTGAGCAAGAGTGAGACCCGATCTCTACAAAAAATAGAAAAGCTAGCTAGGCAATGTGGCGGTGCCTATAGTCACAGAAACTCAGGAGCTGAAGCAAGAGCATCTCTTGAGCCCAAGTATTTGAGGTTGCTGGAGCTATGACCGCTATGGCACTCTACCAAGGGCAACAAAGTGCTTTAGGGCAACAAGGTGCGTAACAATCAAATTACTCAAAACCAGAAATAAAGGGCTGGGCGCAGTAGCTCACGTCTGTAATCCTAGCACTATGGGAGGCCGAGGCTGGTGGATTGCTTGAGCTGGAGTTCAAGACTAGCCTGAGCAAAAGTGAGACCTCGTCTCTACTAAAGATAGAAAAACTGAGGCAAGAAGATCGCTTCAGCCCAAGAGTTGGAGGTTGGCATGAGCTATGACACCATGACACTCTACCCAGGGCTTGAGACTCTGTCTCAAAAAAAGAAAAACAAAAAAACAACTAAATATAAAGAAAAAATCTTAAAAGCAGCCTGAAAACAAACAGAAAAATGCCAGGTTACATACACAGGAACAAATATAAAGCTGGCATCAGATTTCTTAAAAGAGACAGTGTGAGACAACAGTGAAGTCGCATCTTTAAAATGCTAAAAGAAAAAAAGAAGTTGGCCCAACCTGCAAAAATGTCTTAAAAATTGAAGATGAAGGCCAGGTATGGTGGCTCACACCTGCAACCCTAGCACTCTGGGAAGCCAAGGCTGGTGGATTGCCTGAGCTCAGGAATTTGTGAGCCCACCCTGAGCTAGAGCGAGAACTCGTATCTAAAAATAGCTGGCTGTTGTGGTGGGCACCTGTAGTCCCAGCTATTTGGGAGCCTGAGGCAAGAGATTGCTTCAGCCCAAGAATTTGAGGTTACTGTGAGCTATGACACCATGGCACTCTACCCAGCATGACAAAGTGAAACTCTATGTCAAAAAAAAAAAAAAATGAAGGCAAAATAAAGATGCTTTCAGGTATGTGAAAGCAAAAGGAATTCACCGTGTAAAAGAAGCACTCAAGGAATAGGGCGCTGGCCCCATATACTGGAGGTGGTGGGTTTAAACCCGGCCCCAGCCAAAAAAAAAGAAATGTTAATGAAGTCCCTTAGGCAAAAAGAAAACTATCCCAGATGGGAGTCCAGATGTACACAAAGAAATGAAGAGCACTGGAAATGGCAACTACTTGGGTAAATAAAAGTCCTTTTCCTCTTATTTCAAAAGACACTTTAAATAATAACAGAGTGCTGTGGAGTTTATAATGTACGTAGCACTATTAGGTATAATGGCAATAGCAAGCCAGGAGGGGAGAAATGGGAACATAATATTGTAAGATTTGGACAACATGTGTGGGGTATGGTAAGCATCACTTGAAGGCAGACTGTGATTAAGTTAAAGTTGTGTATTACAAATTCTAAAACAACTGCTAAAATAACTGAACAAAAAGTTATAGCTAATAAGCTGACAAGGGAGATAAAAAAGAATCATAAACATTTCCTCTCCTAATTTGAATTTTTAAAAAGCAGAACAAAGAAGGAAAAAGGAGGCTGGGCGCAGTGGCTCACACCTGTAATCCCAGCACTCCGGGAGATTGAGGCGGGAGGATCACTTGAGCTCAGAAGTTTGAAACCAGCCTGAACAAAAGAGAGACCCAGTTTCTACCCAAAATAGAAAAATTAGCCAGGTGTGTGGCAGGTGCCTGTAGTCCCAGCTACTTGAGAGGCTGAGACAGGAAGTTGCCTGAGCCTAGGAGTTCAAGGTTACTCTGAGCTGAGCTAAGGCCGTGGCACGGATGGCTTGGATAATGAAGCAAAACTCAGTCTCAAAAAAAAATAAAAAAAGAGGAAACAGTAAATGGGACTAAAAGAAAACAAATAATAGCATGTTGGATTTATGTCCAACCATACCAATTATCACATTAAATGTAAATAGTCTTAACACCCCAATTAGAGGGGCATAAATTGTCAGATTAAATTAAAAATCAAGATCCTCCTCCCTAATATGCATTCTACGAGAGAGAAACTCACTTTAAATACATATAAACAGATTAAATGTAAAAAGATAAGAAAAATATACTGAGCTAACACTAATCAAAAGAAAGCTGTGTCACTACGTTAATGTCAGATAAAATAGATTTCAGAGCTGCTGGGCACAGTGGCTCATACTTATTGTCCCAGATATTTGGAAGGCTGAGGCAGCAAAATTGATTGAGACCAGGAGTTCAAGACCAGCATGGGCAACATAGTAGGACCCTCATCTCTTTAAAAAAATTCAAAAATGGATTTCAGAGCAAAGAATATTATCAGGGATAAAAAGAGTCATTTCACAATGATAAAGGAATCAGTTCACCAAGATGTTGATGCCTTGGTCCCACCCTTAGAGATTCTAACTTAATTGGTTTAGGCTCAGATCTGTACTTTGATATCTTTTGAAAACCCTCCAGGGGCTTCCAGCTAAGAACCACATCTCCATCTGTCTCACTTCCTACTTTGGGTTGCCTTCCTGGCCCCTTTAGGCACTTGAGTCTGTGGCCCCCGTAGTAAAGTAGTAAGGACTCAGAAATGATAACAGCTGAGTTTTATTTCATTTTATTGTTTTTTGTCTCTTGTAAAGAGATGGTCTTACTCTGTCACCCAGGCTGGAGTATAATGGTGCAATTAAATAATCCCCCTGCCTCAGCCTCCCAAGTAGCTGGGACTATAGGTGTGTGCCCACACATGGGTAGTTTTTTTAAATTACTTTTTGTAGAGACAGAGTCTCACTATGTTACCCAGCCTGATCTGGAACTCATGGCCTCAGGTGATCCTTCCACCCTCAGCATCCCAAAGTGCTGGGATTTCAGGTGTGAGCCACTGCACCTGGTCCACACTTTTGCGTGCCTGGTAGTGTTTTAAGGGCTTGCAGTGTATTCTCTCATCCTTCCAGTAGCTGCATGAGGTTAACTGACTGGTTTTATGGCTAAGGTTATAAATTAAGGCCCAAAGAAGAATTGGTCAAGGCTGCCCACCAGATAGAGGTGGGGCTGGGCAGCCCCAGCAGCTGTGCTCTGACATTTCATGCTGCTGCCTCTTGGACATGTGACCTCTTAGCCGTGGGGCCAAAATGCAAGCCAGGGCCATCTGTGTCAGGGGCTAGCACAGGGAGAAGCGAGTTCAACAGGGAAGTAGCTTCTGCATCTCTGAATGAATATGTTTCCACCACCACCCAGATCCTTGGCTCTGATTCCAGGGTTCACCTGACCACTGCCATCTTGTAGCTGGGTAGCCTCTGTGAGGCCTGTCCCACCCTCAGGATAGTGTTCTGCTGGCCAGGATTGGAGACAAGCTCTCTTGGTAAAGACAAACCCTTAGTACCCAGCCAGTCCCAAATGCCAAGTAACCAGATTGTCTTCCCCACTCGATGTTGTGTGGGCCTTGTCAGATGTGTGCAGAACTGCTCCCACTGCGGGAGAAATGGCCAGGCTGGACACACAGCCTCACAGGACCAAAGAACTGTTGGTCTCATCCAAACCCAGGCATCTGTAGGGATGTTTTGTTCATTCATTCATTTGTCCATAGAATGTTTATTGAGCATGTCTGTGTGCCAGGCAGTGTCCCAGACACTGAGAAGGCAGTGAGGACAGTGAAAAGCTTTTACCTGCCTGGGCTCACAGTCCAGTGAATGGAGATAGACACACAAAGAAGCACAATGTCTAGTGAAACCACAGTCACCGCAAGGTCTAATGGATATATGTGGCCATGTTTCAGAAGGATGAACAGAAGTCTTCCGGGGAGTCAAGGCAGTGAAGGCCATTGCAGTCAGTGGCCTGGCAGTCACAAAGAGGCAAAGGTGAGTAGGAGCAGGAGGTGTTAGGGAAAGCCTGGGGCTTTGGAAAGCAGGGAGGGTACATGACAGGAAGTGGGACCAGCAAGACTGGAGATAGAGAACGTGCTGGATGAGAAAACTTGAATGCCTGGCTTGGAACAAGGTGCCCTTGCAGGGCTGTGGGCAGGTGGATGACACGAGAATATTGGCACCTCAGAGAGGCTACTCTGGAGCAGAGGAATGGCCATGTAGGGGCTGGTAAAGCCACTGGAGGCAGAAGGATGAGAGATGGAGCTAGATGGGAGACATTGGCAAGAGACGAAAGGGTCTGAATTAGATGGGTGTCACTCTGGCTGGTGAGGAGAGGATGGTGGAGTGAAGAGGTGGAAGGGCAGGGCCTGGAAACCCAGTCATGGGGGAGGAAGCGGAAGCTGGAGAGGGCCACGTTGGGGTTGATCGAGAAGACATTTCCGTGGAGCCACCGCAATCCAGATTGTCACCAGAGATGGGGGGCGGGCTGGGGGTTTCTTCGCCACTGACAGTGATTGGGGGTGGTGGGCTCTGTCTCCAAGGCCCCTCTGGGGGAGCCGGGATTATTGGCAGTACTATGGGGCTATCCACTGAGAGCTGACAGAGGCCACAGGGGACTTGGATAGACAGAGCACCATATTCAGCCAGCCACACTGTGCCTACAGCTGTGAGGCTTAGGAGATGGTACCTGGGAGAGAAATGAGCATGATGATTCCAGGGAGATGATTCCAGACCACCCACCACTGCCCCCCCCCATCCTTCCTTTTTGTTTCTAAGCTTCAGACAACTTACCCATCCCCCATCTCTCTGAGCCTGCTCTGCCTCCAGGCATGTGTCTATGTTACTCCCTGTCTGAAATTCCTACTGCCTCCATCCTCTCCATTTGACTAACTTCTCCAGGATTTCCCATCCGATGACTTAGGATCCCTTTGTCTAATCACAGTGACATGGTGGCCTTTCTTCTTGTCGTCCCCCACTACTCAATGGTGAGTTCCTTGGAGGTTCCAAATGGGTTTTATCTTAAGTTTCAGGGTCAGTTTCAGAGGGCTGAATTAATGAATAGGTGGATGGAGAAATGGATGAAGGAAAAACTGGAGGAACGGAGGGAAGAATTAGTGGATGGAAGGAAAGCAGAAAGGGAGAAGGGCAGACAGGATAGAGGAGATGCGGATGGATGGATGGAAGAATGAATCAACGTGAGGGACTGACGGAAGGGTAGGTGGAGGAGTGGGTGGATGGATGGCGGTATGTACAGACAGGTGAGCGTGTGGATGGGTGAAGGAAACAGTAAATGAGAGAATGACTGATGGAGTAGGAGAAGGGGCAAATAATGAGCACGTGGTTAAATAAGCACGTGAATGATTGTAAGAGTGAATCAGGAAGGGAATTGATGTTGAGTGGATGAATAAGTAAATGAGGAAATCAAGAATTAATTTAATTAATTATTAATTCATTAATAATTCACCAAACTCTTTGCATAAATTAAATAAGTTGGATGGGTGAATGAGCTGATAAAAGTGGTAAGAGAAGGAATATTATTGGTAATCCGAGCCCACCAAGCTATATTTGCAGCCCCATGCTGCTGAATCCGCAGTGCGTAGGACTGTGTCTGGTATGTAACAGGTACTCAATAAACATTTAATTGAATAAATAAATGGATGCATGAATGTTGGTAAACCAGTTGACCTAGTGCTGTGGCAAACACCAAGGCTCAAATTGGATTCTAATCTTAATCCTTTACTTTTCGATATTGTCACTTGGAACTCAGCCCCTTTATTCTCTGAGCCTCTGTCTCCCAACTCATAAAATGGGCTTTAAATGTCTTCATTTGTTATGTTTTATCATAAACATAAACATAAACATATATCATAAACATTGGTATCATCCAATGCAGTAAGAGCCACATGACAATAATTGGGGCTCCAGAAATGTTAATTTGCTCTAGTCCCCTCACTTTTTTTATGCTACTTAAAATACCTTCTAAGTTTGTTTTTTTTTTTTTTAATGTTACAAAGCCCCTACTGTGTTTCCTGTCTCATAGACTCATGCTTTCTCATTGAACCCACAGCCTTTCCCAGGATTTGAACAAAGAAGACAAAGACTTTCTCCTCTGACCAAAACTTTGGTTAGTCTGCTCTGAGTCCTCTACTCTGAGTCCTCTCTGTCCAGGTAGACACTAGTTTGAGCAAGAATTCTGCTAAATTAGTTTAGCAAAAATCCCCTACCCTTGGTATCTGACTACCCACAATATTTTATCACTCTGCCTTCAGCAATAATTCTATGAAGTCAGTCTAGCCAGAAACCCGTTATCCTTGATATTCTTCTAAGTAATTTTCCATCCACTCGCCTCCACCCTGCCAGATGGTTACAAACCGCCACTTGTCCCATCTCTCTCCCCCACTGCAAGATCCCACGGCAGTGGTCCCTGTCCCTGTTGCCATGGCCCCCTTGAGTAAAGTCTACCTTATCATCATTAATGTCATGAATAAATTTTTCTTAACAGGTCAGCCTTAATGAAATGCTCTTCCACACAAGATTTTCAATCTTAGTTGAGAGCCCTCAGCCTTTATAACTTATTACTTTTGCTTTTATCAGCATCATTATTATTTAAAATTTTCCCCAGAGCTTCGGGAGGAGCTAGGTAGGCAAAATACGTTGGGCCTGTTTTTATCCTTGTTTTTCAATTTTAAGTGGAGAAAAGATCGAATAGGCGAAGGGAAAAAAAAAGTGCTCTGTACTCAAGTGATGCTTAAATTTTTGAAAGCCACTTGTCCAAGCTCACCCTCCACTGGTGAGAGCTTATTTCCTTTTCTTTGCAGTGAAGAAATTGCATAGTTCTCTGCAGCGGAAGAGAAAAGACTGGATTTGTCCAGGATTTGTCCCTTCCCAGGTGGGAGAATGTGGAGATGGATTTCAGAGACGCCTTCTTTTCCAGGGCTCCACAGGGCTCCCCGGTGTCAGCCCCAGCTCCTTCATGAGTGTCTGCTAGGACCTCCTTCTCTCCAAAGGACAGTCTGCAGTGAAGATCACTGTGTAAGCGTATTTTAATTACGTATTTTAATAGGAAGCACCAAGCCTTCTCACCTGAACGCTAACGACTGGCCATTTATATTCAATGGGCCCCTGAGCTCATTCCTCAAACTCATTTTCCTTTTAGAGTTTGAACCTTAAGGCCATCTGGACGGTAGGAAAACCTCCCTGGACGCGTATTGCTCTGTCTCGACACGAGGGGGCGCTCCCAGACCAGATACAGGCGGCTGCAGCCCACCTGCCTCACTGCCGCCACCTCCGGCGGATGCAGCATCTCCGCACACCTGCCCAGAAGGGTGGGGCCCGGGGTCTTCTGCCCCATTACAGAGGAGCAAGATATTCCTGATACCTCCCGGCATCTCTATCAAAACACCTTAGGCCTCTGGGTAGACAATGGGAACTAAATTAAAGCCCTGCATGTGCCAGGGCTTTAAATAACGCAAGTCGTTTACCCCACAGACACAGCGGGCCTACAGACGTGGCTATCCAGGGAGGGAAGGAGGCCGAGGGTGGAGGAGGGAATGTGGCCCTCAGACCAGTTTCCTTGGCCCTCAGATCAGCAGGACGTTCCACAACGTGTTGCTAAGCAAGAAATTAGGCCCAACTGAAAACCAGCCCCCAGGTGGAGCTCTGGAGAGAGAATGGCTCCTACCAGGAGGGCAGGATTTGGTCTTTTGCACAGCCCGGTCTGGAATGGGGAGGGGTTCACCAGCCAGAAACAGGGATCTGGGTGTGGCTTCCACAGCATCTACAGCAAGTGTCAGCAGTGATTGTTTCGGATTATTGTCATGTCCAGGATTTGTCCCTTCCCAGCTGGGAGAATGTGGAGATGGATTTCAGAGACACCTTCTTTTCCAGGACTCCACAGGGCTCCCCGGTGTCAGCCCCAGCTCCTTCATGAGTGTCTGCTAGGACCTCCTTCTCTCCAAAGGACAGTCTGCAGTGAAGATCACTGTGCAACCTCAAAAGGGTGAGATGTGGGGTTCCTCCTAGGGGCTCCCAAGGCCTGTGCGGCTCTGTGACTATGCACACCTGTGCCCAGCCTGCACCTGTGCCTGACCCGGGGCAAGTTCATTCTCAGCGCCTTTTCTCTTGCTCTGTCTCCATCTGATTAGGTGTATGACCTGACAATCCCATCCCCTTAATGTTCCCCATCCAGGTTGGCAGTTACTGTGTAGCATGCAGACAAGCAGGGACTTTGGGGTTACCCCAAACCCCAATTTAGCTACCGAGTGAGCTCAGGAGTATCAGTACGGGAAATTTTTTGCTTGCTGAAAAGTTGTCCTATAAATACTTGTTATTTAATTTATATTCAATATATTACTGCAGCTTAAAAAAAAACTCTAATCAGTCTTAAGCCAAGTTCAATTTACAAAACTTATTATTCTATATCTAGGCAGTCACGTTCAAGGGGCTTTTGATTAATGGTCAATCAACTCATACCCAGTTAAACGATCCATGCCATTTGCAAACTTGGTTAATTAAATTATCTTCAACATTTTACACAGGACTTACTAATTTAACATATTCAATTTCCCTTTTTAAACACCTCCATTGCCTGACCTGACAAGCAAAACTTTCCAAAGTACTTAACCCACTTTGGAAAAAAAAAAAATCTCATTTAAAAACTTATACAGAAGTGAATCTCAAGATCTCTTATACATCCTGGAGTCATTTATAAATTTAATATAAGAAGATTCATGTGCTTCTCAACAAAAGAATCACAAGTCTAAACTCAATTATACATTTTAAATTGGAGTCACAAGGCTAATTATTCATACTCTAATATGCACCCAAAAAAGCCCTCTTTCACATGGTGGCTTATGTTCAAAAATAAATAAATAAACCTCTTCAATGTTATGAATTTTATTTATTTACTTATTTATTTCAGAGCTGGGGTCTTGCTCTGTTGCCCAGGTTGGAGTGCAGTGGCATGTTCACAGCTCACTGTAGCTTCAAACACCTGGGCTCCAGCCATCCTCCTGCCTGCCTCAGCCTCCCCAGTAGCTGGGACTTTAGGCACATGCCACCATGCCAGGCTATTTTTTTAAAAGTTTTTATAAAGATGGGGTCTCCTTGCTGTGTTGCCTCCCATGTTGGCCTCTCAAAGTGCTGGGATTACAGGCATGAGCCACTGCTCCCAGACCCTACAAATTCCATACCAAGGACAGAGTTATATGGATTTAACTTTAACCCTTTGCAGGGGTAAAAGGCATCTGCCCAGTGAGGATAAAGTTCTCCATCTTAAGGGTCAGGGCCACTTCTTTCAGTACATTATACTACGTCAGGGGCAAAAAATCCATATTGTGGCAGAAACTGCTGGGTCACCGGTATTCATGCTCCCCAGCTTCCTTAGAAATAGATCCTCAGATTCTGAATGGGCATTTAGTAGTCTAGAATAAAGATGATATTTCCCAGCCTTTCTTGTATCTAAGTGTGGTCATGTGACTCGTATCTTATATTGAGCTGTGAACAGTAACTTCCTGAACCTCCTCTGTAAAGACAGTTGCCATGGGTATCTTTTCTTTTTTTATCTGTCCTTCCGCCTTGGCCATGGGTGCAATGGTTGGACTGTAGTCATGGTCATGGACCTGGAGGTCCAGGGCCCCATTCCAGGCTGGAGGTTTGGTGAGCTACAAGGATCCTCAGATTCTGATGACTTCACAGAGCTTGTGAGAGATTAGAAACATCCGTCCCTTCCCAGTGCTTCTTGACAATGTGACTTTGCCCTGTTTCCATCAAGAGAAGACGTCTATTCCCCTCCCTTGAATCTGAACATGTCCTCTGGCTTTGATCAGTGGTAAGCAGGAGAACTGGCAGGAGGCCTAAGACCCCCCAGTGAGGAAGTCAGTCTAGTCTCCCGGAGGATGAGGGGCTCCAGCCAGGAGCACCAGCTGCCAGCACTCAGGTGGGACCTTCCAGCCCAGGAGGGGGCTCAGGGGAAACCTGCTGGAGAGGTGCACCACCAATGTGTGGAATATGAGACATGAATTGTTATTGTTTTCATAGTCGTTTTAGGGTGGTTTGTGCAGTTAAAGCTAAATAAAACACAACCCTAGGCTGCCCAACTCTGATGTTTTCATGAGAAAGCCACTTTGATTTTGTTTTAGCCATTATGGTTTTGGTTCTTGGGTGATCCGAATTCTGATGCACCTGTGGACCTGTGGACCAGAGATTTGTGCTTTGATGTGATACCTCAGTGTCCAGGGTGATTCTCTCTTGCTACTGATGGGCATGCTGAGCCCTTTTTTAATTGGTTACTATGACAACAGGGACTCCATTTCCTCTAAAAAGGTTAGTCTTGTGGGCAATTAGATTCTGGTCATACCGTTACCTAATTCTTCTGTCTGATCTGAAACTACAACCCCTGCTCCCTTCCCCCCCACGTACCCTCTTGCCTTGCCCTCTCCCTGCCCAGGAGGTCAAAGCTGCTAATCTCCTTATTGCCTAATTGAATTCTGAAGCTGCTTCTTGCCTTTGCTGCCTGCCAAGGCTGCATCTCAGATAGACACTGGAGGCTTCCTTTTGGATTCCACATCTCTCTCCTTCTGGGCTCTAAGCTGTGACATCTCTGAAGTCAAGTTACTTAGAGAATATGAGCCTTCCCCTGCCCGAGCCTCAGTTTTCTTTCTTTTTTTTTTTGAGACAGAGTTTCACTATGTCACCCTGGGTAGAGTGCTGCGGCATCACAGCTCACAGCAACCTCAAACTCTTGGGCTTAAGTGATTCTTTTGCCTCAGCCTCCTAAGTAGCTGGGACTACAGGTGCCCGCCACAACACCCGGCTAGTTTTTGGTTGTAGTTGTCATTGTTGTCTGGCAGGCCCAGGCTGGGTTCGAACCCACCAGTTCTGGTGTATGTGGCTGGTGCCCTGGCTGCTGAGCTGTAGGCATTGAGCCAGAGCCTCAATTTTCTTATCTGCAAGATGGAGACTGTGTACTGACCTCAAGCAGTTGCTGAGAGACCTCTGAGATTCTGTTTGCAAACACCTTGCAATTCTCAGCCCTTTCACTCCCTTCCAAGTCCCCAGATGGCAATAAAATCTCAGATACTCCCTGTGGCCTTAGGGACTGCTCTGCCCTCATCTCCTCTACCCCACACCAGCTTCACCGGCCCCCCAAAGCTCCCTCAGCCCCCAGAGTGCTCCCACCTCCAGCCTTTGTCCTGGCTGTTCCCTTTGCCCAGGGTACCCCCCCACTTTCATGGCTGGCTTCTTCTCCATCCTTCAGGATATGCCTTCCCCAACAATATTATCAAAAGATCCAGTCTATTCCACTTCCCCATTTCCATCAAAGGTAATAACCACAACAAAACTTAGGTCCACACAAAACCTACCCGTGAATATCCACAGCAGCTTTATTCATAATCACCCAGACTTGGAAGCACCCAAGATGTCTGTCTTTCATGGGGTGATGGATGAACTGTATAACTTCCATCCAGTGGAATATTTTCCAGCAATAAAAAGAAATGAGCTATCAAGCCACAAAAAAAACACAGATAACCTTAAATGCATATTGCTAAGTGACAGAAGCCAGGCTGAAAGGCTACATACTATATGATTCCAGCTATATGACATTCTGGAAAAGGCACTTCTATGAGGACAGTACAAAGATCAGTGGTTTCCAGGGGTTCAGGAAGGAGGGAAGGACAGGGGAGCACAGGGGCTACTTAGGGCAGTGGACTTACTGTTCTGTACGACACCGTAATGGCAGACTCACATCATTATGCGTTTGTTAAACCCACCCATAGAATATGCAGCACAAAGAGCAAACCCTAATAATAATCTACCATTATTGTCTCATCAATTGTAACCAAAGCTCCACAGTCAAGCAAGATATTAATAGCAGGGGGAACTCCGTGTGCTGTGGGGAGGTGAAGGGATATTTGTTATTCTGCACTTTTCACTCAATTTTTCCATAAACCTAAAACTAAAACATAAGGTCTATTACTTTTTTTCTTTAAATTATAGCACTTCACTTACTTAGAGGTATAATGGTGTTAGCTGTGTTCATTCTTGTCTAATCTTCTGGAGCAATCATTTTCAACGGGTGTGCGGTGAAAAGATTTTAGGTGTGCCGTGAAAATTTTTAAAGATCGTTAATTGGCTGGGCGTGTACCGGCACACTTGAACCATAGTTAAATTTCCACTGCACACTTAAATTATGTTGATCCAAATAAAAAGGGTAAAAAGAAGAATATACTTGATGTGCTCTGAACTTCGTTACAGTATCAGGCGTGTAATCCTAGCACTCTGGGGAGGCCGAGGTGGGTGGATTCCTTGAGCTCGCAAGTTGGAGACCAGCCTGAACGAGAGTGAGACCTCATCTCTGAAAAATAGCTGGACATTGTGGCAGGTGCCTGTAGTCCCAGCTACTCTGGAGGCTGAGGTAAGAGGATCTCTTGAGCCTGAGAGTTTGAGGTTGCTGTGAGTTATGTCACAGCACTCTACTGAGTGTGACAAAGTGAGACTCTGCCTTTCCACCTCCCAAAATAAAATAAAATTAAAAGATCATTAATTAAATTATTTTCAAACAAAGTTCAAAGCACAGTAGGTATATTCTTCTTTTTACTCTTTTTTTTGGGGGGGATCAACATAATTTAAGTGTGCCATGGAAATTTATGGTTCAAGTGTGCCGTGACATGAAAAAGGTTGAAAAATACTGCTCTGGGGAGTGGACTCCAAGAGATCAGGGAGCTGGGGATTGAATCCACATGATGTACAAGCGAGTGACTCAGTGAGTTCCTTGATGGCACAGGGCTTGGCTCGGGGCACACATGGGAACCATGTTACTCTCAGGCTTAAAACCCAGGGAGTAAATTCCAAGCTCATTACAGCTGTGCACAAAGCCCGTCCTGATCTGAAACTTCCTCAGTTCTCAATGTGGACAGCTGCCTTGGGACCCCAGAGGGAGGAATTTTTCAATGCTCTTTGAAACCTTTCTATTTTACTAAAGAGATAGGCTCCCCTCATGAGTCTTAGCCCCCCTCATGCTTGCAAGGCCACCTTTTGTTTTGTCTCTACCAGATTCATCTCAGAGCTGGTCCCCCATGATACTTCTCCTTGAATTGTTGCTTAAATTCACTGTTATGCCACTTCTAGGAATGGAATGGAATCCTGGTTTTCCATTCGTGGTGTTAACATTTAGCTTCCTTCTTAAATCAACTCATTGTGGTTTTTAAAAACCAAATCAAATTACAGAAAAATGTAAAGGATAGTGTCAGAAGAGGGTGGCCGCGGCAGATTGCAGGGGGGTGTCTGAAGTTTGAGAAACATGACAGGAATCTTGGAGTGAAGACTGGTTTGACTATATGGTCTCTAAGCCGATTAGCTGAAGGAGAATTCATGGCAGGATTAGTTAGATCAATAACAATAACAACAATGAAAGCAACTCAAATGTTTATCCCAGAGGAAGGAGGACCATTTCACTTTTCATCCTGGACCATTTTAAAAGTGAAAGGGGTGCTATTAATAATGGTATCAGAGGAAAGGTACAACCTTGGAACATTCCAGGCAAACCTTAATGCTCATCAGAAAATACTAAAGCAAGTGATGGTATATCTAATTTGAGAGCTATTATGTTTATGTAGATTAAAGATGATATAAAAAATCCTAAGATGAATAATGCTAAATGAGAAAAGCATGTTACCCAGTGTTTAGAAATAGAGGGACCATCCTGGGAGAAGAGATGCTAAATATTAATCATAGCTCTTTCTGTGAGGTGATACCAAGGGTGATATTAGTTTTCTTTGTTGCAGGTTTATGTATAAATATTTATGCCTCACCTTGTCCCAAAAACCCTGATTGAGCACATCTGACCATGTCACTTCTTGCTTAAAGTGTTCCTGAGATAAGTCCAAATGTCACAAGGTGGCCTACAGGTCTCGTGTGATCAAGCTCCCTCTCTGTTTTTCTGCACAGCCACTAACCCCTCTCTGCATGCACCCCACTCACACCAGCTGTCTCCTGCTCCTCACTGGGTGTGAGCGTCAAAGAGGCCTCATGCCTCACGGCCAGGCCTCTGCCCCCGACACCTGCAGTAACTTCCGTTGTCCACTCTTCCCACAGTAACTCTTCCTTGGTTTGCCACAGTTATTTGCTCTGTGAGCTCCTCCCTGCTGATCTGCAAACTCCTTGAGCACAGAGGTCATGTGCTGATCCCCACTTCATCCCCATTAGTGCGTTAATCCCCACTGTGCCTTGGCCCAGGATGGGGGCCCCTGTAACGTTCAGATAACATTTGTTATCTGAACCCAGATTGCTGGTTAATTTCATGTAAACCTTTTCGGTGCTTTCTGGGTTCTAAATGTTTCTAAATGGGCAAGAGATGCTGTTGCGATCTGTAAAATCAATAAGAACATTAAGTAGCATTATTCCCCAGTGCATTAAAACACAATTTGACTTGCAAAAGTTTGATTTATAAATTTTCCAGTGATGTATCTTTTATACAAAACAAGTCCTGATTTAGAGACTTTTCTCCCAAAAAGCTCAAACCACGAGGCTACATGTTTTCAAGGCTGAGATGGGGTGGGGAGGAAGGGGCTCTGATCTGGCCTCTGCAGACTAGTTTCTTAAGTGTAGCCTGTCACTGGTGGCGTTCTGGGAGCTCATCCCGCCCAGGGGTCGTGAGACTCAATGCTCATGGCTGCCTGGGAAGATGAGAATGTTGTAACTGGGACTTTGATCTCAAGAAAGAAAAGGTCCCACGTCACTCCAAAGCCCTCTATCTCTTGTGTTCACTTGGCAGAGTGACATTAGCTGACTGTCTGCAGCCTGCTCTACCCGACAGCCAGCACAATTCCTTTAGTGTCCCTCCAGGGTTCAAAATCTTCCAGTGGCTCCCGTCTCACCACAGAGCAAAAGTCAAGGTCCTTTCCGCGGCCCTTAAGTTGGACGACAATATTGTCAATTAGCAAAACCCAGACAATTTAAGAGTAAAAGTGGGCTCCAGAGTCAAACGGGACCATACAGGGTGTGGGAGGCCCTTGCGACTTGGACCCATCCACACTGCACTGTGTTTCCCACCCTCTGCCCTCCTTGTGTTTCCTGCCTTCCTTACCCTCGTGTTCACAAGCAGCCATAAGCCCGCCTCTGGGCCTTTGCACGTGCTGCTCCCTCTACCCAGAAGTCTATTCCCCTACCCCCTTGTCCAGACATACACAAGGCTTACACTCACCTCCTACATGTTCCTGCTCAAATACCACCCCCTCAGAGAGGCCTCTGTGACCTCTCTGAGGATCCCCCACCATCCCTCGTATCCTCTCACCCTGCGCTTCCTCCACAGCACTTGCAGCTGCCTGAAACTCTGAGACCATTTTGTTTGCTTATTGGTCTTCCCATCTGAGAGCAAACCCCAGGAAGTAGGGACTCTGCTTCATCACTGCTGAATCCCCTGCCCCCAACCCAGTGAAGAGTATTCAACAGGTACTCAATAAATGTACCTCAAAGATTGGATGAATTCAGAGTCAGGGGAGCTTTAACACAGATTACAACTGTGGGCCAGACCCTGCTCCTGTGTCTTCTCTTGGGACTTCCCTTGACCTGCTAGGAAGGAGGTCATCACCTAGTTTTAGGATGGTCAAGTTGAAGCTCCCTGTGTGGTTCAGTGTTTACAGGTTGATGCCAAGCAGGTGTTTTGTGTCAGCTCCTGGAAGGACAAAAGGCCTTACGACGTTATCAACATCATTTTACAGAAGAGAAAACTGTCCTGGAGAGGTCAGAGCCTACCTCCTATGACGAATTAGCAGGGCCAGGACCATCCTCAGGACCCCAAGTTAAGGACTCTCAGTCCAGTGCTCCTTGTCCCAATCCAAGCACCACAGAGATCTTACCAATAACTGGAAAGCCTTCCCTGATTTCCCAAACCCGAGGGCAGCCCTGGAGGAGCTCAGCAGGTGTAACGAGGGGTCTAACAGAAGTGAGAGAGATGCACGTTCTCAGAAGGCAAACTTCATGTCAAAGGTGATGAGAGATGAGGGGAGCCCTGGGGACAGAGAGTAATGTGGCTTGGCTTAGGTTAGACATAAATAAGACGAATGTGGGGGCAGTGCAGCGTATGGGCAGATTTACATATTAAGGGAGTTAATTATAATCTTTGTTGTAAATCTCCACAGCTAATGGGAAGCAACACGGACCCAGCACATGAATCAAGAATGCCGAGATGACATCTATTAGGGAACCGTTGTTCCTGACACTGTCATGGGGATTTTTGTTGTCTTCACTGGGGGCCTTTAATTAAGAAACAAGCCCCGTGGCTGGACTCGCTGGTGTGAAGGGCTTGGAGCGTGGGAGTGGGGGAGGAGCGATCCAAATCCGAGGGATCATAATGATTGTCGTGATCATTATGACAAGACTTTCCTGGCTGGTGATGGTGTATGGTGTTGTCATGGAAACCATGTGCTTATTAGTAACATGCTCTTTTAAGGTTACCAGGACGCTGGCATCCCTTAACCAATGCCCGCTCTGTGATGGCTACACGGTGGCCTTTGTGGCGTGGACAAAGAATCAGTACTCCACAAAGCCTTCTTTATTTTTATCCCCATTCTAACTCTGGCTTGCTCCACACCCTCACAAACAGCTCATTACAAGGATCTGCTTGAGCCCTCTGGGGTGCCAGAAACGTTCTATGTTGTGATATGAGTGACGGTCACACAGGTGTTTGCAGATGTGAGGCCCCTTTGAGCTGCATACTAAAGACAAGTACACTTTAGAGCATGTGTGTTGCAGCTAATAATTTCTTTTTTAATTTCATCCTTTTCTTACCACCAGCATAATTTTGTCCCTTCAACAGTTGTGTGCCTGCCACAGGTGACATCAAGAATACCACCATAATCAGGCCAAATGTGGTGGCTCATGTCTGTAATCCTAGCACTCGGGTAGGCCAAGGAGAGTGGATTGCTTGAGTTTAGGAGTTGGAGACCAGCCTGAGCAAGAGCAAGACCCAATCTCTACTAAAAACAGAAAAACTAGTTAGGCATTGTGGCAGGTACCTGTAGTCCCAGCTACTGGGGAGGCTGAGGCAAGAGGATCTTTTGAGCCCAAGAGTTTGAGGTTGCTGTGAGCTATGATGATGCCATGGCACTCTACCCAGGGTGACAGAGTGAAACTCTGCCTCCAAAAAAAAAAGAATACCATAATCAGAGTTACCATCTTTTAAGGGAGCAACAAGGTGTATCATATACTTCTCATGTATCAAGAATATATTATAGAATGTTTTGCTGAATCCAGTGAAGTCAGTATTTTTCTCCCACTTGACAGACTGGAAACAGAGGCTCTGTGAAGCACAGTGGCTCATCCAGAGAAACAGCATCTGAGCCCAGGTCTCTGTGACCCTGCCACGCTCTTCTCTCCCTGTGTGGACAGGCTTGGCTTCCTTGACATGTGAAAAAGGTCCAGAAAGGAGAGTCCAGGACACAGAATTCTATAATCCATAACATATGGGGAAAACTTTTTTTTTCAAAAGGAGTGTTTCTCATTTAAAAAGGAAAAGAAGAAGAAAAGATTGGGAAATAACTTATGAAATAGTGGTGAGAGAGAGAGATGTCTTATCCCAACATGTTATTGTTTATCTTTTTAAAAAATACATATTCCTATGTTTATTTATTTTATTTTTTATTAAATTATAGCTGTGTACATTAATGCAACTATAGGGTACTATGTGCTGGTTTTATATACAATTTGAAATACTTTCATCAAACTGGTTAACGTAGCCTTCACCACATTTTCTTAGTTATTGTGTTAAGACATTTATATTCTACACTTAGTAGATTTAACATGTACCCTTGTAAAATGCACCACAGGTGTGGTCCCACCAATTATCCTCCCTTCACCTCCCCCTCCTCTTTCCCCTTCATCTTGGGCTGTAGTTGGGTTATAGCTTTCATATGGAAGTGTAGGTGCTTATAAATTGGGTTCATAGTAGGGCTGAGTACATTGGATACTTTTTCTTCCATTCTTGAGATACTTGACTAAGAAGAATATGTTCCAGCTCTATCCATGTAAACATAAAAGAGGTAAAGTTTCCATCTTTTTTAAGGCTGCATAATATTCCATGGTGTACATATACCACAATTTATGTTATTGTTTATCTTATGCAGTACTTTTTATAAATTACTTGCTTAGTTTAAAAACTTCAAGATGTCACCTGCAAACTCAGATTTCTACAGTCTCTTGAAAATCAGTTCTTGCTACTCTAGGGCCACATGCACCATAGTATGACTCTCCAATTGCCCCAGGCCCCTCCAGCTCCCTTCACTCTGTAGGGAGGTGGCTTCTGTTTGGTGGTCTGGCATTCATTCACCCTCCCACTGGTACCGATGCTCCAGTTTTCCTCACAAGAACCATCCACCTTCCTTCCCCACTACTCTGAGAGAGGTTAAATCCATATGCGACTCCGTGGAATCTATACGGTCCAGTCCTGGCTGATCAGAGCATCACATCAATCCACAATGATTAGCATGCACTCAGGATGGAACACATGACCCAGGGCTGATGAGATGCACTTTGATTGGGATTGTAGTGAAAATAGCATTCAGGACTTGAACCCACATGGTATAGACAGGAGCATCTGTCGGCCTTTTTAAAAACACAGGGAGCTTAGAATGAACCCAACACAGAGGAGAAAAGAGCCCAGTGATGAAGAGGTCCTGATATCTCTATCGAGCCCCCGAACAAGCTTTACCTGATTTTTCATTTATGTGAGCCAACAAATTACCTGGGATTTTGTTTGTGTGTTTGTTTAACCCATTTGAGATAATAAGGGGCCATTTGTTTTCAAGCAACAGAAGATTATTTCCTAGAGAAGTCCAGGCTAGCAACAAAAGGATCAGGACACAATGAGTAAAAATAATAGAACCTCTCTCATGTACCACGATCTTTATCCATATGGACTCCTCTAATCCTCACAGCAATCCTCACAGGCAGGTGGATTGCTCGAGCTCAGGAGTTCAAGACCAGCCTGAGCAAGAGTGAGACCCTGTCTCTACAAAATCAAAAAAGAAAAAAGAAAAGAAAAACTACCCAGGTGTAGTGGTGTATGCCTATAATTCTAGATACATGGGAGGCTGAGATGACAGGATTCCTCAAGCCCAAGAATTTGAGGTTGCTGTGAGCTATGATGTCACAGCACTCTACCCAGGGTGTCAGGGTGAGACTCTGTATAAATAAATAAATAAAATAACAGAACCTAACATATAGACAGAACTTTTCAACACTGAATTGTTAAAGAGTAAGAATATTTTATCAGCAAAAGTATTCAACTTTATCATCAATGTGTCAATTTTGGCATGGGGTAGGTGGTTAGATAAGATGAGCACAAACTTTGGGTTTCTTCCGACTTGGTGATTCTACGAATATCAAGAATGAAATATTTCTTGGAGTGGGATTTCCTAAGTACCCCAAGGAGAGTTCTCCCTACTGCTGCTACCCTTTGTCTCTATACCCCAACTCTTTCCTTCATGACATTTATGAACACTACTATTTTTAATTTTATACTTTTGCTTACTTTTTATCTCTCCCACACTGGATGGTAAGTTCCAAAAGAGCAGAAATTCAGTCCGTTTTACATTTCTGTACTTCTACCACCTACTGAAAGGCTTGCACACACAGCAGGGCTTCAGTTAACGGTGGAATGAATGAGCGAATGAACAAGACCTCTCTGACCCCGTGTTTTCTGTGAAGTCACTTGGAAAGACAGTGTTCATGAATGAGGTCTGCAGGAACAAGTCTTTCTCACATCCATTGTATTTAAAGACATCTAATTTATACCCTTTAATGGAGGTTGGCATCTTCGTAATGAATGATGCCGCCCAGTGGCTAAAGTGTTCTTCATCCCTAGCACATTCCCTTCATCTAGGAATGCCCGTCCCTCCTTTCCTGGTCATCCAGCATGGGAAACAGCCCCTGGGAGTGACGTGGGCCGCAGACTCTCTCTGTAGCGTCCATCCCTCCTTTCCTGGTCATCCAGCATGGGAAACAGCCCCTGGGAGTGATGTGGGCCGCAGACTCTCTCTGCAGCACCTCTTCTCACCTTCCCCATTGTGTTGCAGGATGCTTGAGTTTGGGTTCTGTCCCTTAAGACAATGTAGGAAAGAAAACCCTCCTCTACTGAGCATCTACCATGTACCAGGATCTTTATCCAGATGGACTCCTTTAATCCTCACAGCAACCCAACAGAGTTGATGTTATTAGCCTTTATTTTTCAGAGGAAAGAACTACGGCTCAGAGAGCTCAAATGGCTTACCTACGGTCAGACAGATCCAGTTTTCAAATTTAAGGTTGTGGCACTCTAAGATTTTTACTCTTTCTGTTATCCCACACTTAGTTTTCTAACCTGAATATTTGTCTGTATGTGTATGTGATGTATACGTGTGTGTTCTCCTGTTCATTCCCCGGCACTCTTTTCTGCCAATGGTCTTTTGCTCTCTGGACATGGAGACATTTGCACACAGACACACACACAAACACACACACATCCCTCAAGTCATCAGCATCTTTCTTTTATTTATTATACCAGAGGAGCAGGAAATTACACAGGCCTATTGAGGACTAAGCAAATTCCAAGTAAATTGCATAAATGGAATATTTTGGAAACACACAAAATAACTCTAAAACAATCTATACATTTCAGAAAAACATGAGAGACCTGGCGCCTGTACATGAAGGGGTATGTTTAGTAGCATCTTACACAAATTATCCAAACTCAAGTCTGTTTTCTCTCCTATCCAGCCTCATCTCTTGGACCCATAAACCAAAACATAGTGCCTGGGGATGAAGGAGAAAGAGAGAGAGAGAGAGGGAGTACTTTGACTGCAACCAAGACATCAGGAGGTCCCTGCCTCAGATTTTGGGTTATTTGAATCAAGGGAACTCATTTGGACTCTAACACTTAATCATTTCATTTCCCTTTCTGGTTTTGTTTTGAGACATTAAGAGGAAAGAATCATCATGGGGTTGAAGAGGGCCTTTTTCTCTTTCTAGCTGTTGCTTCTGGATTCCCTTATCCAACGCCCAATGCATATGTCAGGCCAGATGGCTTGGACGCTCGGCAGCCAATTCAGATGCTCAAGAACATGGTCGTGCTTAACTTCATCCACTTGACTCTGCTTCAGTTCACCGTGGGGTAGAAGTGTAATACCAATTCATTTAATTAGCTTAATGAGAACTGAGGGAACTGGTCCACATTCTGAGTTTGTTGCACAGAACAAATTGGTTTTGCCTTACTCCCTCCCTGATCATTTAAGCATTCAGAAAGAGAACAGCTCTCAACCATTCCCGGAAGAGATTTCACTTTTTCTTCTGCAAAGAGTTGGGCGCTGTCCATGTTACCAACATGACCAGGAGTTCAAAAACTCGGTTCTTCAAGAGGTGCTCTCTAAACAATGAGAACTCAGAGTACACCAGTTAAACATCCAGTCCCCTCGAAGGCTGATCTCTCTAGTGTCAGAACTCTTGCTCCAATAAAAAAACAGTTTTTAAACTTTTTACCTATAGTGAGGTCTCCAAAGTGGAGTGCACAGGAGACCCTTGAGGTTTGGGAATAAATGTCAGAATTTCTATTTGTTTAGTTAACTTATTTTAAGTTTCTACTTTTTTGTATGTTTTATGATACATAGATATGTATATATACATATTGCATGGTGAATGCTAATTTTTCTTCTGATCAGGGCATATGATAAGTTGAATTTGGAGATCATAAGTCTATAGGCAAAAAACCCAAGTTACTCTAATTCATAGAATTGGGGAGACAAACGGTCAGAGTAGAAGGAACTGCTAGTGGCAGTTTTAGAGTCTATGGGTCTCAGCCGAGGACTGAGCCTACTGGGGAAGGATCTCCACTCTTCCCCATTACTGTACTCCCAGGCACAGGAGAGGCAGGCTCCTGGGCTTGGATATTTTGTAGGTGATGCTGAACTGAGCGTGGGATGGGGCACCACACAGGGATGATGAGTGCATTCCAGTGTGGAAGGGGGTCAGGAGAAGCTCCTGACTTGACTCCACAATGGGGAGGTATTTATGCATCAAAAAGCTCTCCAGAGTAAGCACTAGGGTCTTCCTGAGACCGAGTCACCACCTTGAACTGGCGCCGGAGAAAACCACCATAGCGCTTCTGGTTGTCCCACTTGAGCTTGGGACGGATGCGCCGCAGGAAGCCCCCATAGCGCTTGTATAGATCCTCGTGGCCTGCCCTCTCCCCATCCCCCTCCTCCCCAGCCACTTCTGAGCTCCTCTTGGGGTATTTGCGCAAAAAGCCCCCATAGCGTTTGACCTGCTCCTTAGGGTCCTCCTCATCAAAATTGAGTGTGCCAGCTTCCATGGCTCCATCATTCAGCTGGGCATCTCCCACTAGCTCAGGTTCTGGTCCTGTCCCAAACCTGCCAGAGAAGACCCTGAGAGTCTTCTCCAGACTCTTGCTCAGAGCATTCTCCTTTGGTGAGGTACTAGGGAGGAATTTGCTTCTATCCAGCTCCTTCAGGAAAGGTCCAGGCAGCTTTTCCAGCTCACTATAAGGCCCTTCCAAAGCCAGCTTGCTCCCCAAGTCTTCCTTGCCATTGAGCCCAAGGGTGGAGGGAGTGAAAAAAGACAGAAATCCCTGGCATCTCTCCCATTCCTTAGAGGGCGTCAGGGCGGCCTGGCATTCCAAGGAGCAAATCTGCAAAAGACCCCAAAAGAGCACATGACAATGTCACCCCTACCAAATTATCAAAACACATTCCCTGCCCTGCCCCAGGCTCTCGGTCCAGTAACAGAAAATCAAACTGAACTGCTACTGCTTAGCACTGGGCTGCCCATCCTCCTGCTCCCAGTGGTGCATAAAGGGGAGGGACTCTGTGCCTGTGTGAAAGGCAAGAAATTAGACTTGGAGAGGTGACACAGCTGTCCTGAGGACACACAGCTACAGGTGGCAATGCCAAAAGTGGAAGTAAGATTTTCCCATAATTCTCTGTGTTCTTACCCTTCCCTTCCAGTTCTGACTCCCAGAGGGAGTTGTTGAAGGTCCCAATATGGCCCAGGTGGGAAGGATGCTGCTAGCACTTTGTACAGAGCAACGCAGAATGGCAGAAAGAATGTGGGCAAGGGGACCTGTGGGGGTTCCTCAAGCCTGGGATGGGAGGACAATTGTACCTACTTCATAGGACTGTTGGGAGCATTCGATCATGATGACGACGACAACAGTGGGCTGTACTAAAGTTTTAATCAGAGGTCTAACGCCAGGAGTATCCCAGGCTTAACCACAGAGCTCTCCCGAGATCGTGCATGGGCTGCACCCGGGCACACTGCACGCTTCTCAATGAAGCATGCCTAGAACCATATATCCAGTACCTCTGTCATTAGCTCATGGAGTCAGCCATTTCTTTCAGATGATGAAACTGAGGCTCATAAAGGAGGTTCCACAGTCATGGAACTAGAAAGAGGCAGAACCTGTGTTCTGTCCACAACACCCTTGGTACCTCTACTCCAGCCTTTCTGTGTCACGAGATAGGAATGTGTGGGAACTTGACTCAAAGCAAAGCCTACAAGGTGGGGTCAAGTGATGCTAAGACCCAGGAACCCCTTCAGGTCAGGCTTTGATCCTGTCACCATATCCTGTGCTTTTGGCGTAGGGGGACAGCTTGTCCCATGGAGTAACTGTATTTGGAGGTGCCCATCAGCCTGTTGCTGAGAGGCCCTAAAAAGTTCACCTAGAGCTGCAGACGGTGAGGGCAGCACCATCTCATGAATGACACTCCCTGTAGCCAGCATCATACTCCTTGGAATCCTGAGTCTCTGGCCTGACCTGAGTGAGCCCTTGGTGGTGAAGTCCGGGGTAGGTATGGGAGCTGGAAAACAGCAGACCCTGGTGCCCAGGCCATCCATAGGTCAGGAAAATCCCTGTATAGGAGGGATGAGTCTATAGGACAGGTGCACAGCTGCCCAGGCCTGCGACCTCCCATCTCTGGGCTCCACACACAGAGGGTCCCTTCCTTGCTCGGGCCCCAGGACTTGGGCATTGCCCAAAACCTACCATGGGGTTGATGGGTTTGGGTCCATCCTGGGTCTTTACAGTGCACAGGGAGCACTGGGCCAGGCAGTCTGCCGAGATGGAGGGCAGCACGAGGAGGCCAGCAGCCAGCACCAGCCCCAGCCAGGCCATTCTGTCCCAGCTTCTCCTGCTGAGGAAAGAGAAAGAGACCGTAATGAAATCTGTGGTCACCACTCTGTGAGTTGTGTCCTGAGCTTGCAAAGCCATCTCGTTAGCTCCACCAGTACCATCACAAAATGAGCATTCTCATTTCCCTTGAACAGGGGAGAAAACAGAGGCTTGGAGAGGTGAAGTGGGTGCCCAGGGCCAAAAGTCAAAGACGCAATTAAGAAATGCTGCGGGAGGAACTTTCCTGCACGTTCACATTCAGCCTGCACAACGGCTTGCCAGGTGGGCCATGCCGTTTTGTTTGATGAATGAGGAAGCTAAGACTCAGAGAGGGGAAGTGATCGCACACAGCTCAAAAGCGGACAAGCCAGGACTTCACCTGCATCTGTAAGACATCAACACCCACTCTGACCATCTACCAAGCCCGAAAATACTTGGCTGTGCTTTTCTGGATTCTCTGCAGGACTCCCCAGGCCAGTCCTTTAAAGGTATCTGGGGTTTTCCTTCCCAACCCCAACACTGCCACTGACCTCGGCCACAGCTCCAGCTCTACCCCTCCTCCATGTGGCTTCCTTGCCTCCAGTTCCTTCTCTAATCCCTCTTGCCTACCCTGAAATACCCTTCTTGGCGATATCAATTCTGTCATTAGACCCATCGGGTTGGGTAAAGTCTGGCCCTTCTGTCTAAATGTCAGGACACCCTCAGGCCTATCTCTATACTCCAGCACTTCAAGTCTGGGTTCCAACCACATCTAGCTACTTGCAATTCCCTTAATGAATGTCTCAGACCCTGCTCTGCCTCTGGGCCTTTGCACATGCTGTTCCCTCTGCCTGGAGAACCCTTCCTCTCCTCTTCTCTTACCTGTTGCTGGAGTCCTAGATTACATATGGCCTCCTCCAGGCAGCTTTCCCTGATCTCCTGGGCTGGATGAGATGCTCCTCCTTTCTCTTCTCCCAGTCCACTACTTCATAGTTTGCTGTGAGTCCCCAGACTTTAGTTCCATGAAGGAAAGAGCTGGGTCTTGTCTTTTTGCATGCAGTATTAATATTTTCTCTGTTCCTGAAACATGCCATGCTTGCTCTGACCTCAGGGCCTTTGCATCGTCTGTTCTTCTGTCTGGAGTACTTTGACCTCAGACTTTCACATTACTCACTCCCTAATTAAATATATTAAATGTCACCTTAGCAGAGAGGCATTTGCAGACCTCTGTATCTCACATGGGTTCCTTGGCTTCTCTCTCTCATCACCCTTTGTTTTCATCACAACACTCACCACCTCACACTTTCCTGTGTATTTGATGTTTGTCATTGTTGGTCACATCTCCCCACTAAACTGTTGGGTCCTAGAGGATACAGCCCCCAACTGTCTTATTTCCTGCTGGATCCTAGCACCCAATTCTCTGGCTAGCCCTTGGTAGGTCCTCAATAAATCCTTGGCAGATGAATTAATGGATCAAAAATAGTCTGTTAAAGTTATCCCTCTCACAGTCAACTCTTCATTAATCAGATGTCAGTACTGAAAGTGATTCAAATGAGGGCACAGTGTATGCAGAGACCCTGGCTGCTCTGGGGCCTCCATGCTCAGACCAGTCTGGTCTTCCTAACCTGATGCCACCAATCTACTCTCAGAAGTGGTGGCTCTCCTTCCCTCCACGTTCCCCCTTCCTGTACACTGCCCTATCTGCTCCAGGATGGAGGGGATTTAAAGGACTCCACCTCACAGGCCCCAGAGCCCCCATGCTGTATCCCAGAGCAGGGTCTCCCCCGTCAAAGCACATGGTTGTCGCCCTCCACCCCAGAGCAAGCTTGATGATCATCCCAGTCATTATTTATTGAGCCCCTTGTGCCCCAAGCCCCTAAATTTATCACCTCGTTTATTCTATATTAGTGAGCTGGGCACTTGTGACTCAATGAAGTGTCGTGGGCTTGTGTCCACCCTGTCTCTCTCCTGCTGTCAGGTTTCTCTCCCGCTTTATCAGCTGCTGAGCGGATTAAGGTTCCTGACCAGTGAGCAGCACAAAGCACATGGCTCATGCTTCCTCTGATAGCAGCAGTGGTACGGCTGGCCTGTTACAAGATTAGCAGTGAATTAACCCACCGGAGAGCGGGAGCCTGTCCCACCCTCTAACTCCTGGCTGAAGGCTTCCCACGCAGCTTGGCTGCTAAGGTAGGGAGCCCAATTTGTAATCTCTTTGTCCCAAGCAAAAATAGCGCTAATATCCTTTCCTTCCATCCATTAACTTTATATTTAAAAACAATGCTAGTTGCTCTAATGGTTATTAAGAACCCATGATGTTCTGAGCAATCCTGATGGATGAACTCATTCAGACTCACAGCAACTCCATGGTAAAAGTGATGTTATCAGACATAGTACCTGCCTTATGGGTGAGAAAATCTAGTCAAAACGTCTGCCAAGATTCTGGCACCAGTAAGTGACAGAGCTGGGATTTGTACCAGGCAGTCTGGTATGACTGTGCACTTCCCAGGCCCTCCAGCTTCTCCCTCGGGGGTCAATCATCTCCCCACTTCACCTGTTTCAGCAGTGGCCTCCAATCTTGCCACATGGCAGCTGGAGGACTCATCTAAAATGCAAAACCAACTGCACCTCTGCCTTGGGTCCAGCCTGCAGGGCTCTCCACTGCCTTGCAGAGGAAACCTGTCCCCTTTGCCTGGCACCCGAGGGCTTTCCTGATTCGGACAGCTGACGTTTGCCAGGTGCTCACCATGTGCCAGGCTCTGCACACAGTTCTGCACGTATCTTAATGTAGGGGCTCTCATGACAACCCCACAAGGCTGGGAATAATATCTTCCCATTCTATGGATGAGGAAAGGAGCACAGCAAGATGATATAATGTGTGCAAGGGATCCGGCAGGCACACAGCACCCAGACAGACCGACTGCGGCTTCTGCCTGACCTGGGATTGACCAAGCCACCTGCAATTCCAAAGCAAATGCCCTATGTTCCCATTCCCCAAGCCTGGAATACTTTTCTCACCCCACCGATCCACGCCCATCACCCTTTGACCTCTTACTCTGCCTTCAAGGCTCAGTCTCATTTGCCTACTCCAAGAAGCCTGTCTGGATGAGCTCCCTCCTTTGAGCTCCCACAGTCAGCTGTGCTAGCTCCAGCACATAATTACCGCTGGCTTTTCTGAGTCCCCCCCTTCCCGGGGGGTGGCGCTTTGTAAGCACAAAATCCCTCGGGTGTGAGCATAAGTGTGTGCGCTGTGTTTGAGGGTGTCAACGGGGCCGAGGTGGATGAAGAAGCAGGAAAAGCGGAGAGGCGGGTAGAGGCTAGCTCACACCAGAGGCCCTCGCAAGCCAAGAAAGAGTTTGCATTTGTTCTAAAGGTGACGCCAAGACTAAGGAAGTGTGAGAGATTGAGGAATGAATGAAGGAACGTGTGAATGAATAAATGGTGTCCAGTGCCCCACACAGGGCTAGGGTGACAGCAAGAGCTCCACAGAAGTCTGCTGAGTGAATACAAGGGAGACTTTCAAATTGGGAGACTTTTATCTTTAAAAAATTCTCAATTTCTAACTTGTCTCGAAGAATCTAAAACCCTGAAGATAATGGGCTTGGATTCCTCTCTGGCAACCATGATGGAGGGGAACAAGGGCTACTTCAAAGCCACTGTCCCCTCATGCCTTTCGCTGCTGAGCACCCGACAGACACATGAGTGTGCACCCTCTGAACTGCCCACTCTGACAACCTGGAGAAAGAGAGGCTTCAGAGTCCTCCCTGGCCCAGAAGCAGTGTCACCAGCCCACCAATTGCCACCACTTTGGGAAAACAACTTCACTTTGCTGGGCTTCAGTTTTCTCCGCTATAAGATGGGGTTAATAAAAAGATGCTTCAGCAGGTTAGTGTAGGAATTAAAGAGACCATGTGTGGAGGACCTGGCACACGCCTGGCTCATGCACAGACCACTTTGTACATATCAGTTCTAATCCTCACAGCAAGCCCACATGTGGGGGTTCTTACACCCTTAGTACAGAGGGTGTGACTGTGACTAGGAGAGGAGAAGCTGCTTGTCCAAGTTCATGCGGCTTATAAATGGGAGAGTCAGGCTTCTGACCAGATCCCTCTGGGTTAAAAGCCTTGACGGACCAGGAAAACTCACAAGGAAAAATCCTCCCCCACACTTGGCAGTGTATGAGGCATTTCCTCAGCCACTAGCTGGGGGTGTTTTTACAGCCCAGTCAGGGAAGAATGGGCTGCTGGGGAGCAGGAGTGTCTCTTCCCTAACAGGGAAGGGCGCTCTTAACCCACTGGCCTCCGTGACCACACAGCCAGTTCCTTACAGAAACTCTGTTTCCAAGTGTCGGTTCCGTTTCTCTGGAGACTCCTGATACAATACTCAGCCCATTTGTTCACATCCACGTCTGTGGTTGTTTTCATGCCACAAAAGCATACTTAATTATTGAAACAGGAACTATATGGCCCAGAAAGCCAAAACTATTTACCACCTGGTCCTTGACAGAGAAAGTTTTTTGACTCTAGCCTTCAAAATAGTTTTCAAGCTGATTTTCTTGAAACCACAAGCCCTTGAACATATTATCAAAGAATGAAACATCCCCTAAACTTGCTAGCGTGTGTATCTCTCACCAGGAGGTCAGGAGGCTGGACTGGGAGAGAGGCACCTTACCCCTGGGGTCTGGAGTTCTTTCTAGTCGCTTCTGCTGCCCTCCAGGTGAGGGTCTGGGCAACCTCTCCTTGGGATTTTCCTTTTCCTTGGAAGGGAAAGACATGGGCTCTGGGGGTCAGACTGAACTCAGGGTCACCTCTTTCACAAGCCTCAGTCTTCTCATCTCTGAATGGGTGTATCACCTCCCTGCTGTGTCCCATCGGGATGACCTGGGACAGTACTGAACCCGCGGCCTTCTGATTTCAAGATTGTTACTTTTTAAGCACCAAAGGAGGCAAGAAATCTTTCTCTGCTGCACCCCTTTTAATAAAAGGATTTGTTCTGCAAAATTTGGCTTCAGTCAAAAGACCCTATCTAAGGACCTAGGAGGCCACATGTGTCCTGAAGGCAGCAGGTTCCCCACCTCTAGTTTAAAGGGACACCACATAGTAGGCCCTGTTTTCACCGAGACCAGAGTTCCATGAAAGGGAAGGGCTTCTTGCTCTCTCAGCTTCTCAATATTTCTGTATTATAGTCAACTGAGGGCTCAGAGGAGCCACAAGCATTTTTACTAAAAAAGCCAGCGTGGAATAATAATGGCTTGATTTAGCATCTCAATTATCTTTCCGAGCACTTTATTGCATATGATTATCTCTATTTGATAGACGAGGAAATGGGAAGAGGGAGAAATGAAGTCACTTGTTTAAGGTCACATCATGAGTCAGGAGAGAAACAGACAGAACTCAGGCCTCCCACCCCTGAACCACCATCCCCACCGAGGAGATGCTGTTGTTTCAATGACCCTCCTAACAGCCAGCAAGAACTGTGTCACTGCTCTGCCAGGCACCATGCTCTCCAGATGCCTCCCAGGTACCCTATGGAGGGGGGCTATTATTACGGGATCAGGTTCCAATGGGGAAGGTGAGGACCAAGTGGCCCCCATGGGGCCAGGGCACATGTGACTCAGGTGGAATTCTCTGAGTCCAGAGCATCCCCCATTTAGGGCACGGCTACAGGAAGACAAGCTCTTTGCCACACAGTTTACCTCAATTATTTCAGGTTTGCCCTCAAGAGAATCCAGTGGGTTGGATTAGTTGCGTTTTCTGGATGGGAAAAACAGAGGCTCGGGGAGGCAGGAAGATTAGGCCAAGGCCAAGAAACAAAGAAACAGCCAGGTTTAAAAGCCAAGCTGCTAATTCCACACCACAAATAGTCCTGAGATCTACATAGTTTCTAAATGTTTCTCAAATGACTCCCTAAACTCTCAGATTCCTGAAAATAAAACTGTTTCAGGAGCTTTTATCTCGCTCGAAAACGTAAGATTTATCTTTGTGGGTCTCCAAAGGGAGACACTGCAACTGGAGAAACAGCAGTCTTGTTAGGTTCTGAGCAGGAAGAAAAGCCAGCCTGTAGTACGGCCGAGATTAAAGCAGAGTACCAGATGAGGTCCCACGCCCAGGGTTGGCCACATCTGCTCTCAGAGACCAGAGAGAGAGGCAGCCCAGCAGGATGGCCACGATGGGATCGTCCACTGCGTTTTAAGAGAATATTTCTCAAGAGCGGGATCTGGATGGAACCCCCTCCCTTTTGGTACTTGGTGCAGTTAGAGGGTGGAGAGAAAGGCAGAAGGAGGGTGACTCGGAGAGATACAGACATGAAAAGACACAGAGAGAAGAGAAAGGGAAGAGTCCAAAAGAGCACCAGAGATGGGACCTGTGTGACAGAGCAGGGACCAAGACACCTAGGGAAGCAGAGAGATGGAGGACCACCCAGGGCGGGAAGATAGAGACTTAGAGATGGTGAGAGGACAAAGGAGAACAGAGGGAGAGGGGAGAGGGGAAAGTGGAGGGAGGTGAACAAAGCTAGGCAGAGAGAGGGAAGGCGAGGGGAAGAAGATTGCAACTCGGGAGTTTGACCTACCCTGTGAATCACTGACACCGATTCTCTCCTCCTCTTCCTCTCCGAATCTGCCCTTTGTTCCTGTGACCAGTGGGCAAGAGACCTAGCCGCACAGTAACTGCTCAGTAAACCCTGTCAAGTTAAATTGAATTGTCCAGGACTAGGACAGGGGCCAAATGTCAATTCTAGCCAATATATTGACAAATTGCCCCTGGGGCATATGTCTGCCGCTCGTGGCCAGCCACTCTGGCTGGTGGGATGAACTGGATGGACTCAGGGAGGAACATCCTGAGCCAAGCGATGTGTCTCATGGGTTGGGGCTATTACCTTCCTGCCGAGGGCATCAGGCTGGATCCAGATGGAGAGAGATTGATAAGGTTGAGCCCCAAAGCGCTAAGGGACATCACTTCATCTTGAGAGTCTGATCCCAGGCTTACTTGGGTGTCTGCAGCCGATGTTTACTGCCCGCCACAGTGCCCAGCTCTGTTTCACTGAAATCACTTTATCACTTTGTCAGGCCCAATGAGATTAGCCAACATTTATGGGCTGAGATGAGCGAAAATGGCGAGAGAAATCAGCTGGCTGACCACACTTCTCAGACATGCACTGAAATCGAACCAGCAACTATTGATCCCTCTTACAATGATGGAAAAGATCTAATAAATATGGTAACTGTGCGAGAATGACCCAAGGAGGAGGCAGTGGGAGGGAGAGTTGGGGGAGTGGGATCGATCACGAAGAGACGTCGTGATCTCGATGAAGCAGATACCGAAATAAAGCCTTCTGTTGGGGTGGGGAGGGGAGAGCAGTGACAGCCCCACAAATGAAAATATTAGCTGTTACATCATATTTCCTCCACAGCATGATGACGTGGGATGATCAAGCATATTATAATCGATGGAGGGGGGTCCAACCCTGCCACTCTCAAGTAGTGAAAACTTGAACCATCGTGCCAGTATTTATTAAATACTGACCAAGTGCCAGGAGCATTACAGTATCCCGTTGGGAGCTCACAATAACCTTGGAAGGTGAATACTGTTATTATCTTTATTATACAGGTAAGGAAATTAAGGCTCAGAGAGGGGCAGATATTGTTCCCAAATCACACAGCAGATGAGTCTTGGGATCTGGGCTGTGAACCCAGCACTATCTCAGGTGTTGTGAGACACACATTTAGATGGGATATGGAAAATTCCTAGTTCCCAGAAGTTACTTCAAGAAACCCTAACTCCCTTCCATGTGTTTTAAGATGATTGCCAATTTCTCAAACAGCCCAAGATCTGGCCCCTCTACCTGTTCCCTTAAAACATGCTGGGTTCTACCACATACCCTCAGGAACTACTGTGACATCCCACTTCCAGCTTCCAATGGAGACGCAGGATTCACCTGCCACCTATCACACCTCTAGCTCAGCTGGGGCAAAGCAGTGGGCTTGAGATCCCGTCAGTGAATGCAAACCACCCCCGGGCAGCACAACTCACCGGCTTGGGCTGCTGCAACAGCTCCCTCCACGCAGATCTCAGAGCCTGGAGATAAGTGACCTGCAACAATAGAACAAAGGCAAGGTGTGATGGGCTGGTGGGGGGTGAGGGGGTGGGAGAGGGTGAGAGGAAAAGAGAAGGGAGGCTAAGTGGAGGGATGGGGACTGGGGGGGGAGAATCGACATTCTGAAATGCTTTGCCATGGATCTCAACTAGAATGCCTGTCAAATTAGAAAGGCAAGCTTTGTGTATCTTACCAACCCTTGGAAGAAAGATGATAATGAAGACTTTCAGTCTGTGGGAGGGGAACTGAAATCAGATCCAATAACCGAAAGAGCTCGTTTCCCCTGAGAAGCTTGGAGGCTTAATTAAGGAATGTTTGTAAAGCTTGAAGAGATTTAAGATAAAAGATACCCAGGAAAAAGTAAGCGGTCACAGAATTTACTATTCAACCTTCAAGTTGTCAGCAGTCTTTTTTTTGTTTGTTCGTTTCCTGGAGCTCACCAGCTTTTTACTGGAGTCAAACTTTGGGATTCTATAATGCTTTCTTTGAATTCGGGCATCTTTACCAGGGAACAAATTGCTTTCGGGTCTGAGCTTCCTCCCTGTCTAACTTAGACTCCACTGGCTGTAATTAACAGGAGAGCAACAAGTCCTTTAAAGTAAAATTGGTAAGAAAACACCTGCTCAGTCTGGTCTCCTGGCTTGCTGTCACTCTCTTTTCTCTTCCCCTCCCCCCAAAATAACCCTAAACTTTATTCTGTATAAAATTACGACAAAGGAAGGCACTCAAACCAGCACCCTGTCAGCAATTAAACACCTTCCAAAAGAATGAAAAGGCTGAACTTTGTTGTACAGTGATGTACATGTTACACACTAAATGCCAGAGCCCTGAACCTCATTAGTGTCCCCAAGCCCTTGTTCTCTAAGGCCAGTGAGAATCACTGACCTTTAAAATCATCCTGATTAGCTAACCCTCTTACTTCCTCCACCCAAGACATCTGATTCTCCTCAGACCCTGGAAATGGCATGGAAACTGCTATGTGGCAGGTTGTAAGAGGCAGGAGACCCTGGGCTAAAACCAAAGAGGGGTCCTCTCGGGGGAAGAGTTACCCACCTGTTTAAGCAGGAAGGTACAGAGTGGGAGATTCCAAAGAACAGTCAGGCTTTCCCTGTCTGGCTTTTGTAAACTAGCCTCTCAACTGTAACTCCCATCACCAGATAATCAGATCCCAAGCTAAAATCCCCTAGCCCAACATCCCACCATGTCCAGGTCCAGAGGACCAGAAATAAACAAATAAAACCCAGAGAAAGCATCCCAGTGGCCCCTCCGATATTACCTGTGCTCTGTTTTGTCCCTGGCAGCTTCTGGCCAAGCAGGTCGGAGGCAGCAGTGGCTGGTCCTGGACTCAGGGACCTCCCTGACTCCGGCTCAGAAGGAGGTGCTAAAGAGGTAGCTGTGAGCACCACCAAGCCCCTTAGCATAGCAGTTCTGGTGCCTCGTCCCCGCTTTTATGGACTAGAGCCTCCCCTGTTGCTCAGCCCTTGCTGAGCACAGGCTGCTCAGAGCCAATGGGGAAGTAGCTCAGAGCAGTCAGAGCTCAGACCCTCAGGCCCTTCAACTCAACTCCCCAGGCCCACACAATAGGCTTCTCTCCATTCAGGGATGTGGAGGAAGAAGGCGGCAGTGTTGGGGAGGGGGTGGGTTCTGGATGTAGTGCTGTTTGTCACTTGAAATCCAGCCACTTCGGTTTTTGATGCGTTTCCGGGAGAGTATCACAGGAAAAGGAGACAGAGGTAGGGAAAGACAGAGACAGAAAGAGTTAAAGAAGGGTTGAGAGACACATAGTGTCAGAGAGAGATAAAGAGTCACAGTCGGAAAGACAGACAGACTCAGAGGAGGCGAGAACAAAACAGGGAGAACCAGAAACAGAGAAAAAGGTCGTGTCAGAGAGACAGGGAGGGGTGCAGACAAAGCAGGGGAGAGACAGAAAAACCCAGAGTGTCAGGGATGAGGACACATGAGATGGGTAGAAAAGGACAGAGTCAAAGGAAGAGAAGGAAACCAACAAGGAAGACAGACTCGAAACACACACCGATCGGAGACAGACGGACGCTGAGACAGACAGAGGCTGAGAGAATGTCTTGATAATGGAAGCGAGAGGCAGCGGCAGGCGTGCATGTTGCCCCGGGTTGTGCGCCTGGCAGCTCCGTGTTGGCGGCTGCATGCGTGTGCTGGAATGTTTTTGTGTGTACATTTGCCTGCAAACGGCAGTCGGCTGCGTACAGGCTGGAGCCAGCGCCAGACATGCTTGCCCTGGCAAGAGCACAGCCCTTCCCCGACAGCCAGGAGCTGCAGTTTAGTTTTCTCTGGCGGCAACACAAAAATGAATATCATGAAATCCCCCTCAAAATATGGGCTGTGATGTGCCTTTGCACACACTCTGGGAGGGGGATGTGCCCACCTCATGCGTACCCTCGGCCTGTGCCAGCAGCAGCTTGGAGGCTGCACTCTTCATGGCTACAAATACCTTCCAGAACGCAGGGGGGTTCTCTGAGTTTGGAAGAGAACGTGCTTCCCTTCCCAGGCAACGGCAGACTGGCCGGGGTTGGTGGGAGGCACAATTGTTTCAGAGTCTGGCAGGGCTGCCCATTTGGTGGGCACCTGGGCTGTGCAGGCACTCAGCTAGAGCTGGTAGGTTTAACCCTCATGACTTGGCCAGCTGGTGAATATTATCCCCATCTTATAGGTGAGGAAACAGAGGCTCATGGCCTGAGAACTTGCCTAATGACACACGGGTAACTCATGTAACTGTCCAAAGTCAGTAACAACTCAAAGTCAGATATGTGTAGCACCGAGGTCCCGGCTCAGTTCCTCCCTCCTCCCAAGACATGGAGGCTTGAATATGAGGGGTTGGTGTCTGGAGCCTCCTGCTCTGGGGCTCAGTCTCTCCATTTGCACATATAGAACAGGGCTACACCTAATAACAGGATTCAGGTTTGATTTCCAGTTCTGCCACACAGTGGAGAGATCTTAGACAAGTTAAAAACTTCAGCCTCAGTTTGCTCATCTGTAAAATGGGGACAACAGTATCCAGCTCACTGGCTCTGGTGAGGGTGAAATGAGGATGTGAGTGTTAGTACTTAACACAGCCAGCATTTAGTGAGCACTCCTTTACTGTCTGTCCCAATGAATCATGTCATTCAAGCTCTGATACACCAAGGGTCCCTCAGCCACCGTCCTCTCCCAGCATCTGGCATACTCTGCTGTCTCACTTAAGGAGGCTGATAGAAGGGGCTGTTTGCTGAACACCCACTGCATCTTAGGTATTTCCACACAGACTGTGGGGAACTGTGGTTTGGGGGCTTGAGGGACTAGGGTTACTCCTCCTTCCGCCTGTGTGGCTATGGCTTCTCTGAACATCGGCTGCCTTATCTGTTTGAGGATGCCCACGGCATCCCTAGTCCCTCAGGCCCCCAAACCACAGTTCCCCACAGTCCTCTCTGGGTCCAAAGCTTTCCTTCTCCTCCCTGTTTCCTTGTCCCGAGGCATCACATTGGTCCTGACAGACAGATAGGTGCCCTGCGTGGAGGCCCCTGCCCAGTGTCTGATGGCCACTGTCTGCGTTCAGTCAGTGCTTGGCCACATCTCAGGCTGGCTTCCTGCCAGGTGACCCCAAGGACTTGGGAGGAGCTATTCACTACCTCCCTGGGAGCTGGGATCCCAGAGCTTCCTCTTCATCCCCTTCCAAATCTCCTCTCTCCCCTTTACTTGTCACCTCCTCCTCCTGCTCCCTCCACCTCTGCTCTGGGTAATGACCTTAGAAGAGATAAAGGCTCTGAGAGACAGGGAACAATGGCTGCCAAGGCTGGACGTCAGCAGACACTGGGAGACCGGAGGACTAAGGGCCTCTCTTGACCATTATTCATCATAAAGTAAGTCAGGATTATCCGTCAGGGTAGAGACACTCATGGATAATCCCTCTCTAAGCCATTGATGTTTAATATCCTTCACTCCCTGAGTCTACCGTCAGCGCAAGAGCAAATAATCCATGCACTTGGATACCTCTCCTTCGGCAACGTCCTTCATAAACAGACACACACAGAGAAGGCCAGGGTTAGCCTTCTCCCTTAGTCCTAGAGAACCTTGCCATAAAGCTCACCCCTCACCTGGGCTCAGTGACACTTGGGTCATGGCACAGGCTGCCAGGATGGGGTAATGGGAAACTCTGGGCTTGGCCAGGCTCCCTGTGCTCACTCACTGTGTGACATCTGATGGGTACCTCACCTCCCGAGTGCCTGAGTCATCTTCTCATTACAGGAGGAGGATGCTGGCTTTGCACAGTCATCCGGCTAATTCCAGAGCTCCATCCTGCCCCCTTCCCTGCACATCTTCACTGCATCGTGAATGTCTAATTCAGACCTTGAGGTGGGCAAAAAGGAATAAATACTTAAAAAAAAAAGAAAGATTATACTTGAAACAGCCAGCCCTCAAATCATTTCCTTAGGTTATAATCATTTCCAAGTTTGTGACTTGTCTAAGATCTCCCCACTGAGAGGAAACTCATGAAGGAGAACAGAAAAAACAAAGATAGAAGTTCTTAAGGGCCCCCTACCGCCAGGCTTCATTGCCAACCCTCCACACTTCTCAACACACTTGATTCTCCCCACCGCCCTGCAGTTATACAAGAGTCCTAACCCCACCTTACAGGCGAGGAAGCACAGGCTGGGAGAAGTTAAGTCACTTGCACATGGCCAAGCAATCTGACTTGGGGCTTGTGCCCCAGCTGTGTGCTGTGTGCTGTGCTGCTTCCTGGCTGCTCCACCCTGCTCTGCCTCGCACACAAAGCTCTGTCCGTTCTATTCGCCTGCTGACCTGGAAAGGTAGCAACAGTTGACTTGGATCACTCAGGGCTTCAGTGGGATTTATTTCCCGTCCTCCGGGCAGCTTTGAGTCTCTTGGATCACTGTTCACACTGTGATGTGTCCAGTGTGAATGTTAGGGAAGCCAGACGGGGGCTGAATGAGGCAGTGTGTGCTGGGCTCCCACCATCCGAGCCACCAGGCTCAGTCTTTCCCTCCCTCCATCTCCATCTCTGTCATCTTTCTCATTCTTTCACACTGAAATGTCCCAATGTGCCAGTCTCCCTTCTCAGCCTTAGAAGTGAAACATGCCGCCCAACACACAGTGTTGCTCCCAGTCCAGGTTGGGGGGCAGGTGTAGGAACAGCCACTCTCAGCTGCAGTGCAGGATCTGAGCTACGAAGAGACCTGGAATGCCACGTGGACACAGAAGAGGGGCTCCTGACCCAGCCTGGTGGGAACTAGGGAGACGACATATCAGAGAAGGTGAGCGAGGAGCTGAGCACTGAGTTCTTCAGGCTAAGAGAAGGAAAGGGGACACTAGGCTGGGCAAAGGCCAGAGCAAGGGATGATGAGGGAGCCACCCCTGGCACCTCTCTTTCTCTGCCCTGACATCTAGTTCCTCAGCACATCCTCACTGGTTATGGCTCTGTCGTTCCAGGCTGGCCTGCCATCACTCCTTTCCTAGATCGTTTATCCAGCCCCACTGCCTGCCACCTCCACCCTTACCCTTGACCTTGCCCCTGAGATTCTTTCAAGAATGTAACTCAGATCATATAACACCCCTGCTTGAAACACTCCAGTGGTTTTTCATCCCACTTGGAGTGAGATCTGCGCACCTCCCCACCAAGGGCTGCTCTGTACTAAGCTCCTATCCTCCTCCCCCTGCAGGCTGCCCACTCTGCAGCCACCCTGACCTCCCTGCCACCGTCAGACACACCCATCATGGTCCTGCCTCAAGGACTCTGCACTTGGTGTGCCTTCTCTCAGGAACACCCTTGTCTCTGCTATTCACCCCGTCACTGCATTCAGTTGGTGCTTAAATGTCACTTCCTCAAGCAGGTCTCTCCTATACGCCCTGTGCACACCACTCTCCCTCCCTCACCCAGCTCTGCTGATTTCCATGGCTTGCCCCAGCTGATATGACATATTTACTTGTTTATTGGATTATTGTCTGTTTCCCCTGGTGGAATGTAAACTCTATAATAGCAGGGGTATTGTCTTCCTGGCACATAGAAGGTGCTCAGTAAACATCTTTTGAGTTAGTGGTGGTGGTGGTGGTGGTGAAAAAGAAAAAAAACTTAAATCTCAAATCACTGAAGTCTTGTTATAGCCCCCATGTACCAAGTCGCTGCTAGGTGCTAGGCCTGTCTCCGAAAGTATATCATTTACTCTTCACAACAGCCCTATGAGGTAGATATCATTAGCTCCTTTGCAAGCAAAGAAACTAAGCTGGGAGTGGTGAAGTTAGCTGCCTAAGGTTGTACCATCAGGAAGTGGCAGAGCTGGGATATAAACCCCAGTCTGTCTGCCTCAAAAGCCAGGGCTCCTTTCACCCAGCAAGCTGCCTCTCAAAAGCCACCAGTTCTTCATTCCTCTAGCAGCATCCTGGGCATGAGCAAGAGGACAGATCCCCCCAAGAGATCTGGCTATTTGACCTTCAGTGAGACCCTTGATCTGAGAGCTGCTCCTCATCATCTTGTGAGCTCCACAAGGCACATCACTCCTAATAATAGCTCTTCACACAAGGTGAGTTTCTTTTCACCAAAGGGGCAAATTAAATTGCTTTTCTTCACTGTCTATGAATCTTACAGTTTGTCCTAAATCCTATCAAACTGACAAGTTGTGGCTTTTCCCGTATTCATTCCACAAAACACTCCTGAAATATCTGCTATAGGCCAGGGTCTCTGCTAAACACTCAGATGCAAGGCTGAGAAGACCCAGTTCCTGCCCTCTGGGGATCACAGTCTGGTGGAGATGTTAGGAGGTAAACAATTTCTGTGCCATGTGGAAACGACTGAGATAGGGGTGACTGTGGAATTACAGGAGAGGTATCCAAGCCAGTCTGGTTGATATGGGAAGTGATCTTGAAGTTGGAGACCAAGGCTGGGTTTTGTAGGTTGAGTAGGAGTGCTCCATGGTGATCCCTTATGGATTAGTGCAGAAGAAAGAAACAATCCAGGCTATTTAAAACAATAATGGATTTAACATAGGAGATTACAAACTTTAAGAGGTTCTGGGGAAGGAGGGTGCTGGAGGAGTAATGTGGCCTCCAAGAATGACTCCCTAGAACACTGCAAGACTGACCAGCCATGCAATCAGAAAACAGAGCAACAAGGAAGCCACCCCTGCAAATAGTGAGTTCAGAAACTTACCCCTACACTCCTGCCCAGGATCTGAAGCTGGGACTAGAGAGTTACCATGACACCCTCATAGCTGGCTCTCAGCACCCATGGGGGTGGCCACTGAACCCTCAGCTGCTGCTGCAGAAACTCCCACTATGACTGCTCTTGCTGGAGAAAAGACCCAGAGCAACAGAGAGATGGCCTGTCTTTCATTTTCATCATCTAAACCTCACATAGTATAGCTTATTGTCAGAACCTAATTGACATCCAGAACTCTAGCTGCAAGAGAGTCTGGGGAAAGAGTTTTCAACTCCCATCTCAGCAATGCCAGAAGACACACTGAAGACAAGAGGGCGGTGGGGGGGAAGGGTGCTGAGGCCCGAGCAGGAAAATCCACTACACGTGGGGAGGAAAGGAGGGCATGTCCAAGGCCAGGTGGACACATGCCTTGCCTTTCCTCTTCTGCACCCACACTGAGGCCCTTTTACAGTTCAACACTTTCCAGGTCATTTGGGGGCCACCCACAAAGACCCTTGACATGGAACCCACACAGTCAGAGAGGGAAGCACTGATTAGACGAATCGATCCATATCCTCGCTTTAGTGATGAGGGAATTGAACTCGGGTCTGAGGCCACAAAACGACATGGCTAAGCAGGGCCTCGGACCTTGTTCTTCCCACCTGTTCTGCCGTCCTGAGCCCCTCTTCTTCACATTCTGGTGCTGGTCAGGCTGGTCAGGTGAAATACTGTAGCCTGGAGTGGTGGGCAAAGCTCCGTCTCTGGAGTCAGAAAGAACTGAGTTTTCCTCCTGGCTCCACTCCTAATTATGTGACCTTGGACAAGTTACTTTACCTCTCTGAATCCCAGTCGCCTTTTCTGTGACATGGGCATAATAATAGCACAGACTTATGATAAGAAGGGCAGATAATGCATATAAAAAGCACGTAACAAATATTCTCTAAATAGGAGCTAAATGACTAGTTCTACAATATATTGTTAACTATAAGTTACTATTGCTAATAGTAGCCAATCTTCCCCTCACTGACGATGGAAGCTTTTTAAAGGTTTTATGTGGGATTTAACCTCCACTTCTTTCCCTCTCCTACATTAGTAGCAGCATTGCCCTGTAACTATGACAGGGCCATGTCAACCTGCCCTGTAACTGCTTTCACCCTCCTAGCCTACTTGTCAGTTTCTAAACATTTAGGATTTCTCCTGATAGACGTTCTCCAAAATATACATTCAGAGACCCACAAGTACCCACAAACTCATGAGCACAGATTTGCACCAACTACTCATACACACAGTTACGAACAGATACAGGTAAGCATGGTCAAATACACAGAGCCTCACCAGCACTCTCAGACCCACAGAACTCAATCACACCCAAATACACACACACAGAGCAACCACAGCAGCGCCCTTGCAAACACACCCTCTGACAGGCACAGCTCATGTCCTCCTGGTTCTGTGAGACATTCAGGAATATTTTTAATAGAAGTTGCAGGGGATGGAAGCAGGTAGAAGCCTGTTCCTGACCTCACTTTAATAACTGGTCAGTGACAACTGAGGATTCCCAGGCTTCATTGAATGGTCAGTATCAGTCTAAAGCTGAGTCTTCAGCCTGAGTTCCCCCATCTCTGATAAGATCATTAATTTTCCATTGTGGCTTCTCCCTCTCTGAGTCATCCTTACAAGTTCCTGGAATAATGGCATTTAAGGAGGGAGCTTTCTGAACACCTCAGCCCTAAAGAAAGGTTCAGCTTCTTTGGTTAGGCATTTACGTGCTGGGGGAGGGTGCGCAGAGTGACATGGTTTCCACATTTGCGAAAAGTAAGTGGGAGGGAGTATCAGACAACTGCACGGTGCAGAACGTCATTTAAATAAAATCCTCATGGGGCTTGGAGGCAGCATTAAAATTTCCCTGTGCCTCTGTGACAGTGTTACAGAACATGTGCTCTCCCTTATTCTGTTTACCATTGAAAGGAGCAATGTGGTTCAGGGTAAATATCCTTCTAGGTTCAAATCTGATGCATCATTTCTGGACTGTGTATAACTGGACAAGTTGCTTACTTCCCTGAGTAATGGTGTCTTTATCAACAGAATATGGTAAGTAAGAGCAAGGAAGGGCTCCAGAGATAGGTGGTCTGGCTCTACCTCTGACTAGCTGTGTAATATTTGGCAAGTTACTTAACCTTTCTGGGCTTCAGTTTTCTTCTCTGTGAAATGAAAATAAAAATGGAACTTTCCTCATATGGTTGCAGATATAAAATTAATATACATAAGTATCTATGTAAGATACTTAGAACAATGCCTACTACTCAATTATGATAATGCTGCTATTATTATTATTCTCATTACTGCTTCCTTCCAACATTATTGGGAAGATTAAAAACAATTAAGCATGAGATCGTGCCATGGAAGGGGCAGAGATGTCAGGGGCTATCATTATTGAAAAATTGGCTCTGCATATATAGGGAATCGATTATTTTTTTAAAGCTAAGCTAACTGAATACTTAAGATCCAGGAAAAAATTAGGACTTCAAATGGTTTGGGGGTCAGACAGATTTGGAATTGAATCCTATTTTATCTCTTAAGTACTCTGAGACCCTGGGCAAGTCACTTAACCTTTCCAAACTTCAGTTTCTCTCTCATCAAATGAATAAATGTTACTCTGCCAATGTCTCAAAGATGTTGAGAACCCTATGGCACATCAGACAGGGTATAGAAAATTCCTGTGTGACCTAAGACTCGGGGGGGGGGAGACTCTTCTGCTTGCTTGGCAGGATTTTTCTCAGGGACTTGGGGGCCTTCTCACAGGGATGATGATGTCCCACCACATCATGGAGTTGACGTGATGACTAAATGAAATTTTTAGCAAAGATGCTTGGAATAAGATTTCCTTTCCTTATGCTGTCTGGCAGGAATTAGCTCATGCTGCTTTTTGCTGAGTAAAAGGGAACTGAGCCTCAGTGATGGGGGCTTCTGGGACTTCCGTTTCTAAATGTGTAGCCTACTCTAGACCACGGTTGTTCCCTATCTCTCAGCTGAAGAACGAGAATCACAGGAAAGTGACTTGGTCTCGTATTCTGCTGCCTGGAGCTTCTTATTCATCTTTAGACATTCTTGTTCCATCCTTAACAATCTAGAAATCTCCTAGACCTGATAGTTCCATTAGGCAATGGTCTTTGGGTACATAGTACATACTAAAAACTGTTGACTGAATCAATATTACCTTGCTAGCTTCTGTTGGCCTTCATTTGTTAGATCATCAGAAATACTAAGCTCTGTAAAGGCAGAAGCTCTTCTTCAGTGATCCCTATATCCTAGTGGCATCCAATGCTATGGCTCACCCATGGCAGCTGCAGCACTAACTGGCATAGTGTACGTATTTCTCATATTCTGAGCACCTTGCTTTGGCCTCCTGAAGACCTACAGGATAAGGCTTCTGTGTATTCATCCAGCCCTTGAGATGCCCTCATTGGAAAATCTGCTTCATTCACACTGCCTACTTGCTGTTCCTTGGATATGCCCTCTCGTTTCCATCCCCACCCCAAGACTTTTGCTCTTGTTTTTTTTTTGTTTGTTTGTTTGTTTTTGTTTTTGTGACAGAGCCTCAAGCTGTTGCCCTGGGTAGAGTGCTGTCACACTCTGGGTAGTGGCATCACAGCTCACAGCAACCTCCAACTCTTGGGCTTACGCGATTCTCTTGCCACAGCCTCCCAAGTAGCTGGGACTACAGGCGCCCGCCACAGTGCCCGGATATTTTTTGGCTGTAGTTGTCACTCTTGTTAGCAGGCCTGGGCTGGATTCGAACCTGCCAGCTCTGGTGTATGTGGCTGGTGCCTTAGCCTCTTGAGCTACAGGCGCCAAGCTGACTTTGGCTCTTGTCACCTCTTCCAGGAATGCTGCCCTCCCCCAAAATATTTACATGTCTTTTTTATCTTTATTCATTCATATCTATGCTCAAATGTCATCTCCTCAAAGAAGCCTCCTGTGATTACTTTCTTTATGAGAGCATTCCTTATCATTATCTAGCCTCTTGGCCTGGAATTATTCTGAGCATTCATTTGTGTACATATTTATTGTTTGTCTCCTCCATTGGAACCTAAGTTTCAGGAAGCCATAAATCTTATCTTTCCTGTATTTGACTGTATCTGGAGCTCTTATAGCAGTGCCAGGCCGTGGCAAGTGCTCAATAAATATTTATAGAATGAATGAATACAAAAATTATCACATTAGATACTGGTCAAAACAAATCCTAGCCAATTGGAACACTCACCCAATTCAGCCTATTAATCCTACCTCTTCCTGGTTAGAGTCAAACTAGCATGTGACTCCCCACATAGGTCTGAGTCGGAACCACCATGGCCAGTTCTGACTCAGAGCTGCCTACGTTCTTGAATGACAGACATGGATGAAATCAGCTGGAGAAGGCATCTCTGACTGATGCTTTTTCCTTTCCTGGGAATAATCTGGAGAACGGGTCCACCGTGTTCCCAGAACACTCTTATGTAGGGCTTCATAGGGATATGGGCTCCCAGTACCTCTTCTATTGTGGAGATTATCATCCTGTATAGTTATTGAGAACCCCTATCTGCACAGTGTTTCCAGCTGGTAAGAAATGCCAAGTGGGGACAGCTGAGAAAGGAAATATCAGTTTTGGATTCCAAGAGATGGTGAAATGAAGATGTCACTAATAGCCAGTGAAAAGCTGGCTCATTCTTCCTCTCTCTGCTCGCTTCCCCTGGGCTCCATTTTCTGCCTCAGCACCTGCGCTGCCTCATGCCGAGCAGCAGGAATTTGCTTTTCAGCACCACGGACAGCTTTCGGCTGGCAGCCGGGGAGGCAGAGGCAGCCAGAACGTGGGGCATTCATGCAGCCAAACAAATATTTACTGAGCACATCCTGGGGCCAGACATACTGGAGAACACAAAGATTTATGTGGCCTTGACCTTTAAATAACTTAATCTCTTCAAGTCAGCCACAGTCCTAGGCCTTAGTCAAGGTCCTAAGCCACCTGATATTTAAAAGGTGGGGAGAACTGAAGGGAAAACGTTTCCCTTTTCAACAGTTGTTGAATTTCTTCTGTGTGTTTGCACATGCCATATAATTTTCTCACTGGACTTTCATCCATCGTTATATCCCAAGTACTGAGCATCATGCTTGACACATATTAGAGCTCAATAGTTTCTGACTGGACATGTGGATAAATGAATCCTCACATAACCTTATTTTATCCCTTTTCTTTTCACTCTTATTTTACAAATGAGAAAGCTGAGGCTTGGAGAACTGCCTTCTCCCGGCAACTAGTAAGTGGCAGAGTTTGGATTCGCATCCAGGGGCCTCCCAGTTTCATACTGTGCTGCCAATCACAGCCACTTATACTCTGCTAGGTTCTCTTAGAACCTAGAAAAAGTGCTTGTCTAGGAAAAGCTGGTTCTAATCTTAACACAGACACACTATTCAACCTTGGGTAAATCATACTTTTCTTTCTGGCCTCAGTTTTCTTCATAATGTAAAATGAGGAAAGACGGTTGCATGGCTAAGGCTCCCCTCGCCCTCCTCCCGCCCCTAAAGACTGGGTCTTACATCTGTTGCAGCTGGGCAAGGGTACCAGCAGGGGCACTATGAAATGATTATCCTCTCCTCTGCAGGGCATCAAATGAGAAGTGTATTGATGTCCCAACAGACCTCGAGCTCCTTTTTCATCTTCCTGCTATAATCAGAATGTGTGCACAAGCAGGGTAGGCTCCCTTCTTCTTAGAGTGCAACAAATGAACTTCAACCCCTCTCAAGAAGTGAGTAAAGAGGCAGCCCCAGGACACAGTCAGTGGAATAAGACTGTGGTGACTTATTGCCCAGGAACCCACTATTTGAGTAACTTTGGAAAAAGCCCCGAGCAAAGATAACTGTTTAAATGGCTGCGGCAGTGGAAAAATCAGTTGGGCTGATGGATGTTCTGGGTTTCTAGTTAGTGGGTGGCTTCCAGCCATGGCTCTGCCTTGGCTCCCAGAATTACTCCAATAAGCGATTTGCTCATCCCTAACTCTTGGGGTAGGGGGCTGAATCAGCTGTCTCACAGCCTGATTGGGATTTAATGGGGACCAGTGGGCACTGGCACAACAGGGACATTGTGGGGAGAGAAGTGGATCTGGCAGGCTTGGCAGAAGTGTCTGGCTCCTGCCTGTGGGAATGGAGGGGAAAATAAAGTCAGGAAAGAACTGATTGCAGAGTGAATTCTTTAAGTTATTAATATTTAAAAGGAATATAAATCAAATTTGTCATGAAGGCTGTTTCTGTAACCAAATCCTAGTCATTGAACTCTAGATTGACACCAGTGGGTTCCCAGGCTAAAGAACAGTAATAGGGACCTTGGGAGACTTTGCCAAGGAGCCTTGCTCAGTGTGGGAGGGGTCTGGGATCAGCAGGAGAAAGCAAGCTCTGCAGTTTAGCCAGACCTCCATTCAGATCATGGCTCTGCCATTGACTACCTGTGGGACCTAGATCAAGTCCTTTCATCCTCCTGAAACTCAGTTTCCTCATCTGTAAAATGGGAAGAAAACTAATAATAGCTGTGCTTCCAGTTTTCTATTCCTGCATAACAAACCACATTAACACCTTGCGGCATAACGAAGCCATCGTGTTATTATGCCCACAGATTCTTGGGTTGGAAATTCAGACAGAACATAGCATATATGGCCTGTTTTGGCTGTATGATGTCTGGGGTCCCAGATGGGAAAACCCAAATGTCTGGGGTTTGGAATAACCTGGGGGCTTTTTAACTCACATAGTCCCAAGGGTGGGGGAAGAGGATGATGCAAAGTCAATTAAAACAATGACTGGAGCACTTACCTGTTGGCCTCTCTAGCCTGGTGGCTCAAAGCTCTAAGAGCTAGCATTTCAGTGAAAAGGCTGAAGTTGCATGACCTTTTACAACCTAGCCTTGCAAGTCACACAGTGTCACTTCTTTTGAACTCTATTAGTCAAAGCCATCACGAGCCTATCTAGATTAAGGGGAGGGGACATAGACCCTACCTTTAAGTGAGAGGAGTGTCAATTTGCAGCCAAGTTTTAAAACTACTACACTGACCATGAATGAATATTACAACAGGCCAAGTACTTGACACTAGCCACCCCTGTTTCTTTAGAGAATAAAACAGTTCTTCTGAGAACTTTCTGTTATTTTTAGATAAAATCCATAAATCCTCATCATGGCCTACCAGGCTTTGTAAGGTCTGGACATGACTTCTTCTCTTACCTCTTTCTACCCCTGTCACTTCTCAGGCGCCTTGCCATTTGTCTTCCTTCAGCAACTAAAAGGCATCATCATGCCCTTTTCCACCAACCAAGCCCCTGTGCTCTGCTGCTCCCTCTGGCTGGCACACTCCTTGCTCACTTCATTGTCTGGTAAAAAATCATGTATACCTTAGGCCACACCTTAGGGAAACTTTCTCTGATTTTCAGACCTATATCAGGTCCTCCTTTATCTTCTGTTAGAGCACCCAAAACTATTTCATCATAGCACTAACCACAATCACTGTGGTTAGTTAACAGCCATTGCTTGCCCCACACTCAACTTTATCATGATCATGTTAACTAATGGACAGGGACTCCCATCTGTCTGGGCCCTCAGCATCCGCACAAAATAGGTGCTAGTTTATGTTTGCTGAGTTAGCTGGCCATGGTGGCTTATTCCTGTCATCCCAGCACTTGGGGACACTGAGGCAGGAGGATCACTTGAGCCCAGGAGATTGATCATTCTAGCCCAGGAAACACAGCATGACCTTGTTTCACAATAAATAAATATTTGCTAAATGGGTGAGAAACTGGGATTCGAGCCTGAGGCTTTAGCTGTAGGCTTAAGTCACATTTACTAATAGTAATTAGCTCATGATCATCAGAGATCTGATTGGCTTTGACGTTGTCATTACCAGTACTGAGGGAAGAAGTTTCTAGTATTGGAAAGAGACTTCCTGGAGTACACTTTTCAGAGTTGGTCTCTTGAAAAGGCCTAATGCTCTTCATCTCAGCTGTTATACCCTCATTCCTGGGACAGTGAAGGATTTAGAAGATAGTTATTACAATTTGTGCAATAAAAACGTTTGAGTATTGACTTATCTGAACCAGCTTTTTTTCAGCCAAGTGTTGCCAAGAACACCATAAGCATTAAGTACATAATTAAACCAGAGCCTGTATACACTTTCTGTGTTCTATGCACTGTGCCAGTTAGTAAAAGGGCAGATATATTCCCTGTTCTCACAGACCTTAGAGTCACATAGAGAGAAAGTCACATAATTAGAGAATAATGAAAGTTCCATAACAGTGGAGTCTTGAAGACCTGTGAAAGGGCAAGGGTGGCACCAGCCCTACCTGTGATGGGTGGTTAGGGAGGCTTTATTGAGGAGGTGATATCCAAACAAAGATCTTAAGAATTCATAGGCAGGCCAGGCATGGTGGCTCAAGCCTGTAATTCTAGCACTCTGGGAGGCAGAGGCAGGTGAATTGCCTGAGCTAACGGGCTTGAGACCACCCTGAGCAAGAGCGACACTCATCTCCAAAAGTACTTGGGCACTGTGGTGGGCACCTGTAGTTCCAACTGCTGGGGAGACTGAGACAAGAGGATCACTTGATCCCGAGAGTTTGAGGTTTCTGTGAACTATGATGCCACAGCACTCTACCTAGGGCGACAGAAAGGAAGAAAGGGGTGATGAAAAGCGTTCTAAGAATGGGAGTGGCATGTAGTGAAAACAACTAAAGGAAAAAAATAACAAGGCTTGTCAAGGAAGTGGAAGACATGAGTGTGAGAAAGAGAGGCACGATGAGGCCAAGCAGGTAGAAATCCCAGAATGTAAGTACAGACTCGAGGCCATGTTAGGGAGTTTGCATTCTAACCTGAGGGCAATGGGACGTCACTGAAGGGTTTTGAGCCTGGGGATGATAAAGCTTCAGTGTGAGGGGATGGGCTATATCGGAAGACACTGGAAGCACGAAACCAGATGGAAGGCCGATCACTGTCCAGGTCGGAGCTAATGGTGGCCTGTACTTGAGAGGGATGTAGAATGAGGAGAAACTGGCAAGTTTTGAGGATACCCAGGAAGAAGAATGATGAGTCATCAAAAAATAGGGAATAGTGGAGAAAAAAAGAGTCAAGGAGACTTACAGAGTTCTACTTTGAGCACTTGGTTGGAAGTGAAGTCAGAGTCTCAAGAATAAAAGCAGGTTTGGGCAGGGGAAGGTGGTGAATTCAGCTTGTGACCCCCCACCTCAAACTGGGTTTGAGGTTCCTGTGAACATCCATGTGGAGATCTTATCCTGGTCCTGGAAAATCCTGGTCCCAGAATTCCCTAAGGATTTGGCTTTTCTCTTAATTTGGGTAATAAATGAAGTTATGAGGAGAGGGTCCCATTTTGTCTAAGAGCCTTCTTAAAACTCAAAATCTGATTAACCTGAGTTCTCCAAATCAAACCAGCTTTCCCAGGGATCAGCTCAGTATGCAAACAATCTCCTGGTATGTGTCTGCTCTGTGATGTAAAGAGAACAAGGCATAAAGAGTCAGAAACCGGGGTTCTCATCAGACCTAGGAACTAACAAATTCTCTCTCAGTAGATGAATTTAAACACAGGCTTCAGAAGGATATTGCAGAGGAGACTCCAATACTGGATGAGGAATCAGATCAAATGGCCTTTAAGGACTCTTAGAGCTCTGACCTTTACTTTTTAAAATTGTGTATCTTTAACTTTAAAAAGTGTATTTGCCACTTTTAAAAAAACCCTAAAAACTAAAAGACTAAGTATCTCATTGCCTCCATTTCCTTATCTGCCAGAGAGGGTGTGGAGTTATGATTAGGATAGAAGGCTCTTCTAGCCTGGTAACTACAACTATTTTGTCAACAGCCTGCTTGTTGATAGATCCAAAGGGCCCTTCTCAGTTCTTATCTTGACAGATCCCTCATAAGTACTTTATGCTCTTAATTACTCAATTGTTTTGCATCACTCTCTCTCTAGGGCTTGCAAGAAAAGAGCTATCCTTATGTCTCTCTAAGTACTCTTCTCTGCTGTTTCACAAGCTCCTCTTCCTCTACCTGTCCCTTAAAATGGGCTCCTCTTTTCTTCTTCCTCTTGACATATTCTTATTCCACAATCTCATTCATCACCATGGCTTCCATACCTACCGGAAGCTTCCGTATCATTGAGAACTTCTTCACTTTACCCAACCTAACCTAGTTTAGTAGACAAGGAAATCATTGGTTCAAATGATTGAAAATCCCCGAGACTAAGCACAAATTGAACAAGGGCTTGAACAATATCCTCTAGACTTGCTCATTCCCAGCATCCCTCAGATAGGCTTCCTCTCCTGCTGACAGGTTCTCAGAAGGCTCTTGCTTCGAGAAAGCAAGATGGCAGCAGCATCTTCACATCTTCAGACCTGACATCCTATCAGATCAACTCCAATTAGAAACAAAATGTGTCTTCCCAAGATGATGGGACAGAAGTATTGAACCTCGTTCTCATTGACCAAATTCAGTTACAAGTTTAAGCATTAACTATTCCCTATAACCAAGGGGAGTGGGATGTGGTAATTAGTTTAGTCCACCCAGTCCAGCTTCTAGAGTTGAGAGTGGGTTAGTCCCTCTCATGTGGCTAAAATTAGAGATTGGTTGTGTTGATGCCAATTGCAACTGGAACTGGAAGGGTAGACTACCAAATATAGCCGCAAGCCCAGGACCCTTCCTTTACTTCAGATTCATGTGGTAAATTGCCTTCTGAATATTTCCACTTAAATGTTCCTCAAGTATCTCAAGCTCTACATCTTCCAAACCAAACTCATTTCCCCTAAATCTTCCCTTCCCTCTAGATCCACCCTAGTAGTAAATTACATCACTTATACTCAATTACCTGATCCAGATACTTCAGTGTCATACCCCTTTCTCTACCTTCACATTGAATCAATCACCATATTTTCTTCATTCCATATCATCTGTAACTGACTAAGTCACACAGTTTTCTCTATAAACCTATTACTTTCCTAGAAGAGGCCACCCTGACTTCCCACCTTGGCTCTTGGTTCCAGAACAGCCTATTAACCAGTTTCATCATCTCCAGTCTGATCTTCTTCAATACATTAAAACATGATTAATTTCAAGTTCCAGGTAAGGAGGAATAAGCAGCCTCAACCCTGTCCCTCCCACTGAATGTAACTAAAACTTAGGTAGGATGCATGAAGCAGCTATCTTTTAAGTAGAAACTAAATGGTAGCAGGATGACTGGGGAAGGAAATCAAACTCTAAGCACAAATGATCTAAGTTTGGCAGGCAATTTTCTGATCCCTTGTCCTTCTGTATTGAATTAAAATGCAGTATGAGTTGTAGATCTGTGTACACAGCACAAACAGAAAGAGCTCCAGGAGAAGCACTCTGTTTCTGGTCAGAGTAATGGGACAGAGAGAATGGGTGAAATTCTCTGATTTCTTTTTTGCTTGTTTGAATTTTATTTTTAACCCTATTCCCTAGACAAGCCCAGTTGCAATCCCACAGTGACTGGCAGTGTCTGGGAAGTAGTTAGGGGAAACACCAACAATAGTCAAGCATGCACCCAAATCCTGAGCAATGGAATTTTCTCTTTCTCACTCTCTCTCTCTCCTTTCCTCCCTCCCTCTTCTCCTTCCTTTCTCCTTCTTCCACTTAGCCTTAGAGGCTGACATATTATGTGATGAATAAAGCCTTGGCTTTGTAATCAGACTTGAAGAATATTATAACCAAATTAAAAAAAAAAAAACACTTCGTAGACTCACTAGCACAATGGAGCCAATAGAGGAAAGAATAAATGAACTTGAAAATAGATCAATAGAAATTATCCAATCTGAAAAAATTAAAAAAGCAATAGAGTCTCAGACACCTATGGGGTAACCCAAAATGGCCTATTCATAAGTTATTAGAGTCCCAGAAAGAGAGAGGGAAGCATATGGTGCAGAAAAAAGAAGTATTTAAAGAAATAATGGCTATAAAATTTCCATATTGTGTGTAAAGCCCCAATATACAGATTCAAGAATAAACAAATCCTAAATAAAATAAAGAAGTCCTTGCTCAAGGATCCTATAGTCCAAATTACTAAATATATTAAAAAAATAAGAAATCTTGAAAACAGCTATAGAAAAATAATCCATGACACATAAAGAAACAAAATTCAAATGACTGCAGACTTCTCATTAGGAATCACAGAGGCCAGGGGAAATAGAACATTTTTAAAGAGACAAAAGAATTTTCAACCCAGACTGCTATAGCCAGCAAAAATAGCTGACAGAGGAATGACAACAAAATAATTATATTCTTGGATGAAAGAAAACTAAGATTTTTTTTTTTTTAATCACCAGAATACCTGTTCTAAAAGAAATGTTAAAAGAAATTATTCAGGGCTCGGCGCCCATAGCACAGTGGTTACCACGCCAGCCATATACATCGAGGGTGGCAGGTTCGAACCCAGCCTAGACCAGCTAAACAACTGCCATAAAAAAAATAGCTGGGCATTGGGGCAGGCGCCTGTAATTCCAGCTGCTTGGGAGGCTGAAGCAGAAGAATTGGTTAGGCCCAAGAGTTTGAGGTTGCTGTGAGCTGTGATCCGACAGCACTCTACTGAGGGTGATAGTGAGACTCTGTCTCAAAATAAAAAAAGAAAGTTATTCAAGGCTGGGTGTGGTAGTCAACACCTATAGTCTTAGCACACAGGGAGGCTGAGGTAGTAGCATCACTTGAGGTCAGGCGTTTAAGACCAGTCTGAGCAAGAGTGAGGCCCCATCTCTACAGAAAATAAAAAAATCAGCTGGGCATGGTGGTGTGTACCAGTAGTCCTAGCTACTTGGGAGAATTGCTTGAGTTCAAGATTAGAGGTTGCAGTGAGCTATAATGATGCCATTTGCACTCCAGCATGGGTGACAGAGCAAGACTCTGTCTCAAAAAAAAAAAAAAAAAAAATTTACTCAGAAGAAAAGAAAATGGTACCAGAAGGAAATCTGGGATATGAAAGATGAGTCAAGAGCAACAGAAATGCTAAGTACCTGGGTAAATAGATGCCTTTCTCCTCTCAACTTTCTTTAAAATATATGACAGTCGAAAGCAAAAAGTATTAACACTGGTTGGGTTTTAATTTGTGCAGATGTTGTACCTGTTTCGTGGTAAGAAAGCTGGAAGTAGTAAAATACTGATTCTAGTAACCTAAAGTCAAGTGCATATATTGTTATCCTTGGAGCAACCACTAAAAACTATATACAAAGAGATATAGCAAAGTAAAAGTAGAAATTTTTAAATGGAATCTAAAAACCATTCAAATAATCCAAAGGAAGTCAGGAAAGGGAAAACACAGCAAATAAATAAATATAAAACAAAAAACACACAAGTTGAAATTTTAAAAGTAGACCTAAATCCAAATTTATCAATAATTACAATACAGGAAAATAGTCTAAACACATCAATTGAAAGACAGAAACTATCATATTTTGACAAAATAAAACAAGTGTCAACTAAGCTGCCTGTAAGAATCCCATTTTTAGTATAATGAGATAGGCAATTAAAAAAGTAAAAGGATAAAAAATACTATACCATGGAAATATTAGTACAAAGAAAACTAAAATGGTTCTATTAATAATATGAAAGTAGACTTCAAAGAAAAGATAATTACCAGAGACCAAGAAGGCATTAAATAATGAAAAAGAGTCTGTTCACAAAGGAGCCATAACTCTATTAAATGTGTATTTATCTAATAACAGACCTTCAAAATGCATGAGGCCAAAACATTACAATTGAAAGTAGAAACGAACAAAATCCACAAATTATGGTTGGGATGTGAACACTGTTCTCTCAGTAATTGATAGAGCAAGTACAGAGAGAATCAGCAAGGATATAGCACTGAACACCACCTTTAATAAGCTGGCTCTAAAGGACACTTCCAGAATATTCTATTCAAGAACAGAGAATACACATTCTTTACAAACATGTAAGGAACATTCACCAAAATAAACCATATTATATGTCATAAAACAAACCTGAACAAATGTAAAAGAATTTAAATCATCCAGGTATAATGAACGTCAGTTATTTATTTACTTTTTGAGACAGTCTCACTCTGTAATCCTGGGTAGAGAGCCATGGCATCGTACAGCAACCTCAAACTCTTGGGCATGAGGAATCCTCTTGTCTCTGCCTCCTGAGTAGCTGGGACTACAGGCCTATGCCACCATGCTCAGCTAGTTTTTCTGTTTTTAGTAGAGATGGAGTCTTACTCTTGCTCAGGCTGGTCTCAAACTCCTGAGTTCAAGAAGCTCAGGCTGGTCTTGAACTCAAGCTCAAGCTGTCCACCTGCCTCAGCCTCCCAGAGTGCTAGGATTACAGGTATGACCTAGACTTAAATTAAAAATTAATACCAGAAAGTTATCTGGAAAATCTTCCTAATACTTAGAAATGTTTTTAAAATCTCATAAATAATCCATAGGTCAGTGTATAATTAATTCTCCAGGGAAATTAGAAAATCTAATTTTCTGAAGAAAAGCAAAAGTACATCTAAAATTTATGGGATGCAGCTAAAGCAGTATTTAGAAGAACAATGTATCTCATTAAATGCTTATATTTGAAAAGAAGAACAGTGTCCAATCAACAATCTAAGATTCCACCTTAAGAAGCCAAGAAAAAGGAGCAAAATAAACTTAAAGCAATCAAAAGGAAGAAAATAATAAAGATAAGGCCAGAAATCAATGACATTGAAAACAGTAAAATAATAGAGAAAATTAATCAAACTGAAAGCTGTTGCTGTGAAGAAAACCAATAAAATTGATAAACTTCTGCCCAGATTAACAAGAAAAATAAAGAGAAAACACAAATTACTGATATCTAGAGTGAAACATTGAACTGTTACTACAAACCTCACAGACATAAATGATGATTAAAAATGCTATGAATAACTCCATGCACTTAAATTCAGCAACTTATTGAAATGGGCCAGTTTATTTTTATTTTTATTTTTATTTTTTGAACCAGAGTCTCACTCTGTCACCCTGGGCAGAGTGCCGTGGCCGCAGACCTCACAGCAACCTCAAATGATTATAATGCAGAAACAATCATTGATGCAGAAAATGCACTTAACCACTCTCAATATCTATTCATAATTTTTTTTTTCCTTTTTTTTTTTATTGTTGGGGATTCATTGAGGGTACAATAAGCCAGGTTACACTGATTGCAATTGTTAGGTAAAGTCCCTCTTGCAATCATGTCTTGCCCCCATAAAGTGTGACACACACCAAGGCCCCACCCCCCTCCCTCCGTCCCTCTTTCTGCTTTCCCCCCCCATAACCTTAATTGTCATTAATTGTCCTCATATCAAAATTGAGTACATAGGATTCATGCTTTTTCTATTCATAATTTTTTTAAGGCACTCAGCAAACTAGGATTAGAAAGAAGTTTCCCTAACTTGATCAAAGTCATCTGCAAAAACACCCGTAGCTAACCATAATATTTAATGGTGCAAGATTGAGGCAGCCAGGACGTTTACTCTCATCACTTCTATTCAAAAAGTCAGGTAAAAGAAATAAAAGGCATACAGATCAGAAAGTAAAAAATAAAACTGTCCCTGTTCACAGACAATATGATTGTCTATATAGGAAATTTCAAGGAATCTGCAAAAAAAGAAAATGCTAGAAGGAATAAGTTTGGCCAGATCACAGGACACAAAGTCAATGTGTAAAAAGTAATTATATTTCTGAATGCTATCAATGAACAATTAGAAACTAAAAATGTAAAAACTGTGCCATTTGTAATAAATCCCAAAATAGTAAATTATTTAGATTGAAACTAGCAAAAACATGCATGGAAACTGCATGCTGAAAACTATGTAACCTGATAAATAAATAAACCGAGAAAACATACCATGTTTGTTGATGGAAAGACTCAATGTAGTAAAGATATTAATTCTCCCAAACTAACGCAGTTCTAATCATAATCATAGCAGGAATCTTTCAATATATATAGACAAGCTGATTCTAAAATTTTATGGATAGGCAAAGGAGTTAGAAGAGCCAAAACAATTGTGATAAAAAAACAATGTTGGAGGTCTCGCATTTTTCAATTTGAACACTTTCTATAAAACCACGGTGTTAAAGACAATGCGGTATTAACAAAAGAACAGACACACAGACCAACAGAACAGAATAGAGAGAACAGGAAGAGACTGACTTAAAGACAGCCAGTAGCTTTTTGACAAAGTTGCAAAATAATTCAATGGAAAAAAGTCTTTTCAACAAAGTGTTGGAATGACTGGGCAGCCATATATGAAATAAGCGCCTGTGGCTCAGTGAGTAGGGCGCCGGCCCCATATGCTGAGGGTGGCGGGTTCAAACCCAGCCCCGGCCAAACTGCAACCAAAAAATAGCCGGGTGTTGTGGCGGGTGCCTGTAGTCCCAGCTACTCGGGAGGCTGAGGCAAGAGAATCGCATAAGCCCAAGAGCTGGAGGTTGTTGTGAGCCGTGTGACACCACGGCACTCTACCCGAGGGCGGTACAGTGAGACTCTGTCTCTACAAAAAAAAAAATAATAATAAATAAATAATAAAATAAACCTTGGCTGGCACAGTGGGTCACACCTGTAATGCTAGCACTTTGGGAGGCTGAGGCAAGTGGATTGCTTGAGCTCATGGGTTCAAGACCAGCCTGAAGAAGAGCAAGACCTTGTCTCTAATAAAAATAAAAAACCTAGCCAGGCATTGTTGTAGGGGCCTGTAGTCCCAGCTACTTGGGAGGCTGAGGCAAGAGGATCTTGTGACCCCAAGAGTTTGAGGTTGCTGGGAGCTATGATGCCATAGCCCTCTACCCTGGGTAACAGAGTGAGACTCTGTCTTAAAAAACAAAAACCAAACAAACGAAAAAAACCCTCAAGTTATATCTTATACATAATACCTTATATAACTCAAAATTATCACAGATAGGATGTAAGACATAAAATTTCTCCAATAATGTCTCCATGCCTATAGCTCAAGCGGCTAAGGGGCCAGCCACATACACCAGAGCTGGCGGTTCGAATCCAGTACGGGCCTGCCAAACAACAATGACAACATCAACCAAAAAATAGCCGCGTGTTGTAGTGGGCACCCATAGTCCAGCTGCTTGGGAGGCTGAGGCAAGAAAATTGCTTAAGCCCAGGAGTTGGAGGTTGCAGTGAGCTGTGATGCCCCAGCATTCTACCCAGGGTGACAGCTTGAGGCTCTGTCTCAAAAAAAAAAAAAAAAATTCTCCAATAAAACATAGGAGAAATCTTCATGACCTTTGGTTAGGCCAACAGTTGATAGCTATGACACCAAAAGCATGAGTCATTACAAGTTTTTGATGAACTGGACTTTGCCAACATTTAAAATGTTTGCTTTGCTAAGAGACTGAAAATCAAGCTCCATGTAGGAACAAAGTATTTGCAAGCCGTATATTTTGCAAAGGACTTGTATTTACAATATACAAAGATTAAAAAGTAGGCAAAAAATTTAAGTGGCCATTTTACCAAAGAAAATGCATGAGTGGCAAATAAGCACGTGAAAAAATGCTCAACTTTACTATCCCTTCTGGAAATGCAAACTAAAACCAAGATGATAACATCTTGGGTGGCCACAAGCAAGGGGGCAGCTGCGCCGTCCTGGGCTCTACAAGGAAGCAGAGAAACCAGAGCTCTCTTCCATTGTTGGTGGGAAGGAAAACAACGCAGTCACTCTGCCCTTCAATAATGCAAGTGGTAAGTGAATTGTACACTATCAATGTAACGTGACACTACTAACCAATAGAAAAGAACAGACTGTTGATACCCACCATATGGACGGATTTCAGAGCTTACACGGAGTGAATGACTTCAAAAGTTACATACTACATTATTTCCTTTGCATAACATCAGAAGATTGAAGAAAGTTTATCTACAAAGGGCAGCATGAGAAAATTTCAGAGGATGATGGGACCATTTTGTATTCTGATTCTATTTCTTTTATTTATTTATTTATTTTTAATTCTTTTTTTTTTTGAGATAGAGTCTCATTTTGTTGCCCTCGGTGGAGTGCTATGGCACCATAGCTCACAGCAACCTCAAACTCTTGAGCTTAAGCGGTCTTCTTGCCTCAGCCTCTCAAGTAACTGGGACTACAGGCACCTGCCACAAGGCCCAGATTTTTTTTTTTTTTTTTTTTTTAGAGACAGGATCTCATTCCTGCTTAGGCTGGTTTCAAACTCCTGAGGTCAGGCAATCAACCTGCCTCAACCTTCCAGAGTACTTAGATTACAAGCATGAGTCACTGTGTCTAACCTTGCATTCTGATTATAGTTGTGGTTATGTGATTATTATAGGGATCCTAATTAATAAAACAGTATACCAAAAAATCAGTTACCTATTCTGGAGACTGAGGACCCAGGAATTTGAGGTTGCAGTGATGATGCCACTGCACTCTAACCCAGACAACACAGTGAGACTACCTCAAACAAAATAAAAATAAATAAATAAATCACTGTATGCAAATTTTCTTTTAAAAATACTCAGTGACAGAAAATGGTAGATCACTATCTCAAAAAATATATATAGTATACAGAATTTAGTCAATGTTAACATTAACATTTTATATGACCATAGTACAATTATCAAAACTAGTGAAAAAACCATTGACACAATACTGTTAACTAAACTACAGACCTTACTAAATATATATATATATATATATTTTTTTTTTTTTTGAGACAGAGTCTTACTTGTTACTCTCAGTAGAGTGCAGTGGGGTCACAGCTCACAGCAATCTCAAACTCTTGGGCTCAAGCAATTCTCTTGTCTCAGCCTCCCAAGTAGCAGGGATTATAGGTGACTGCCACAATGCCTGGCTATTTTTAAAGACAGGGTCTCACTCTGGCTCAGGCTGGTGTTCAACATGTGAGCTCAGTCAATCCACCTGCCTTGGCCTCCCAAAATGCTAGGATTACAGGCGTGAGCCACCACACTTGGCCCCCTTACTAAAATATTGATAATTTTCCCATTGATGTTCCTTTTCTGGCATAGACTACAATCTGGAATCTCACATTGCATTAGTAAACTCTCCTTAGTAAACTATCTCCTTAGTAAACTCCTTAGAACAATATTAGGAAATTCTAACCCTTGGGTGAAAAAAAAATCATTTGAAAATCAGCAATTACTTCACTTCCATTCATTTTCATTTTTAAAATTCAAGTAAAGTTAAATTAAATACTCTTATTGAAAATGCTATTGCAGTAACATCAGTGTCACGTGGGTTGAATAAAAGATTAATATCTCAATATTCATCAGGGGGAAAAATGCTAATCAAAGTACTGAGATGCTTTTTGAAAACCCTCCTTCACTCTTCGATTCATCTGACTGTTACTTTTAAACCCTGCTATACAGAAGGCATGACACTGGGCTCACACAAACGTGAGACACAGGCTGTGTCTTCACAGTCCTTCAGCCCATGTGGCAATGCCGCAATCTAATTACAATGCTCTATGCAGTGAGAGCCAGTAGTTCCTAGAAACAGGACTTTAATCTACTGAGGCATCAGGGAAGGCTTCTCCAAGGAGGTTACATGAGAGCCGAAGCTACGGATGAATAAGCACTTGCCAGATGGAGCCATGACTTTTTCATTAGGTTGTTTTTTTTTTCCAAATGATAGAGAATTCAAGCCAAGAGGATTTCAACAAAAAGAAGAGATTTATCAGTTCACAAAACCAAAAAGCCCAGAGATCTGCGTAGCTTCCGGTGTCGTTTGATTTGGAGGTTGACAATACCCCCAGTTCCCTGGCTCTGCCTCTCTCTACTCTTGGCCTCTGCCCTCCTGTGCTGTTGGCTTTCCCCAGGTGGAACCATCCATTTCCCATAGCAGTCATGTTCCAAATCTCCGTGGCCATCAATATCTATAGATATTCTACATCTCCTCACACCCCTCCTGATAATTCCCAAAGAAGCACAAGAAAGCATCTTTCCAAGAATCCTGAGCAAATACCTCCGTGCTCATGTCAGCTTCTGCGCCCATCTCTATTTGTGGCCAACAGGATTGACTATTCTGGTTGGATTAAACCCTGAAGCTGAGGGTACAATCAGTTCCGTCCAAACTCCATGGCTAAGAATGGAACAAGGATAGTTTTCTAAAGGAAAATCTGAGTGATCTTGGCAAGAAAAGAATGCTGGGGAAGCAAGCTACACACATATACTGCAAAAGAAAGGATATTTCAAGCATGAGCAAAGATGGCGTGAGGCAAGTGTGTTCTAAGAAACACAAAAAATTCAGTATAGCTATAAGAATAGCTATGTTTTATTCAGAATAAGAACTGAACTTGGTGGCTGGTTGTTTATCTCAGGTGTGAGAAAGAGAAGAATGAAGGATGCCGTTCAGTCTTCTGGGTTGGTAGAACAGGTGAATAGGAATGCTAGGGTTGGAGAGGGGAAAAAATGCTACCTACTGCTTCCTGGGGCTTCCCATACTGTAAGCAACAGTAGAAAGGGCTCCTTGTGTAATTTTTAAGCCACTGTCTACTAAACCCTTACAACGAGCCAGGCTTGTTACCAAGTCCTCGATATGCCTTACTTACTTTGGTCCTTGTAACAACTTAGTGAGTTTAGTCTGTTTTGGCCACAGGAATATCACCAATGCCCAGAAAAGTACCTGATATATAGTAGGCACTCTATAAATATTAGTTAAACAAAGAATGAAGGGAAGGCGGGATTATCCTTATTTTATGGATGAAAAATCTGAAGTTCAGCCAAGTATCCTCACGACGGTGCGAAGCCCCCAGAATGGCAGAGCCCGGAGTTCAGCTTAGTTCTGTGCTTGTCCACCGTGATTTACACTTTCCTTTTAAAGACAAGAAACTCCCACTTATTCAGAGAAAATGGAACCAGTGGGAGTTGGAATCTTTCCAGAAATCAAATCCTTCCACAGCCTGCCGAGTCCTGGGTGGTCCAGCATCCCAATATCTCCCCAACTCAATCTTCCATCACTCCCTCCTCAGTGCACTCAAGCCACTTTGCTCCTGTTCACACTGAAGTCTCAAAGCTGTCCTCAGGATTTTCCCTCTGCCCTCGAAGCTCCACCCGGCTCCTAGATGGATGGACAGCTTTCTCTCATCTATCATCAATTCTCAGAAGCCTTCCCTGAGCCCAAGACAAGGCCAAGTTCCCTCGATACAGAATCTCTTAACACCACCCAGCTCTTTTCTCTACCATTTCTTGTAGACTATGACTAAAAAGTTACTGACTTGATTATCTGTTTATTGACTGGACTTGTGCTAGGATGTAAGTCGACTCCATGAAGGCAAGAGCTATATTTGACTTGTTCACCACATCCCCAGTGTTTATCCCAGTGTTGGCACATAGTAGATTCTTCGTACATATTTTATTTGTGACAGATGGATGGAGGGACAGATAGATGGATGGATGGACAGATGAATGTAAGAGTGAACAAATGGATGAATGTATGCTACAGGTGAATAGACAGATGTTATGTACATATAAAAGGATAGATGGATGGATGGATGGACAGATGGGTGAAAGGCTTTCTCTAGACCATCTGTCCCATCTCATTCCCAGGTTTCCTGGCAGGCTTTCCCCTGTTGCAGTTTTTTTTTACCACTCCTTCCTTCTCTGACAAAGCCTGCCTGGTTGGATCTTACCTGGGCCCACACTGCTGGGAAAGTAGCCAAAACACTCCAGATCTTACTTGGGTATGCAGCAGCAGGAGACTGTGGGCTGATGTGGAAATATCCTCTCCCGGGGAGAAGGTGGGCCCAGAACAATTATGCAACAGAAAGGGCCTTGAAGTCAATCTGTCTTGCACAAACAGGTTAGAGTTAAATTTGACCTGAGCCATGAATCACACTGTCAGTTTCACATTCAACCACATCACTGAGCTAGCAACCTTTGTGAGTGCTACTATTTATATAGATACAAATATATGTATTTATACAGACAGAGGTAGGTGCGCAACTGAAGCATTGTGATTAATTGTATCCTTGGGGAGAATTTTTTTTTTTTAAATAACTCCTTTTGTGTTCAGCAAAAGCTGGTTCAAGGCTTTAGAGAGGCAGGACCAGAGTGGGAGGAAAGATCGAGGATTCATTCAGCAAACATTTCCTGATGTCTACTCTGGGACAAGCACTTGGGAGTGGGAGTGGGGTGAAGGATGTGAAAATTAATGACATGCTCTTCCCTCCCATGTTATTCAAAGTCTGGTGGGACTGCTGACTGACAGATGGAAGGAGAGTGGGTGGTTAAGGATTTAGATTCTGAAATCAAATAGATGGGGATTCAACTCCCAGCTTCACCATGTACTTGCTGTGTGACCTTGGCAAGTAATTTAAGGTCCCTGAGCCCAAGTTCTCAGTTCTATGAGTAAAAGATATATAAATACATATAGTATCTACATCCTAGAGTTTTTATGAGTCTGGAATAAGCCTGGCACAGACTGAACACTCAGGAATCATCACCGCTGCCGTCATCATCATCATCATCGTCACAGCTTCATAGCTAACTTTTTTTCAGTGTTCAGTATATTCCAGGTACAGAAAACACTTATATAAGGGTATTAACTCACTTAATCCTCAACAGCTCTAGGAGAGAGATATTTTTATCCCCTACCAACCTCCATTTTTTTTAGATGAAAAAAGTATAACAAAAGCAGTAAAGTGATTTGTCCAAGGTCACATCCAAGGTCCATGTCTAATCAGTGGAACCAGGCTTTGAATTCAGAATACAAACCTAGATCCAAGAGGTCACAATCCACCCCAGGGTTTCTTTAGCACCCTTCTGCCATCATTTTCCTAACTGTGATGATCCTCTGGCCAGAACCTTGAGGACAAAAGGGGAAATTGCTTCTCCCATCATTAATTATTGTTATCTGCCAGATATTTATACATAGAAGGAGTATAGTGTGGTGTTTATGGTTCAAATCCATGCTCTTCTCCCATGTTAAAGAAAAGATTAGTAACAGCAGTAACAAGATGAATAATCTAATTTAAAAGAAATTGCACAATGGGAAGGCTTCAGCTCGGATCGGTTTCTGATGCCACATATCTGCTGTATGACTTTGGGTAGGTCAGATCCCCTCTAATACCCTTTCAGCTACTATCAGGTGCTTTGCTTGTTTAATAAACACTGCTCTTGTCACGTTTCTAAGCACTTTACTAATATTAAGCTTCATAAAAATCCCATGAGGTGGGAACTATTATCTCCCCATTCTGTGGAAGGGAAACGTGAGACATAAGGAGGTCAAATAACTTGCCAAAAAAGTAAAACATAAGGAGGTCAGATGGCTGGTAAAGGACAGAGCCAGGATTCAAACCAGGTAGTCTAGCCCCACGATCAGTTGTATTAAGCACGACACTGTCCTGCTTTATGTACTGTTTCACACTGTGTCCTCCCAACAACCCAGAGGAGATAGTGTCATCCCCCTTACAGATGAGGACACTGACGCTCAGAAAGGAAAAGCCACTCTCCCAAAGTGCTCTGGCTTGTAAGAGGCAGTGCCCTGAAACACCAGGTGCTCTCCATACAGCACCTCCAAGATCTTCCCGGGGTATACATCTGACCAGGCTGCTCTCCTAGTAGGGTTCTGTGACTCCTCATTACCATCAGGATTAAAGCCCAGGGCTTTAATATAGTTTCCCAGGTCCTGGGGGTCTGGCCAGTGCCCTCTCCCACCCTCTTCACACTGTCTGAGCCAGACTGAAGAACATACAGTTCTCAAAGTGCTGGACCCTCTTTTCCAGGGGAACCAAGATCCTTCCCTGATGTCCTTAAAAACCCATGGTTTCCCCCAAGTTTCTGTGACTTCCCTGGGGCTTTACCTGGCCCCCATGGCTAACTATACCTGGGATGTTGTCCCTGACATCCCTGCATCTTCCCAGACTCCATATGCAGCTGCTGCAGTGGGCTCCAATCACAAAATGTTTTAAATACAATCCAGGGAGGTCTTTCTTTTTTTCTTTTTCTTTTTTTTTTTTTTTTTTTTTGAGATAGTCTCACTGTGTTGCCCTCAGTAGCGTGCCAGGGCATCATAGCTCATAGCAACCTCAAATACTTGGGCTCAAGTGATTCTCTTGCCTCAGCTTCCCAAGTAGCTGGGACTATTGGTGCCTGCCACAACACCTGGCTATTTCTGGCTCAGGCTGGTCTCAAACTCCAGAGCTCAGGCAATCCACCTGCCTAGGCTTCCCAGAGTGCTAGGATTATAGGTGTGAGCCACCACGCCTGGCCCCAGGGAGGTTCCTTAAGGGCGGGGACCAGTGTAGCCACAGAGCCTGGTACAGTGTGACTACAGAAGACGGAGGAGCAGAGGGGTACAGGATGGACAAGCCCACCGGTCGCTCCTCACCACGCCACTGTCCTTAAGACATTTCAGAACCAAGATACATTCCTCCTTTTGTCTCAGTTTCCACATTATTGCAGTCACCTCTCTAGGCTTAAGCAATGGCTTTGAGAGCATCATACTCTGCTCACCCCAAGGGCCTTCTATCACCTTATTCTGATGTCAATAAATACCAATTTATTCTTTTAATTAAGCTCTCCTAAAACAGATCATACCCAAGCCCCACTCAGTCCAACAGAAACCAAATCTGTGGGGGTAGCACCCAGGCATCAGTACTTTTTATCTTTCGGCCCCCAGCAATTCCCCATTCCTAACCATTTTCACTTTCCGTGTGTGGCGAGCTGTCAGTGGTCTCAGTGTCTTCCTCTGGGAAGCCTTCCCAGCTGCTCTTCCTCTATTCCTTAGAGAAGCTGGGGTGCCCCTTCTCTCAGCGATATGGCTCACTGTACGCACACTGCAGACACGTATTACCCTGGTGACATTGTGCATTCACTTACCTTCTCTTCCTCTCTGAACACTGAGTTTTTAAAATCCCTTGAGTCTCTCTAGAGTCTAGAATAATGCCCATCACATTATAAAAGAGTTTTGTAACTGTGGAACAAATAATTGAGCCGAATATTGAGGATGGTTCCAGCTTTGGACTCTTATAATTGATAGCCAACATCTCTATAGATACGCTTTTCCTGTGTTTTAGACTATTTCCCCAGAAGCAAGACCCCTGGGACAAGGGCATCACGGTCTGTGCATCTCTGGCTGGAGGTGTGTAGCTGTCTCGCTCTGTGTGTTTCTCTTCCTCCTTCCTGACATGCCCTGAATGTGCCAGCCACATGTAAACCATTCATAAATACCCAGTTAATCCAGTTGGACTATCCTGTCACTCCCCACACCATCCACACCCCATCTTCACACACGGAGTGATTGACTTAGGGGTGAGCACATGAACAAAGCGCAGCCGGTCAGAGCTGACCAAATGCAGGGCCAATACTTTTGACAAATAAAAATTGTACACTGGTTAGCACTCTGTCTCCAAAGGGTCCATATCCAAGGATTCAGCCAACCACAGATTGAAAATATTCAGGAAAAAAACCCAGTTAAAATTTAAAAAGAACAATACGACAATAAAAAAATACAAACAAAAAATATAACAACTACTTACGCAGCATTTACATTGTATTAGGTATTATATGTAATCTAGAAATGATTGAAAGTATGGGAGGATGTGTGTAGGCTATACGCAAATACTACGCCATCTCTAGATTGCTTAGAATATACAAAGCAACGTAAATGCTATGTAAGGAGTTGTTTCGTATTTTTTGTTTGTGTTATTTTTACTGTTTGTTTTTAATGGATGTGGAAAGCTGACTACTATGCCATTTTATACAGAGTGGCCATAAAGTTTGTATGCAATTTTAAATAGTGTGCAATTTTTTTGTTTTTTTAAAAGACAGAGTCTCACTTTGTTACCCTTGGTAGAGTACCATGGCATCATAGCTCACAACAACCTCTAAGTCTTCGGCTCAAGTGATCCCCTTGCCTCTCAGCCTCCCAAGTGGCTGGGACTATAGGCACTTGCCACAATGCCTGGCTATTTTTTTAGAGATGGGGTCTCACTGTGGCTCAGGCTGGTCTCAAACTCCTGAGCTCAGGGAATCCACCTTTCCTAGCCTCTCAAATTTTAGGATTGTAAATATGAGCCACCAAGCCCAGCCAAATAGTCACCCTTTATGGTCATCCTACATAAGGGACTTGAGCATCTCCAGATTTTGGTGTCCTTGGGAGTCCTGGAACCAGTCCCCTGGGGATACAGAGGGACAACTGTACATTGTAGAATGGCTAAACCACTAAACAAAGCTAATTAACATATGTTACTCACATACAGTACTTATTTTTTGTGTTGAGAACACTTAAGGTCTACGGTCTTGACAGATTTCAAGAACACAATACATTGTTATTAGCTATAGTCACCATGTAATAGATTTCTTGAACTTTTCCCTCCCAACAGAAATTTTGCATCTTTTGACCAGCATGTGCCAACTTCTGCTCCCAGCCCCTAGGAACCACCGTTCTACTTTCTACTTTTATGAGTTCAACTATTCAGACTCCACATGTAAGTGAGATCATGAGGTATTTGTCTTTCTGTGTTTGGCTCATTTCACTTAGCGTAATATCCTCTGGATTTATCCGTGTCATTCTTTCTTTTTGAAGGCTGAATAGATTTCCATCATGTGTACAATGTCACATTTTCTTTATCATTCATTTGTTGGCAGAGACTTAGATTGGTGATTGATTCCAGACCTTGGCTATTATGAATAATGCTGCAGATACCTCTTTGACATGTGGATTTCATTTTCTTTGGACACACACTCAGTAGTGGTTTTGGTTTTGACTTTTCTGGTCCTAATGGCTCATAGCTGTAATCCTAGCACTTTGGGAGGCCAGGGGAGGTGGATTCCCTTGAGCTCAAGAGTTCAAGACCAACCTGAGCAAGAGCAAGACTTCGCCTCTAGTAAAAGTAGAAAAATTAGCCAAGCACTATGGTGGGCACCTGTATCCGAGCTACTCGGGAGGCTGAGACGGAGGATCACTTGAGCCTGAGAGCTTGAGGTTGCTGTGAGCTATGATGCCATGGCACTCTATTCAGGGTGACAGAGTAAGACTCTGTCTAAAAAAATAATGAAGAAAGAAAGAAAATGTATTCTTGTGACTAGACCCAGAAAGCACAGTGCCCTGCTGCTGGTGCCACCAACTTTGTGGACATGGAGGGAGATTCTGCTATTCTCTGCTTAGCACCCTCCCCACCGAGGAAGCAGAGGAGGGGGATACAGAAAGACATCACAGCCCATCAATGCTGGATTAATCCTGTCTGAAGCTAGACCTGCCTCTCAGCTTTTTAATTATTTGAGTCAATGAATTTCCTTTCTTGTTTAAGCCATTTTAAGTTGTACTTTTGTTTTTCTTTCATATGTAAGCATCCTAACTCATGTACTACATTTTGCCAAATTGTTTTTTTAAAAGAGTTGTCAACATTTGTAATTACACTAAAATCGTTTTTAACCTATTAGATAAGACAACTGCTTTTGAGAATTCAGTGATGAGCATATCAGGGATCACAAAGACTCTAGGAAGCTGACTCATTCATTTTGGCCCTTTTGTGAGCTATAGAGTATGAAGTCAAGTGGGATCTGTCACCCTTACCCCTCATGAGCTGGAGGAACAGGTAAGTGGAAGATACCTGTGCTGTGAATTTTTTTATGCTGAAAATTTTAAGAGTAATTTTTGCTAGTTTTAAAAATATGAAACACTTGTTCATTGCAGTTTTTTTTTTTTTTAGACAGAGCCTCAAACTGTCACCCTGGGTAGAGTGCTGTGGCATCACAGCTCACAGCAACCTCCAACTCCTGGGCTTAAGCGATTCTCTTGCCTCAGCCTCCCACGTAGCTGGGACTACAGGCGCCCACCACAACACCTGGTTATTTTTTGGTTGTAGTTGTCATTGTTGTTTGGCAGGCCTGGGCTGGATTCGAACCCGCCAACTCTGGTGTATGTGGCTGGTGCCTTAGCCGCTTGAACTGTAGGCACTAAGCTCATTGCAGAAATTGTTTTAAAATCTTTATTTCAATGATCTATTTCTGTAACAAATCATTCCAAAATTTAGCAGCTTAAAATAACAATTTTATTATGTTCCTCCATTCTGTGAGCCAAGAATTTGGAAAGGCCACAGGGGTATGGCATGTATTTGCTTCACCATGTACCCTCAACTGGGAAGACCAAAATCTGGGGTTGACTTGATTGCTGAGGGTAGAATCATCTGGAGATGTCTTCACGTGTCTATTTATAGTCAGCTAGGATCTCAACTGGGGCTGCCAGCTGCAATCCCTATGCATGATCTCTCCATGAGTCCGGGCTTTCTCAGAGCACAGCTACCTCAAATTTTTACATGGAAGCTCAAGGCTTGGACACCCAAAACTAACTGAAACCTTCTGACCTTTGGTGACCAACCCCTGGAAGTCACACAGCATCACTTCTACCGTACTCCATTGGACATTTAGTCACCAAGATCACTCCAGATTCAGCAAAAGAGGACAGAGACTCCATCTTTTGTTGGAAGGAGAATCAAAGAACTTGTGAACATTTTAAAATAACTATCACAATATTCAAGCAAAAAGGAGACAGTAAGCGATAGCACAACCCTGCCCACCCAGAGATAATCACAGTCAACATCTTTGTGTATACCTTTCTGGATGCTGTGCTGATGTCAATTTTCACAATTAGTCAAAGTCTCTTATTTGAAAGTGAGAGAAATCCAATTCAAACTAACATAAGGAACAAAAAAAGAAATTTCTTGGCTTTAGAATTGAAAATCCCAGAGGTGTAATGTCAGGAGCAGGTGGATCCAGGGGCTTGATAAATGGCATCAGAGATCTGTCTCATTATGCCTCTTGGCTCTGCTTTCTCTTGGTTCATTCATCTCAGAAAGGCTCTTCCATATGGTCGCAGAAATGGACATGACACCTCTTGGCTTGCATGGTCCTTAGTCCTTATACCTGCAGAAAAAGTTGTTTCTCTCCTGAGAGGTTTCTCATCATCCTGGGATGGCCTTCATTGGCCAAGCTTGAATCACTAGGTGGGTGGGGGGGGGTCCTCTAATGACATGGCCCACCCAAGAGTATCCTGGGGAGATGAGATGAAAATATCTTATGATCATACCACACATGCAATTTTGTTCCTTACTTTTTTCCAATTAACTTTACATCCATGCCAATGGGTATGCTGCCAACAAAATCATTTAGAATGATTGCTCTGTAGCCCTGTGAGTAGATGTACCATTATTCATTTAATTAAATACTTGTTGTCAAACATTTAGCTATTTCCAATTTTATACTGCACAGTATACCTTTTAATTAAATCTTAGCAAATATCTATTATAGTTGGCCCTTGAACAACGTGGGTTGGAACTCTGTGGATCCACTTATACAGAGATTTTCTTCTGCCTCTACCATTCCTGAGGCAGCAAATCCAACCCTTCCTCTTCCTCATCCTCAGCCTACTCAATGCAAAGACCTTTATAATGATCCACTTCCATTTACTGAATAGTAAATATATTTTCTTTCTCATTATTTTTTAATAACATTTGCTTTTATCCAGCTTACTTTACTATAAAAATATATATATTATACATATAACATTCGAAATATGTTAATCAATTGTTTATGTTATCGAGAAGGCTTCTGGTCAAGAGTAGGCTATTAGTAGCTAAGTTTGGGGGGAGTCAAGAGTTACGTGTAGGCTGGGCGCAGTGGCTCACGCCTGTAATCCCAGCACTCTGGTAGGTTGAAGCAGAAGAATCCCTTGCGGGGATTCTCAGGAGTTCAACAGCAGCCTGAGCAAATAGAAACCCCCTCTCTACTAAAAATAGAAAAATTAGCTGGGTGTGATGGGGCATGGCTGTTGTCCCAGCTACTTGAAGGGCTGAGGCAGGAGGATTGCTTGAACTCAAGAGTTTGAGATCACTGAGAGCTAAACTGACTCCACAGCACTCTACTTAGGGCAACAGAGCAAGACTCAGGTTGAGACCAGCCTAAGCAAGAGTGAGACCCTGTCTCTTGTGTTGTTTAGAGGTCAATTGTATGTATTATTTACAGGCATAGAATAGCTAAGTCAAAGGATGTACTTGTTTTTATTGTTCCTGATGCTGTTTGTTAAACTGTTTTCCAGAAGCTTTGAAACAATTTATAGCCCCACCAACACAAGTTAAGATTGCTGATCCCCCCCAGACTAGATATTAACACTTTAAAAATGAAACCTTTGCCAGACAGACAAAATAATGGGTTGTGATTTTGATTAGCTTTTCCATTATTGCTGGTGAGGCTCAACGAATTTCAATTCCTTCTGTACAAATTGCATTTCTCTGGTAGAGAAACAAAATAACTGTGAGAAGGAACTGGCTCAAGGCCCACAGCTCCAGTTCCTGAGAGAGTGGGAAGGAATAAGAGCACTAATTATCACAAGAATTTAAATAATAATAGCCACCACTTACAGAGCTTTTACTATGACGGACCATCCGTGTTACAGTTTTAACCTCCTTAGATGCTCTCTGTTAGGGCTCCCTCTCAGAGATCAAGAGCTTTGTTAGTTTCACCACTACAAAATCTTCCCTTGGGATTCCTGCCAAAGGGTCTTCTTTACTGCGCCCTCTGCAGGGATATCACTGTTACAACCTTCATCTCCTAGCGTCTTCACTTATTTGTCCAAGAATTCTACTCCCATCAAACATTTTGTGAGTTCTGTCAACTTGATTAAAGACTTGGGAGCTGCAGGAAGTTGGCAAGTGGCTTCCACCACAACCACAATGTCTGACTCTCCTTGTCTGCACAGAAGTATAGGAATCACGTTTAAATGCGCCCTGGAAGGAAAGGGGTGTGCATGTGTCTATCAGCCTCCGCAGGCTTGTCAAATTACTTTTTCCCAAACATATCACAGAAAAAAAGAAACATCGGATGATAGCTCTAAAAACAAAACAACCAAAAAATGATATCTCTGGCTTTTAACATCTGTAAATAACATCTGGGACTAATGCTGTCCCATTTTGTAGACGAGAAAACTGAGGCTAAAATAATTAGTCCAAGATCCTGTTTATGGACCCAAGAAACTCTAAGGGATGCTGCCAAGGCAACAAGAACTACCCACCTGCCCTACACTACAGCTCAAGTTCTGGCCCCTACACCTTTCCCTCCTCTGTCTCCTGCGCTCTCACTGACTGCACCAAAGTCTCCCGTTACCCCATGTGTGCTGCACAAGTAGACGACATTCCCATCCTTCAACCCTCAGAACAGAGCTCAGCATGTAGAAGCCAGAAAAAGCAGTCACAGACACGGACCCATGTCACGGTGGAACACAAGGCACTTGTGACCTTGAGGCCTCTCCTTGAGAAGGAGCCCTGGAGCAGCTCCTGGGTGGGACACAGCTGCCTGGGACATGAGGAGAGATCAGCCTGTACCATGGCTGACAATTGACTCATTCACTCAGACAGGTTTCTCAGCTCTGGCAGCCCTGATGCAGAGTTGAAATTCTTTTTGCCTTGCTGCGTGTGCCTGCTCTTGGAGGCGGGGGCTTTGGATAAATTTCTGAAAAGCAATTATGCTTATTACTGGTTAGGATTTCAGAAACCTTCTCTGTTTGCTGAGTGCATTAATTTTCATCCCTTTCCATCACTCATTCTTCCTGACAGCCCCATTTTGCAGGTGGAAAAACGTACGGATGGAGAGCAATGGGAAACGGCTGTAACAAACCACCAAAAATGGAAAAGAGATTCAAGGGTGGAAAGAGAGATTCCTCAGGACATTGTTGGTGTCCATGGAGGCCCCAGGGTGTCACCCTGGATGTCTCAATCCTGTGAGCCTGCAGATCCCCTCCTTTACTTCAACCAGTGTGAGCTGGTTGAAGGTCATCAGACTTTCAAGTGAGCTCAAGCCTTCTCATTTGCAATCAGAAGACTTCTGACTATTATGCCTCTTATATGTGGCATCTTTAAAAACAAAAATACTTTTATTGTATTCTAGTTTGTTTTACAAAATGCAGATTCCTTTAAAAGACTGAAACCACCTCTGAGTATTGTGGCAGGCACCTATAGTCCCAGCTACGTGGGAAGCTGAGGCAAGAGGATCGCTCGAGCCCAAGAATTTGAGGTTGCTGTGAGCTATAACACCAAGGTGCTCTATCCAGGGTGACAGAGTGAGACTCTGTCTCAAAAACTAACTTACTAACTAGATGAATGAATGAATAGAAGATCGAAACCAAATAAAACTGTGTATAAGGTACAAGATTAATTTAAGCATAACCAAAGAAGCACATGGTTACCTGTGTACCCTTTCAAATTCTCACCACAATTATAAATAAAAGGGATAACCCACAGGACAAGAGAATGGGAGAGAACACAGTAACAGTGACACACAGAAGCTGTGCAGCAAATGGCCCCGTAGTCACTGGCTCAGCACACCTAAGAAAGCGGAAACTGAAGCAGGCTCTGGAGAACCAGAAAATCTATGTAATGTATGCCATGCAGCCCCAGTAGGCTCAGGAATTGGCAATGCCATGTGCCTCTTAAAATAGGGCACAGTTGAAGGAAAAGGCTCTGGCCTGGAGGAGTTCCATCCAGAAATAAGGAAGGGTTAAGTTAAGTGAAAGGTGTCACCAGAGGATGAGGCCTCATTATCCTCTCTGCTCTGAGAGATCCAGCCTTTGATTCTATCAGGCTGGCAACTGGAGGATTCTACTCTGGAAAAATGAGCATCCCAAGAGAATAGGCCTATGGATACTCACAGCTGGGTCCTCCCCTACATAAACAGCTCGGCCAGGTCAGCTGTTTCCCCACCAACACCTTTCTCCTAGGTACTTATTAGCATACAGCTGCTTAATGGGGGAAGGTTGTAATTACACGCACTGTTCTGCCACTTTCTTTTTAATCATGTACAGTGGACACACCCATGTCTACACATGTAAGTCACACATGCGTACGTGCAATAGACGTACATGCATGAAGAACAGGATTTTCACATGGTCTCCAGTATCACTGAAAGGGTTACTTATTTACAGAGCGGGGAGGGTCCCTTTCCGGTGGAAAGTCTGATGACCTCTGCTGAACCAAAGGGTTGAATTTGATATCACCAGTGAGGGACAAACTGATGGCACACGCCTTCCTGTGTGATGCACTTACAAGGAGGTAGCATTACATCTAAAGCATTGCCACCATAAATGCACATCCTGCAACTACCAAGAAGAAACATCCAGACAAACCCGGAGTGTGAGATATTCCCCTTGACTCTTCGAAAATGTTAATGTCACGAGGAAAGGCGGGGAAGGCAGGAGAACTGCTCTAGACGGAAGGCAGCTCAAGAGATAGGACACAGGTGCATCTTACAAGGGTATATGTGAAACTTGGTAAACGGTCTGTGAAGCTAGTGAATGATGCCCCATGATCATATCAATGTACACAGCTCTGATTTAATAAAAAAAAAAAAGAGATAGGACACAAAGGTAGCATATGGTCCTGTGTTGAACCCTAAACTGGGAAGAAGCTAGCTAACAAGGACATTTGGGGAACAAGTGGGGAAATTTCAAATATAGAATGTATAGAATTTATGGCATTAAACTTGAATTTCCTAAGTGTGGTACAAATGTGGCAAAATGTTAAGGACTTGTGAGTCTAGGTGGAGGCCATAAGGGTGTTCATTGTACTACTCTTGCAACTTTTCTGTAGGATTAAAAATTTCCAAACTAAAAGTCTGAGAAAGAGAGGAGTTGGCCTCTGGAGTGTGATCCACCCAAATCACTTGGGCAGGTGACTCAACTTCTCCAAGTTCCATTTCCTCCTTTGTCAAAGGGGGATAATAATAGAACCTATCTCATGAGGCTGCTGAATTAAATGAGATAATGCCTGCAAAGTGCGTATCATAGTTCTTGACATAGTAAATGTTAACTGTCATTATCATCTGCCTTGTTCTCCATAATGGATGCATAATTCCATTGTCTTGCATTGCTCTTGATTTGGCAGCAAAGTCATCACCCAGCTAATGAGCTCTGTAATTCTCTTGTCAGTGCACGACAAGGTGGTCACAGTTTGTGCTGTCTGCTGGTGACTGGAGCAGAAGGAGATCTCACTCTGGTTGTTGCCTTTACACGCTGGACCGGTGGGCACCTGTGGTTTAGAGTCCCTTTCCCTACTTCCTGGGGGAAATAGAGCTCCCTCTTTGTGGAATCCATTCAATGTTGTTCTCCACCAACACAGGGGTAGCTGCCCACCCAGAGCTGGACAAAGTCCCCTTTCACCCTGACTATGGTGATCTGGAATACCTACGAAGAAACAGGTGTACACAAGTGGATAAAGCCCTGCCCCGGCCCCAGGCAATCCTCTGGTGTAGAAGGGGAGACAAGCAATGTGTATATCCAGTTTCCTAGGACCCCAAGTCCCGAAAGTACCCCACGGGGATCAATGCCTTTCTATTTCTCTGTCATTCCTTCAAATGAGACACTAACACTGAACTTCTCAGAAACCTGCTTTATCTACAAGGGCAGACATTTAAGGTTTACTCTCCAACACCTGAAGGAGCAATTTCCTCCCAATTACCAGCAGTCTCTGGGCAACACCATTCCCCGGGGGCCACTAGTAGAGGGGCGATGGAACCAGCCGAGAATGTCAGGAACCAGCTCTATTAAATAACTTTAGGAAATCCATAAGGTTTAATGACAATGCTGTTCTTTCTTTCTTTTTTTTTTTTCAACATTATCCAGTTGTTTCATTTTACTGTGTTCAGAACATCCTTTGACGTAAGTAGGAGAAATATAGTCATATCCATCTCTCTAAAAGCAGGGAGGGGGGTGCAGTGTCACAGAGGAGAGCACAGGCTCTGGCGTCAGACTGCCTGCGTTCCTTTATGACTCTCCCAACTAGGAGCTTAGTAACCTAATGCCAGAGACTGCACATGTATAAGCCTCAGTTCTCGCCTCTGTAAAATGGGGGCAAAAAAGTAGCTACCTCATGTCTTTGTGGTAAGGCTCAGATGAAATAATGAAGGCCTGGTATATAGTAGGTGCTCAATAAATATCCGCTATTGTTATTCTTATTCTTATTCACAATCTAGGGAAGACAAAGGTAAACAAACAATTATGGCGAACTGCTAGGCAGAAGCACCCTACTGGACACAGAGGCTGATACGGAGCTAAGAAAGTTGTTTTTGCTCTCAATGATCTCATCCCTAGCTTCAGGAAAGAGACAAAATGCAGGGGCAAACAAGACAATGATACAAACAATTTAAAAGGAGTCCCCTGTGAGGGATGCTCAGGGTGGAATCAATGATCAGACATGCAGCAGAGGCATTTGAGCGAACTCCACAGGGCAGAGATGGAAAGCAATTCATCTCTGTGGCTGGGAATCAGCAGAGTCAAGTCCAGATGCTCAGGCGAATGACTATGTAAATGTTTAAATGTTCAGAAGGAGAAAATACAGTAGAACCTCCATATCTGACCACCTCTCTACATTGATCACCTCCTTCAGTCAATCTAATTTCCATAGATCAGACATGCACCACATGAATCAATGCAGAAGACCCCATTCCTCAAGTTGACCAGTTTGTTACAGTCCCTTGGGTGGTTAACCTACAGAAATTTTACTGCACGTTAAAGACATAACGTGGTTTGAGAAGTGTCTTGTCACATTCTCACAATGAAGTAAAGGAAAAAGGTCATGCAGTTGGCCTGCTCTGGGTCTGCCTGGAGCCAAAGCTCCTGCTCTTCCTGTCACACCTCACTGCTTTTACTGATTTATCTCAAAAGGTACAAGTTCTGAAGCATAATAGGTGCCCACTTCCGATTGGTGGGAAGGATAGAAGAATGTGTAGCTGGGGCATGGTGGATGGAGGGTAGAGAGATGAATTGATGATGAATGAATGGGAGCTAAGAGGGTGGGGAGGCATCGTCGATGGCGGGTGAATGGTGGATAAACGAACTCCATGTGGATGGATAGTTGAGAGACGAAGTGATGTTGGGGAGATGGTCAAAGGTGCAGAATGTCTTACAGGTTCATGAAAATATAACCTGTAGATTAGGCAGTAGCCCAGAGTAAAGTGGGGATGAAGAAGCAGCCAAATATACTCAGGTACTTAAAAGCCCTGTTTTCCCTCATGTGATAAAATAACAACCACTTAATACTACTCCATAAGGGCTGTAACTCGGCACTGCCAGAGCCCGTGTTAAGTGCTTTGCAAAGAGCATCTCCTACAATTCTCAGAAACCCTGAGGTCATTATTACTACCCTCAGAAGGGAGCAGGAGCTTACAGAGGCAGGTCTCTAGGTTGCACAGTGAAGAGCTGGCAGAATCAGGACCCAGACTCAGACTGCTAACAACTCTAAACTGCTCTTCACCTCGGGGCCACATGTCTGTGGTTAACTTTTTTCTTCACAGAAGGAGCTCAGAACACAAACTAGGAATCAAGAAATATTTCCCAAGGAAGGAGGCGCCTGACCTGATTCTTAAAGGCCAGTAGAAGAAAGAAAGAAAGAACAGAGAGTCTGGCACCAAGGCACGTGAGAACGGGGCAGGAATAAAAACAGGACTGGACAGGTAAGCCAGGACCAAGGCGTGGAAGGCCTTAAATACCATGTGTAGAACAGTGAATTAAAATATTAATAACAATACATATCATGAGTCAAGCATTCTGCTGAGTCCACTTACTTGTATTATTTCATCTAAACCTCTCTACTATGGGAGAATAGTTGCTACTTTGAACCCATTTTGCAACTGAGGACACCAAACATCTGAAAGATTCTGTGCCTTACCAAAGGTGACACAGCTAGTAAGGGGCAAAGCCAAGACTTGAGTCCAGGTCTGTCTGACCCCAGCGTCCAGCCCTTAACCACCAGGCTGTACTTTATCTATTCCAGAAGGGCTTAGGCTTCATCCTGTCCAGCAGGAAGACACTGAAAGCTTTAAACAGAGGAATGACCTGGTAAAGTGTGTGTTAGTAACACGCCTTCTGATGACAAGACTAGTCTCCCTTGTAAGCCCCCCCTTTGGTTGGCTCCTCTGCATGCCCGCCTTTGCCTGGACAACCTGCATCTCACCTCCCAGGTCCCTGAGCCCATTCATATGAATGGGAGGCAAGACACCTGATTTGCTCTGTGACCTTAAGTAGGACCTGACTTCCTGAGCCTCAGATTCTGTAAGGTGGAATCAGAAGGGACTGGGCTCATCAGTATTTAAGGATCTCTTTAGCAGTGACATTATAGCTTCCTTCTGATAGTCTCTAGGCCTATGCAGCTAAATGCACCACTTTTAGCCACTTAGCCTCAGGAAAGTTAACATCTGCATTTTTTTTTTCCCACAACCATGAATTTCTGATGGCTCTTCCTCCCACTATAAAAGAGTTATTTTTGGCCACTGTTCAATGTAAAGCTTTTGTTCTCCCACCCATGGGTGTCATCGCCAGTTTGTCTTTACAGAATCCTCTTCAAGACACCTTTGCCTTCCAGAGCCACTAACTCCAAGAGGGAAGTTATTTATAAACGCTTGACAGTGTATAATCACTGATTGCATCTAGCTGAGGAGTTGTCAACAAGTACCATTATGCCAGAGACTGGTTCCTGAAATGCCAGCAGAGGTGTCAACTGTCACTTGCTGGAAACACTGGGGAAGGTTTGCGTTCCATTTAAACGCAGCCCAGCAACTAAACTGAGGAGAGAAGAGAGTAGCTATAAAATAAGTGGGGAAGGTGGCCTCTGGCGCTGCCCTGAAAAGGCAGGACTGGCCCTGTTAGTCTTGGTAGAAGGACAGGTAGTGTCCTGAGCAGCGGGCAATGCAGTGTGGTGTTTACAGCTGTGACAACTGGACCACCTGGGTTCAAAGCCCGGCTCCGGTTCTTACAGAAGGTACAACCTTGACCAAGTTACTTAACATCTAAGTGCTTTAGTTTCCAAGGGGAAAATGGGGGTTTAAGTGAGTCATTGTAGGTGAACTTACTAGAACAGTATGCAGACACAGTAAATGCTCAATAAGATGTTGGCTATTATTATTATTAGGGCAATCAGAGGCCCTTTTGACATGAAGAAATAAACATACCATAATGCAGTGGTTCTGAAAGTGTGATCCCCAGCTTCCCCCAAGAACTTGTTAGAATTACAAATTCTTAGATGCACTGACTTAGAATCTCACGGGTGGGGAGAAGCATAAATCTGGGTGTTATCAAGCCCTCTGGGTGAGGTCCACGCACAGTGAAGTCTGAGAACAGTACCACAGGCATCTCCCCATCCCTCCTCAAACACTCCTCATGGGTCCATCTCCTGTAATGGATGAAAGGGTCAGCCCTGGCTGTGTGACTTAGGACTTCTCTTCTGCCTAAGCCTCACTTTTCTCTATTGTAAAATAGGGTAAAAACATAAGGTGGTTGTGAGAAGCCAAGGAAATAAGGGATACGACAAGCTTGAATATCTATCCTACCTCTGTTTTACCTTAAAAGACCTTAGGAAAATGTCCCTTGGGTATGGAGCAGGCCCCTGCAGATCCAAGTTGCTAGTTTTGGAAGCAGAAATACCTGTCCAGGGAACTCTTTCGGTGACTCCCAGCAGCCTCTCCTCCCCTCCAGGTTCTGGTTCCTCTAAACCAACTGTAAACAGGGGAGCAGGAGGCTTCAGAACAGACAACTGAGAGGAGAATGGCTCGGGATAAGCGGCACACAGATCTTGGCTTAACAGAGTCCTGTGGGCAATTTACTGCATCCCTCTGAGACTTTCCTATAAAATGATACAGCTACTTTGGTCAACAGTTTAGCAGTTCAGCATGAAGTTAGAAATACTAACTTTCTAGGGATGAAGAGAAGTTGATTAATGAGGACCAGTATGTGACTTGATGGAAGAAATAAAACCTAGTGTTAGATTGATCTGTAGGGTGACTATCGTTTACAATAATCTATTGTATGTTTCAAAGTAGCTAGAAGAGAAGAATTCCAATGATTCTGGAATACAGAAAACACAAATGTTTAAGGCGATAGATGTCCCAAGTTTACCTTACAAATTGTAAGAATGTATTGAATTATTGCATGTACCCTGAAACTAAATACATCTATTATGCATCAATATAAAAAGAAATAATTTTGCCATCCAACCCAGAAATCCCATTTCTACCAACTGGAATATAAAATTATGTTAATACACACACACACAATGGGGTGAGTGTTTGTAACAGCTTTATGCATGATCATCAGAAGCCTGGAAGAAATCCAGATGTCCACTGACATCTATGCAATAGAATGCTGCTCAGCAATAAAAGGGAACAGACAACCAACATACACAGCAGCAAGGATGAAATGCATAATTATGCTGAGTGAAAGAAGCCAGAATTGAAAGAGTCCTGACAGGTTATTCTATTTATATGATATTCTAGAAAAGCCAAAACTATAGCTAGGGAACAGAGCAAGGGTTGCCAGTGGCTGGAGGTAGAGGGAGGCATTGCTTGCAAAGGACCTCAAAGGAAATTTTGTTGGGTGACAGAACTGTTCTATGTGTTCTTGGAGGTGGTGGTGGTTCTGTAACTGTGTGTGCTTGTCAAAATTCAAAGAACTATAAAATGAAAAAGGTGAATTTCATTGTATGTAAGTTAAACTTTTTGTTTATTTTTTGAATTTCAGATTAATATAAGGGTACATGTGATTTAGGTTGCATTGTTTTCATTTCTTAGGTAAAGTCCAAGTCCTAGTTGAGCCCTTCACCCAGGAAGTGTGCCATACACCCCTACATTGGCCCCATGAGGTGAGAGCTTAGCAAGCCCCCTCTTTCTCCCCACTCCCCCTCCCCCAGCCCGCCTCCCTCTTCCTCCTCCTCCCTTTCTTGAATGTAATTGTGTCTTTTGCTAGAAGGAGACTATACACCTTTTGTATTCACCTGGAAGGATTTAGAGAACATCCTCCTAAGTAAAGTGTCACAAGAATGGAAAAGGAAGCATCTAATGTACTGAACACGAGTATGGAACTAGTAGACGTGTGTAAGTTATGCTTTTTAAGAAGGCATCACTTGCCGCAGAGAGAATAATCGATTGGATTGGCGGCTGATTAGAAGACCTTTGCAGATCCGAGATGAGACGATGGTGCCTGCACAAGAGTGTGGCAGATTCGAGAGATATTTGGGAGATAAACGTGATGCACAAGATGGCACATAGCATAAGGCCAGCACCGACAGCCTCGCTCTCAGTTCCTCTTTTTGTGTCATTTATATGAGTCATTTGTATACATAGACAACTTTCAAATACATGTCTGCAACTGCTTTCAATCCCAGCGTGCTGTGGCCTGGTAGTTTCACAAGAGAAAAGAGACAGGGACAGTAGTCAGGTGAGCGGGAAGAGGCACCCTTGGGGTCCAGGGGCAGAAATTCTCAGGAAAGGCTGGAATCAAAACACATCCTAAGGTGACAGCTGCAGAGAGATAGCCAGCCCTGATTCATGAATAAAGAGACCAAGGTAATGACAGGTGACCCTGACAGGCTTTTCTGAGGCTGCCATGACAACTCCCTGTGCCAACTTGTATTTCTCTTCTCATTTGAGGCTTTGAGCTCTGTGCTGGGAACTCAGAGGAGAGTCATGAATCACAGGTTAAATCTCAGTTCTAATTATTTCCCTGAGTGATATTACCCTTAAGTCTTGGAGGCAGAGAGTGAATTCTGTGTGGTGAGACCTGGACTGGGAATCATAAGACCTGAGTCATCATCCAAGTTCTGGCTCTATGATATTGGGAAACTTACTTTCATTTTCAGGGCTTTGCAATCTTCATTTGGAAAATGAGCTAGTTAACCCCTAGGGGCTCATCTGGCTTTAAAAATAAGGGTATTCTACTTTAAAAAAATTTAGTTTACACATTCTTATCCTGAAATATATGTAAATGTTAAAGGTTTGCCAAAAAGAATAAATCAGGATAAAATAAATAGATTAGGAAATAAGCATGAAGGTAAAGTTAGAGGAGGACAGAGGTAAGAATGCAGCTTCCATTTTGTTAGAGATTGACCTTATCCTTGACCTTGAAAATTGGATTTATGACCAAGCTTTCTAGCAGCCAAAGCAGAAACAATCAAGAATCATTAGATTAACATCATTCAACAGAAATCTGTACAGTGAAAGAAACGTCCTGTATCTGTATCATTCTAATATAGCAACCACATGTGCCAATGAATTTGTACTTACTTTTAATTAATAGAAATTGAAATAGCCAGATGTGGCTAGAAGACTGTATTGGCAATGCAGTATTAGGTAATTCATGTTTTCTCTATGTGCCAGTTATAAATTTAGTGCCACCTCAGCTCCACATTCACCCTTATTGCCTGGTCTGCAATAATGGAGTTGGGCCTTGTAATTATTTCTTTTTTGCCAGCTGGCACAGAGTTAAGGTTTGTCAGTGGGGGACACAGCAGAGTCACTGAAGGGAAAAGACATTTCCCTTCCTGTTCCCAGTGCATGCTCTGCATAGGCTCCTACAGTTTACACATCACCAGGTTCTGGTGATGCAGGAAGTTTCTGCAGCGCATGTGGCTTCTCCAGTGCCTGGCTCCTGTAATGCACGTGGCTTCTACAATCCCTGGTTTCAGTAACAAGAACAGCTTCTCCAACACACAGGTCCTGAAGTGTGGGCACCAGTTCCTACAGGGTGCAGCAGCCATCAGTACCCAAAGGCAAGCAGATTTCCCAAGAATCTATTCAGGTGGCTTCAGAGTGTAATGCTACAAGTAAGACATCTCCCCTCTTGGGCAGTTTTCCAGCAAGTTCTAAGATATGACACATTCTAAGAGATGTCATCTCTCTAAGATATGACATCTTCTCTTTGGAACCACAGAGGACAGATTTCAACAAGCTGGTGTTGTACCTTAGACACTTCCAGTAGATAGGACACTTCTCTACAATGCCCTCTCTAACTAGGTCTGGATCAAAGCCTGGGGCTGTGGCTGAGGGCTCTTCTTTGAGCACTAAATCTTAGTCGTAGAGGTAGTGGGTACTCCTTATATCTGTTATCTGCATTCTTTTTTTTTTTAATGTCGGATTAATATAAGAGTACATATGACTAGGTTACATTGTTTGCATTTGTTAAGTCCAAGTTGCAGTTCACCCCCATTTCTGCATTCTTTACCATTATTTCCTTCTTACTAGCCAATCCCTTGTTACTTCAATTCTCTTATAGTTAATGATGTGTGTATTGAACTTTTTCTGTTCAAATTACTATGTAGTTTCTTTCCCCTGACTGGATGGTAGCTAATATAACAGTAATATCAGAAAATAGACCTGTAAAGATGGGATTTGAGCATTGGTTTGGTCATGTCCTTGGGCTTGAGCCCTGTAATGAGCTCCTTACCAAAGCAAAATGGGATGCTGGACATCCATCATGTGACGAGCCAATTAAGCAAGTTATAACCCACGGTTGATTGTGATGAGAAGCCAACAGAAGCAAGTGCCGAGGGAGCTCAAGTGGATACTTCGGTTGATTGTTATGGCAGTAATGATGACTGCAGTGATTCGTGGTGTGGGGTATATTCTTCTGAGTGGACTTGGATTCTAACAGAGAGAAAAGGCCAACCTCAGCTCAAATTATGAACTAACAACCAGAGAGGTTAAATGAATGCTTTCTTTCTTATTGATATAAGGCTAGTATTGCTGAAAATAAAAATTTAATTGTGTAGGTTGCTGAATTAAAGTTTCAGTCAGATTCAGGCTAAGTTTCTCATATACAAGTTGACTGGGAAAGAATGAGATCACAGATCTGAAAATGGGGACATCTGGTGGGACCCAGATGAAAGCGATAACCTTGAATCTCCAGATCATTGTGAGCTTCTCTTACCGTTGGTATATTAGGACACCAGCGTATCTTTGACTGAAAACTCTGTGACAAACTCATCTGAGACAAATATCTTGAAAAGGTGTGGCCATTTTCCTCAAGACCCACCACAAACACCCCTTGCTGCCACTAGACCCTTATCTAGGATCAAATATAGCAGCATGTTCCAGGGGACAGGTGGACACCATGACCTTGGAGGGAAAGCCTAAATGCCAAAAGAATTGCAAAAGTTTGCTAGTGTCACCATAAATCTTAGTAACAAGTGACTTGAAGGATATTTTATATCAAAAAGGATAGGCTATAACACTGTAGTGAGCAAATTCAGAGACAGGTGAACTTGCCAGAGACTTTGGATTTAATGTGCTATTTCACAGCTCTGGGTGTCTCTAATTGCTCACTTGGTGCTGACGAAAACTTAAGCTCAAAAATGACCTACATTTAATGATTAAAATACCAGAATCTCCCTAGAATTACATGAAGGGGGAAATTCTAAGGTTTTAGGCGATTGGAAGGTTTGGCTGAATTTATCACATGCAACCTGCACACACACTTATAAACAGTCTTCCAGGAGGAGGCCCAGAAGACACTCCCTTGACTAAGGCATTTAGAAGTACATCAGTCCCCAAGGTGGAAATGCTTCAACCAGAGGACAAAAGAATGATTCCATGGAATTGGAAGTTGAGACTATCACTTGGCCATTTGGGACTTTTTGTGCCATTGAATCAATAAGCAGAAAAGGGAGTTATTCTATTGGTTGGAATGATTGGTCTTTATAAGTAAAAGGAAATTGGATTGCTGCAACAGAATATAGACAAGGACTATGTCTGGAGTGCAGTGAATTATCTGGATTGCCTCCTGGTATGTAAACACTAAGATATAGCCAAAAAGAGGGCAGACTAATTGAGGACTGAGACCTTTCAAGAAGGAAGGTTTGGGTAACTCCAGTAAACTGATGTTCTGAGAGCAAGGGAAATACAAAACGGGTAGTGGAAGAAGAAAGCCAATCTCAGACCAGTTACAGAATCAGGAACCGTAGTAGCTCCGTATGTTCTCACTTGTTACATGCGTGTGCTTATTCTTTATTCTTCTTTTTATATTTGTGGTGTATAAAAATTTTCAAAGCTAAATTTTACAATTTAGCCTTAGATAACAGAATATTCAGTGAGATTGTGACAGACTGAAAGTAATTAATATAGCTAGCAGTGGAGCAAGATGGTCCTCATTTGAGAGAGAGGGTGAGAACTTCTTAATTGTAAGGAGGACAGCTGAGTCTTTTTAGATGAAAAGATGAATTGTTTTTGTGCAGGGAGCACACAGGGAGGCTGAGTAGCTATGAGGAATACATGCTAAGGTGATCCCAAAGAGTAAGGCCTTTGTACAATCACTTTCTCTTTTAGTTTGGGCAAAATCTGTGCCTTCCTACGTTATGCTACACAAGGCTTCATTTTAGCAGACAAGCAAGCAACTCTTCTGCTTTTAAGAAAGGAGCTGGCATATTGTGAGGGGGCCTATGAGAAGTCCTGTGGGAGGGTCACATGGTAAGGAACTGTGAATGGCCTCTAGGCGCTGAGAGTGATTCCCCCCTACCCTCAGCTGACAATTAGAAAGCAAATGGGGACCTCATTCTATAACACCCAGGAAACTGAGTTCTGCTACCAACCACATGATCTTGGAAGAAACTTCCAGGCTCCAGAAAGGAACACAATGTGGAAGATACTTTGATTGCAATCTTGTGAGACTCCAAGCAGAAGACCCAGCTAAGCCATGTCCAGACTCCTGAACCACAGATATTAAGATCATAAGTATATGCTGGGTTTTTTTTTTAAATGTATGATTAAGTGATTTTTCAGTATATTCTCAATGTGAAACCATCACTAATATTTAATTGTAGAACATTTCCATTATCCCCCTCAAAAAACATTGTACCTCCCAACTCCTCCCCACCTCCAGTCCCTTGTTAACCACTAATCTATTTTCAGTATCTATGGATTTGACCATTCTCAATATTTCATATAAATGGAATCACACAATGTATGGCCTTTTTTATGGCTTCCTTCACTTAGATATTTTCAAGGTTTATCCCTGTTGCAGCCTGTGTCAACACTTTATTCGCTGTTGTGGCTGAATCATAGTCCATTGTATGAATATACCACATTTTGTGTATTCGTTCATGAGCTGACGGACGTTTGCTTCCACTTTTTAACGGACCATCCAAGCCTATGAACATTCACGTATACTTTTTGTGTGGATATATGTTTTCAATTCTCAACATGACAGTTTTTAATTTTGATGAAGTCCACCTTGTCCATTTAAAAATTTTGTTTCTGGGTATATACCCAAAAGAACTGCTGGGTTACATAGAAGCTGTATGTTTAACCTTTTGAGAAATCGCCACGCAGTTTTCCAAAAGTGGCTGCACCATTTTACATTCCCACTGATAACAGGTGAGTGTTCCAATTTCTCTACATGCTCAACAACACTTGTTATCTGTCTTTTTTATTACAACTACGCTAGTGGATGTGAAGTGGTATCTCATTATGGTTTTGAAATTTAAAAATTTTCCTAATGCTTAGTGATGTTGAATTATCTTCCTTTGCCCATTTTTAAATTGGGTTATTTGTCTCTTTATTCTTGAATGGCAAAAATTTCTATTCTGATACCAGATTTTGATCAGATACACAATCTGCAGATATTTTCTTTCATCCTGCAGATTCCCTTTTCTCCTTCTTTGATACTGTCCTTGGATACGCGACAGTTTTTAATTTTGACAAAGATAAAACTATCCATTTTTTTATTTTGTTTTTTAGGCTTTTGGCATTATCTTTGTGAAGTCATAGCCTAATCCAAGGTCACAAAGAATTATGCCTATATTTCATTTTAAGAGCTTTAGAGTGTTAGCTCTTACACTTATGTCTTTGATGATTTTTAGTTAATTTTTGTATATAGTATGAAGTAGAAATCCAAATAAATTCTTTTGCATGTGAATATCCAGTTGTTCCAGAACCATTTTTTGAAAATACTGTTCTTTCTTTATTGAATGGCCTTGGAACCTTGTCAAAAACTCAATTAACCATAGAGGAATAGGCTTATTTCTGGACTCTCGATTTTATTCTATTAATCTGTATGTTGATCCTTATGTCAATGCTGCACTGTCCTGATTACTGTGTCTTTGTAGTAGCAAGTGCCACCTGGCCATTTTCAGCCTCTAGGTTTGGGGTAATTTGTTACAGGAAAATAGAAAACTGATACAGTCTAAGCTCCAACCCCACCCTTCATTACCACTCTACAATAATAGAGCTAGGCTCTATAAATTATCTCTTTTTTCAGCTTTGTCAGTAAAGAATGCCATGGGACATTAAAGGAGGAATGAGCTCCTCTTCCTTGCTCCTACTTTCTTGTCCAGGTGGGTTCTGAAGGACTACGTGATTTTTCCAGCACCACTCTCTGGCACCATACATGGCATCACTAGCTCTCAGCTCCTCCAGCACAGGTGGCTTCTCCAGTGCTGCTCCCTATAACACAGGCAGCTTCTCCATCACTCAGCTCCTGCAGGGCCCAGTGCCAGTAGCCCACATGTCTTCTCCAGCACTTGGCCTCAGCAGGGTATGGTTTCTCTGGTCCTCTACAGCAAGCAGTGGCCACTGGCTTTCTCTGGCACAGCTTAAGCAGCATTGCAGCGGAATGACACCATCAAGGTACTTCCCTGTGAGTATGTTCCCAGGCATTGTCTCAGGCAGCTGTGCAGGGAACTCAGAGCCACCATGATGGCTTCCCCAGTATCCCAGGGGAGAGACTCTCAAAAGTCCTGTTGGCACTGCACATCAGCAACTTATTTTTTCGAGACAGATTCTCACTTTGTTACACCAGGCTAGTGTGCCATGGCATTATAGCTCACAGTGATCTCAAACTCCTGGGCTCTAGAGATCCTCTTGCTTCAGCCTCCTTGAGTAGGAGGGAATACAGGTGCCCCACCCACCCACAAGGCCCAACTAATTTTCCTACTTTTAGTAGAGATGGGGTCTTGCTCTTGCCCAAGCTGATCTCATAAGCTCAAGCAATCCACCTGCCTCAGTCTTCCAGAGTGCTAGGATTACAGGCATGAGCCACATCAGCAACTTTTATGTCACAACCTTGCCTTCTCCAACAAGGTCTGGATCAAAGCCTGGGGGAAGGGCAGCCCTTTCTTGGGCACTGTCTCAGCGCTCTGTGTAGTGTCTCCTACTTACAATCTACTCTTTCTGTATTCCTTAAGTTATATTTTTAAAAAAGAAAAAGAAAATCACTCTCCTCACCAAAATAAATAAACAAAAGCCAGTTGATCAGAAGAATATCAATTACCCCTGGGTAACTAGGAACTAAATGGACTTCTCCCCCAGACCCTCAGGACATAAGGGCGAGAACATCTTTATGTGTGCAAGTATACATCACTAGACACAAGTGCACAGAGTTCTTGATTACCCAAGGGTGCCATTGCACCACTACTAGACTGTCTGACTTCTGACTTCCTGTGAGAGAATGAAATGTCTTGTGTCTTCACATTTTAGTCATTTTTTAAGTAGCAAGTGTTTACTTGCAGCCAAAAGCATTCCTAGCCAATATAGTTAGAACTGAACAGTTCTCTGTCTTGTGAGCTGAGAACCTGGGTTGAATCTCCTGACCTTTCTAAGTCCTAGGTCTTAATTTGGGGTCCTCCAGAAACAGATCCTAAGGGAAGGATTCAAGTGCAAGGAGTGTATTTGAGAGGTGAAGGGAAAACTGATAAGAGAATAGGGAAGTGAGGCACAGAAGGAAAGGCTTTCAACAGAGGAGGTATGATTAGGGCAGTTGCTGCCCTAGACCACAGGCGCTTAATCCAACTGGGGATTTATGGGAGAAAGTATAGAACACACACCTCAAGGTTACCCCAAGGATCAAGGGACATAGAATATTTATGCACAAATTCCCGTAAGGCGCCGACCCCATATACCGAGGGTGGCGGGTTCAAACCCTGCCCCGGCCAAACTGCAACCAAAAAATAGCCGGGCATTGTGGCGGGCGCCTGTAGTCCCAGCTGCTCAGGAGGCTGAGGCAAGAGAATCACTTAAGCCCAGGAGTTGGAGGTTGCTGTGAGCTGTGTGAGGCCACGGCACTCTACCAAGGGCCATAAAGTGAGACTCTGTCTCTACAAAAAAAAAAAAGAATATTTATGCACAAGTTCCCATCAGTTGGGGGCCAGAAGCTGCTGGGGAGAGGGTTGTTAACGTTTCCAACCTGCCAGGTCAAGAGCAAGAGGAAGCCCTTGGTCACAAAAATGCAGATGCTAGTTCTTGGAGGTCACTGAGGAGGTCAGGACAAGAGGATACAAGTGAGGACCTGAAAGTTTCCATGACACCCCAGTTTCCTCCTCTGTAAAATGGGGAGAAGTCTTCCCTTGAGAGTTACCACTCAGTGACCACCAAGAACTAGCATCTGCACTCCTTTGAACTGCAAACTCCAGGGGTTACTACTATTCATGCTTCAGAGGCCCTGAGTTGCTGTGAAAACTAAAGGAGATGGTGCACAGAGAGCAGCTGGCATATTGCAAGTCCTCAATGGGAGCCCATTCCCTTTCCCTTTTTATTTTAACAACTGCTTGCCCATATTGAAGATTTACTCTGTGCCAAGAGCTGTACTAGGTGTTACCCACACCTGGGAAACAGGCATTAAGCATCTTCTACAGAAGAGGAGATAGAGGCTCAAGGGGTTTAAGAAACTTCTGCCAGGTCTCTGAGCATATCTATCTGACTCCAGAGCCCTTACTCTTAACCTCTGCCATGCACTGAGTTGTGTTTATTTCAGATCGTAGGTGTGAATGACTAATCATTATCTTCCCTTTTCAGACGTTACCCAGAGTAGCATTGGAAGAAGCTGCTGCCAGGACTGGGCATGTCTCCTCCTGCTTCTCTTCCTTCTTAATTGGTGTCCTCCCTCCAAGATAGCACAGGTGGGTGGGAGAGAGTCTTCTTCTTACCTGCCTGAAGCTTTGGCCTCTCCTACCCACACATGCCCCACAGGCATCTTGCAGCCTGCCTTTTGAGGAATTAATTTCGGCATTTTGAGCACCACCCTTGGGGGAGTTAATTTTGAATCTCTGCCTCTAGGCTTGCAAAGATAAGGCATGGCGAGGCTCTTTGTTCTGTCACAATGATGGTTTACCTGAGCACAGAAGAAATGGACACTGTGCCCACTTTTGTCTTTCTGCCTTGGGAGGCCCGCAGCTGTATGGCTGCTAACCTTTCTCTCCCTCGCTCCTGGGATTTCCAGATCTAGGTAGCTGTGTGGAGACCACTCACCCTTCAGGTCCTGATCTGGGCACTGGGAATATAAGTATGCCAGACGTATGGCTGACTCCCCAAAGTCCCTTCCACTCAGGCCTACGTGCAGCACAACTGTGGACTCTGAAATTTCTCCAGTTACAGGAATGGGTGCTGGTATTTATGGCTAGCTATTCACCAAGTCCATTTTCCTTTCCTCTGGGCATGCAACTGGACTACATTTCCCAGCCTCCCTTGTTTGACCACGTGACTAAGTTCCAGCTTGTGTGCTGGTAAATGTTTAACAAGCTGGTTGGCAGGTCAAGCGTAGGCCCTGATTGCAGCAACTGCTGAGTTCCATAGGGTAACATGGCTGATTTCAAGATGCCAATGTGACCATCACTGAAAGTAGAGTTAAAAATAAATGCGCAAGGCCGGATGTGGTGGCTAATGTCTGCAATCCTAACACTCTGGGAGGCTGAGGTGGGAGGATTGCTCGAGCTCAGGAGTTCGAGACCAGCCTGAGCAAGAGCGAGACCATCTCTATGGAAAATAGAAAAACTACCGTCAGGTGTGTGCGTCTCCAGACATGAGGTTGCTATGAACTGTGATGCCACAGCACTACACAGGGCGACAGAATGAGACTCTATCCAAAAAAATAAAAAAACAAAAGAATGCATTTGGAAACGATATACATACATGATTCTAGGGCAGGAGTCCTTAAACTATGGCCCGGGGGCCACATGCGGCCCGCCCAGGACATTTATCTGGCCCGCCGGGTGTTTTTGGAACAGCTGCCTGTCCTGCTTAGTAGCTGACTTGTCCCGGGCCACAGGGTGCATGTGTGGAATGTGCGCCAACTCTTCCTTCCCTCTGTCTTCCGTCTTATTGCCGTCCTGCTTAGCAACCCACTGTCCAGCCACAGTGCGCATGTGTGGAATATGCCCCACACTCTCCAATTCCCCTCCTACTTTCCGACTCCACCCCTTCTCTCTGTCTCTCCCTCCCTCCTTCTCTCTGTCTCTCGACTCCTCATCTCAGTCTCTGGTGTAATCGGAGGAGTCACCAGGTTGCCTGTGCAGAGCCTGCTGCTGCCTAAGGACCAAGGTAAGAACAAGTTAGGAGGTCTTTTTTTTTTTTTAATTTTGCAGTTAGTAGGGCCTTTTTCTTTTCAGTTAAGGGGGGCCTTTTTTTCCTGAAGTGAGGAGGTCTTTTTTCTTTGCAGATAGGGGGCACCCTTTTTTGAAGTTAGAAGAGCCCTTTTTTTTAAGTTGGTTAGTTGGTTGGGGGTAGTTTCTAGGGGGGGTTGCATCACAGTGCTAATGCAAATAGTCAGTGCTCAGTGATTATGATAATTGTAAGTGCTCAGTGTTAATGCAAATTGTTAGCTCTCAGTATTAGCAAGTTGTCAGCAGTTAGTGTTATTGCAAATGGTCAGTGGTCAGTGTTAATGCAAATGGTCAGTGCTCAGTGTTATCGCATGGGGGCCCTGAACTGGTAATCTGCCTAGGGCCCCATGGGAACTTAATCCGGCTCTGCAGACAGCCGAGGAGTAGGAAACCCAATTTAATTGATAGTAAGTGCATTTATATTCTGATTGCTATTCAGTTGTGTATGATGTTGTGTGTTGTGTGCTGTGTAAGCCCCGGTTCACACTGTTGCAATCTCTAAGCAGTGAGAGTTCAGCCATATGCTTGTATGGCTGAACTTGCATTAGATTTGGAAGAAAAAGGGCATACGTGCCTTCTTTTTTCCTGTAGTGGAATCTGATCGCATGTGCGAGTTTACAGATCGCAGTGCGGTTTGCACAGGGTAGTGTGACCTGGAAAGGTGGTGGAGGAACCGGCTCTGTAATCGTGCCTGTTCCCGCACCACACCAGTGTGAACCTGAGGTAAAAGCGGAGTTCCACCATATGGGCACTGGTGAGGCTGAAATGATGTGGACTGGCAAGGCTGCATTGATGGACACTGATCAGACTGCATTGATGGGCACTGATCAGACTGCATTGATGGGCAGTGCAGTCTGTATGTCTATGTGTGGGCAAAGTTATTGCTGGTATATTGTTTTTGGAGCGCTGTATATATATATTGGTATTTTACTAATAGCAATTTGGAATCCCTAGGAAACAATGATATCAAGAAAGAGAAAAATAAAAAAAGAAAGAAAGAGAAAAATTGACTCAGAGTGTAGGATATTCAAAGAACAGTGGACTTATGATTACTTTTTCATGCAGTAAAAGGGAAGAGCTGTGTGTTTGATATGCCAGAATATAGCGTCTGTGTTCAAAGAATACAATTTGCATCGACATTATCTAACTCGAGGGTGACAGGTTCAAACCCAGCCCTGGCCAAACTGCAACCAAAAAAAAATAGCCGGGCATTGTGGCGGGCGCCTGTAGTCCCAGCTACTCGGGAGACTGAGACAAGAGAATCGCTTAAGCCCAGGAGTTGGAGGTTACTGTGAGCTGTGTGATGCCACGGCACTCTACCGAGGGCCATAAAGTGAGACTCTGTCTCTACAAAAAAACAAAACAAACAAACAAAAAAAGACATTATCTAACTCAACATAAAGATAAATATGATAGTTTGGTCGGAGAACTGAGAAAAGATAAAATATTGAAACTGAAATATACATTGACACATCAGCAAAATACTTTTGTGAAGCAGAAACAGCTAAATACTTCATCACTGGGAGCAAGTTTTCAAGTTGCCAAGATAATAGCGTGTACTGGCAGACTATTTGTGAAGGGAGAATTTGTTGAAGAATACCTTCTTTCTGTTGCCAAAGAGATGTGCCCAGAGAAGGCCGATTTATTTAGTACAGTGAGTCTTTCAGGACCCTCAATTACATGAAGGATTGAAGAAATGGGAGATAATTTGCATCAGAATTTGCAAAACTCTGCAAAAAACCTTTCCTATTTTTCCTTGGCACTCTACAAAAGTAATGATGTTCGTGATTCTGCACAACTTCTAATTTTTATTCGTGGGATGAATGACTATTCGAAGTCACAGAAGAGCTTGCTGCCCTGCAAAGCATCAAAGGAACAACTACAGGAGAGGATATCTATGAAAAGTTTTGCCAAACCGTGAATAGTGTGGAGCTGGAGTGGGCAAAACTAGCCAGCGTGACAACTGATGGTGCTCCTAGCATGGTGGGGTCTAAGAAAGGAGTAATTGCTCGCATTAACCAAGAGATGGACAAACATAACCATTCTCATCCAATAGCCATACACTGCCTCATCCACCAACAAGTGCTGTGTAGTAAATCACTGAAGTGGGACTCTGTTATGAAAACTGTGGTATCTTGTGTTAACTTCATTAGAGGTAATGCACTAAACCACAGACAATTTCAGGAATTTCTGTCTGAGCTAAATGTTGCCTGTGAAGATGTTCTGTACCACACCAAAGTCCACTGGCTGAGTTGAGGGAGAATTTTGAAACATTTCTATGACTTACTTCCACAGATTACAGCTTTTCTGCTTTCAAAAAACAAGTCCCAGAGCTCAATGATGCAGAATGGAAATGGCACCTTGCCTTTCTGACAGATGTAACAGAGCTACTCAACAGTTTCAATGTGCAACTTCAAGGAAAGGGGAAGCTCATCTGTGATATGCAATCACATGTGAAAGCATTTGAAGTAAAATTAGGCCTCCTCATCAAACAAGTGAAGGAGGAAAATTTCTGCCATCTCCCCACAACTCAAAATCTGTTAGCGGAAAATCCATTGGTTGCATTCCCAAATAAAACATGTGTGGACTCACCGGAAAAGTTGCAAAAGGAGTTCCAATTTAGATTTAAAGAGTTTCATCTCCATGAACAGGACATACAGCTTTTCCATAACCCATTTTCTATTGACATTGAACATGTGGATACGATTTACCAAATGGAACTGGCTGAACTGCAGAATTGTGACTTTCTGAAAGACGCATTCAAGTCAAGCAGCCTTCCTAATTTCTATGTGTCTTTCCCCTCTGAGACATGTTCTAATCTCAGGAACCATGCACTCAAATGGCAACCATCTTTGGTAGCACTTATGTCTGTGAACAGACTTTTTCCAGAATGAAACATCTGAAATCTCCAACCAGATCTAGACTAACTGATGCACACTTGCATCACTTGTTATGACTAGCAGTGACAAATATGGAACCGGACATTGACCATCTCATTAGCCAAAGCAGGCCCATAGTTCCTATTGAAATACTGGTAAGTTTGTTGATTTAACTTTACTTGTTCTTCATTTTAAATATTGTATTTGTTCCCGTTTTGTTTTTTTACTTCAAAATAAGATATGTGCGATGTGCATAGGAATTTGTTTATAGTTCTTTTTTAAACTATAGTCCAGCCCTCCAACCATCTGAGGGACAGTGAACTGGCCCCCTGTTTAAAAAGTTTGAGGACCCCTGCTCTAGGGCATGATTACTACTTGCCGGACAATGAATATGGACTTTATATGCTGACACAGGGGAGTTTAGTGGGCAGACCACTTACTAAGGAGGGCCTGTGGGATCAAAACCTATGGCTGGGAGGGGGATAAAAGTAGCATTGAGCAGAAGGAGAAATCAAGCTATGCTACAGGTCCAGTGGCAGCCTTGGCCAATCTCATGCATAGCTCTGAAGCTAGAATAGCCCTTCATTGTTATCCCAAGTAGGGCCAAGAGGATCAGGACTTTAGTTTCTTTTTTGAGACAGTCTCCTTCTGTTGCCTAGGCTAGATGCAGTTGTGTCAACCTAGCTTACTGCAACCTCAAACTCCCCGTCTCAAGGGATCCTCCTGTCTCAGCCTTCTGTAGCTGGGACTACAGGTGCCTCCCACCACACCCAGCTAATTTTTCTTTTCTTTTCTTTTCCTTCTTTCTTTCTTTTTTTTTTTTGTGGAGTTGGGGGGGTGGAGGGAGTCTCGATTGTGCACAGGCTGGTCTCCAACTCCTGGCTTCAAAAGATTCTCCCCCCACCCCCACCCCCGCCAGCCTCCTAAAGTGCTGGGATTACAGGTGTGAGCCACTGTGTCCAAATGACCTGACCTTAATACTCCTATATCAGTTTTTGGATACAAGCCACTATCAGAAGGTCAAGACCTTTGGGCCGGGTGCAGTGGCTCACTCCTATAATCCCAGCACTCTGGGAGGCTGAAACAGGTGGGTTGCCTGAGCTCATAGGTTTGAGACCAGCCTGAGCTAGAATGAGACTCCGTCTCTAAAAATAGCAGGGTATTGTGGCAGGTGCCTGTAGTCCCAGTTACTTGGGAGGCTGACTGCACGGCACTCTGCTGAGGGAGACAAATTGAAACTCTGTCTCCCCCCCAAAAAAAGACAAAAGCTTTTATGAGTTCATCACCATTCTCTCTCTAGGCTTCTTTGCTTCTGGCATAAACAAGCTAGTGTTAAGATGGCAAAACTGTGTCAATAGTTTAAATGTGGACTTTGATTAATTATGCTGCTTCTTATTTGAGATATAATAAACTTAAAAAAAAAAAAGACCTTGGGAAAGAGGCTCTCTGAGGCTGACACGCCCCTCACAGCTGAAACAGTAAGCCTTACACTGAAAGGGATTCTGAGAAACAAACATAGATCTTATTTTATCTTCACAACGACCCTGTGAAGGAAGAGGCAAGTCATCAACCCATTTTACAGGTAAGTAAGTAGGGGTTCTGGGAAGTTAAACAACTCCCTTAAGCCGCAGGTCTGTGTGGCTGTCAAGCTCATGCTCACTCTTTTATTCCTGACATCCTGCCCTGCTCACCTCCACCCCTCAGCTGCCAGGCAGAGGGGTAGATGTGGTAGGAAGGGCGGAGAGGTCCCTCCAGGAGCCAGGCAGCCCTCAAAGCACAAAATCCTTGGAATGTTGAAAAGTTCTTTTAGAAAGTCCTTCTTAGCCTGGGGCACATTCTTCTAAAAAACTTTCTTGATTAGAAAAATCCTGTGCTTTCAACAGCCAAAGGTCACTGAGTGCCACAGCTGCCCAGAAAGGAAGCAGATCAAACTTCAGGACACCAGGCACAGCTACAGAGACACAGGCCCAAAGGGAAAGTCACCCCTGTCGGGGCCATGATAATTTCCATGGAGAAAGTCCTAAGTCACCCAGAGAATGAAGGGTCCAAAGTCACTCATTAGCTGTGCAATCTTTGGGAGGTCACTGAGTCTCTCTGAGACTCAGTCTTCTCATCTGAAAACTAGGGACAAAAAACCTCCCTGCCTGAAAGGAAGCCCAGTATGGTGGTTAGGATTGCTAGCTTTCAAATGAAAGGATTGAGTCTTTGGCGCAGCCATTTACCGTATGGTTTTGTTGTTGTTTTGTTTTGTTTTTGAGACAGACTCTCAAGCTGTCGCTGTGGGTAGAGTGCTGTAGGGACACAGCTCACAGCAACCTCAAACTCTTGGGCTTATGCGAACCCAAGAGATGGGATTACAGGCACCTGCCACCCACAATGCCTGGCAATTTTTTGGTTTTAGTCATTGTTGTTTGGCAGGTGTGGTCTGGATTTGAACCTGCCAGCTCTGGTGTATGTGGCTGGTGCCCTAGCCGCTGAGCTACAGGCACTGAGCCTTACTGTATGGTTTTGGGCAAGTTCTCCAGTTTCTGTGCCTATATCCTTACCTGTAAAATAAGAATAAGAGTACCGGTGAAACAGGGTTATTGGGACAATTAGGTGAATTGGTACAGGAAAAGGATTTTCAACTGCACTAGGCATACTGCAAGCACTCAATAAATGTTAGCTATTATCTTAATCACTTTAGAGGGGAGTTTGAGGATTAAAGGAGACTGTATGAGTGAAGGCTTGGACACATAATTCAATTTAGAGGATCAGCTCAGAAAATGGTGGCATTAGGGTATCTAATGCGCATCACAAGCCTTTCCAAAACTTAGCAGAAACTTAACTTGAAGTAACAATCGTTTACTTTGCTCACAAATCTGCAATTTGAGCAGAGCTTAGTGGAATTGGCTCATCTCTGCTCCATGAAGCCTGGGGGAGGGTTGGGGAGAGTGAGGGTGGGTTGAGGGGGGCAGTTGGAAGATTCACTCCCAGGGTGGCTCACTCATATGGGTAGCAAGTTGCTGCCAGCTAATGGCTAAGAGCTCAGTTGGAGCTGTAGACAAGCAGTCTCCAATTATCTCTACTTGGGCCTCTTCACAGGGCTGCTTGGGCTTCCTCACAGCATGGGGTTCTAACAGCAAGTGTTCCAAGAAAGGGAATGTGGAAGCCTTTGGTCCAGGGGTCCTCAAACTACGGCCCGCTGGCCACATGAGGCGGTGTGATTGTATTTGTTCCCGTTTTGTTTTTTTACTTCAAAATAAGATATGTGCAGTGTGCATAGGAATTTGTTCATAGTTTTTTTTTAACTATAGTCCTGCCCTCCAACGGTCTGAGGGACAGTGAACTGGCCCCCTGTTAAAAAAGTTTGAGGACCCCTGCCTGGTCACTTAAGGCCTGGACTAGAAAATGGGCACAACTTCACTTCTGCTGTGTTTTATTAGTCAAGCAGTCACTGAGTCTCCCAGATTCAAGGGGAGGAACACAGATCCCTCTCGAATGAAAGTGTTGAAGAATGTGCAGCCCTCTTTAACCTACTATAGGTAACCTGTGTTCTCACTTCAGGTGCTGGCTCCAGATACCCACACTCAGACACAAATGGGTAAGTTCTTCTTCCCAAACCACAGAGGCAGATGATCACGTGGGGGAACGGAGGACTCCCCCCAAAGCGGCTACATCCTCCTTGTCATTCAAGATTCAGTAGAATTGTGTCAGGGTCTCCTGCCTCCCAAGATCCCTGAGCCGAGGGCCTCCTCGGCATCCCTAGCATCCTTGCTTCTCTCTCCCTGGAGCTGGTCAGGGGCTGGGCAGTGTATTCGTGGCTGTGAATCTGAATGTCATGGAGCATAGAGTTTGGGGGACTTCCTAAGCTGCTGTACCTTAGGGATCTTATCTGGAAAGTGGGAATGACAATTACTCTGAAGAGTAATTGAGGTTGTGAGTAGGTGGGATGAAGCCAACTAACAAGCAACAAATCAGATGCCTTTTTGGGAAATGTAGCATTTTTTGTTTTAAAAACAGATCTCTCCCTCTTCAACTGCCCACCCCACTGGGTTGTGGTGAGTGGGCAGAGGATAAGAAACTTTACATAACCAATTAAAAGTATGCCTTTCTAAGATAGGAAACTGTGTGTATATAAATACGTATGTGTGTACACATATACATATATTATTACATGTGCACAGGGTGGACATAAGTTCATGTGCAATTTACTATGTTAAAGTATTTTAAATTGCACATGAACTTTATGTCCACCCTGTATATAATGATCTCAACTATGTAACAAGATGAATACTGGCTGGGGTGGCTCACACCTGTAATGCTAGCACCCTGGGAGGTTGACGCAGGAGTTCAGACCAGCCCAAGCAAGAGCCAGACCCTATCTCTACTAAAAATAAAAAAACTGAGGCCAGAGGATCCCTTGAGCCCAAGAGTTAGAGGTTGCTGTGAGCTATGATGATGCCATGGCACTCTACCCAGGGCAACAACTTGAGACTCTGTCTCAAAAATAAATAAATAAATAAAACAAATAAGTAAAAATAAAAGGAAATATACCAAAACATTAACAGTGGTTGACCTCTAGAGGATGGGATTATATGTGATTTTTTTTCTTTTTTAGACTTTTCTAATGGATCCCTATATCTTCCCAGCATGTTATTTTATAATAAAGATGCATATTTGTAATGAACAAATATATGACAGCACCCCTCCCACTCACACTCACACATTCCTACTCAAGTTCATCTTTCTATAGTTCACAGGCTTTCTATAAGGTCACGTGCCCCTGGAGCTTCGCACTTCCTTGTGTGGCAGCAGCATGGCAGGACAGTCACCGTCTCCGCCCTCCGCCCACGTGAATGCCAGCAGCACTCCTAGTGTCAACCGAGAACACCCCCACATTATACAGAAAAAATGCTCTTATTTTTCAGAATGCGTTTAGGGGGAAAATGTCATAATGTTCATAAATTACTTTAAACTGCTCTAGAAAAAATAGATAAAACCATTATGGTGCAAACCCTCCACATAACTGAGAAATCTAGATGATGGATGCGTGTATAGTGGTTCTGCTATTCTACTTTTCTGTAGTTGGTGGGAAACATGTCACCCATTTCCAAATGTCCCCTATTGGTGGGATACCACCTCTGGCTGAAAACTGATGGCTTCATTTTATCTCAGTCTCTTTGTCACAAATGTTATATCTGATGATTAGTTTAAACCCCTACAGGGCTGCTTTCTTTTTCTTCCAGTGTTTTCTCCTCTGCTCCCCTCACCCCAAGATGACATCTGGATGTAGGGGAAATGTCCTCGTGGCAATGGAGAGAGGTGGCCCTTGTAATGTCCTTTGGGTTCTTGCCAGTTTCATGAGATGCCCCGCCTGGTCACCGGTGTCTTAATGGCATCAGCTGCTGGAGTCCACAACCACTGTTCTGTTCTCACTGGCACTGACTCAGAGGGTCCACCCTCCTCGGCACCTGAGAAGCTGAGTCCTGGCTGCACCCTCTACCCATCCCAGCCTCGCCTGGTCACCCCACATCTCCATAGGCTCCGTGGTTCTCACATCCCTCAACAATCTCCTCCTTCCTCACTGGGGCCTCGTGGGGACTTCTGGATTTCTCCCAAGCCATGTGTATCCAGGAGAGGATTTCCAGTACAGGTGACAATCTGGGATGAGGTAAGATGCAGTGATGGGGGATCCCACCATCCACCCCTCCCTTGCATGTATGTGGTATCTGACAGAGTACGTGTCCGCTCTCCCTTCATAACAAACCCTTTCTCAGTGCCTACTTTCTGCCACACACTGTACTAAGGGTCTAGATGCCACCCCACTTGATGTGCACCCTAGGGGCCTATTGATATGGAAAAGGGTGAACAGATTCTGATGTAAGGATACAAGTTATTATGACGAAGCTGCTGAAAAGAATAAAATTAATTGATATTTCTGGGAAGCAAAGGTGGCCAAGATATGTAGTCATGTGAAAAGGCAAGTTTCACTATAATAGGTGGGGTATGGTCTCTTTTTCCATGGAAAAAACTGAAATAATGAGAACCATGAGCAGCACAATTTTCTGTCCCGGTGTTAACCAATACAGGGGCAGGTGATAATTAGCTACTTGCTCCAGCAAATGCCTCCTTTTAGAAGATAAAACTAAACCAGCTGAATACCTTACTTACCAAAATAGATAGATGACTTGCTCCTCCAGGCTTACTTCACCAATCCAAAGCTAAATGGCAAATTCTGCCCATTCCAACCCATTACCTGCTTGTGTGACTCACCTAAAAATTGCCAGTGCAGTCTAAGCCCTGTAGGGTCCCCTTTCCTTAATTTCTTTATTTTGAGATACTATTAAGACTTTTCAAAGTATTGTTTTCTCTTACTACCGTAAACTTAACACACGTGGCTTTGTTTGATCAAGTTTTTCCTGGTGGTCTTTCTAGGAATCAATAATAAAAAACTGTAATTTAACATGTACTGAGCACTAGACCGTTTTATACACTAATCCTACTTGGTGAGATTTTTAATGTCATTATTCTCATTTTATAGATGAAGAAACTGAGGGTTAGAATTTGAACAACTTGCTAAATATCACACAGGGAGTAAGCGTCAGAGACCCCATTCAAACCCAAGCAGTCTGGCTCCAGAGTCAGAGGCTGGCCAAGAGAGTCTGCCTGCTTCACACTGGCTCATGCTATTTATTATGACTGTGTAACAAGTTACTCGGTGACTTAAAAAAACAAGAACAGCGTTTATTTTGCTTACAAATCTTTAATTTGGGGAGGGTTTGGTGGGAACAGCTTGCCTCTGCTCCACCTGGTATCAGCTGAAGTGGTTTGAGCAATGGGAGGCGGAATCATCTGGAGGCTCATTCTGGCAATTGATGCTGACTGTCAGCTGTAATCTCAACTGGGAAATTAGGCAGAACACTTGCGTGTGGCCTCTTCATGTGACCAGGCTTCCTCATAGCATGGTGGCCGAGGTGCCAGGGTGAGCGCCTGAGAGAGAGAAAACGCTCCTGGCGGAAGCCATGTTGCTTTTTATGACCTGGCCTTGGAAGTTGGGCAGCGTCACTTCTGCCAATTCTCTCTGTCAAGGCAGTCCCAAAGCCCTCCCCACGTCCCAGCGTAGGGGAAACAGACTTAACCTTGTGATGGGGAGTAGCAATGTCCAGATGAAAATATGAGGCCAGAAACATTGCTGTGATCATTTCTCGAAATACAATCTTCCACAGATCCATATATTCAAGTGCGTACATATGTAAAGCCTGGACTGGGATATAACAAACAGTCAGCGCTGGTGATTTCTGGGGCTAACAGGCAGCCTTTTATTTTCTATGGTGTTTGGACTTTTGTAAACAGATGTTAAAGCACTGTGGCAACATTACTTTTCAAAGACTTGGTGCTTATTTTCAAAAAGCTCATACCGAATGTGAGTATCCTGATTATTACCTGTTCCTTCTCCTGTATCCACCTCTGCCTCTCTCTGCCCTGCTCTGTACCCAGGAGGCTGAACTCTGCATTTTCTATCACCCAAGCTGCTTTCCCTTCCAACCTCTGGTTAGGATCAGCCAATGTGGCAGTGGCAGGAAATCAGAGGGTGAGAGAAGACAGAGGTTGGCGTATTTATTTTTCTTTCCCCACCTGTTCATGGTTCCCCTACAGCCTATGGCCCTCTTCCACTAGGTTTCATAACAATTCCTTCATCTTAATCCTTCGGGTTTGTGTTTATGGCTAGGCCCTGGGTGCGCCATCATCCCTATGGTTCCCTTAATCCAATGGTTCTCAACCTTCCTAGTGCCGCGAGCCTTTAACATAGTTCCTGTGGGTCGTGACCCACAGGTTGAGAACCGCTCCTCAATCCTATCTCATCCTCTGTGTGATGATGCTTTTTGTTTCCTACCAAGTCCCTGGGTGATGCAAGGCCTTGATGGAGACAAGCATGCAAATAATGTGCAGCTTGCTTTGAGGCATGTATAAGAAAAGAAAATCCAGGTCTTCATGGAAAAGCCAAATAAGCTTTCCCCAAAGAAGTGATACTTAAATTGAGACACAAAAGATGAGTTAATGTTCATCAGTTGTGAAAAGGGGGGGACTTTCAACCCTGCGATATTTCCACAGATGAGGAAATAGGCCCAGAGAGGTTTGGTGACAAGCCCATGGTCACACAGTGAATAGCACAGACTCAAGCATTCTGCTTAATCTATCACACTGCAAAGCAAGTTTGTTGCATCAGTTGAGATGTTTTGGCTGCAAGTAACCAGGAAAAAATGACTCAATAAGTTAAATGTGTTGTATAACAATAAGAAAACCAAGATAAGACAACTCCAGGATTAATTAAATTAAATCAGATGCTTAACATCAAGAAGAAGGTCAAACATGGATTAGAGGACCAAGTACTGGTAAGTTAATTCTCCTCAAATTGATTTATAGATTTAAGGCAATCCAAGTCAAAATCCTATGAAATTTATGTATGGAAATTATCAAGCTAATTCTAAGATTTGCACGAAAATCCACTGGGCCTAAAAATAAGCTAGGCAATCTTAAAGAAGAACTACTAGATATTGATGCTTAATATAAAGTCAGAATAATTAAGGCAGTGTGACATTGGTACAAAGATGGACAAACAGACCAAGGAACAGAGTTGGACCCAAACATATATGGTCCTTTGATTTGCTGCAAAGCTAACACTGCAATTCAGTGGTTCTGGAGGTGTTTTATATCCATATAGGAAATAATCTGTATGTAAAAAAAATAAATGGAACATTACACAGTGATCTTTTTAAAAAGATAAACTATTATCTTAATTACATGAAAGAACCTCAAAAACATGTTGAACAAAAAAGAAGCTAAACACAAAAGAATGTAGATTGTATTATTCCATTTATATGAAGTTCAAGAACAAGGAAAACAATTTATAGAGATAGAAATTAGAAACATTGATTAAAAATGGGCAAAGGACTTGAATTGACAATTTTCCAAAGAAAATGCCCAAGAAGCACAAGAGAAAATGTTTAGCATCACCTTTAAAAAGGTGTAAGAAGGTAAATTTAAGGTTATATATTTGTAATCAAAGTTAAAAATTAAATAAACATTTTTTAAAAAGGAATTGGGTGGTTCATGGTAGCCACTTGAATTATATACAGCCAAAAGTTTCCTAACTAGTATATGGTATAAAAGTTGTTTATAGTTTGCTTTATTAACTTTTTAGGCATCTCCCACTTAATATCACTAATGTGTTCTCAAAAACATGTTTGCCAGGCATGGCTGTTTGTGCCTATAATCCCAGCTACTCAGGAGGCTGAGGTGGGAGGATTCCTTGAGTCCCGGAGTTCTGGGCTGTTGCACACTGTGCCTATCGGCTGTCCACACTAAGTTCAGCAACCATACAGAGACCTTCCTGGGAGTGGAAGACCACCAGGTTCCCTAAGGAGGGATGAATGGGCCCAGATCAGAAATGGAGCAGATCAAAACTTCTATTATGATCAATGATAGGATAGTGCCTATGAATAACCACTGCACCCCAGCTAGGGCAACATAGCAAGACACGATCTCTTAAAAAAAAAAGAAAAAGAAAAAGAAAAAGTTCCTGGTGAAAATCCCAATAGGGAACCTATTATATTAAATAGGAAGCCCATTTTGTAGGAAAAATTATCATACATTACACATCAATTTCCTAAAACATTACTAAAACTCAGGTGCCTATAAGCTTTTAAAACTATTTTTTAGAGCACAGAGAATTTTCAGAGCAATGAAACTACTCTGTATGATGTGATGGTAGATACATTTGTCCAAACCCATAAGATATGGGTTTTTCTTTTTTTTTTTTTCTTTCTTTTTCAAGAGACACTAAGAGTGAACCTTAATGTAAACTATGAGCTTTGGATATTAATGATGTGCCGATGTAGGTTCATCAATTATAATAAATGGACCACTCTGGTGGGCGATGACAATGAGGAAGCAGTGGGGATATGGGAAAGTATATGGAGGTATATGGGAAATCTCTGTACCTTCTGCTTAATTTTGCTGTGAATCCAAAAGTGCTCTAAAAAATAGAGCATTTTTTAATCCAACCTATCATGTTAGAATATAAAATGCTTAACATCTGGTATGGTGATGCCCCCAGCTTTGTTTTTATTACTAAGAACTGCCTTAGCTATACAGGGTTTTTTCTGGTTCCATACAAAACGCAGAATCATTTTTTCCAAACCTTGAAAGTATGATGTTAGTATCTTAATAGGATGCATTGAATAGGTAGATTGCTTTGGGAAGTATAGACATTTTTTTTTTTTTTTTTTTTTTTTTGCGGTTTTTGGCCGGGGCTGGGTTTGAACCCACCACCTCCAGCATATGGGGCCGGTACCCTACTCCCTGAGCCACAGGTGCCACCCGGGAAGTATAGACATTTTAACAATGTTGATTCTTCCCATCCATGATCATGGTATGTTCTTCCATTTGTTAATATCCTCCGCTATTTCCTTTCTTAGGATTTCATAATTTTCTTTATAGAGGTCCTTCACCTCTTTTGTTAGGTATGTTCCTAGGTATTTCATTTTCTTTGAAGCTATGGTGAAGGTTATGTGTCCTTAATTAGCCTCTCATCTTGACTGTTATTGGCGTATACAAAAGTTTGACTTGTGGACATTGATATTACATCCTGAGACATTACTGTATTTTTTGATGATATCCAGGAGTCTTGTGGTTGAGTCTTTGGGGTTCTCTAAGTACAAGATCATATTGTCAGCAAAGAGGAAGAGTTTGACCTCCTTTGCTCCCATTTGGCTGGGGGCATCACCATACCAGATTTTAGGCTGTACTACAAAGCCATAGTGGTCGAGACAGCATGGTACTGGCACAAAAATAAAGACATAAACATTTGGAACTGAATAGAAAACCAGGAAATGAAACTAACATCTTACAACCACCTAATCTTCCATAAACCAAACAAGAACACACCTTGGTGGAAAGACTCCCTACTCAATAAATGGTGCTGGGAGAACTGGATATTCACAGGTAAAAGACTGAAACTGGACCCACACCTTTCTCCACTCACAAAAATTGATTCAAGATGGATAAAGGACTTAAATTTAAGGCATGAAACAACAAAAATCCTCAAAGAAAGCATAGGAAAAACACTGGAAGATATTGGCCTGGGGAAAGACTTCCTGAAGAAGACTGCTTTGTCAATTGCAACAACAACAAAAATAAACAAATGAGACTTAATTAAATTGAAAAGCTTCTGTACAGCTAAGGAGACAACCACCAAAGCAAAGGACTACCTACACAATGGGAAAGAGTATTTGCATATTTTGAAACTAGGATCTACAGAGAACTCAAATTCACATGAAAAAAGCCAAACAATCCCATATATCAATGGGCGAGAGACATGAATAGAACCTTCTCTAAAGACAGACAAATGGCTAACAAGCATATGAAAAAATGCTCATCATCCCTAATTATTAGAGAAATGCAAATCAAAACCACCCTGAGATACCATCTAACCCCAGCGAGAATGGCCCACATCACAAAATCTCAAAACTGCAGATGCTGGCATGGATGTGGAGAGAAGGGAACACTTTTACACTGCTGGTGGGACTGCAAACTAGTACAACCTTTCTGGAAGGAAGTATGGAGAAACCTCAAAGCACTCAAGCTAGACCTCCCATTTGATCCTGCAATCCCATTACTGGGCATCTACCCAGAAGGAAAAAAATCCTTTTATCATGAGGACACTTGCACAAGACTGCTTATTGCAGCTCAATTTACAATCGCCAAAATGTGGAAACAGCCTAAATGCCCACCAACCCAGGAATGGATTAACAAGCTGTGGTATATGAACACTATGGAATACTATTCAGCCATTAAAAAAATGGAGACTTTACAGCCTTTGTATTAACCTGGATAGAAGTGAAACACATTATTCTTAGTAAAGCATCACAAGAATGGAGAAGCATGAATCCTATATAGTCAATTTTGATATGAGGACAATTAATGACAATTAGTGACATGGTGGAGGTGGGGGAAAGGAAGAGCAGAGAGAGGGAAGGAGGGAGGGGGTGGGATCTTGGTGTGTGCCACACCTTTTGGGGGCAAGACACGATTGTAAGAGGATCTTTACCTAACAAATGCAATCAGTGTAACCTGGTTTCTTATACACTCAATGAATCCCCAACAATAAAAAAAAGAAATAAAAAAAAGAGAGAGAGAGAAAAATTAAAAAATGCTTAAATCATTTCTCGATCATCAACTATTAAAATGGTTGTTAAACACTCACTTCATGTACAGTAACAGGGCCTCTCCCACTGCCGGCAACAGGCATCACACCCAACCCCTTTGTTGTCCCTGGGTTGATGGTTTAAAACTCCTTTCTATTTAACCCATTCAAGTACTGTTTGTTAGAACATGATATGATTTTATCATTTGGTTATAGAAATAGGGAAAAAAGGAGGAAATGGGAACTGTATCAGGATTGTATTTAGAAGCATATGAAAGATGCTATGATGGGAAAATGGCAGAAATCACTAAAAGGCTGATGTGTCTCACGTAACGAGAAGTCCCGGGCATGCCTCCTTCTCCTGCTTTCATCTCTGCCAGTGTGAAAATACTTTAATCTTCCGGCTTTGTAGCCTCACAGTGGTATGATGTTTACTGCACATCTGGGCAACACATCCAGGCAGGAAGAATGTGGGGAAGGGGCACAAAGACAAAAGGAGGAAAGCAAACAGGGTCTCTTCTTTTCATAAAAGTGCTCCTAGAGGTCTCAGCCAGTGACCCTCACTACTCTTCATCAGCCAGAGGTTGCTGTGAGCTGTGACACCCCGGCACTCTACCCAAGGTGACAGTTTGAGACTGCCTCCAAAAAAAAAAAAAAAAAAGATAATCTTAAAATATTCTATTGTCTTAGAAATATAAATAGAAATGTTTCTCTATGTAAACATTTCCCCCCAAATGCACTGTTATTGAGAGATACATATGCTCTATCAAGTTTGAATATTATAAACTCAGAGTGATTCTTTCGGGAAAATGTTAATCAGAGAAATACTCTCCAGGACATGCCCAAATGCTGTGGAAGTGTTTCCTTACCTGCAGCTAGACCTCATCCATGGCAACAGTTGCATAGTAAGCATGCCATGGTGTGGTTACATCATAATTGATGTGCCTTCTCCCCTGTTGTTGAACATTTAGGATGTCAATTTCTCACAATTATTAACAAGGCTGCATGGAACATCTTTATACAAATACCCTTACCCATTTGTCCAATTACTTCTTTGGGATAAATTAAATTCTTGAAATCAAATTGCTGGGATGATGGTTCTACAAATTCAAAATTTTGATACATATTGCCAAATTGCCCTCTAGAAAGGTTGTACCAACTCCACTATTTTCCATTGCTGGAACAATGACCATGCATCACAGGGGCACCCTGGCCCCACTTATATGGAGAGGAGGATGGATGGTTCTGTTAATGCAGCCTTAGGAAGCAGGGAGCTTCATAATTCAGACACCAATTACATTTGGAAATGAGGTTAGCACATGGGCTCTTCCCATTCATCTCTCTAAGAGTCTCAAGATTCCATTCCTGGGCAGATGAAACAATAAAACAAAACTGGTGAAATGAAGTCAACTTGGACCTAGGACATTTACCTGGATAAATGTTTCCATTTAGGACCAACTTTCAGGGCAGCTTGCTCAGGTTAGACTTGCAGGAGCATCACTACCGTGTTCCACTCAGAGTCTCTCTCCCTTTGGGGTCCTGCTCCTGAAAACACAGCTGCATCTCATTAGCCCCCTCCTCAAAAGCATGTTGTGATGCCTCACCCCAAACAAGTCCTTGAGAATGGTGCCCAATGTCCTCATAGAAGAGTTGCAGTTGGTTTCTGCATAATACTAATGACAGTGTCAATAACAATATAAAATTAGCACTTATTTAACAGGAAGTTAGTGTTTCATGGGTGTGAGTTTTAGCTTGGGATGATGAGAGTTCTGGAGATGAAGGTTTGGTGATGGTTGCACAGCAATGTAAATGTACTTACTGCCACTGAACTGAACACTTATAGATAACTAACGTGGTAAATTTATGTTATATATTTTACCACAATAAAAAATGTTAAAAAAAAAAAAGGCACTGATTTTAGGTTTGTGTAAAGACCTTGATGTTGTTATTTCTTCCTGAACAAACTGAAAACTCAATAACTCTTCTAAGATCCATCAGAGAAGTGAGATCACAGGACACACTGCTGACCCTCTAAATTAGAGAAAGATGCACAGAGATATATAATCACAGCTTATCAAGGCAAAAATCCCTGGGAAGAAACCTCCGTGGGAACCAGTACAAGGGTAGGAAAACTCGAGCTGTGATGATGAATTGCGGGAGGCTCAGTGTGGACAAGTGTGAGAGATTAAAAACTTTAGCAAGGCTACTTAGAGGGTGGCCCCCCCTTTTTAGTGAGTTTTACCTCTAGAAGCTCTACCAGGTTCTCCTGGTGAATACTGAAGGAAAAACAATCCCTTCGTGCTTCCTGCAAGCAGAGGAGGAAAAGAAACCGTGATAAAAAAAAAAACAGGAAAGGATTCTGCTTTCCACAGCAAGGCTTGCCCTCAGGAGAAGCTATTTTGCCAGAGCCTAACGACTGGGTTTTATCAGAGCCAAAGCAACCCGAGGAAAGGGAAATACCCAATTCCGTCCCAGGCAATCTTGCCCCACCTAAAGAAGTAAAGGCAACCACAAGCACTGGTGAAGTTCACAGGTCACGGGCACAGGGTCACTAAAGACTGAGACCTGATCACAGGAATATAAAATGTCTCACCTCCCCCATAACTCACCACCACACCACTAAAGGCCTATTTATTGGAGTTTCTTTTCTTTTCTTTCTTTTTTTTTTTCTTTGCGATAGAGTCTCACTACATCACCCTTGGTAGAGTGTTGTGGTGTCACAGCTCACAGCAACCTCAAACTCTTTGGGCTTAAGTGATTCTCTTGCCTTAGCCTCCCAAGTAGCTGGGACTACAGGCGCCCACCACAATACCTGGCTATTTTTTTGTTGCAGCTGTCATTGTTGTTTAACAGGCTGGCGTATGTAGCTGGTGCCACAACCACTGTGCTACAGGAGCCGAGCCTATTAGAGTTTCTTTTATTCAGTATATCATGCTCAGCTTTCAAGAGAAAATTACAAGGCATAGCAAGAAGCAAAAAACATAGTTTGAAAAGACAGAGCAAACATCAAAACCAGCCTTGGATATGGCAGGGATGTCGGGAATTTTAAACAACTATGATTAATATGCTAAGGGCTGTAATGGGAAAAGTAGGCAACACGCAAGAACAGGTGAGTAAAATAAACAGAGAAGTGGAAATTCTAGGAAGCAATCAAGAAGAAACATTAAGAGACTAAAAACACTGTAGTAGAAATGAAGAATGTCTTTGGTGGCCTCATTAGAAGACAGGACATGGCAAATAAAGAATCTCTGACCTTGAAGAAATGATGGAAACTTCCAAAACTGAAAAACAAGAAGAATAAAAGGACTGCAAACAAACAAAAAAAGGTAGAGAGTATCCAAGAACCACGGGCAAATACAAAAGGAGTAACATAAGCATGGTGAGAATATAGGGAGGAAAAGAGGGAAGGAGCAGAAGGAATATTTGAAGCAATAATAATTGAGAATTTCCCCAAATTAATATTAGACACCAAGCCACAGATCCAGGAAGCTCAGAGAACATCTCACACGAGAGATGCCAACTCCCCCCAAAAAAGATACTTAGGTATATCATATTTATACATGTACTGCAGAAAACCAAAGATAAAGGAAAAATCTTTGAGACAAAAATCTTGCTCTGTCCCCTCGGGTAGAGTGCTGTGGCATCATAGCTCACAGCAACCTCAAACTCTTGGGCTCAAGTGATCCTCCTGCCTCAGCCTCCCAAGCAGCTGGGACTACAGGCGCCTGCCACAACCCAGCTAATTTTTTTCTATTTTTAGTAGAGATAGAGTCTCACTCTTGCTCAGGCTGGTCTCAAACTCCTGACCTTAAGCAATCTACCCACCTCAGCCTCCCAGAGTACTAGGATTACAGGCATGAGCCACCACACTTGGTCAAGAAAAAAAAAATCTTGACAGAAGGCAGAGAAAGGAAACAGCTTACCTATCGAGGAGCAAAGATCTGACTTTTTAGAAATCATAACAATCCATAATGCATATGCACTGAACAACAGAGTATCAAATACATGAGGCAGAAACTGAGAGAGCTGCAAGAAGAAATATATGAATCCACTCCTACAGCCGGAAACTTCAATACCTCTCTATCAGAAATGGAGAAATCCAGCAGGCAGAAAATCAGTAAGGACATAGTCAAACTCAACAGCATCATTTATGAGCTAGATGTAATTAGTGTTCATAAACTACATGGTCCAACATTAGCAGAATGAATATTCTTCTTAATAGCACATGAATATTCCCAAAGATAGACTATGTTCTGGTCCTAAAACACACCTAAACAAATTTAAAATAATAAAAATCATACAGGTCTTTACTTTTCGACCACAGTGAAATCAAACAATAAATCAGCAACAGAAACATAGCTGGGAAAAATCACTTGGAGAGTAAATGACATACTTCTATACAAAATGTGGGTGAAAGAGGAATTCTCAAGAGAAATTAAAAAATATTTTCACTTAAATGAAAATGAAAATGCAATTAATCAAAATTACTGCAGAATGCACCAAAAACAGTAATTAGAAAGAAATGTATAACATCGAATACACATATTAGAAAAATAAAGAATTAAAATCAATAATCTAAGCTCCCACCTTAGGAAACTAGAAAAAAGAAGACCAATAAAATCCAAAGTTAGCAGGAAAAAATAATTTAAAATAGGGCAAATATCAATAAAATTAAAAACGGGAAGTCACTGGAGAAAAATAACACCAAAAACTGGTTATTTAAAAAGGTCAATAAAATCAATATACCTCTAGCCAGGTTATCTAAGAAAAAAAGAGGGGAGATAGAAATTACTGTATCCTAAATGAAAGAAGGGCCTTCACTGTAAATCTCATGAACATTAAAGGGATAACAAAGTAATGTTACGAAAATTTCTATGCCCACATATTTGATAACCTGGAAGTGTATCATTCCTTGAAAGACACATCTGTCAAACTATGTGTTTGACACATCTGACATCTGACAAACATCTGACACATCTGTCAAATCATCTATTTCTTCTTGAAATAGATGATTTGAATAGAGCTATATCAAAGAAATCAAATCAATAATTAATAATCTTCAAAAACAGAAAGAACCAAGCCCAGATGAGTTCTCTAGTGACTGCTACCAAACATTTAAGGGAGAAATTAGAGCAATTCTTTTTGCTTCTCTGGGGTCCCAGAAGCAGGTGAGCCCCATTTCCTTTAGGAGCCATCTTACACCCTTCATAGACTTTTCCTCCATTCCTCTACAATTCTCCTTATTTCCTCACACCTACTTCGTGGGATCATCTCCCAAATAAACTATCTCCCCCTAAGGTTCTTATTTTAGACTTTGCCTTCAGAAAAACCCAAAGGATGGCAGGGCCTTTGTGGTGGGGAATCATGCTGAAAATTGAAGCTCAGGACCAGGAGGGACACCTGTTATCTGGGGAAGCCCTAGACACGGTGTGGTGCACCACTGACCCCTCCTGCCTGGGAGCCTGGATGCTGCTCAGCACCGTGGCCACCGCTGCTGTAGGGACATGAATTTCCTGTGACTATTTTCCCTTTCAGCAAGCCTTCCTCCACATCCTCATTTCCACCATCACTTGCTTTATCTCTAAAGCATGGGTGAGTATTGGCTGAGCCTGGGTCATGTATGACCATCCTATGACCACATATGACCAGCCTGGGTTACATATGCCATAGCTGCAAAGGAGGCTGGGAAACCGAATATGTCTCCTTTGAGGCTTCAGAATCTTGAATGGTGTCTGCTTCCCCTTAAGACTCATCATGTGGGGAATTCTCCAAATACAGCAAACAAAGTCATGGTGGCCTTCAAATGAATTATGTCTACTTCATATATCATGTGGGTTAGGGCTGGACCCACTTGGGTGCTTCAAACCCCTTTCCTGATATATGCTAGCATCTGGAACTGAATCAGAAGCTTGAAATGTTTCCTTGTCCTTGACTTCCCCCTACAAGTTCAAATTCAATTTCACAGTATTCATAAGAGCCTCAATGAGCCCAACCCTACTAGGGAGCCTAAGGATAGAGGCACAAAGAGTTTCAATAATTGCCTTGTATTCCCCCTTTTTCCTTTTTCGGTCAACCCACTCTGCCTTCTGCTGGGCTTTGAAGTGTAATTCAAAGGAGTGAGCTGATTTACTCCTACCTGGCCCAGCTCTCAGCCCAATTAACTAGTGCTTTATCCCTGAGACAGACAAGGGAGATGCTGCGGGGATGTCACTTCTCCACTCTCCAACCAGGCTGCTGGGAGAAGATGGGCTTCTTCACCTAAAGATAGCAGACACATTCCTCTAAGGCAGCAGTTCTCAATCTGTGGGTCACAACCCACAGGAACTGTATTAAAGGGCCACGGCATTAGGACGGTTGAGAACCACTGCTCTAAGGGAAATGGGGAAAGTTCACAGAGGGCTGGGAAAACACCAAAGGGTCACCTATACCAGACAGGAGGTTGGGAGTCAGGGCAGACTTCCCAGAAAACCCAATATTTCAGAGAAGTCTGGAAGGGCAGTAGGAGTTTACTTCATCTAACAGGATAAAGATGCTCCAGTCAAATCACCTGCATGTGCAAAGACCTGGAAGTGTGTGAATACAAAATATATTCAAGGAACAGACTCAGGGAGAAAGCTTAGAGGCCCAGTAAATAAGTGGTTCATCACTTCTTAGGGGATCTGAGACCCCCTTGGACAATCTGATGGATTCTACTCCCTAACTGAATCCACATGCACCTACTCAGAAACTGGAATATGCTGCCCAGGGATACAGGGTACCCGCCCCCCAGTTCAGAATCTATTAAGTAAGTCAACTTCGATTTGCAGAAGCACAAACAGGCCCAGAGAAGACCAAAATGGCTGTCACAGCAAAGCATTGCTTCTGTAACAGTATTTTGTTTAGTCCCTCTCCCACAGGTTGGAAATTTACCTCAAGTGACTGATGATCTTTATTTCACAGGGAGACAAGCAAAAGGTGACGAAAAGTTTTGCAAACACAGAGAGATTTTGACAACTGATATGTTGCACTGTAGGGAAACTGAGGGTCCAGACAGATTTTCACTGAGAAGCCCCAAAGGTCATGACTGCAAGTCCTTTCTCTGGGGCAGTTTCTCAGCAGAAAAAAAGTTCCAACACACTGTCTGCGAGGAAACAGGAGATGTTCTTTAATGAGCCTAGAGGTAAATATTCTAGAGCTGGGCTGAGAACAAACTTGAGGTGTCAGCTCTGGGGATGCAGCTATTTAGTTAGCACCTGTGTTTAACAGAGCCCTCCTACCTTTCCCCTATGCTGTGGTTGTGGTCACTAAACCTGGAACCTCTATGGTTCAAATTCCCCAGAAATTAACACCCTGGAGACCTGGGAGGGGAGAAGTACCGGAGTGCATGGGCTCAAAATGCCCCATGGCAAAGACTTGCAGTCAATCCTCAAGTTTCCAGCACCCTTCTTTCCCTCCATATTCTCGGTATGGTTTTGCCAATTCCTGAGCCTTGCTGGAATTCTGGGCAAACTGGCTGTTCCTCAAAATATGCCTCTCCAGAGGAGCAAGTTTGACCTCCTTCCACCCTGCCAAATCACTGGCTGTTCCCCAGCACAGTCCCTGTCCTCCTTCATAGTGTTGAGGGTTAGAGATGTCTACTAGTTTCAGCAAAGATGATGAAGGTGTTTCTGTTCCATGCACTTATTGTCTGGAGTGGATTTAATGAAGAGAGTAGACAGAAATAAAACTCAGCCTCCCTTAAATATACTTACTGCTGCTGAACCGTATGCTAAAAAGAGTTAAACTAGTAAATTGTATGTTATGTTTTTATATCACAATTAAAAACAAGATAAACAAAAATCAATTATCTTAAAACTAGAAGTGTCCCTATTGAGTTTTCCATGAATTTTGAAAACCAAGCACAGCAAGCCATTTCCTTTGAAATCTATTTACACATACATAGAACTTAAACTTTTTTTTTTTTGTTTTTTTTAGCCAGAGTCTCACTCTCACCCCGGGAAGAGTGCCATGGCATCATCATAGCTCACAGCAATGTCAAACTCTTGGGCTCAGTAATCTTTGTGCCTCAGCCTCCCAAGTAGCTGGGACTACAGGCCTGCACCACTATGCTCAACTAAGTTTTCCATTTTTACTCAAGACGGGGTCTTGCTGAGCTCAAGCGATCTGCCCATCTCAGCTTCCCAGAATGCTAAGGTTACAGGCATGAGCCACTGTGCCCTGCCAGAAAGAACTTAAACATTTTAATTCCTTCTAAACAATTTAAGGAGACTATTACAAGAACTGTTTAGAGCAGTGGTTCTCAACCTTCCTAATGCCGCGAACCTTTAATACAGTCCAAAGGGGTCACGACCCGCAGGTTGAGAACCGCTGATTTAGAGAGTGATGTTTCTTAAATTGTGGTTTCTGGACCAACAGCATCAGTATCACTTGGAAACGTGTTAGAAAAGCAAATTCTTGGTCCTTCTATCCCAAACCTAAAAGAGTATCAGCTTTCTGATAGTTGATACACAACCACTCATCTAGGACAATATCAGTGAAAAAAGAATGAAATCAAGTACAGGCTGAACATCAAAGAAAGGGTGTAACTACCTGGAGGAAAGCAAAAGAAAAGCATGACAGAGGAAGAGAAGGCCACTACTAATCATTGACGACCTACCATGTGCAAGGGGCATGCTTGCCAGTTCACATACTAATCTCATTTAATCTTCACAGAGTCCTTGAAAAGAGGAAATTATATCCCCCGTTTTACAGATAAGAAAACTGAGGCTTGGGGTGGGGCAAGCAGCTCAGCTAGTTAAGAAAGATTTCAACCAAGCTCAGCCTGACTGCTTAGGCCCTTCTATTTATTTTCTATGCATTCTGCTTTTAAAGTTAACCTCATCACTGAGAATAACCCCATCACTGACTATGGAGGACCAGAGTAAAGAAAACAAGATTTCTTCCCTGCTTGGTAAAATCTTAATTCATCCTTCAAAGCAAAATTCAAAGGCCGTTTCCTCCAGAAAGTCTTCCAGGTCTGCCTTGTGCAAAGTTAACCTCACACATACCTGTCCTGGGGTACTTCACATCCCTCATTGTAGTGTAGAAGTATTCAAACCTCAGGGTCCCAGGACCAAATGGCATTCACAGGCAAAGATGAGCCATGCCCTAAAACTTATACAATAAATTAATTCAAACTGCATCCAAGATTAGAGATAAAATAACACTATAGAACTTTTAGGAAAAAATAGGAGAAAATCTTCAGGATATAGGGCTGGGTGAAAAGTTCTTAATCTTGATACGAAAATATGATACATAAAAGAAAAAATAGGTAAAAAGGCATCATTCAAAACGAAAACCTTTAAAGAGGGAAAAAAATCTTTGTAAACCACCTATCTGACCAAGCACTGGTATTTACATATATAAAGAGCTCTCAAATTTCAAGAGGAAAAACAAGCCATTTAATTAAAAAATGGGCAAAAAAGAAAAAGAAGACAAAAACAGACATTGCACTGAAAAGGATCCACAGTTGGAAAATAAACATATGAAAATACTTTCCACATCGTTAGCCATTAAGGAAATGCAGATTAAAACCATAATGAAATATCACTACATACATATCAGAATGGCTAAATAAAAAATAGTAACAGCAAATCCTAGTGAAAATGTTCAGACTGGTGAGAATAGACCATTCATAAATTGCTGATAGGAATGTAAAAATGGTACAACCATTAAGGAAAAAGGTATGGATGTTTCTTCTAAAATTAGACATGTGCTTACCATATAACCCAGCACTTGAACTGTGGAGGCATTTATCTCAGAGACTTGAAAACTTATGTTCACACATGTATGTTCACACCAACTTTATTCATAATATCCCAGAAAACAGAATAATCCAAATGTCCTTCTACAGGTGAACCATCAAACAAACCATGGTACATCTGTACCATGGACTACCACACAGTCATAGAAAGGAACGGACTACCAATACATGCAACAACTGGGCTGGATGTCAAGAGAACTTTGCCAAGTGGACAAAAAAGGGATGCATAGTGCATTCTTCTAATTATATAACATTCTCAAAATGACAAAATTAGAGAGAAAGAAAGGAGATTAAGGAAGGGGAAGTGGGTAAGAGGTGGCTGTGACCACAAAAGGGTAGCACAAAAGATCCTTGTGAAGGAAGTGTTCTGCATCTTAACTGTGGTGGTGGTCACACAAAGCTCCATGTAATAAGTTGTGTAAAATTAAACACACACATAAGTGCATGTAAAACATGAAATCCGGGGAAGGTGGGTGGATTGTATCAGTGCCTATTTCCTGGTTGTGACAGTGTTCTGAAGTTATCCGAGGTTGGGGGAAGCTGGATGAAGGGTACACATATTCTCTCTGCATTATTTCTTACAACTATATGTGATTCTACAATGACCCCGAATTAAAACTTTATTTAAAGTGCTGAAGACTGCAGAGATTTTTGTTCACGTGGACTATATTAATTGATACTGGCTATATTAGAAACTAAAATGGAAAGATTTTACAATTATTTGTTAATTTTTTTTTTTTTTTTTGTAGAGACAGAGTCTCACTGTACCGCCCTCGGGTAGAGTGCCGTGGCCTCACACGGCTCACAGCAACCTCTAACTCTTGGGCTTACGCGATTCTCTTGCCTCAGCCTCCCGAGCAGCTGGGACTACAGGCGCCCGCCACAACGCCTGGCTATTTTTCTGTTGCAGTTTGGCCGGGGCTGGGTCCGAACCCGTCACCCTCAGCATGTGGGGCCGGCGCCCTACTCACTGAGCCACAGGAGCCGCCCCTAATTATTTGTTAATTTTTTAAACAATAATAAGCACATTGCATGTTAATAAAAACAAAAGTTTTTATGTAAGTATTTTTCCAAAAAATAGTGAGAAGAGTGACATTGTTATATATTTTTGTAAATTTCTTTAATATCCGGCTCCATCAACAACTGGATTCTCATACCTGCTCTGTCTTGTAATGTGTTGTGATGTCACACATTGCATAGATTTTGGAGTTTCTGGAGGTATACAGCTAACTCTTGAATGGCACAGGGTTGAACTGTAAAGGTCCATTTACACAGAGATTTTTCTCAACTGAATATACACCAAAAATATGATATTCCCAGAATATAAAACCCGGACGGTACCACTGGGCCAACTGTGGGCCTCACCTGGAACCAATCTTCTACATATATACAGGGGTGACTCTATGCATCCACATGTGCAATTCTAGGGTAGAACCCTCTGTATACTTGTGAAAGAATGAGAGTGGAAAAGGCAAATAATGTCTTGGTGTTATTACGAAAATAATTTTAACCTCACAGTTCCTCTCAAAGGGTCTCATGAACCTCCACACACCCCCAGATCACACTTCATAAGCTCCTGCATTATTGTGATCATTTGTCTGCATTTGCACCCCTGCCCTTTGAGGGCAGGAAGAGTATCTTTTTTATTTTATTAAATTTTTAAATTAAAAAAATGTTGTTTTGCCTGATTCATCACTGACAGAAAGAGTATTTTTTCCATCTCTGTATTCTAAGTGCCTTGCATTAGGTATCACCTGGTAAAGGTGATACACAATAAATATTTGATGAACTAACGGAATATTAATGACTTGTTTGCCCTTAGAGAAAGAGAGAGAGGGATCACTAATCTGGCTGACAGTATATTGCTTTAGACTTCTAGTTCTGAGTCAGAGTAAAGGTCAGAGTGTTCTGATACAGTTTGGTCCTACGGAACAAATATTGTTCCGAGAGACCAGAAGGCTCCTGGGGCATGAAACAATGCAATGACTGAGTAGCCTTTTGAGAAGGTTGCGCTGGGTAACAATTGCTCAGAACTCTTGACCTTGAGGCTTGTCTCTTCATACCATTCAGACCAAACATGGAGAGAGAGGGGCTTAATGGAGATATGTATGTCTAATAAATTGTTTTCTCCTGATGTATTATCTTCCTTGTAACTCCTACCTCCTTAGCTGTTCCCAAGTACTCATTAGTGGCCAGTCTCAGGCAACTTGGTCCAGAGGTGCTCTCAGAAGAAGAAAAGAATGTCAGGTCACCATTTTGGATAATGAATTGGTTCTACTTACCCAAAGTATTCATCCAAGCACAGTTGAACAGAGAGCATAGAAAAATGCAGGTGCCATCTTAAAATTGCTCCTGAAAAATGTCTGTTGGTATTCACTCTCTGTCAGACAGTGAGCCACGCCTGTGGGAAGGTTCCAAGATAAACAAGATCGGACGCTGCCTCAAGAAGCTCCTGATCTCATAGGGAAATGATGCGACTCCATGGTAACCAGCAACAAGGACTCTAAAATGGAACGAGCACCCAGTGAAGAGAAACCAACTCTTGTAGCATCAGGGGAAGAAGGCTCATTTGATTTTGTCCTTGAAGAAAGGAAGTGGCCAGGTAGCTGGAGGACAGAACACCCGAACATATTGCATTAGGGCAAGTATAGTGTCAGCTGCTTTAACACAGATCTAAAGTCCCAGTGGTCAAAAGAAAATGGAAGTTTCTTCTAACACAGTCCAGGTTCACGTGTTCTACAGTTGCCAGGATGACCCCACAGCATCAGAAACCTACACTCCTTCCTTCCCAATGCTCTACCATACCTGAGACCCAGCCTTCATCTATTTGCATGGTCCAAAACCAGTACATCTTCATTCCAGCAGGTGGAAGTGGGGAGGAGGGACGGTAGGCATGTTCTCTTTTTGAGAATGGCACAGCTCAGAAGTTGCATACCTCACTTCTGTGTCCATCCCATTGGCCAGAATGCAGTCTCAAGGGAGGCTGGGAAATATAGTTTCAAAATGTGGGCTTCTGTTTCTCTAGAAGAAAAGGGGCCACAGCTGGAGGTTTCTGCCCCAAGCACAGAGGCGAGGTGGAGGAGGTTTTAGGGGAAGCCAGATGCTAGATGTTTTAGAACTTGATGGAGAGAGGAAGCAAATATATTAATAGCAGGAAAGGTGAGCTGGAGCAGCAGTTGCCGAGACTACAGAATTTATAAGTCAGTGGTTCTCACATATGAACACACATTAGCATCACCTGGAAGGCTTGTGAAAACCCAGGTTGCCAGAACCCACCCCCGGAGTGTCCAGTGGTGTAAACCTTCAGTAAGATCTGAAATTATGTGTTTCCAACCAGTTGCCAGGTGCTGCTGGTGTTGCTCATGGTACAGGGACTTTGAGAAACATGGAGCCACAGAAAGTTTTGAAAAGAGAGATGACGCCTGTATCTCAGAAAGCCGAGTCTATTACAGTGATGGAGAACAAGAGGAACTGAAGCTTCCCAGAGCACGAGAGCTTCACACCGTCTTGATCCTTCATGTTCCTGAGAAATTGCACTTTAGAAAAACAGGGATGCTAAAGAGCTGGCAAAGCAAGTTCATAGAATTCCCAAGTACCCAGTCCCCAAGGATTCTGGCAGGGTTAAGGCACCAGACTCAATCTGGACCCAGTCCCTTTCCTCCCTGCAACTGGGTTTCTCCATCAATAATAATGATGAGGATCAACTTACCTGTCTGAGTTGCAAAAAAATCTACGAATGGCACATGTCAAAAATGGGAACAATGTTCCAAGGCTGTGGGGACCCAGGCACTTGTCTACACTGTGGATTGGAGAGTAAATTGGCACAATCCCTGGAAGGCAATTTGACACTCAAGCTGGAATTAAAATGCTCATGTCCTTTGAACTAATAGCTCCATTTCCAGGAATTGAGCCTACGGATATATTCATGATTATGTGCAAAAGACAAGGTTATTCAAGGCTGGTAGTTTGTACTGGCAAGAGATGAAACACAACCTAAATGTTATCCACAGACGGCTAGTAAAATAAATCATATCCTATGTGAATACACACACACACACACACACACACAGTAGAACCTCAGTAAGTTGACCACCCAAGGGATTGTAACAAACTGGTCAACATATGGAGGTGGTCGACATAAGGTACTAAGCCTACTGTACTGATACATACATGTGGTGCATGACCAGTCTATGAAAATTAGGTCAGTGGGTGGTGCCCGTAACTCAGTGGGTAGGGCGCCGGCCACGTACACTGAGGTTGACGGGTTTGAACCCAGCCTGGGCCAGTTAAAACAACAATGACAACTGCAACAAAAACATATAGTTGGGGGCGGTACCTGTGGCTCAAAGGAGTAGGGCGCCAGCCCCATATGCCGGAGGTGGCGGGTTCAAACACAGCCCTGGCCAAAAACTGCAAAAAAAAAAAAAAAAAAAATATATATATATATACACTAAATATATACTAGTATATATATATACTAAACATATAAAAAGTACATAAGTATATATGTATATACATATGCATTGTGGTGGACACCTACTTAAGTTTCTTTCATGGTCTAGTCAGGATGCAAAGAAAAAAAATTCAGACTCGGTGCCTGTAGCTCAGTGCTTAGGGTGGCAGCCACATACACGGAGGCTGGCAGGTTTGAACCCAGCCCACGCCAGCTAAACAACAATGACAACTGCAACAAAAAAATAGCCAGGCATTGTGGCAGGTGCCTGTAGTCCCAGCTACTTGGGAGGCTGAGGCAAGAGAATCACTTAAAGCCCAAGAGTTTGAGGTTGCTGTGAGCTGTGATGCCACAGCATTCCAGCCAGGGTGACAGTTTGAGACGGTGTCTCAAAAAAAAAAAAAGAAAAAGAAAAGAAAATTAGGGGGCGGCGCCTGTGGCTCAGTCCGTAAGGCGCCGGCCCCATATACCGAGGGTGGCAGGTTCAAACCCGGCCCCAACTGGACTGCAACCAAAAAAAAAAAAAAAAAAAAAATAGCTGGGCGTTGTGGCGGGCGCCTGTAGTCCCAGCTACTCGGGAGGCTGAGGCAAGAGAACCGCTTAAGCCCAGGAGTTGGAGGTTGCTGTGAGCTGTGTGAGGCCACGGCACTCTACCGAGGGCCATAAAGTGAGACTCTGTCTCTACAAAAAAAAAAAGAAAATTAGGTCAGCTGAAGGAGGTGGTCAATATAGGGAGATGGTCAACTATGGAGGTTCTACTGTGTGTGTATACATACAAATGCATACACACACACACATATATATACACACACACACATCAGACCATATCTCCAGAAAGATTTATAGAAACCATTTTCCTTTCAGTATAGGAATTGGAACGTAGGTCCCGATTGAGAAGGAAACGTATTTTTCACTGTAATCTTTTCATTTTTTCCAACCTTGAGACTTCATTACCTATTTAAAACATAAACGTACAGCAGTGCCAGGTGTCTTCTATGCTTTACCTCATTAAATCTTCAGAATAACCTAGAAGGAAAGCACGCTGACTATTCCCAAGGCACAGGGAGGTTAAGTCATGTGGGGCAGAGGGGCAGGGGAAAAGGGGGAGGGAAGGAGCCTTGATTTGTAGGGCTGCCAATGTCTGCGGTGTACATACTCCCACCAGGGCTGATTTCAAGCCACCAGCATGCCTCATGGGCCCGGAGGCACAAGCCCCAGCACAGCAGTTCAAGGAACCTTGCACTCCTAAGGCAGACCCCAGTGGCTCTTCCCACTGCATGCTTGAGATAGTTGCTTTTCAAGAACAAAATGAGTGTGAGCAAATCTACCACTTCAGCTTTGGGGGATCTTTACAGATAGATAGTGGGAAGTTTACTTATAGCATAAACAACCTGCCTACTTTTGCAATGGATTTGAAACAGGCACCCAGAAATTGAAATTAAGCATCTGGGCTTTGTATTTGCAAATTGCCTTGCCATTTTCTTTATGAAAAACTGCACCCAGCTATACAACCATAAGGCAATAAAAGCATAATAAATTAATCAGTATTAGCATTCTGTCAACACAGCTTTGCATACTACAAAGGGCCAGCAATCTAAATCAGGAAAGTGGTTCAGAAACTTTCTCAGTGCTTTAATGGGAAGAATGGGGATGAGAGACTCACATAGACTTAGATTTGAGTCATGTCCCAGCCCTGCCACTTGCTAGGTACTGTCGGTAAATCACTCCATCTCCTGAGTCTCAACATATTCATCTGTGAAAAGGGGATAATGCCCACCATACAGATCTGTACAATAGGTTTGCCACATTTAATAAATAAAGTTAACATATAGGATATACCTGGATATTAGGCAGTTCCAAAAAAACTAAAAGAGAGTTGTTTTATATTTAAATTCTTACAAAGGCTCACAGAATCTTTCATATTCCCTAGGAGCTCCCGATTATTTTAAGCAACGAAGTATTATTTGAGAAAGACCAATTTATAAATGTCATCGGAAGGAAATATTTAAAAAAAAAAAAAGAAGAGAGAACAATTTTTGACATAGATGTAAGTTATTACACTGGGGCTGACCTCACCTCTCTTGTAAAGATACAAGTCTTAGGAAAGAGGCTTTTAAAAGCAATCCATTAAATGTTAGGATGTTGTGACCATGACTATGAACCAATAAAGGAAATGGAAAAAGCAACTTAAGTGAATTGGGACTTTGAGGATAAAATATTTCAGTGCCAGCATCATGTAAAGGCTCCAAAAGTGCTGGATCACAATTTAGATAGGAGTGAAAATTATGTGAGAAAGTGAGCAAGTGATGTGGAAACCATCTGCAGGGAAAACAGAGATACTGAGCTCCAAGACGCTCAGGAAGAAATGATAGGAAATTGTTTCGTGAAATGAAAAAGTAGGAGAAAACCCAATATTTCTGAGTAATCTTGAAAGTGTATGTATATTAAAAAATAATAAATTAAACATGATATGTAGACATTTGATTATTTCATCTACAATCTTAAGAATCTATATATTTAAGTTGACCTCTTCACATAGTTTCTCTTTTGCAATCTTCTCTTTATGCAAAATGAGGCAGGGACACCTTATTTATGGGGCCACCTGATACTGAGCTTTATAGTATGTGAAAGCCCTTTAAAACACCCAAAACTCTGTGTGATTTGTGACAGGTACTATCATATTGGTTACTACTATTTTTATTATGATCATTCTACCACAGGTTGGGCTCTTTGGCTATATTCTTCTGAGCGCTTTTCTAGATTGGAATCTCCTGTTCTTCCACTTTCTAAGCAAGTTCCACTTTCTTAAGCAAGTTGCCTAATCTCGCTGGGCCTCAATTTCCTCATCTGTGAAATATAGATAGCAACAGTATCTCACAGGGTTGAGGAGCCAATAAATTAGTCTGTGTAAAAAACGTGTGAAACAGCACCTGGTAAGTGCATCTTAGATGCTAGTTATTGTCATTATTTTCATCAAGGGAGAACCGTAATTACTTGTAGACACATCAGTTTTCCACATAATGAGCTTTTACCAACAGGGACCCTGTTTTATTCATCCCAGGATCCCCAATTCACACATGGGGCCCAACACCCAGCAAATGTTTGTTGAATCAATAATAATTTCTATATGGAAAGAAAGGTAGTGTAGAAAGTTCAGAGCCCAGCACAGACCTTGGTTCCCATTAGTTGAAAGAAGCACATTCTGAGTCTTGATATCTATGGCTCTGTCTTATTTCTCACTGGCCAAACTCTAAAGCAAAATCACAGTGTGGTAGAGCTAGAAAAGGCTCTAGATTGAATTTTTTTTTGGAGAAAGAGTCTCACTATGTGGCCCTTGGTATAGTGCCATGGCATCACAGCTCATAGCAACCTCAAACTCTTGGGCTTAAGCAATTATCTTGCCTCAGTCTCCCAAGTAGCTGGGACTACAGGCACCTGCCACAATGCCTGGCTATTTTTTTGTTGCAGTTGTCATTGTTGTTTAGCTGGTGTGGGCTGGGTTCAAACCTGCCAGCCTCCATGTATGTGGCTGCCACCCTAAGCACTGAGCTACAGGCACCGAGTCTGAATTTTTTTTCTTTGCATCCTGACTAGACCATGAAAGAAACTTAAGTTCTTCTATGAAAGAAACTAAGTTCTATGCATTCATCTCAATCTCCCATATGGCAAACAGGAGGAGTTTATAAGTACTCATTAAGGAAATAAAACAATGAGGTGTGTTCTACATTATTGTATATTGTTTTTAAACTGAATTTTATTATTTTTTCATATTTACAAAAAGTGCTTAAATTAATACCATATATACATATATATAAGTATATATATATACACATACATATATATATAAAAGGTTTGAATCATACAACATTATGTTGAAAGTGAATCACCTAGAAAGAATTCTTCTTGGCATCTAGACCATTATTTATGCAAATGTTTCCATTATGTACCCATAAACTAACATGTTAAGTACAAAGGCTCTTTCCTGTAGTAAGTAGTTCAAGATCACAAGCTCTGGAATTGGACATGCCTGGGTTTGAAGGCATTTTTGTGTGATTTGGCTTTGAGAAAGTCACGTGACCTCTCTGTGCCTCAGTTTCTATGGAAAATGGAGATGATAATAAAATCTAGTCTGAGGCTTATTGGAATAATAAATTAGTTATTACAAATGAGCACTTAAGATGGCCCCAAATGCAGAGAAATAACTCAATGAAGGCCAGCAATTAGGTATACATATTTAAACAAAATAGGAATTCATACTTGTTTATATATATCTTTTATATAACAAAATATTATGAATATTTGTTGTGTGGTAGTATATATAAATACTTGATAATTCCTTCTTTTTGATGTCTACATTACATTCAAATGTAATGGTTCTATGTAACCAATCCCCTACTGTTGGTACTTGAGTGTTTCTAATATTTTATTATTATAAATGGCCACAATAAAAAGCATTGTTGCACATACATTTTTTCCACAGTTAGGTATTTCTATAGGATAAATTCCCAGAAACAATTGCTGGATCAACGTATATGAATTTTTAAATACATTTATAAAGAATGTTTTATCACATTGCCTTCATAAAAGGCTGCATTGCTTTACACTTTGATCAACGAGTGTGTCTTGTTGCCTTCTGGTTGCGTACATTTTAACCAGAATCCCCAATAATTCATTTTAAATGTTCTAGTAGTTACAGGATCAAGGGCTTGGCTCTGCTCCTTCTACACTGCAATCCTTTATCTTTCAAAAAATCATAAACAGCTCCTAATAACTTAGCAATCAATTTCCTGCAGCAAATATTCAGATGCCAGACAAAAAAAATTATGCCTTTTCCAGATGGAAGAGGACAAAACGTTGGAATTTCTTCTGATAGGAAGAATGTTTACAACTATCCATTAAGTTTTGGAGACGGGGTGGCTGTATCTGCACCCGTCTTTGTTTTCTGTGACTAGGACTCTCATTTAATAAACACGATGTTCTCTCTGTTGAGTCTTACTGGGTGCAACGTCTTTTGTTCGGTGTCCTCCCAAATATCATGAGAGTAGGACTGGTAGCTCTCCAGCGTAGGTAACACACTGACAACAGGTGATGCTCCTGGCCAGAAGCTGAACAGCGCCACCAAGCTGACCGGCTGCTTCAGCGGTGGCTAACGCCCACACCCACTTTTATTTTTAATTTCACTTTTAATACAAGTAAAATATACATGATGTTTAAAAGCTAGATACCACTACAGATTAAATATTACTACAAAGATTATATCAAAAATCCCCTTTCCCACCCCCAATCTCATCCCAGAGACAATAATTTTAATTCTGTAGTTATTTTTCCTGACTTGATTATGGTAACACTTCTTTACTCTAAAAATTTGACCGTTTCTATTAACTCTCAGCGGTGGAAGATAAGGATTTAGTGTGTCTCTCTCTCTTTCTCAACACACTTCCCCTCTCCAATTCTCCCAAAACAATTATAATTTTTAGTTATCAACGTGCTTTTATATATTATAATGACAATGTAATATTTCCAGCTGAGTGTTGTAGTTTATGATAATTACAATGTTTTCCTTATAAATTGTTATTGTTTCTTAGCTTTAATAATCATTCACCTCATATCTTATTTGCTTAGTTTCCTATGTAACGGCTAAATTCTTTGCCAGAATTCAAATCCTCTGTAATTGCCTACGCCTTGTGCTCAGTCTAGAAGCATTAGTGCTTATAACATAGCGCTGCTCAGAGCATGGACTGTTTAATTAGCTGAGGGAGAGGGGTAGCAATTTGGCAAACCACCTCTCCAGGTGTGCTAATGATGTGCTAATGGGAAGGGTGCAGGTATAATGGTTAAGAATGTGGTTACTCAAAACCTAAAGCTTCTGAGTTCAAATTCCAGATACCTGCAATGTGACAACCTCTCAGTTGTTACTCACAGTCTTCTCTTAAAATGGGAACAAAAACAGTCTCTCACATAGTGATTGTGAGTGGTACGGTGTTAGGCATCATGACAAGCTCCAGTTTCTCCTGGAGATAGCTCTCCTGGAACCCTCTGAAATGTAGCATCAATGTTGAGAGGGGAGCTCTCCAAGGCAGCTGTATACTCTTTCCCCAGGTGCCCACAGTATCTCCTGCTCCCAGAATCTCCACCGCTGAGGCGCTCACCTCAACCTTCTGTCTCCTCTCTTCCCTTACCTTCTCCCACCTCTAGCTCCCCCTGCCCCAGCCACCATGCCATACGATCTCAGCCCACAATCCCACGCTACCTCCACCCTTCCTTACTCCCCCATAAACCCTCACCCAGCCCCCTTGGGCAATCTCAGCCCCTATCTCCTACCTTCCATCTCTCCCAAACTCCACTCCACCCAACCTTTCTCACTCAGGCCAGGACCCCCTGCCTTCCCACCTTCCCACAAAACCACGCCCTCTTGGGTGTTCTCAGCCCCCTGAAGTATGGGTCAGGTGAGGGGGAAGATTACCACTCCAGCCTCACTGTTTTTGAGGGGCTGACATAGGAGAGAGTTTTCTCTTGCTCATCCCTCTGGCTTCTCACTAGGGGGTAGATCTTAAAGTCACATACCAATAGGTGGGGGACAGATCAGGGATTGCTTTTTTTTCTCAAGTCCCTGACCCACCCACCCTGGTATTGGTATGCAACTGTTTAAAAGAACAACCTAAGCCTCATTGCTCTCACCTGTGGAAGCAATAACAGCCTCCAGCTGCATCACTTACCAGGGTACTTGGTACATAATAATTACTCACTAAGCCCAATGTCCTTATCAATGGCCCCCAAGTCCCTGACTCATTAAGGGGCCTCACCACATCGCTTCTTATTTCTACTACTCTTTCCCCATGCACTTAGCTCAGAGCAGGCTCTCACCCACTTTTGACACGGACCATTCTTCCAGTAGATAACCATCTGCTTATTTTTTTACTTAAGTCGCTACATAATGGTCACCTCCTTCCAGAGATTATTTCAAACCATCCATTCTAGGCTAGTGCCTAGCCCATCCTCTGCTGTACCTTTCCTACTTCATGATCCTGTGTAGGACTAATGTTATATGAGGTCACATAACTGCACTGCTGCCTTCTCTCCTACGTCAGCCCCTCAAAAGTAGGCACTGAATTTTCTCTTACTCATCCTTTGCTCATCATCTCCAAATCTGCCTAGCACATTACAGTAGCAAAAACTCAAAAAATGTTAAATAAATTATTTTTCTTACAGTTAACATAGCCATTGCCTTATTCAGCCAGTAGCTAAGTGATTTCTTGCATGCAGAGAGCATGACCAATGTCTGACTCCACATAGCCCTCTGTACTCAGCAAATGAAGGGCCTCTCTTCTGCATCCCAAGCCTACTGCAAAGGCCGAAAAACCTCACTGCCACGCTTCTCTTTTTCTTTTATTTCTTCTACCACTAAATACTGAGCTCCATTCATGTGCCCAGCACCATCTGAGGCACCTGACAGGTTTGTAGAAGAAGGCTTGCTGTAAAGGTTCACACTGCTTACCTTGGGGAGAGGTGAGCAAGATAAGAGGGTGTGGAGTGTCTGAGGCCTCAGTTCAAACCCCAGGTGTGCAACCTTCATACTCAGTTTCTTCATCCCTGAAATGGACCTTATGAAAGTAACAAGCTCACAGGATTATCATGATTCTTTATTAATCCCTGTGCCTGGTAGATAGAAAAAAATTGATAAATATTGGCTATCAGTCATAACAATAAGTACAGGTTGCTTCTGTAATTTAAGCAAAAACAATACAAAGAATAAATATGTGGTCAAGCCATTTAAGAATTTATCAAGTAGTCTGTCCCTTCTAACATCATAGAAAGGATTCACACTTCCAGAACTTTATATTCAATTTCTCTCAAAATTCTGGAGGGGAAGCTGGGTGCAGTTATGCACCTACGTAATCCCAGCTACTTGGGAGGCTGAGGCAGGAGGATCACTTGAAGCCAAGAGTTTGAGACCAGCCTGGGTTTATTTAAAGAAAGGAAGAAAGGAGAGAGAGAAAGAAGAAAAGAGATGAGAAGAGACAAGAAGAGAAAGAAAAGAAAAAAGAAAAGCAGAAAGAAAAAGAAAGGAAAAAAGAAAAAAGGAATGTTCTTTCTTTAGTTTTCTTGTTAAAAAGTGGTTAGTCTGAATCTAGTTGTGAGAAAATATTAATATAAGACAGATCCAAATTTGGGGACATTTTACAAAATAACCGGCCAATACGCTTTGAAAATGTCAAGGTCATGAAAGACAAAGAAAGGCTGGGTAACTAACTGCCTTTCCAGATTAAAGAAAACTAAAGAGACATGACAAGTAAATGTAACCTGTGATCCTGAACTGGATCCTGGGGAATAACTATAAAGGGGGACAACGAGCAAAATTTAAATATGGATGGTATATTAAATAAAACAATTGTATTATTGCTAAAATTCCTGATTTTTACCTTTATACTGAGATTATGAAGGAGAATGTCTTTTCTTAGGAAGCGCACAGAAAAATGTTTAGGATAAAGGAGCACAGTGAGAAAAATTCTAAAATTATTTAGAAAAAAGGAAATATACATAGCATTTATAATACCATACATTTGCACATAATATGTATGTATGGGTGTGTTTATATACACATATATAAAGGAGAACATGATATGGAAATACATGTATAAGCAAAATATAACAATTGGTTATTCTGGCTGAAATATAGTATGAGTTCTTTAGTATTCTTGCAATTTATGTGTAAGTTTGAAACTTTATCCAAAAAAAGTTATAGAGGCTTTTGGTGACCATCAGGTGACCACCTGTCCCCAACCCCAAGGTACTCTTTAGCTCATTCTTTTTTTTTTTTTTTTGTAGAGACAGAGTCTCACTTTATGGCCCTCTGTAGAGTGCTGTGGCCTCACACAGCTCACAGCAACCTCCAACTCCTGGGCTTAAGCGATTCTCTTGCCTCAGCCTCCCAAGTAGCTGGGACTACAGGCGCCCGCCACAACGCCCGGCTATTTTTTGGTTGCAGTTTGGCCCGGGCTGGGTTTGAACCCGCCACCCTCGGTATATGGGGCCGGCGCCTTACCGACTGAGCCACAGGCGCCGCCCTAGCTCATTCTTTTTTTTAATCACACTTTTCACTGGCAAAAGTTATTCTGTACATTTAGTAACAATACCTAATATTTGTTGTGTGCAAGACTCTTCTAAGTGCTTTAACTGTAATATTTCTATGAATCTCTAGTGTTCCCATTTTACAAGTGAGGAACCAGACACAATTTGCTTAATTTGCCAATGTTACTCATGTGGTTTGACTCCTTCAATGTCACCGAATCTCAACTAAGGCAGACTATGTTGTCCACTGTTCTTTTCCAAACCACTTAGAATGGTGCAGAGCACATTATAAGTGTTCAATACTTATCTGTAGATTCACGTAACAAATATTGGGCATCCACTGCACGTTGGTTTATAAAGCAGTGAAAAACTATTCAAAAATCTGTGCTTAGAGTTTTACATTATGAATAACTTACAGCCCCACACTCAATTAGCCACCCTTTCTCTTTCATTTTGCTCAATCATGCCTGAGGATTAAGTCCTATTCTATACATTTTGCAGAGGAAACAGGATCAAGGTGGGGCAATGATTTGCGCAAAATCACTGGGGAGAAGGGAAGGTCGGGATTCCAACTGCAAGATTCTCACGCCGGAGCTACGAATCAATCAAACAAATCAAGTCAATCACCCAATCTGTATTTATTGAGCGCCTGCTGCTTGCAGTTAGTCTTCACGCAGGTCAGGCGAGGAGGAGAGGTCGCCGGGCACAGGCGGCTCAGACACTCGAAGGCCGCCGCGGATCACGGGAATTTGGCGCCTATTTTTTGTTGGTTGAACGTTCTCGCCGGTGATTGGGCCCCGGCGCGGCGTGCCGGTGCGCCCGGCTGCGACTACTCAGCCGACCTTGGCAGTACTCGGGAGGCTCAGAACTCGGCTGGCCTCCCGGGGGATGGGCCACCAGGAGTCTCCACTGGCCCGAGAGCCGGCGGGAGGTGCGGCTTATATAAAGAGGTTATGTAAAGGACTCAGCTGGCGCGAACACGTGGAAAGCCACGGGAGCCTGGAGGCCTGGGCCTCCCCCGTGAGCGCCGCTGCCACTACTGGTGCGGCAGCGTTACCCGTCGCACGTCCGAGCCGGACCACTGCCTCCCGCGCTGCTCGAACCCGGGGGCAACTCCGTCCCGGAACGGACCATCCCCAGGCAGGGGCTCCAAAGGGAAAACGGACCGCCCGGAAGTGGAGGTGCGCAGGCCAGGTAAGCGCACAGTCCCAGTAGAGTCAAGCGCGGAAACTGAAGTTATCTTTGCTACTTCGGCGTTTAGGGAAGGGCATTCGGGTCCTCGGCTTGTCGCTGTCAGAGAAACTGAACGTTTAAGCCAATCCTCTCTACCCGCGGCCCTTGGGGACTTGGGCCAGTCTCCTGAGCTCCGTTAGGGCTCAATTCAATGGACTGTTTACACTTGGGAGAACACAAGGCGGGATGCAGGGAGGGGGATCTCGGAGGGGATCAGGAAGGGAAAAAAGATTTCAACAGTCTAAATAGTTCCTTAAGTCAATTTTTTGAAATCATCAAGTTAGTCAATTCTTGTTTTTACTATTGCTACATGATAAACTAACGGAGAAATCGGAAAGTTTCAGCTTTTCCTTCCGGTTCCCCCTCTGAGCCACTGGCCAGTGGTTTCGTCTTTCCCGCTTTCCCCTCCCCTCCCCCGTTCAATCAGCGGCGGTGGCTTCCGTCTTAAAGGGGCCGCGGCGGTCGGAGGAGGAGGAGGTAGGACGCTCCGCGGCCTGCGCTCCTTGCCTCCCCGCTTCGGCCTGGTCGTTTAACCGATTCTTTCGTTCGCAGGTCACAATCCAAGGTCCCGCTCCTCCGCGTCCCGGGGCCGGACGAAGGGATGAGGCAGGGGGGAGCCGGGCAGCGCCGTTGCTGCTCCCCCCGCTGCCTGCAGCCATGGAAACGGGGAAGGACGGCGCCCGCAGAGGTACACAAAGCCCAGAGCGGAAAAGGCGAAGCCCAGTGCCGCGGGCGCCCAGCACGAAGCTGAGGCCGGCGGCGGCGGCCCAGGCCATGGATCCAGTGGAAGCCGAGGCCCCGGGTGAGGCCTACCTGGCGCGGCGGCGGCCAGAAGGCGGTGGCGGTTCTTCGCGGCCGCGCTACAGCCTGTTGGCGGAGATCGGGCGCGGCAGCTACGGCGTGGTTTACGAGGCAGTCGCCGGGCGCAGCGGGGCCCGGGTGGCCGTCAAGAAGATCCGCTGCGACGCCCCTGAGAACGTGGAGCTGGCGCTGGCTGAATTCTGGGCCCTGACCAGTCTCAAGCGGCGCCACCAGAACGTTGTGCAGTTTGAAGAGTGCGTCCTGCAGCGCAACGGGCTAGCCCAGCGCATGAGTCACGGCAACAAGAACTCACAGCTTTACCTGCGCCTGGTGGAGACCTCCCTCAAAGGTGGGACACCTTGGGCCATCCTGCCCACCCAGGGCCGGACCTTCTCCCCCTCTGGATTGCTCATTTCAAACTGTCCCGGGTAGCTCCTGCTCCTGTCACCGTGGGCCCAGGCATTCCGGGCCTCGCTCTCTTCTCAGTGTCCAGGGTCAGCTTCTGGCCCAAAAGCTGGCTGGATTTTTCATAACTGGGTTTTTCACAAGAACCCATTTAAGCGCTCGATAAATGTGGGCCTCGATTAAACGTCTAGCACTTTCAAGATTTGATTGGGAAGTAGAGGTGGTTGGGGTCAGAGTTGGTGGCAGAGTTGCAGAACCCTCTCACTATGTAGTGCCTCATCCTTTTTTCATCTGAAAAAAACTTTAATGAACCTGTCCACACACTTTTCTCTCTCTGGTTCCAAGTTTCCTGATACCCTCCATCTCCTCCTCCCAAACTTTTGCTTATTATCCTGCCTTTTCCTCTGAGACTGCCCCCTCCAGCCCTTCATCCCAGGCAATCAAGCAAAACGATGGTTTTTCTGGGTTGGTCCTCTGAGGCATGTGGGCTAATAACCCCCACAGGTGGGCCCATAGCTGTCATATAACAAATCCTCTTAACATATTTTCCCTTCATTTTATATTTTAGTCTTTTTCTTGAGCTCTGAGCCTGGGTGGGAAGTGGTTTTACTTATAAAGAAAATGGGGGTCATTGAGGTCCAGGTCTTACAGTCCTGGAAGAACTACTCCTGGTTTCTGGGTTTTAACTACATCATTATGTTCATCTTAAGTACTCAGTACTCATAAGCCTTGTTCAGATTGCAAGGTAGCAGGGGATCTGATCAGAGAGGAGAAAGGCAGTGGACTAGGAAAATCTGAGAAGACTTCCCAAGGCAGGAGATTCCAGGGGAAAGGTTACTGAGTCCCAGCTATGGTCTGAGTTCTGACATGATTTTAGGTAACAACTTTAAAAGTAGATTCTTTCCCCTTTCTATAAATAGAGAAACTAAAGCTTACAAGTGAACAACTAATAACTTGATTAAGGTTAATCCACTTGAAAGGAGAGGACAGTACTCCTGATTTCCTTATACTTATCATAGCTTAAGTGCTGTGTACCAGGATCTGTCTCAGTTGAAGGCCTAGATCCTTTCAAAGTTAATTCTGTCCTCCTTAACCTTTAAGAATAGGTTAGGATTTTGGGTGGGGTTGGAGAGGGTGGTTTTCTAAAATCTTGCTTGGAGCTTTTGTGCAACTTTGAGATCCCACAGGCCTATCCTAACAGAACTCCTTATCTCATTTCAAGTCACTTATTTGACTAGTGGTTTGGGAGACGTGGTGAATATCATCTAGGGTCCTTTTTAAGACATCTACCTTTATATGCATCCTTGTTCCATCCATTCTGTGAAAGTACCCTCTTCTCAAGTGGAATATTTTTGTTTCCCAGGAGATTTTTTTTTTTTTATCTTTAAAATAAACTTTTCTATGGGGCGGCGCCTGTGGCTCAAAGGAGTAGGGCACTGGCCCCATATGCCCAGGGTAGCGGGTTCAAACCCAGACTCTGCCAAAAACTGCAAAAAAAAACCCTTTTTCTATAAGAAATGGGGTCTCATGTTGCTCAGACTTATCTCCAACTCATGGGCTAAACCCCTCTCACCTCAGCTTCTCAAGTAGCAGGGATTAGGGCTTGTACCACTGTCCCAGGAGATTCTTTTCCCTAACCTGTATTCTGGGAGCTGATCACTTATTTTGAAATCCTTTTATTTTCATACTTTCTTCTGCTGTATGGTTAGTGAATGGTCTGGATTTACAGCACTGCCTTGGGATGTAGGAACTTGGCTTTGCCAATGCTTTATATCTCTCCTTAGTTCATTGATGCCAGTCTTGAAACTTCAACCTCAGTTTGAAGGCCTTGCATACTCCCCCAACATAAATACTATTTAGACTTCCCTCACTTGTAGAACTTGTTAAAACTTCAGAGGCAGGATAACATAGTGATTAATACTATGGACTTTAGGGTTAGATTAACAAAGTCCTGGCTTATCCAAGGACTGACTACACAAGACAAGGGACAAGTTGTAAAACTTGTGAGGAGCCTTCCTTTAGATGAGGTACCTATGGCACAGGGCCGCTGTGCAGACTGAGGGTGTTCAGTAAGTATTCCAGATAAGGAGGAATTCACTGCTCAGTAAGTTCAGGCTGTCTTCTGTATCCTCTTCTACCATCATCTCTTTCAAGATTCACATAGTTCGGGTTTTCCAAACTTGTTTGACCAGGGAACACACCTCATTTCCTGTGTTGTCAGTAATCCTAAATTGACAAAAACACTAGTATTTTTATTTTCCCTTTATAAGCTAAAATTGAGACCTAGAGAAATATTTTGCTTTAGACCACACATTTAATATTTCCCTTTCAATTGTTTATAGAGTCTTTAAAATATTTGAGTCTCTACAATGTTCTAGGCTCTCAGGTAGAGCAGTGATGAAAACGTGCATTATCTCTACTTGTGAAAAGGACATTTAAGCCTACATATTGTGTTAATTTAGCAAGTGGTAAATAGGCAGTTGGAATTTTTTGTTAATTTTACAGTGGAGAACAAAGACCCAAATTACTCCAGATTAAGTTTTTCTAACTCTTATCTTCCAACATTTAGCAGTCTTGGTCTGTCCTGGGGTCCTGTGCAGCACGCATTATAGTGCCACACAGTAAAGTAAGAGCTGGAAGGGATCCTAAGCGATAACCTGGTTCAGCCCTCCTTAAACAGAAAAGCCCTTTGCAGTCTCTCTTGGCCTGGTTGCCTGCAACTTAGAATGATTTTGAAATAGACCATAAAGTGTTAACCTGCCTCATTCTCAACTTCACCCAAAGTCAAGTCCATACTGTGGTATTTGAAGGGAAAGGGGAGGGGGGGAAACCCCAAACAAATTATTCCTTGCCCCAAAGGAACTTACATTTGAAAAGATTGAGGCCTGGTGGAGAACTTAAATGCTTTCCAGGTCACTAGAGGAAATGGTAAATTGGCTCATTAACAAGGGCTTTGTACAGAATTAAGAGAGAATGGGGAGTTAGCCTGGAAGGTGGGCTTGAAAAATGTTTGCCTAAGACCTTGTTGGATAGGCAAGGAAGAAACAGAATGAATCTCTTTCACTATTGAGTCAGTAGAATTTTCCTCCTTCAGTTTCAGCTTCTTGGTGAATACACATAAGGCATTTCCACTGTCTCAAATTATTCAGTGTATAAAAAATACCAATATCAAAAGAAACTAATGGAATGTTGCCCTCGGTCTTGCCTGTGTTGTTTGATAAACTGCGCCTTAGGTCTTTGCTTTTTGAGCATGGAGCCAGCAAGTCCTATCCAGGAAACATTTTTATAAAGAGTCTCAGAAGCTATAGGGGTTAGAAGAGGTCTTAGTTGTCTGATCTGGTCTCTGTTTCACAAAAAAGAAAACTGAAGCCAAGAAAAGGAACAGGACTTGTCTGAAATGAGGAATGAGTTAGTGGTAGCACTCAAATCAGCCTCCCAGTCTTTTTTAATCCAAATTAACAGTCCTGTAAATTACTTGGTTGTTGGGTTGGTGCCTGTGTTTGTAATTGCTTAACTTTAAAAGTATTTTTCACATAAAAAGTAGTGAAGGCATCAGTGGTTTGCTTTTAGCCTCTTGTTTTCCATTGCTAAAGGACCCTGCCTTGAACGCACCTAAAACAAAGTTCAGGATCCTGCTGCTTAGAGAGCAGGTAAGCCTGATGCATTGTCAAACTCAGAAATCTGTATTGCTTTCTCTAATGCATGCACTGATCCTTCTAAGAAACAGCAAGCAAAGACAAGTCCAGGACAAATTGTCTCATAAAACTGAATAATTCTAACTTTGGAAGAGCTGGAGTCTAGCTTACCCTCAACTTGGTAAGACACTACTACCTAGTCTTGCTTTCCCAATTGATATTTGCTGAACTCAAGATGCCTTTAGGGGGCTTGGGAAGCTAGACCTTGCCAGCACACCAAGTGGCTGCTGTGAGCCCGGGGTATTGCATTTGTTTCCTTCATGAGGTGTGCGGAGGACACCTGCCCAAATGAACACAATAGAAGGTTATAGGTGGCAGCATCCTAGAAAACAGAGTTTCTGGGAGTTGTGTTAGAGGCACTGGGGAGCAGAGAAAGGAAGTAGCTGAAGGAGGAATGAGTGTTGGGGGACCAGGGACTTAGCAGTAGATTAGTTGTCAGCCTGCAGACTCCCATGGAAAATAGCTAAGCAGATAACCAGGTCAGGGTACAAGCCTGGGCATTCGATCTTGAATATGCTGTCTTACTGTGGGGACTGGACAAGTGGCTTAAGTTCTGAGTTCTTCTGTTTTTCTTGGTTGTAAATGGACATATGTTTTACTTAGAAACTAGTGACTACTGTTTATTCAGTGCTCGTGGCAATGCTGTTTCTGCTGGTGCCTTGTATTGGTCGCTTGTGCAGGGACTCTACTTGCTTTCTGATCTGCTCTTGAATGTTTAGGCAACAGCCATGCAGATTTCTCTCTTGCTCTTGACTGCCCTGCTATCTTCTGTGTGCCCTGGGGGCTTTTAGATTTCAGCCCAAGAGACAGAAACGTCCCTCCTTAACTGAGAGTCTTGGTTGATTACAGTTGCATTGGATAAGGCTTTTTATAGTATAAACTCTCAAGGAAACCTTGGCTTCCTTAGATCAAACAGTTCATTTTTCACCTCAAATTCAGCCTTTGGTGGTATCCTTAGGGCTAGGAACCTTAGTCCTACTCACAAATCCTGGATTTTAATTTATGTCCTCTGCGTGCCTTCCCACTACTTTCCCTGTTCTTTTTTTTATCTCTCTAGCTCATAGTTCTTACCTTGATTTATTTTAATCTTGATTTTATTTCCCCCCATTATGGAATGCCTGCTATGTTATGTGTGTGGTGTGCTCTGAGGAACCTGGAGGCTTGATGTCTTTCCACCCTGAGTGTCCAGTCTAATGGAGGAAATGGTTATTGAGCAACTGATGTTTAACTTCATTACAGCCTTTAAGAGGTGCTCTAGGGCACCCGCCTGCCAGAAATTAGACTGTGTTTGGGGGAAGGAAGGATGAATTGTAAAAGGGTAAATCAGAAAAAACCTCTGACAAGAGCTGAAGTTTAGGTATGTGGTGAGGCCTATTGCATGTGGGGAGATGATGCTCGAGCCCTACTGCCCTGGGTTAGGCTCACTCCCTCTCTGCCTGACTGGAGGAATCCACATTTTAACAAGATCCCTGTAATGTTCCTAGTAGTAATAAGCAAGCCTTTTGTAGTATTATCGTATTCATTCTCATTTAATATTCTCTATGAAATTGTTTTTTTATTTTATTTTGAGACAGTCTGACTCTGTTGCCCAGGCTAGAGTGCCATGGCATCAGTCTACCTCACAGCAACTTCAGACTCCTGCGTTTAAGTAATATCTTAATGTCTCGGCCTCAAGAATAGCTGGGACTACAGGCACCCACTATAATGTTCAGCTAATTTTTTCTATTTTTTTAGTAGAGAGAGGATCTGGCTCTTAGGTTAGTCACAAACTTCTGACCTCAACCAATCCTCCTACCCTGGCCTCCTAGAGTATTAGGATTACAGGAGTGAGCCACCACACCTGGCCTGAAATTGTTGATTTTGTAGCTTGGCCCAAGAAAATCAATGTCAAGTATGACACGAGTGACCATTTGGGGGGGTCTAAGATTTATGTGTAGATGTTCTTTCTAATTTCCACGTACTCGACAGGCTGCCTTATGACTGTTGGGTGATGTCCAGCGGTGTCCAGAGACATCGACATGAATACCGAGTGGTGTCTGCTCTTGTGAGCATCATGCAAGGTGCTCCATATATCACAAGCCCTTACAACAGCCCAGTGATGTCGGTGTTTCTTCTCAATTTATGGAAAGGGAAAGATTTTTGAGGTCTGAAGTTTGCCCAGAGTGATTGATATAACCATGTAAGTTGGGGGGCGGGAGGCAGAAGGGTTGGCCCCAATTCTGACTGGTTCCACAGCCCTTATCCTTTCTGTTAGGCCCATTGGTTCCTTCTTCTCCTTTGTAGGACACTGTATCTTGCCCTGGCAGCCATCATAACAGATGGTTAATTGTATTAGAAGTACCTTGAACATACCCTGTGATGTTGACATGGTCATGGTATCTAGCTTCCTTATAGTGACATGACACTGCCTAAAACCATTGAGCATGGGGCCACATGCTCATCTTTGTTGGGAAGACATGCCAGGATGAATACTTGTCATCAGCCTTTCAGGACTGAGCTCTTTAAAGAAAATATTTTAATGTATAATTCCTAATTAAAAACGGGGGTGGTCGTAGTCACAACTTATTCAAACTTCATTTTTCCAGGTTCTCCTAATCCTTTTTCTTAAACATAACTTTATAATTTTATATTCTGCCTTTTTTCTCCTCTTCATGTTAAAACATGCTTATAACATGTGATCTTCTTTTTTTTTTTTTTTTTTGTAGAGACAGAGTCTCACTTTATGGCCCTCGGTAGAGTGCTGTGGCCTCACACAGCTCACAGCAACCTCCAACTCCTGGGCTTAAGCGATTCTCTTGCCTCAGCCTCCCGAGTAGCTGGGACTTCAGGCGCCCGCCGCAACGCCCAGCTATTTTTTGGTTGCAGTTTGGCCGGGGCCGGGTTTGAACCCGCCACCCTCGGTATATGGGGCCGGCGCCTTACCGACTGAGCCACAGGCGCCGCCCCCTTCTTGGCTTTTTAACAGGTCATTTTTGTTGACCCTTCAAAGCATTTGACCAATTGGCAGTACCATAATTAATAGCTACCTGTTCTTGGAGAGTTATTTCCAATCCTTCACTTTTATTATTATGCTGTATGAAATACTAGTTGTGGGTGTTTGAGAGATGGGGTAGAATGCTCTGTATTCTTTTCATCTTATGACAAGTTACTGAATTCTGTTGATCTTCAACCTTAGACCTTTCTCTCATCCCTACCTCTCCTGCTCACCTCCTCTCTTATGAGCCCTCACTTTCTCTGGGTTTCAGAACCTCCTGATTAATCAGTTGGCTGTTAGTCTGTCTCTTGTCTCATCTCTGACCTCTCATGCCTCCAGAGGGAACTTGTTTCACTGATTGTCAAAGTTACGCTCTGTCATCCATTAACGTTTCTGAAATCTGAAGTTGACTTAGTGGTATGTCAGAGTGCTGTCAGCAGCCTGTATGGCTTACATAAATGATATGTCTTCAAATCGATGCCTTTTTAGATTCCACAAGCAAGGCATCTTTCTAGAGTATATCAAGAACTTTGAGCTCCTTCCCATTTCTTAAGGTGTAAGTCTGCTTATAGAACAGACTCCTTGGGGCCCTGGAGCATGCTCACACCCCTGCGCTGTGTGCCCACCCTGTGCATCCTGGGAGATGCAGCTCAGGGGTCTCTTCTCACATCCCAGCTTCTTGCCCCCACCCGTCGGCTAGAGCTGGGCCCTCTTCCTTTTTCTCATACCTGTCATGTTCTGCTTCTGATTACCAGATGCCTTTGTTAGGGCAGGGACTGGCTCTTAAGTTGCCTCATCTCTGATGTCTAACAAGCACTGTGTGTTCTGGAAATGTTTCAATGGAGTTGACTGGAACTCCATTCAACTGGAAATCTAACTTCTGGAGGCAGCTGGAATAGGCTTGTGCAATCAGGTATTTTGTATCTCTTTCCAGGAGGTGTCCGCCTTTCCAGAGCTCACACTGCCTTGGCCTTCTGTGGAGCCTGCTGCAGCCAGGCTTCTCAGTGGAGCAGGCTGCGTTTTATTGGAGACTGTAACATTGCTAATTTCCATGAGTGATGAGATACAAGACACCTGCTTGGTTTTGTTCTTGGTGCTTGTCTTGGGTTTAGTTAGTACCTGTCTCCCTGTGAACTATGGCATAGAATGATTGGAAATCCTTAATTTATTTTGTGGTCACCCGGCTATCAAACTTGAGAGGGACGTAGTAAAACCATCCTGGAGGTGGGCCTTCGTCTCTTCAAAGTACATGTTGTCAGCCTTCCATGAACTGGGGGACAGTGTTGTTGATGGAAGAACGTGCCCTGAGGGTTCATGTCCCGCTCACCTACTTGAGGCAGTGCTTTTGGGCAGGTTACTTACCTTTCTCAGCCTTGGTTTCCCCACCTGTAAAAACGGAGTCCAGGAAGGCAAGACTGCTAACATCATGAGCTTTTACAATCCAGGCACTCTGGCAGTCCCTGAGTTACAAACTTCAACTTACATACAACTCAAACTTATGAACAGAGGCTACTACAGGTGATAGGTAAATGTACCTGTTCCAACTTACATAGATTTCAACTCAAATCTGCAGAACCCATCTTGCTCACAACCTGGGAACTGGCAGGAGTGCCTGAAACCCAGTGGTTCCTCAGAGGTTAATTTACCTCAAATGCTGATCTCCAAATACACTGTTTCTCCAAATACACTGTTTCTCCTCTCTGTGAAGAAAGGTACATTTTTAACTCTTAATCTTGTATGGCTGTCTGATTATACCAGACAAGGGAATTATAAAACTTACGTAAATTTTGTTTCTGTCAGCTAAAAAAACTTAAGTTTCTTTTCATGTGGGGATTTTAGGAGTTGTTACCTATGTTGGTTCTAGTTACACATCCTGAAACTGGGGAAATAACCATAGGGTGGGTTGGGGACCCACGGGTCCTACTGAGAAGGGCCTGAGCTGAAACTCATTGATCACCTGACCTTCACCAGCCCCTACTCTTGACTGGACTGGCGGACCACAGTGACGTTTTGGGTCTTCAGCAGTCAGTGTCATTTTGGAACTAGTGTTCAGTAATCCCCCAGAGTTAGACCATTGTTCCTTCCCCAGGGCACAGTCCTTCTGGGGAGGCTGGAAGACTAAGAAATCTACGCACCCCCCCCCCCAATCAAAACATTTGCAAAATGTGCCAGCATTTTTTTAAGTTAAGTAGAAAAGTTAAGCCATTAACTATTGCTAACCAGAATATCTGGTATAATTTAATAAAAGCTAAAATAAAAATATAAAAGCGTTGGTGGGTCAGATGAAGGAAGTTATCTGGGAAATCAGGCATTTGTAAAAAGTTCAGGGTGTTCCAAAGGTCACCATTCCTGGGCGAAATTAACACTCTTCATATTTTATATTTTTTATATATCAACATATAGAGAAATATTTTGTAAATGTAATTTCCCACTTTCCATATGTATATTGACCTTTGGAACACCCTGTAGATTGGCATTCTAGCTGGCCTTAAGGTGTACATTTTGTTAAACCTATAGGGATGGGAATGTCATCTTTTTAGTTAATGGGATCACCCCAAATAAGAGTGGTCTGGTCTAGCTAGAACATGGATTTTAGCTGTTACAGTCTAAGAAATATGTCTGACATGGAATAATTTCTTTTCATTTTCTGATCTAAATTTCGTCTTTTGCCTGACATGTGAGCACTGGGATTACTGAAATCCCCAAGTTCTAAGGACTTGGTTGGTATTTCATGAGAAGGATGATGGTAGTGTTGGTCAATGGGTTATTTTCCCAAATGTCTTCTCTGCAAAATGTAGCTGGTACCCGTGACTTAATTCACAGTAGTCATGTGGTGATGCCACGTCCTCATTCATAGATGAGAAGACTGAGGTACAGTCAGGATCACCTGAGATTCTAGCCGTCTTCTCTGTCACACCTTGACCTCGCCGTGTCTTCCTTTGAACTGAGTTCACCCAATGAACACGGGCAGAGTTGGGGTTTACACCCAGGCTCCTTGCTTTATATTTATCTATCAACACATTGGTCTTTGCTCTTGCTTTCCCTGGTGCCTGCCTGAAGTGAAGGATGGGAATTCTACTATGTCTCTTCTGTTGCCTCTGGAGGAGCTGGTGAGAACACATGCTCCTGGAATAAGCCCAGGGGCTCGGTCTGCGCACAGAAGTACTTTCGTCTCTGAGACAAGTCACTGCATCCCCATTTTCCATTCTGTCATGGTTGCTGATGCTGTGTCTGATTCTGAGGAGACCTGTTCAGTGTTTTCCTCTCAACAAACGGCCCTTCCTTTAGCACATCCTGAGCTTAGCTCCCTCCTCAGAGCAAGTTACTCACTCCAGGGGTCCCATCTCCTCCACCCACTCGTTATTAATTTAGGACTTTTTAAGATCTTTTTCCTTTTCCTGGATTTTCATAACCTGGGCTTACAGTCTGTTTTGCAGACTTTTCATTTTACTTTGAGTTGCCATAGTTACCAACTTTGTATATAAAATAATCATTATTCTCCACCCTTTATTCACCCACCAGAAATTTCACTGTTTTCTGCTGTGACCTTTGCAGAAGGAATTTGATGACTTTTTTAATCTTTTCCCTTCTGGCTGTAGCGTTAGTAAACATTTCTTGCTCTCCTTTTTATGGCTCGTTAGTTCAGAGTCTAGATTGATTGAAACTTCAGGTTGCTGCTTCATTTTGCAGTGTTTTTAGAGAACCTTAGTCCACCAGCCGGTGACCCAAAAAGGGGATTATGAGAGGGGAAACAACTGTTTAAAAAAAGAACAAAACCATCTGCCCTAAACTGGTTCTACCTGTATTACTTTGATTGTGAGTAATATAAACAAATTATATAATTAGAGGGGAAGTGAGGTCTGTCAGATTGTGGTCAGAAACCCAAAGCTTCTGTCTTATACATCAAATCATCTTGGATTAACCTCGAACTCCTGAGCCACTGGCTTTGGTAGACTGTGTGCCTATGTGGTTTCAGGGCTGTTTGGGTTAGTGGGGTATCATCCAGATCTGCAGGTTCTCCTTATCAGAAAGTAGATGACTAGTGAAGGAAGCCTCTGCAGAGGCTGTCGTAGGAGGTGCAGTCTTTTTGGGGGATAGAATGGATGTACTATATTGAGGCCAGAGGACTTGTTTTCAGGTCTTGGCTTAGTTATAAATGACCTATGTGACCACACAGGGCAAATCCCTTCACTTGCAAGCCCAGCCCCCTCACAAAATAAAACATCTCTCTACTTAGACTTAGCTTTGGAGGCAGAGGTAGTCATCAGATGACTTCTATGTAAGGGCTCACTGTGCCATCAGTTGCATTGTAAAAAATACCAGCATTTGCTTGAAGATGGTAGTCACCAGCTTTCCTGAAGTTTCAGGTTCACACAAGTTAATTTTGACCTTATACATTTACTTCAGACTCCACTGTTCCTGCCAGACTTCCTATTCACACTTTCTGGTCTGTTTGCCCTGTGTTCATCATCTATTCCGTCTCTCAGCCCAGAAAGCCCTTTTTGCTTCCCTCTGCTGACCTATTGCCTGTCCTTTAGAGGACATTGCAAGTCCTGTCCCTTCTGACTTCTTCAGGTCTGGTGATTCTTGCCCACCCCTCTGTTTAGAGAAGTTGACCTTGATGCACACGTCTGACTTCTGCTGGTTGCTGCTATAGATCTGTCATCTCCTTGAAACTGAGTTTCATGGAGATGGAACGTGTAACTATGCTAGGCATGTGGTAAGCTTGCAGAAAACGTTAATGGGTTGGAGTGTGCCTCTGAAATACACAGAATCGTAGTGCCATTCCAGGTGCACTAATAAGAATTGTTATATAAGTCAGGGAAAATGAGAGGCACTGTTTGCCTGGCATGAAGTAACATTGATAATAGAAGCAACAGACATTTGGTGGCCCTCTCACATGCTTTCTTGTGTCTCAGCCCTGGGAGGTATGAGTGGCCTGCTGCTGCCTGTTTGGAAACAGTTAATAAAACAAAAGGCTTCAGTCAACCTCTGGACCAGAGGTTCCACCTGGGCCTCTGAACCCGGCCCCAGTGCTGGACACTGGTCCCTGATGCCTGTGCCATTCCTTGACTTATCCTGTGAGTAGAAACAGGGCGTAGGGCTGAATATATGGATCCTCTTGGAACAGTTGTTTGTCATATCTGTCACTCACTATAATATAGCGCATCCCTTTAATCTAAAAGTGCTGTGAAGATGTCCCTCTCACTCAAGTTCTTATCTTCCTGTGCTATAGGGGAAAGGATCCTGGGTTATGCTGAGGAGCCCTGCTATCTCTGGTTTGTCATGGAGTTCTGTGAAGGTGGAGACCTGAATCAGTATGTCCTGTCCCGGAGGCCAGACCCAGCCACCAACAAAAGCTTCATGCTACAGCTCACGAGTGCCATTGCCTTCCTACACAAAAACCACATCGTGCACAGGGACCTAAAGCCAGACAACATCCTCATCACAGAGCGGTCTGGCACCCCCATCCTCAAGGTGGCTGACTTTGGACTAAGCAAGGTCTGTGCCGGCCTGGCACCCCGAGGCAAAGAAGGCAATCAAGACAACAAAAATGTGAATGTGAATAAGTACTGGCTGTCCTCCGCCTGCGGCTCAGACTTCTACATGGCTCCTGAGGTCTGGGAGGGACACTACACAGCCAAGGCAGACATTTTCGCCTTGGGCATTATCATCTGGGCAATGATAGAAAGAATCACTTTTATTGACTCTGAGACCAAGAAGGAGCTCCTGGGGACCTATATTAAACAGGGGACTGAGATCGTCCCTGTTGGCGAGGCGCTGCTAGAAAACCCAAAGATGGAGTTGCACATCCCCCAGAAACGCAGGACTTCCATGTCTGAGGGGATCAAGCAGCTCTTGAAAGACATGTTAGCTGCTAACCCACAGGACCGGCCTGATGCCTTTGAACTTGAAACCAGAATGGACCAGGTCACATGTGCTGCTTAAAATTCAGGGCTAAGCATCTTGGGTGTTTTTAAACTAGGTGAGTGCTCTCTTTTTGTTCTGCACACACACTTGCTGGACTAGGTTCCTCATCCTGGGCCCTGGGGTGAGCTTTTGGAGTTGGGAGTGGACATGTAGGGTTGAAGAAAAGTAGGTGCTTATCATCCAAGATCCCCCTGACCACCAAGTCTTGGTAAGGAGATACATGGGATTATCATTTGAGTATAAGTTGGAAGGTCTAGAGAATTCTTCTGAAAGGACATTGCATTTAAGCTGAATCTCTTAAGTTTTTTAGACGTCCCTTTTCTCGAGTCATAAAGGTTTATTATAGAAAATCTGCAAAATGGGTACAATTTTTCAGAGAATGAACACTGTCTCAGTTCTACACAGTTTAGATCTTGCTACATTAGGTGGAGTTTTGTTTCACGCTCTTTTTTACTCAACGCTAAGTGGAGCATTCCCCATGGTACTTAGAGAATATGGCTTTTAGTGGTTACGTGACACTGTTCTATGTACCATAATGTAGCCATTCTCTTTGAGACCTCAGACTGTACTGTAAAGGATGTATGGACAAATCTTATATGGAGGTCTTTGCTAATTTAACAGATTTATTGTAGCTTTTATTTGTCAAGTACCATCACACGCCACATAATGTTTAGATCAATGATGTTGCATGACAGTGCTCCCATAAAACTAGTGGAGCTGAAAAATGCCTGTTGTGCAGTGACATCATAGCCATTGTACTTTCTTTTCACAATGCATTACCTTTTCTGCGTTTAGACACGAAAATATCAGTGTGTTACTTTGCGTATAGTACTCAGTATAATAGCAAGCTATACTGGCTAATCGCTGAGCAGCAGTGGGCTGTATCATATAGCTTAGGTATATAGTAGGCTATACACTCTTGGTTTGTAAAAGTACATTCTATAGTGTTTGCACAACTATAAAATAACCTAAAAGCATTGCTTAGAACATATCCTCCCTCGTTGAGTGACAAGTGACTGTACTGTGCTAGCTTCTGGTGTAATATAAGCAAAATCATTTTCATGAATTCTGCAGCTTAATTAGAGATATGTTCAACAGTAGTTATCATAGTTGTTTTACAGTGGAGGAGAAGGTTATTGAGGCAAATTAACCTTTCAGTTGTTGGTGCCCAGAGTCAAGAATAGGGAACTGAGGTAGACAGGAGCGTCCCAGGCAGAAGGCTTAGCCTCTGCAAAGGACCTGAGCCCAGAGGGAGCCTGGCACATTTGAGACTGGACCAGAGTGAGTTGGTAAGGAGTATATAAGTATATAGACTTGTGGAGATCAGAGGGGGCAGCCTGCCAGGAAAGGGAACAGCGTGGATGGCAGTTGAGGAAGACCCAAAAGTGTGTACCAGGACAGCTGGGTTGTTCAGTTGAACCAGAGTTTGAGGTGTGAATAATGGAAAGGAAATGAGAAATTGACCACATATGCTAGGTATTTACACATGTGCCATTTCATTTCACCGTTATAATGGAAATAAGTAATTTACCCCAGACCCTAAGTAAGGTCAGGTATATCTTACTTAGGCAGCCCCCCATACACACATGCACTGTGTTTTCCCTTGATGTCAAAATGGCAGGTAGAAACAAACTACTGTTGTATTTCATGGAAGCTTTGAGGTGAGCTGATGGTCACAGGGAAGGAGCCTCAGAAACTACTGAACACGGGGCCTTCTGTTACCCAGGTGGGTTCTTCATCCCTTTTCCCTTCATCTCCCTCATTTCTAGGGGGAGTTGGTTCTGACTGGTTTAAGCCTGGCTTCGCATGTCTCAGTTGAATGTATTTCTGGAGCGAGTCAGCAGTTTAGTTCTTCATTACACAAACATCGAGTGCCTTCCAGGGCCCAGGCCAATTTGTCTTGCACCCAGTGGGGAAGAGAACAGCATTCCCCCAAAGCTTGGTTTGGGGTAGTACCATGTTAGAAACCAAAAGGGCTGGCTGGACAGTGTTTTAATTGTATTTCATTGTGTCACTTCTCATTTCCATCTCATCTTTTCTGCTTTTGAAAGACCTCTTAGAATTCAAGTTTTCTCTGGCATAAGAAGATTGTCATTGGAAGAGGAACCTAAATTTGGGTTGTCACAACTAATTGAGATTAAGGCTCCCATTTGGGATTACTTGGGATTTGTGCTGTTTGGCAAGGCAAAGTTTTAGGTAAATTAGGAGTCCAGTGATTCCTTCATCTAGAAGTAGGTAACTTTGCAAAGAGGAGGAAAGATTATGAATGGAGTTACTGGTAAGTGTCCCAGGCTGCTTGGTTAATTCATTCTATGCCTCTTGCAGCTAATGAGTACAGTAGAGGTGGTTTCAGTTTGGCTATAGCCTATTCTGCCCTGTCCTAGGTGGGTACTTAAAATTGTGGGCCTGGGTCCAGGTCTGTGACCAGAACTAAACCTATGGTGCCAAAGCTTCAAATCAGTTGTGTTATAGATGAGCTGTATCTGGATGGTCAGAGCTTGAGTTGGGAAGAATGTTGAGTCCAACCTAATTCCATTTGTTTATTCCCCATATTTACTGGGAAACTAATTGGCAGGTACCATCATAGATACAGATGATACATTAGTGAACAAAACAGTTTTTGGAGTGTGGAGCTTAGCATTCCATTGGGAAGACAGACAGTAAACATGGGTAATATTAGGTGCCAATTTGGGGGCTAGAGAAGTCGAGCAGGACAAGGGTAAGGGAGATCTGAATGTTGGGAGGGTGGGGCATGGAGTGTGGTATTGTGCTGGATGGAAGAGATCAGGGTGGGTCTCCTGGAGATACTAACCTTGGTGCAAAGGTTAGAAGTTGAGTCCTGGGGATTTCTGGGGAAAGAGCATTCCAGACAGAAGTAACAGTATAACGGCCTGAAAGCTGGACAGAGCCAGCAGGGAGAAGCACATAGAGGCTTGAGGGTAAGCAGGAGCCAAGTAGTAAGATTTTGACTTTATTTTTAAGTGAGATAGAAAGCCATTGGTGTGTGTTGAGCTGTGATTTCTCTTCATTCTAAAGAATCACTTTGTCATTTTCCTAAAATAAACTGTAGGGGAGCAAGTTAGGAGATAAGATCAAAGACGACTGTAATAATCCAGGTAAAAGATGATGTTGGCTAGAAACAGTGGAACAAAGATGGTGATGATTGGATTTTGAGTGTATCATGAAGTCAAGCCATCTGATTTCCTTCCGAATTGTGTGTGAGGTATGTGAGAAAGAAGTTAATGGTTCTAAGGTTTCGGCCTAAGCAATTGGAAGTTGTCATCAAGTAAGATGGGGAAGACTTTAGGAGGTATAGGCTTGGCTGGAGAACATGGGGTTTTAGTCATCTGAAAGTTTGGTGTGTCTAGTTAAAGTCCAAGTACAGATATAGAGCAGACAGTTGGGGTTCAGAGGAAGGAGATTGCCAAGTACTGCAGTGGGTGCAGAGAGGGGGTCAGAGGACTTAGCTCTGGGTTGCCCAACACTGATGTTGAGAAGAAAGAAGCCAGAGATGGGAAAAGACGTCAAGCAGCTGTGACATTCTGCCTGCTGTTTGAGCGAGATGAATTGACTGCTGGACTTAGTGAACAGTCATGTTCATGGGCAGTTTCGTGAACTGGGGTGGGGGGGTGCCCTAACCAGAGTGGATTTGAGAGGCAAAGAAAAGATGAATTAGAGTAATAGACCCATAATTCTCAAAGTTTTTGGCCTGAAAGCCTCTTTACACTCTTGAAATTATAGACTCCAGAGCTTTTGGTTTGAATTATATCTGGATATCTGCAGTATTAAATATGAAAACAAATGTTTTGAGTGTTCCTTTCAAATGAATGAATAAATAACAGTAAACCAGTTACATGTTATAAGTATCATATTTTATGTAATAACTAGTTTTTTAAAAAAAATTGAATAGTGTGGCATTTTATATTTGCAGAGCTCTTTAATGTTTTAATAGCCAGCTGGAGTCTTATTATAATCTGGTACCACTCATCATGTAACTTCTGGAAAACTCCATTGTACAGTTATGAGAGAATGAAAGTGAAAAAAGATAACGTCCTCTTGGCATTACGAAAGAGTTTGGCTTCAGATTCTCAAATCAGATCACATTTTGTAGATGACTCTTTGTGAGGAACTTTGCTGTGAAGAGGAGCTGAAAAGGGGGCGATAGCTGGAGACCCAGAATGAAGGAGATTGCTTATTTCCCAAATAAAGGAAAGGACAGAATCTGTCCATCCTGATTCCTAGCCCACTTTCGTGGCAATAAAGTCCAGCTGCAGATAGTAAACACACGTGAGCACAGTACCAACGTCATAAAGAAACACCTCAGTAATCTAGGATTGAAGATTTCAGAGTAACATTTAAGTCAGGGCTAAGAGGTTTGGTTTTGCAAAAAATAAAAGGAAAAATACTTTGGGTTGCAAACTTGGGATATCCCTGAAAAGATAGTTGCCTGGTGGCGTAGTGGGAGTGCAGGGATTGAGTCTCATGTCTGGTTTACTGGCCACGTGGTCTTAGGTAAATTATTTTACTTGTCCGGGCCCCAGTTCTATTATCCATAAAATAGATACTTTTTATCTTCAACATACTTACCTTGTTGAGGTAGTTGGAGGAATCGGACAAGGTTGTAAAAGTGTGTTATATACATGGTCAAAATTACTTGGTATACAGTAGAATTTCAGATTCACATTGACCTAAAGTGGAGGTATTGTCTTCGGTTTCCCTCCAAAGGCAGTGGTCTTTAGTAGCCTTGCTTCTAAATCAGAAGTTGCAGTCCGGGCCACCCTGTCCCATCACTTGTTCCAGAAAAATATATCTTTTTAAAGGGTACTCAATGCTGGGTCTTTCTTCCCCCTTATTTGTCACTCTGGGAAGATAGTGAATAATTTGTTATGGTTCCAGCTAGCCACAGCTTTACCCCAGCAGGAAGCCAACCAAACTGATGTCCCAGGTGCCACCGCCCGTGTGTTACCAAGGAGAGTGTTGTAGGATGAGGGAATCAGCATTCAGGGCCAAGTCTACTGTCTGATACACAAACCTCTGTTACTAGGGCCTTTTGAAGCCAAAGCCCTTGAATGACGTCTTTTTGGAGTGGGCAGTTAAGGCCTGCTGAAGGAAATCAGATGTTGGTGTGACCTCAAGGGGTCACAGAAAATATTTTGTGCTCCATAAGAGATATTGGTAGCTGTTTTGTTGAAGTGATAGATATTTGTCCCTGGGGTCCAAAAGATACAGCTCTGTGCTAACATGTTAGGTGACCTGGGTTGGTCCTTGACATGGGCTGTAGGTTTTGCTTTGCTTTTTATTTAAGGTTTTCCCCTTGGAGTCCCCTGACCTCTCGTGCATCCCTAATGCCGTTAACATGGATTCATATTCCTGACAGACAACAGCATATCTTGCCTGTTGAAGTTGCAGAAGCCAATTCATTTACCAAATTGCTTCCTTTTAGCTGGGATTATACCCAGATTGTGTCACACTGTATTTAGTAGTGTCAAGTTAATTAGTGATACTAAAAGGTGGAAGAGAAATGCTTAATTAATGTGGTTAGATTTAAACAGCAAAGCCTTCCAAACAGAGGCCCTGGAGGATAAATTAAGAAATGCTTTTAGGTGAGAAACTGGGACCCCAGGTCTAGCTAGGTCTCCAGGTCCCTTCTGAGTGTGATTTCCTTGCCCAGCTGTCAGGATGGCCATTAACGAGCCCTTGCCTCACAGCTTCCCTGTGGGAGGTAGGAGCATGAGGCCATGGATGGGACTTAGCTCCTGGGTGTGAAGACCCCGTGCACCGGTAGCCTGGCCTCCTGAGTTGCAGAGTGTGGTGGGATAATAGGCTGTGAAGGATGACAGCACCAAAATGACCACAGATGATAATGGTGATGATTATTGGTTGTCCCTGGGCTAACTGCTGTTACTTTATTTAATACTTTTCAAGTAAATTCCTGTAGGTCGCAGAGCTAATAAGGGGCAAACTCTGGATTTGAACCCAGAACTAAGTCCCTGGCTTTAACCAGTGTGGTGGATTGCTTCCGTGATTGAATCATCCATAAAATTAGAATATTTTGTAATTGAATTCAACAAGCACTTGAGCCTGAACTTAGATGGGATTTCCTGCTCACCTACCCTGAGCATTCTGAGATGAGGGGCATGGTCATGGCACAGCTGGCGCTTGGTGGACTTCTAGTAGGAGGGAGGTCCTTTGCTACTTTGCAGAGTTCAGTGTGCTGAAAAGCGGCCAGGTGTAAAGGAAATATAAGCAAGAAAAGTTCCTACTAAGAAGTTGTAACACCAAGGGGCTGAAGTCAGTGGTTTGGTTCTGTGCTCCAGAAGCTGATCCCCACTTTGGAGCCTTTAATTGCCAGGAAGGAAGATGGGAGAAAGGAAATGCTAACCGGCACCTTGAGAGTTATTAGATCCTGAAGAATGGGATTTTATTTAAAGCATAGAGATCTTTTGGGGGTGGGTGGGTGCATGTGTGTCTATTGACTATCAGTTCTTAGAGTTAGGGCGATCTACACCCCCTAAGCCTCTTTTTGGGTCACCCTGTCTCACTAGCACTTCACAGAACCCGCATGAGGGGGAAGGGTTGGGAGTGAAGGTTCAGAATGTTTAGTTCTCCCCCCACCCCCAGACCCCCGCAAGGAAATCGAAGCTCAGCCTTCAGCTATGAAGACCATGGTGGCTCTAGCTATCTATACACAAAGAGACATGTCCCTTGGGGCCAGCCTGTCCACTTGTGTTTTCTGAGGCGTTTTCCTTCCCAGGTGGGGAGGCTGGTATTTTCGTAAGTTCATGCAGCTCTCCCGTGGCCTGCTGTTGCCATCTCTTGATTGTTTCTGCTGCATCAACAGCGGGAAGCTGAGCTGTCAGTTATGTAATGGGGCTGGTGGCCCCTAGGGATAATCTGTCCCTTGTAGCTCTGCAGGACGAAAGCATCCATGAGGGGACAGGCCTGCCTGGGGGCTGTTGACGTCAAGGCCCAGTTGCTGCTCACATGTTCTTCCTCCCTGGCATTCTTGGCTCCACCCAAGCTAGATAGCAGCCCTTTGGGCAAATCACTGGCTGCTGTGATCATCCAGCTGTGAGCAAAACTGCCTGACGGTTCTGGGTCCTCCCAACTCCCATTTCCTCTTACCCTCGAGGACACAAAGACACTCCCACTAGCAATAATAGCTTCTGGTTATCAAAACCTGCCTTGAGGGACCCTTTGACTTGTGGAGGGCAGAGACCTTTTTATCCTTACTCCTGAAGTAAGCACTTTATGTATGTTATCCCTGTAAATCCCACAACATCTGCGTGAGTATTCTGTTATTTGCCTTCATTTCTGCAGAAGAGGAAGCTGGGAATCACTTTCCTAAGATTTTGAGAGTCAGGGTTTGGAACAAGGTATACCTAGCTAGAAATTCTATTTTGAGGCAGTGGCGGCCCCTCAGATGTGAGTATCCAGGGCTGCCATGGGTGTCCTCTGCAGTGTGACCACGGATCTTAGCATGAGCATGCTGCAACATGGCCACTCCAGGTGACATCAGCCTGCATGGGGCTTCCTCTTGTGTTGCACTGATACAGCCCAAACACGGCACAAAAGGTGAGGCTGGGATAGCGAGGTGCCTGTATAATCAACGGTGATGCAGAGGTAAAAATTACCAAAAGATTTGAAGTGGGAGGTGCTGAGGGATGCTGTCAGCACGACAGTGTCTGGCACCAGCTAGGAGGAAAGGGCTGAGAGGAGCCCGAGGCATCCTAATTGTCTGTAGTGCTGCTGGTGTCCTTGAAGAAGCCAGGCCAAGTCAGACTTGGCAAGGATGCTTCGGGCATATGTCAGGCACTAGCCTGGTGGTGGTATTGATCATTTGTACCCCAATGTTGTCTCCATGACAAGACATGGACACTGAATTGTGGGTTGTGGCCCAGTAGAGCTACGAGAAGGCTGGAGAGAGTGGAGGGAAGCCTTCATGGGGGTGTGGTGATTGGGGCTGGTTCTTGAAGGCTTTTTAGGGGTACCTTGTGAAGAGGCTCTGTTAGCTGTATAGTACTCTCAACTGCAAGAGGAAATTCTAGCAGTGAAATCCCTAACAGGGCCTGGGGAGAGTGCCCAAGGTGTTCTGTCTTGATAACTAGGGCAGCAGCGAATGGCTTGCAGCCCTCTGTTCGTTTCCACTAGTGAGTCCTCTGTGGCATTATGAAATCAGAGAATGGAGATCTCCTCCGGCATCTGCAGGATTCAGGAATGGCAGACCTTAAAACTGCCAACCAAGTTTAAAATAAATCAATACCATAAAACACTGCAATGAATTTAACAACTTTAAAGGAATTTCACTTTCAGTTAGAGGTGCCAGGGGAAAGCTATAACTCAACCTGCATTGTACACAGGTCAGAACGCTGTATTTTGTTTCTTTGTTAAAGAAAGCGACGCCTCGGGACTTGGGAGGAATGGATTAGAGCCACCCAGGCACACACCGTAGGGCGTAGTGAAGGAGATGAAAACACTGCGATTTTTCCAGGTTGCAAAAAGGGTCTTGACACGGAGTCTTGGGAGACAGTCTTCTGAATGGTAACTTTGATTTTTTTCTGAATTTGGAGCGTGATATTGTAGCAGTGATGGGAAGCAGGCTGGCTTTGGTATATATCACTTAGGTTTTAGTGTCGATCATCTATTTTAATGGGAAAATCACGAAGATGATGTGAGCCAGTTGACTTATCCTGCATTTACTTCTGCCTGTTTGGGAAAAGGAAACCCTTAACCATATGTAGCACCCCTTTGTTTTTTCTTTTCTGCTTTTTTCATATGTACCCTTTTTTCTGACATGCCCTCCCAGAAAGCTGAAGTTTAGGGCAAATCTAAGGTGTGGCGTAGTAGTTTAGTGTTGTCAGATCTTGGCAGATTGCATGGGCATTAACAGCACAGCCCCGCCTTATACCAGACAGACAGAACTGGAAGTCACAAGTAAAGACTCATTTGTTGTTAGTAACCAGATTACATCTTGGACCTGATGAATGTTTGGAAGAAACCCTTGGTTTGCATGGAGCAGCAGAAATGAGTGTGAATATACCACACCCCAGACAAAACAGGCTGACTTTTACCTTTAACAAATATAATAAATGGGGGTTTAGGCCAAGTGCCTAAACCGAAATCTGATGTCACCACTGACATAGTCCAGGAGTCTTCTTCCTTCCCCTGCCCTCAGAGGGCCTGGGCCCCAACGTGTATAGCTAGAAAAGCCTCCAGAGAGCACATAGCTCCACACTGCTGCTCTGGAGTCTATAGCAGGGCAGCATCTGTGGCTAGAGTGCCAGACTCCTGCCTGCTCTCAGAATTGAGTTGGGACTGAGACCAGAGCCAGAGCCAGCTGAGAGTCTTCTGCAGCCTAATGGCATGACCCTGGGTGAAGTTTAAGTGTTGTTAGAAGATTGCTTCCATTTTATCAGCGGCAGGCACCAAGGATGTCATGAGTAGGAGTTTTCTACTTAAACAGAGTGTTTGTGCTATGATTGTGAAAGTATCTTCAAGCTCTAGTCACAGCTCCCTGTAAATCCCACCCCCAACATACAGTGTCAGTGAGGAAAGAACCTTAGCCCCCTCCAGCAGCATCACCTGGGAACTTGCTAGAAATGGGTATTTCTGGCTCTGCCTCAAACTCGCTAAATTGGAAATGAGGGAAGGGTATTTTATTTAGCCCTCCAGGAGATGTCATTGAACACATAAGCTTAATAACTGCTCTAGCAAAGAAGGGCAAAGGCACAGTCAGCCACCCTGCTGTCTTTTAAACATGCACACTTCTGCCTTCACCTTGTACCCCTTTAGTCCCAGCTGCTGTACCTCCATAGGTAATTCTGTTGATTACCCAGCACTGTGACTTGGGGCAAGGCACTCCTCTTCACCTTGGTTTCTCCATCCAGAGAACCAGAGTGCAGGCAGGACCACTCCTGTCACCTTTATCCCTGTTCCCTCAACCTTGCCATGTTCCTAGTTCCAGGGAAGTGGTTCTAGGACCCAGGACAACCAACTGGAGCTTGGACCCTCTTAGGGAACATATCTTTAGAATGATGTGAGGCCCTGTGGCTTCCTCTTCCCGGGAGGAGAAATCATTTAACTTTTTCTTGGGCATCCTTGGCCTGAAGAAGTGGACTTCTGAGTCATAACAATAGTGAATGTCTTAAGATGATCTCAGGTGAACACTGTCAGGGTAATAATGGGATCCCTGTGAAGTCAGAATGGTAGGAAGGGAGCTCACCTGTAGAAAAAGGAGGGTTTAAGGGGTAATTGGGCATAGGGACTAGGGACACCCTGTGACACGCATGTAGTCACTAAGTCCCTAAGTGGAGTTCCTACACATGGCGTTTAGTCTTGTCTAGAAAATGTCATTTCTCCCTTCCACAGGCATGTGTTAAGCACCTGCTGGGAGCCTGGTTTGGGCCGTGGAGATGAGGATAATTCCTGACCTCAGTCTGTTTAAACCTGAGGCATCTCTCTGTAAAGTGAGGATGCTAACGCTTACCCCATAGGCTTATCATGAGGATTAGGTGGAACATTAACGTAAAGCTAGCATAGTCCTGCTGTCCCTTCGCGCCAGTTCTTGGCCATGCTGGTAGCAGAGCTATAATTAGCATCTTGGAATGTGAGCACATTCATGCGCTTCTCACCCTGCCCCACCAATTAAAAGGGAAACTCGCACCAGAGGGGGCCTATTAATTGGATTGCCCATGTACCAGGCATTGTGGTGGGTGCTTCTAACACATGGGTGCCACCCTTGAGGTGCTTACACGTCAGTTTGAGAGATATGTTCTACAAGAATACTGTAGATACAGTTTCAGTTGTGTATGGATAAAGAAAATAGCAGTCAGAGGGAGTCTTTCTGAGGAAGTAACACTAAAGCGCTGAGACTGAAGGAAGAGGTACCTGTCACGCAGAGAGGGAAAGAGGTGTCCTTGAGAGGGAGCCACCAGGAGGAGAAGGGGGCCTGCTCAGGCCCAGCCTCGTAGGTCCTGTTGGATCATTGAATGGCATGCCTCACCATTTGTATGCAGGTGTAGGGGATCAGTGGCTGCTGTGACAGGTGAATTGGAGGGAAGCACGCATGGAAAGGGGAGCCAGTTAGGAGGCTGTAGCTATCTGGGCCAAAGGGGATGGTAATTGGTGAGTGAATTCATGGTGCCTTGGAGGGTTTCTCAGGGGCTCATAAATGGACTTGAAGTAGGAAGGTGAGGAGTGGGCGGCTCAGACATGACTCCATTGTCTGTGGCTTGAGTAACTGGGCAGTCCGGGTGGAACCCTTTAAGAGCTAGTGAACATTGCAGGAGGAGAGGGTTTGGGAAATTTGAGCCTACGTTAGAGTCTCTTGGGTGTATGGGCACCAGACCATCCCCTCTCTTCCTGCATGGGTGTTTATAGTAAGTTGTGTATGTTTGGCAGGGTCTTCTTGGAGGACTATTACATCTCAATTTTGGTGTTGGACAGAGAGGGCCCCTTAGACTCCAGGGCTGTGTTCCCAGCCTTTATTTGATGGCTGAGTCTCTCTGCGTTTTGTTCTTCCCTTTCTATTCACCTTCCATTAGGTGTCTGATGTGCCTGGCTTTTTATTCCTTATCTTTATTTGCCTATGTACTCTGCTATAATTGTCTTAAGAACATGGCATTTTGGCCCGGGGGGGTGGGGTGGGGGGGGGAGGGGTACTGTTTTGCTTTTTAGTTGAAAACCTGTCAGGGTCCTGTCACATGGGCAGCCTGGTGATTCTGTCATGCAGCAGCTTTCTAGTGCACATCTCTCTCTTTGTTTATTTATTTTTACTAGTTATATAACCTCAGGACCATGATTGCTGCTGTAAAATTGATTTTGAGAACTACTTTAATTTGTAAATTGAGGAATACTTTCTATTTTGGGTTAAGAAAAGTACAGGGAATGGAGGCGGGGGAGGTCTCTGGTCTCAATTGCTTTCGGGCTTCTAAATGCAAGTACCAAGAGCTGAGGGATGGGTGGCCCCTCCAGCTTTAACTTGACATCCAGCCAGTGGGGAAGGGGCTTCAGAGTCATTCTGAATTCAGCTACCCAGTTACGCCTGGGTTTGCTTAATACAAGTATATAGGGCATGGGGTAGAGTCTAGCCCCACTGTCTATTCACCAGACCCCTTCCTTGGAACACAGGGGGACTTAGGTCTTTTTTTGGCCCTTCATTTAGCAGATTCTTACTTGAGAGTCTTCGGAGCTCTCTGATAGTCCTGCATTCACTACGCAGTCATGCGTGGCTTAACACTGGGGATGCAGTCTGAGACATGGGTTGCTAGGTGATTTTTGTCTCGTGAACATCATTTGTACTTACGCAAACCTGGATGGGATAGCTCAGTTTATGTCTAGGCTGTATGTTGTAGCTAGGTATGGCTCCTAGGCTACACACATACAGCATGTTACTATACTGAGTACTAGATAAAAGATAAAATAGTACATTTGTGTAGGGTAACATACTGTGAATGGAGCTTGCAGGATGGGAGGTTCTGCTGGGTGAGTCAGTGAGTGGTGAGTGAATGTGAAGGCCTAGGACGTTGGTATGTGCTACTGTAGACTTTCTAAACACTGTATGTGCAGGCCATGCTACATTATAAAAAATATTTTTCTTTATTCGATAATAAATTAGCTTCCTGTAATGTGTTTTGCTTTATAAACTTAGGGTTTTTTTTACCTTTTTATTCTTTTGTAATAATACAGCTTAAAACCTGGCTGTATAAAATTCTTTCTTTGTATCTTTACACTGTGTTTTTCTAATTTGAAACTAAAAATAGAAACTTTTAACTTTTTTGGTAAAAACTAAGGCAAACACACAGTAGCCTAGGCATACACGGGTCAGGATCACCAGTATCACTGTCATCCACCTCCATGACTTGTCCTACTGGAAGGTGTTCAGGGGTAGTCACGGGCTTGGAGCTATCATCTGTGATAACAGGCTTTCTTTTGGAATATCTCCTGAAGGGCCTGCTTGAGGCTGTTTTACGGGTACCTTTTTTTCATCAGTAGGAACACTGAGTATTATAAGTCTAAAATCATGGAAAGTGTAATGTAAATGCAGAAACCAGTAACATTGTCATGATCAAGGATTGTGTATTGAACATAATTATATGTGCTAGACTTTTAAACGACTGGCAGTACGGTGGCTTGATTTACACCGGCGCCACCACAAACATGGTGAATGTGTTGCACTGTGACAGACATTATGATGGCTGAGACGTCAGCAGGCAGCAGGAATTTTTTCAGCTCCATTATAATCTTAATGGGGCCACTGCTATAGTATATGTGCCTCATTATTGACAGAAATGTTGTGTGACATGTGACTATTTGTTTCTGGATAGGCACAAGCCTGATACAACCCAGAGTCTATCATGGCAAGGCGTAAGAGGGAAGGTGGGGTGTCCCCACTCTCTCTCTGAACTTGCCACTGGTAGGTCATTTGCCAATGGCCAACTCAAGGGCTAGAGCTCCGGTGCCTATGCTTTTGTCTGCTGAGCCACCAAAGAGGATATCTGAGCAAGTCCATAGTGGCGTGGCATTGTCTCGGTGCCACCAGAGCTCAGAGAGGGCTTCTGTTGAGGAAGTGGTGGCCAAACACAGGACATGCGACTTAGGGTAGACCTTGGCGAAAGACAGGTGAGGGTATTTTCAGTAGGGGACACAGCACAAGTGAAGGCAGAGCAGAATATGTGGAAGAGCCTTGAATGTCAGACTGAGAAGGATGAACTTCATGCTGCAAAAAAGATGAGGATGGCTGGTGGAGGCGTACGAGGCTGTGTTTTAGGAAGGTGTGTAGGTAATGGTGAGGGGAGAGCCGTCGGCCCCCCAGGGAAGGGAGATGAGATGCCACAGGGACAGGACACGTCTCCAGAAGGCATGAGTCTGAGCATGTGAGGGCAGACAGGGCGACAGCTGGATAGGAAAGAGGAACCTCTCTGCTTCTGTGTTGGTGCATGGCTCTAAGAGACTTGTTGTTGAACCTGATGGACTGGTAAACCAAGGTTTAAACTGCGGCTCTGCCACTTAGTGGCTGGGTGACTTCGGGTCACCTACCTTATCTGGGGCCCCATTTCCCTGACTAATGCGGAAGATGCTGCTGACTGTATCCGGTGCACTGGGACGGAGTGAGAAGTAATTAGTGGTGGCTCTGTGGCGTGCCCTCATCCCACTGTCTTGTTTGCCAAATCCTCATAGGCCATTCAGGCATTTTCACTTTGCCTTTCTAACAACTTGTAGTATCCTTCTTTCCCCTAAGGAATTCCAATCCCCTTGGCAAGTGCCCCCAGTGACTTTCTCTTGGTGTGCTGGGCTTTGGACTGGTTGCGGTAACCAGAAGTCCGTATGGATGGATCACTCCAGGCATGACCTTGTTTTAGTCTTTCCTTTTATAACCACAAATTATCTTTCCCCCATGTGAAAGAGTGACCTCTTCCTTTAGCCAGTCATGGCATCTTAGATATCTTCCTCCTGGCAAAGCACCCCCTGGGCTGCTAATTACAGTAGTCACAGCTGAACCTGTCTCTTTGGGGACCAATTGAGGGAGCTGGCAGCTTTTATTTCAACCCTACACTTAATAAGTTGAGGATGGAAATTAGTTAGGGTATCCACACAGCTAACTGCCAATTATTGAGGCTGTTTCTAGAGACAAATAGTTGCCTTTAGTTGGTCTTGAGTTACACCCAGTATGTGTTTATTAAAGTGCTTAGGGGACACCACCAACCCTATGGCCCTATTAGCCTCGTGACTTCTGGTTTAAGTGGGACTGGGTCCTCAGACAGAGGATGACTCAGTCTGCAGCCTCACCTGCTGCTGGTCACTGCGGACACCTCCATAGCTGACTCAGTGGTCTTGCCCAGTGTTTCTTTTTGTGTATTTGGCAAACTTTTTCATACCAGCAATTTTGGCAGTACATTCTGAGGAATCAAGAAGTTTAAAACAATATTAAACCAGTCTCCATATCTAAGCTTGCTGCACTGCCCTGACTCAACTTCCTGGTGCACTGACGTCTGTTCAAGGCAGTGTAGCATCTTGGCTTTAAGCTCTGCTCATACCTTTTCTCTCGGTAAGTCATGCCCTGATATGCGCTGGGCCTGCCCCTCCTCGCTGCGAGAGTGTGCTTCCCCTTCCGTGTGTTGAGTTGGTTGTGGCTCAAACTGCAACTGATACAGCCTGCGGCCCGTCTCTTATTGAAAGCTTTCACCCACTTTGAGGGGGTGAGGTGTCTCTGGTTCTTGAGACCTTCACAGAGGAGGAGCTCACCGCCCCATGGGTAGGAAGGGCTCCGTGAATTGGGCTGCCTCCCCTAAACACGTGTCACTCTGAATCCCCTCAACCCCAGCCACAGGTGTCCTCCCCATGCTGTGGGAAGCCTCACTTGGAGCACGTGTGTGCTGCTATCCAGTTAATTTTTGCCTTAATAGATAAGGAGCCTACAAAGGACCTCTTAGTTCTCGGTGTTCTTTGTGTCATGGACCCTTCTCAGAACCTGAACGGTGGGATATTTTACCAGAAAAATGTGTAGGACTTACGTTGTGATGCTTCACGGACCTTCAGGAGATTTGCAGAACTTGTGCATCCTTGTGGTTAGAAGGAGTCCAATCCCTACGCTGGTCCAAGGCCGTTATTTGGCAGATGAAGAAATGAAGGGTCCAGAGGAGGACAGGGACAGAGCTAGAGGGGACCAGAAGGCAGGTTTCACACCTCTGCTCTTAGTTCCAGACCAGATCCTTCATCTTGCATTTTAGTTTAGTACCTCCTAACGGGTTGTCACCTGGGAGGATGTTCCTAAGATTTGTCTGTGGTGGTATAGCCTGGGCAGCAGTCTGTCTTTCAGAGCCTCCATGGGGCTGGCTTCCTCTGGACACATGAGTAGGTGAATAGGATGTGAAGGGTGGGTTAGGCAAAGGGTGGACCTCTGGCTATGCAAGGGCTGGTGCTCGGTCCCTTGTAGGGCTGCCCTCTGTCCCCAGCTATCTCTTCAACAATCCCTGTATTTTGAATATGCCACGTGGGAGTTATCCACCATCTTCTGCCACACCTCACAGTGCCCCGGCCAGAGCTCCATCACCACCACCTGAACAACCTGTTAGTTGTAGAGATTTATAGGGTGTTGTTGCCATTTTATTATAAATGTTCGGATCTGGAAGGAGACCGTGGCAAGTCTTAACAATTGGAGGAGTCCATAGTTTTAGGCCAAACTGAAGTCTTCCAGTCCTAACTCAGCTCCTCATTAACCTCTTAACTATTACTAACTTAGATTTAGGAGTCATGTTCTAAAGCCATACTAGCCCCAGCCAGCAACATTTGGATGGCCCTCTCCACATAAAGCAGAATATGTTTGCAGACAAAGAGGGTTTGGGTTAAAAACTTGGTACATTGTATCCTGTAATAGGGGGTGCATTTAATCCTAGCACTCTGGGAGGCCAAGGCAGGCGGATCTCCTGAACTCTGGAGATAAGCTTGAGCAAGAGCGAGACCCCATTTCTACTAAAAATGGGAAAACCAGCCATGTGTTGTGGCGAGTGCCTATAGTCCCAGCTACTCTGGAGGCTGAGGCAAGAGGATCTCTTGAGCCCGAGTTTGAGGTTGCTGTGAGCTGTGACACCACAGAACCTCAAACTCTTGGGCACAGAGTGAGACTCTGCCTCCAAAAAAAAAGCTGGTAAGGGGAGGAGTAGTAGTAGAGAGAGCTGGAATCTAGGCAGAAGCCTTCTGGTTGCAGGAACTTGTAATATCGGGAAAATCCGTAATCCCTTGCATGCCTCCTTTCCCCGCCCCACTCTGAAGATGTAAGAGGGTAGTGGCACAGCAGCATATCATAGTAAAAAAAATAGCAGCATTGGCTTCAGAGTTGGCCACAGTCCCAGCTCTATCCCTTCCCAGCTTTCCGAGGTGAGGATGAGCCTCCCTCTCTGTACCCGGCTTGTTGGGAGGTTCACTGGGTATGTGTGCAGAGTACTGGGCATTGAAGCAGGAACTGAACTAAAGGCAGTTATTTTTTATAACCATGTTTTTGTGTTAAAACGTGTCATGTTGAATGAATGATTCTATTGAGTCCATAAAGTAATTTTTGTTGCTGTGTGTTAACTCTCAGATTCTATCAGTCATGTGTTAACTCTCAGATTCTATCAGTCACCTGGTATTTGAGCTCCTTCTGAAACCCAACACTGCATAGTAACTCAAGAGGCCTGAGAGAAGCACCAGTCGTCCCTTTCCTTGGAGGCTTGTAGTCTAAGGGTAGTAAGATAGAAGTTTGCAGCAAAGTTATGGGGGCTGAGGCCCTATGATGCCTGCTCATAAGAGAACAGAGAAGATTCATATAGAGATTCATTTTAAGTTGGAAAACTGAGATTTGGGCAGCCTTGACTAGATAAAGGTCAGAGCTAGTCATTGGTAGAGTTGGGATACAAATTTTGGATCTTCCTACTCCAAAGCCCTTACCCTTAAGAGAGCACCAGCTCTTTAACACTCCCCCCACTTTCAGGACCCACTCCTGAGCATCTTCCTGTGGGGGAGACACCTTGGTGTGGTCTCCTGTCAGGGTTCACAGACTATCAAGCATGGCCCTGTGGTCTTCCAGATTGTTGTGGGCTGCTGTGAGACTCCTGTTCCCCCTTGCCCTAGTACCATTCCCTCTCTGTACACTGAAGCCTGAACTAAGTATATTGTCCCGTTTGTCATCTCTACCCCCACTCCTACTGTGACAACAGGCACGCTTACAGCCCAGGCGTCCTTGTTTTTGCCCTACTTTAAGCTTCACGTTTCAAGCTCAGCCGTGAAGAGGGATGCATCAGAACACGTAGCTCCCTGGCCTCAGTGCCTCTGACTGATTGGAATAGACAGCAGTGCTGGGGCCGCTGAACCCCCGGGGCTGGCATGTCGATGTCGGAGTGTGAGAAGCCAGATGCTTTGGTGTACTAAACAAGTGGGGAGTGACTCATTTGGAAGCTAACCCTAGAGGAAGGAGAGGACTGTCCTCTGCACCTGTGATGCCTGCTTGCTTCACAGCACCATATGCTGGAAATGAACTGAGTCTTGGTTTGCTTATCTTTAAATGAGGATAACTCCAACATGGTCCTTCGGACAAAGGAGGCATTGCATTTTAAGCCTTGCGTGGCGTCATTAGGTACAGTGGTAATTAATACCACTATGCGGGTCTGGGCAGGAGGGGCTTTTAGGTGAGAGTTCTTGGCTACCCACCCAGTAATACTTTGAGTTTACACTGTGATTTTTAGACTGTGAATATGCCAACAAGATGACTGACTTTCCTGTTAACTAGATCCAAGTGGCAGGATAGAATAGAGAAAACTGGGCTTTAGGTTTGAATCCCAGGCACCCACTTTACATTCACATGTTCACTTGCAATCTTTTGCGACTTGCTAAGCAGTCTCCGAGACTGAAATCCCTCAGCTGTGGAGAGGACTTCTTTACACAGATAAATGTACCTGATGTCCCCTTTATCTTAAGAGGTGCCCAGTGCCACTCTGAACCCTGTAGACCAATGTGTGAGCCTTTTTGACAGTGCCACTGGCCACCTGGGGTACTAGCCCACCCTTCTACCAGTGGCTGTGATGCTCTGGTGCAGTACTACAAAATAGATTCCAGTAGCAGCCAGGTTGTATTGCGGAGTTCTGGGTTCCTAGGCTCCTTCACATGGGCTTCAAAATTCTTTAGGTGTGAACAGGTTGGCAGGTGCTGAGGATACTTCTGCCAGTGTGTGGCTGTCCCTGGGGCTATTGTTGTAATGGTGGGGCAAGGGCTTACATCCTTCTGAGTGGGGACCAGAGAGCTGCCCTCCACTGCCTTCATTCTCTCATCTCCATATTAAGGGAGATTCCTAAATTGAGCCTTGACTCAAGATAGGATAGATTGTCCAATCTGACACCCTAAGAATCAAAGTGACCACTAACACGTATAACAGCAAGATAGATCTTGCCCCACTCTGTCTTGGTGCTATGGTAGGCAATTTACTAGCAGGCACCCAGAGGGTAAAGAATGTCGTCTACATTTTCAAGAAAGGAGGTTCAGACCGTAGAAATGTCTAGTAAGTGGCAGAATTTGCATTTTTTTCTTTTCTTTTCTTGTTTTTTTTTTTTTTGCCCTTATCCATCTAAGGTTGAAAGAGCTTGGATTTGAACCCAGGACTGTCTGCCATAAAGCCTGTGTGCTTCCCTGATAGAGCACTGGGATGAAGATGCTGAGTTTACAATGTAGTCTTAAACTGTATGACTCCCGAGAAATGTGGTTACCAAGCTTAAATGTGTAAGACAGTACAATTTTAAAAGCCTAGGGCAGGGAACAATTTTTGAAGCGATTCTCATTAACTTTCATCATCATTTCATCAAAAAAAAAAAAAAATGACATTTTAGGGCCAGGCGCAGTGGCACACACCTATAATCCTAGTACTCTGAGAGGCTCAGGCAGGTGGATTGCCTGAGCTCACAGGTTTGAGACCAGCCTGAGCCCCCGTCTCTAAAAATAGCTGGGCATTATGGTGGGTGCCTGTGGTCCCAGCTACTCGGGGGCTGAGACAAGAGAATAACTTGAGCCCGAGAGTTTGAGGTTGCTGTGAGCTATCAATCACACCACGGCTCTGTACTGAGGGTGACAGTGAGACTCTGTCTCAAAAAATGACATTATGACACCAGTAAAGTAGGTGGGTCATATTAGAATAAGAAGCAATCCTGTGTTTCGTGCCTGTAGTTTGAGGAATGGGGAAGGAAGTGGTCCTGTCGGGCCTTCATCCCTACCCCGTCCTCCTGTTCCCTGCTCACCTCAGCTCCCCCCAGCTTCTGTTCTCCAGGCTGCTGATGGCCTTGATGGGAGCAGTTTGGTTGCTCCGTCTTCTCAGACCAGTCGTTTGTTTGGCCCACAGAAGACCTTGCTGAAAGGCTAGTCACTGCCAGGTTGGCACTACAACCCCTTTGTGCCCTGAGCGCCAGACCTATGTACAGGCACCAAAGCCAAACCTTCCATGAGCATTTTTCTGAGTGAGTCTATTTATAAATGAAGAGATTAAGTGGATTTTAAGTTCCACTGAAGTTCTTGTCTCTCTACGAAGGGACTTTACAGTCCACAGTTACATGTCAGCAGTCGGGGCTTCGGAGTGAGACTGCCTTTGGGTTAAACCCTTCTCACTGCCACTTACCAACTATGTGGCTTGTCTCTCTGAGCTACCGTTTCCTCATATAAGACTCAGTGACAGTAGCTCCTTCCTTACAGTGTTGCTAGGGACAGCTGAGGGAGTCGATATAAAACACATGATTCCTTCTGAGACACTGGGGTTGTATATACTACACAATGCAGTATAGAAGGGCTGGAAGTTGCCTTATTGAGTTGTTAACCTCCAAAGCACTTAGAATTAAGCTGGCACATATTAACTGCCCAGTAAGTGATTGCTGTTGTAATTGTAGAGAACTAAGAAGACAGGATGTGCTGAAACACCTTAGTCTAAAAGCTGAAATAAGAAAGGTAAGGATTGCCAGCAAACCTTCCCAGAGCCACTAACCCTTGTGCCCCAAGGACCATGTCAGATGTGCACTCTCAGAACCACTGGCTGAGCCAGCCGTGAACGCACTAAATGAAGATTGTGAGAGTGCGAAGACCTTGGGCAGTGAGGCTGGGGGAGTTTGCATTGAGTGGTAGTTTTGCAGCTCAGCAGCCTTGTTATGACCAGAAAGTTGCTTCATCTCTTAATCTGGGCCTATTCCCTTGTTCGAACTGGCCAAATCAATCCTCGTAACAATCACAGACATATACTACAGTTATCAATTGCAGATGTGCCACATTACCTTGGTTGGTGTGGTTGTGCCTTCAAAGAGGGCTCTGTGGTCAGAGGTAGGAGTTCCCGGAGAGGAGTGAGACAAGCTCTGGTTGAAGCTGGTCACCAGGAAGTCGGGCCATAGCCTGGGCAGTCAGGGAGCTGAGACGGGCTTCTCGGATGAAGTTCAAAAGCCTGAGGTCGCTTCAGGGGCCGCCAGGGCTGAGACCTATACTCTTTATTGTGCCAACCAATGCCTGGGAGACTTTGTGGTCTGAGCCATTCCTATTCATAGCTGTAGAAAGAGCTTCTAGTAGCTTCCAGTGAGCATCCTACACCACCTCTGATGGGAGATGGCAGAGCAACCCAAAGCCAGGGTTCCTTTTGTAATAGAGAACCTGTTTGTTTTCCTTCCTGCTGCCTAAAAGGGAGAACAAGACTCAGACCTGTGGACTGTCCTGAGACCTCCAGCAGGAGGGCTAGAGCCAGTGCCAGAGCTGGAGGGAGGGTTGGGGAGCCTTTGGGGAAAAGTCAGCTTCACTTCCCGGCAGGAACGAGTGATTAGCAGTCACTACAAGCTGTTATTTCAGGGGCTCTTGCAGTGTACCGTGCTGTTTGACCTTCTGCAGTTGTACTCTAGGAGTTTATTATGGTAAAAGGGACCTCTGGCTTCTGAATGTCTGCCTCCTGTGGCTTCTGAATGTCTGCCTCCTTGCCAATGCTGCTTTTCAGCTACCACGTGCTGCTTCCTGCTGGTTGGTGGTCATCCTATTGAGGAGGTTGTCTTCAGCTCCGGTGTTACCAGAGAGGGAGGAAAGCAGTGTTAAAGTCATAATGGGTCCCAAAGATGACGTTGGCACATCACATGTGATCATACAATTTCCCTGGTCTTTTTGTTATAGTTCACAAGGTCTTAATGTCTTAGAGGGTGAGTCCCACTGAACACCTTCCTTCATCTTCTGGTAGATATGTGTCATTTACTGAAAGCACAGAGAAGCAATAGGGATGCTAAATTTAGAGTTTGAGATGGCTGCTGTGTCATTCATTGAAGAATATGCTTATGGAAATTTTATTTTTCCGAGTCAAAGTCTGGGAGACAAGACCCACAGATGATTTTTCTTGAGAGGAATTAACAGGTAGAAGCAACAAAAGCAGCACAGTAAAAGGTTGGGCCTGAGAAACCCTGTGTTTCCTCTTCAGATCACATACTTCTCCAGCGCCGTTCTCAGCCACCCTGGCACCCCTCCACACGCAGATGCTGGGTCATCCCACACCTGTGCTAGGGAGCAGGCGTCAACGCAGCCTAACCTCTCCCTTGACAGGTGTGGAAACTTTTCCATTGTCTGCTGTGTGGGGAAGAGCCCAGACCAGAGCCTGTGTCTGTACCTTTCTTTTAGAAATGCCAACTTTTCTTGTTCATTGTTCATTAAATTACTCCATTTTTCCTATTAAAAAGTCAAGTATGGGCGGCGCCTGTGGCTCAATGGAGTAGGGCGCCCACCCCATATGCCGGAGGTGGCGGGTTCAAACCCAGCCCCGGCCAAAAACGGGGGGAAAAAAAAGTCAAGTATGACAATGTGGTGTGTGTTCAGTATCAAAAAGTAGGGAAATTGGACTATCCATTCATGACAGGAAGTACAATGACATTTGAGGTATTTCTTGCTAGATTGTCCCCGGTCGGGGGCGGGGTGTGTGTGTTTGGTTCACATAGTTATGGTCACTATATGCCACAGAACTTTGTAACCTGCTGTTTTTCACTTAACCCAGAGAACTGGGTTTTACCATACCATTCCAAATTGCTGGTAGTTGAGAAACAACTATCTCATTTCATTAGATGACTGAGTTGATGGCTCATTTGCTTAATTGTCCCTTATTTTTAGACTTGAGAGTTTATTACCTCGTAATTTAAATAATACTTTAGTGAACATCTTTATTCATAAAATCCTTTTTTATATTTGGGTTTATTTTTTAACTTCCAGGGATTGAAGGCGCTACTGGCCTAAACCTATTGAAAGCTCTGGAATCCCATTGCCGAATAGCATTCCAGAAGCTTTTTCTGCTCTTCCTCAGTGTGGGGCGTGCTCTACCCCAGCTAGAAACAGTTTTGGTGGTTGGATGGGAACCATGGCCTGTTTACATCTAACACATTCATAGTATCTGGTTGGGGACAGTTGGCTGCTGTGGGCCAGATGTTTTACAGTCACTGTTCCACTCAGTTCCTAGTGCTCAAAGGAAGAAACCGAGGCTGACAGGAAGTAAATGGCCTAGTAATGCTCTACTCTGCTGCCTCCTGTGCGGACTAGCTGGGCACCTTCCCAGAAGCTGAGGAGATGGGCACAAGCAGCGGCTGGGCTCTGCCTTACAGGGCAGGGTTGCAGGCACACGGGAAAAGACTTGTCTGCTTTAGTCGTTCAGGGTGTGACCAGGCACTTGTCCAGTGCTGGGGCACTGTTGCTGTGGCCGCCTGCACTCCCTACACTTGGTACCGATCAGGTGGCTCAGAGTGGGGGGCAGCCCCAAGACTAATCACTCTGTAGCTCTGTGTGCTAGGCCTCCACTGGAATAAGCCCTGCAGGGCATCCTGCTTGTCCTCCTCCTGAGGCCTGCACGCTCCCCTTTTATATGTATTAGTTCACTTAATTTCCATGGTAGCCTGTGATCTAGGTACAGGTGATGGGACCAAGGGACAGAGGGTTTAAATTTACCCATGGTCAAGTGGCAGAGCCTCTTCACTGACCCACAGGTTCTGGCCCAGAACCCTTGTTCTTAACCCCATCAGCATGCTGCAGTGGGCTGAATGGGACCAGGTGGTGGGCTCTGGGCAGGGCAATGGGACTGTGGCCCTTCTAAGACATTGGTAGGTAGCCTCATTCAGGCTCCCAGAGGCATGAGCCTCCTTTTCTATAAAATGGATAACTAAACCTCAAGGGCATTGCTATGACATTTACTACAACACAATTAGTCAAAGGGACTGGCAGGGTCTGTGGGGATGGGTCATCCAAGGTGGGTCCCTGGTGTCCTTCTCCTGACAGGATGGGGGTGAGGGATGGGATTCATGTTCTGATCGGTACTGATTCAACATGCTATCAAAGCCAGGGTCTGGCCTTGAATTGTTGTGACCTTGGGTAAGTTAATTAACCTGTGCCTCAGTTTCCCAGTCTGAGAAAATAATGTGTGTCTACAGTAGGGCAAGTCGTAGTGAAGCTAGGTTTGACTCCAGGTATATAGAAAACGCCCTCCCCCACCCCCCCCCAGCACACAGACAGCTTCCTCTGGGTTGGGAACTGGTGCTCCAGGCCCACTGACCCGATGTCCACTCCTTGCCTGCCTTCTGTCTTCCAGGTCGATCCCTCGGGACCCACAGTCTCACCATGTCTCGTACAGAGGACGGCAGAGGGGACAGGTGGTGGCTTGGCCGGTTGGCGATCTCCCAACAGCTGGATCTCGGGCAATGTGAAGCTTTTGTTTGGGTTTCCCCTTTCCTTTTAGTTTTGCTTAATTTTTTTTTTTTTTTTTTTTTGGTCTTTTTGTTTTTTAATTTAAACCATTGAGACTTCAGAAGAGCAGGAAGCTATGTGTGGAGGCACCAGTTTCTTTAAAGCAATTCAATGTGGATAAGGCTTATGCATAAATTTTACTTTTAATTTTTATAGGGGGTTAGGGAGCTACTTTTGTTTTTGTCTTTCACTTTCCCTCTGTCTTTCTACACGTCTCTCAGTTCTGTTTATCACATCTTGCTTCCCTAGAGAAGGCCTGCCTCCCCATAGAGAATTTGGGGTTTCTCCTAGAATGAGGCATGAAGACATAACGAGGCCTCTGGCTACCTCCCTGCCAGATGCAGGAACTGCAGGACTTCTTGGTCAGCTGTCCCTGGCCAGTTCCCTGCCTCAAATGATCGGAGGCGAAGAACCACCTGGAAGAGGAAGGACCTAGAAAGGAGGTCTAAATCGCGTGCTTTGTTCTCTTTAAGCTGTTGGGAGCCCAAGGCCCCACCAGGACTCACAGTGGTGTGCACATATTCCCTCTTCTGCCCTGTGTAACTGGGAGCTTGGAGGGAGGGACGGAGAGTGACCATCTCCCACTTGCTGGCAGTGGAGTGGCAACCTCAGTTCTATAAACCTACCTTTCTGTGAGGAAAACCTATCGTGCCAAACTCTGCCTGGGACACAGCTGGGTCTTCAGCAGCATCCGTCACTGCTATGAGGACCACACCCCCTCACCTACTGTCTCCTGGTTTGTCATCTTCCCAGATGGGTCTGAAAGTACCCAGGTGTCAGAGATTGCCTGAGGCCCCCAAGATCCGGTTATGACCGATGCCATGACAGGGTAATCTGAGCTGGCTGCCATTGCCATCTTGCACCCTTGTGTTCCAGGGTCTGTGGTGTCATACATGATGGCACATACTGTCAAACACCATCTCCCTCACCCCCAGGGACTCACTAGGTGCCCACCCTCAGTATAGATAGGTCTGATGGGAAAAGAATGGGCCTGCCCAGACCAGGTAGCCTCTTGTGGCCCTGAGGTGCCCATTTGAAAGCTTGTTGCCCTCAGGCTTTCCCAGTCTCCCACCCTTCAACTCCCCTACTCACGTCTGTTGTAGCTGTCACTGCTGGCAGTGCCCCTGCACCTGCACCCAGGCTGCTTCTCAGAACCATCGACCCTCCCCGCAGCAAGTAGAGGGGGATGTTCTGTGTTGTCTCTCTGGACACAACTTCGGCTTCTCCAGGGGCTTTTCACCCCCATTATGGCCAAATAGGATAACGTCTCTGGGGAAGGAGAAAGGAGATCTGTATTCGTTTTTGTATTCTGTTTTACCTAAACCTACATAGGATCAATAGGAGAGATGGTGTACGACCACGGGGGACTTCCTCCCCAAACAGGAATCCTTTGGCCCTGGGGTTTGGGGAGCCCAGTACATCATCAGGCCGTGCTTGGCAATGTGTTTCTCACTTTCTTCCCACCTTCTCTCAAGCCCCTCAACACCAAGGTTCCTTTCTCATGGGCAGAGAGTTGGCTGCTATGAGCAGGACCCCACAGGGCTGCATGTGATGACTCGGCCCCGCCCTTCCTGGGCTGACTCCTCCAGCAGCCTCCTGAGTACTTTAAGTTGCAGCTGAGAGGATCGGAGCAGCAGTGTCCCCAATCATGGTGCATAGCCCTTCTGTGCTCCACCCTCACCCTCCCTTGAGGGCAGCTGTCTTTGTGCGTGGGCAAATGGGAAAAACCGTCCCCAGACTCGGCAGCCTCTCTCCCAGGCTGCAGCCCACACTCTTGTCATCCCTGGTGAGGTTCCAGCCTAATAAGTTTCTTCCTTATTACCTGTCTTTTTTCTCTACCCTCCCAGGTCCCATCACTCTGGCTAGAGTTCTTGGGCAGTGTAGTACTTGCCCTTTGTTATTTTTCTTGGTATCAGAGTATCCCCTATAAGTCAAAAGTGGGCAGCCAGAAGCTGTACCCCTATGTCTTTGGAACTCCTAGCCAGCTCTTGCTTTGTGATAAGGCCTCCTTCCCTAGTCCCAAGTGCCTGTCCCTTCCTCTCCTTTGCCCACCTCAGGCACCCAACCAACTAGGTGGAGGTCCTCCCCAAGTCAGCGGACTGGCCTTGGCATCGCCTTGGCTGGCACCTGTTGTCTTCTAGGTGCATGTCCACCTTTCCCCATGGGCTGGCTTTCTGATTGTCGCTCCCCTCTGCCTGCCACCTCACCTGGGTCTCAGGCCTGCCAGCAGCTCCCCTTGTGTCATCTCAGCACCACCAAGTTGGTTAGACCTGTCCCAGTTCTAGGAGTTTCCAAACATTCAAACATGGGTCATTCATTCTTTTCTCCTTAGCTCTGTGACAAGGCTAGCCTCCTGGAGAGAGGAGGTTGGCCTCAGCCGTCCTGGGTCTGAGCTTGGTTTCCCTGAGTCAGAGAGGAATCAGCAGGACAGATCATAGTGCCTTATTCCATTGTCATCCCCTGCCAGAAATCCCTGCTCTGCTGGAAGGGTGTGGCTTTTCTCTCCCTATCTCTGTCCATCTGTCACCTGCACTCATTCCCTCCCACTCCCAGGGAGCCACAGGGGAAAGGATCCCCACCCCAGCCCCCCTCACCCTCTTCCTGAGGGCTGTAGCCAGCCCCTCCTACCACGAGGGCACTCAGTAGCATCTCTAGCCCAGGACAGAAAAACTGTGCTTCAGATGGGTGCACAGTCTGCCTCTTACCTCTAGCTAGGAGAATGCTATAGTCTGTTCATTCAAGACTGGCTCCATCTGACCTCTTTCTGGGCCCAGGACTATGGTTTGCAGGCCTTAGCCTCATCTCATCCCAGACACATTAGGACAGGAGAATAGGAATTCTTTTCTCCAAATCGGATGAGGTGTGCCCCCCACCCCATGGCTCTTCTGAGGGGGTATACTAAATGTTTACTTAGGCAATACCCTGTTTACAGCTGGAGGAGAAATATGACCATCACTGGTTAGAGATTTGCTACTCTGGACAGGGCTTGCCCTCCTTTATGGCACTGCCAGTGTGGTCTCCAGAGCGAATGAAGGTAGCGATGCCTGGGTCAGAGGCGAGCCTCCTTCACTCCCTCTGCTCCCTGCCCTGTGGTGCTAGGACCACTCACCGCCCTCCCTGCAGCCTCCTTGCCCCTGCACGTTGCCCACCTCATCATTCCCTTCCTCCAGGATTCTCAACTCTAACAACATATCAGTTGTCTCCTAGCCTAGAAAACCAGTGTTGAAGCAATAAGATTATTTTTGCTTGAATCTTTTTCTAAGAGAAGGAAAAGAGTTAGCATTGTGGGAATCTTTCTTTTTATGCTGTTGGCTGTTTACTCTTTTTTTTTTTTTTAATAATAGAAGAAAGAGCTTAGTAGGATGGATATCTGGATTATCTTTTAGAAACTTGGGAATGCAAGAGGCAGGCTGCTATCCCTATGGAGGGGTCCTTGGCTCTGCCCTTGCCTGGCTCCATACCACCCCCTCCAGCCCTGTCCACCAGGTATACCTCCTACCATCAGTCATCCCACGCCCCTCCTCCTCCCACAGCTTGGATTACCCTTCCCCTTGACTCATTTTCCCTTCCTAGGCCTGTCTGGCAGCCCCCAGGCAGACACAGCTGCTGGGAGTCTCCTTGGGCCTGACAACCTCAGAATAGCCGAGCTGGCATTATTCAGCTCTTCAGGCCACTGGGTTTTAGAGGCAGAGCGCCAGAGGTATTGCCTCTGCCATCCTCCCGCACTGGGCTGTAGCACAGCCTCTGAGACAGCATAGGCCCCACCTCTTAGCCCCCTGCCTGCCTGGGCTCTGAGCACCTAGGGCTCCTGTCTGGAGAAATTAACCCACTACTACTGGTTGCTCAAGGGTCCCCTAAGATTTCAAGGGTATCAGAAGGGAGGCTCTCCCATGTGATTTTCCAGGAGAGGCCGCGGGAGGAAGGGAGCCTGTTCAGGGGCATTCAAAGCAATCTTTTGTGCCCAGGGACTTCTTCCGATTGGAGCAGGAAAGTATATTTCACTGACTTCTTAAACATTCGTGTGGAACAGACTTGAGTGAGAGGGAGGTTTTAAGCCAGGCACAAAGTTAGTTTCAAATACTAGTTAATCTATTTTTCTTTATTTCCTTTTTTGCACAGAAGCTGGTAATCTAGGACCTACATGTGAACAACTTTATATGAATATTTTTTGTACTTGGTTTACTTGGGTTGGTATGATACATTATATTTAAGTTCCTTGAACACTGTGGATCCCCCTAATATGTATGAATGACTGAGGCTTTGTAAATTAAGGGACGTTTGTGTGAATAAAGTTATTTGATGGGGTCAAAGAAGCCATATATGATTTGAAAACGAGTGTCTTGTGGTTTGTTGCTGTCGTTTGGAAAGAGTGGAGACTTCAGCCCCTAGTTTCCGGGTGGTGGGTGGATGAGGAAAGGATGCCTGGCCACCCCAGTGCTCCCTGGTTGAGAAAGCTGCCTTCTGGCCTGCCTTCTACACCTGAAAGACAGGCACTTGGACGTGAAGGAGCCGTGCAGCTGGTCCTGGGGCACCCCGGGTCCAGAGATGGCCTGGTCTCTTCTGGGGCCTCTCCACACACCGTGGGCCTCTCAACCCCAGCCCAGTGGTTCCAGTTCTACCTCTGAGGGGTTTAAATGTGGAAATAGGACAGGTGTGTCTCCATATGCCAGCAGCAAAGGTAAGGGTCAAGTTCTAGAAAAGCTCAGCAGAGGTGGGTTTTGTCAGGTCAGAACAGTTCTGGAGGCTGAGGCGTAGCATCCATGTCTGGAGAGCATTGGAGTCTGGGTAACAGAGCACGTAGCCTGTCTCCCTTTGTGCCTGGGCCAACAAAACCATGTCCCATGATGAACACAGCCTAGAATTGATTAAAAGCTAGGTGGCTCTGGCTCCACTGTGCTGCATGGTAAGTGTGATGTGAGCCCCTCGACTGATGAGAAATTGAGACTACAGGGTGGGTTCTGGTGGATGGGGAAAGAAAAACTGCTGCTTGCCTTCTGGGCAGGTAACCCATCCTAAAGCGTGGGCAAAGATAGCCACCTTTTGAACTATTGAAGCTATGTAAGAATCTAATACTGGGATGAGCGCAGTGGCTCATGCCTATAATCCTAGCACTTTGGGAGGCCAAGGTGGGTGGATTGCTTGAGCTCAGTCAAGCAGTTTGAGACCAGCCCGAACAAGAGTGGGACCCCATCTCTAAAAAATTATCCAGGCATTGTGGCGGGCGCCTATAGCCCAGCTACTTGGGAGGCTGAGGCCAGAGAATCACTTGAACCTAAGAGTTTAAGGTTACTGTGAGCCATGACGCCACAGCACTCTACTGAAGGCAACAAAGTAAGATTATGTCTCAAAACAAAACCAAATATTGGGCCCTGCACATAGTAGGCACCCAACAAATGATTCTATAGTTTACTTTTCCCAAAGAGATAGGTCTGTCATTCTCTTGGAGTCTGCTGGACACTAAGCCCTGGCCCTCCTGGTGTCCTGCTGTGGCGCGGCTTTCTCAAGGGGGACCCGTGAGCCCAGGACAAAAATCAAACTCCAGCAGGAAGATGGAGTCAGGACTTTGGACTGTGTGAGTTAGAGGAAAAGATAAAGCAGGCTTCCTGCCTGGTCTGAGTGAACACGCTATGTCCCAGGCCTGGGATTTGGTGTCCATTGGCTGTTGGGGACAAAGCTGCTTACAAAGGATACTTCTGTCCTTAGCCTGGAACACAAACTGGAACTTGAAGGGCTATTCACAAGTTTTTTTATTAACAGATTTATTGAAATAATTCACCTTTTGAAGTGTGCAATTCATCGTCCTAGGAGTGATTATCAGAAAACCATAAAGTATACAATTCAGTGGTTTTTATAATGGTATATTTACAGTGTGCAAGCATTATCACTAATTCCAGAACAGTTTTACCACCTCAAACAGAAACCCATACCTGTTACAGTCACTTCCCAGTTCCCCCATGTTTTTAATTTCCTTGGGTATATATCAAGCAGTGGAACTGCTGGGTCATTTGGTAACATTAATTTCTTTAGGAACCGCCAATCTGCTTTCCAAAGAGGCTGGACCATTGTATATTCCCACCAGCAGGTATGAGGATTGCAGTTTCCTTACATTTTGCCATATTGCACCATAAATGTTCACAAGTTGTTACAGGTGTCCACACTACATATTAATGGCAGTAAGGCGTGCCACAGCCGATAGCTACTCTAGAACTCACTCACTGATCCAGCAAGGACAAGGTACTCAGCCTTTGCTGAGTAGAGTTGAAAACAAGGCCTAGCTTTGCTATTTACTGGCTTTCTGACCGTGGAGCAGATCACTTTGTTTTCTCATTCACGATAAAGTAAATAGCCACTTCATAGGATGGTTAGCAAGACTAGCAATTTTTTAGGCAAACCCCCTTCAGTGAGCATTTCCTCTCTCCCTGAGTCCTGGGCACCTGGAGTTAGGGGCCTTGAGGAGCTCACAGCATGTGTTGGGGCACAGGTAATGAGGAACTCGGTACATACCACAGTAACACATGGCCAGCTGAGCTCCAGACTCTGCACAGATGAGAAGTGTGTCACCCAGACCCTGGAGGGAAGAATCTGGAATACCAAACCAGGCCAGAGTTCGTGCGGTGGAAGGAGAAGTTAGATGTCTGGGCCTTCACTCATCTTGGGGCTCCAGCCTCTGATTTAGTGGTTATGCTCAGGGCTTATGAGTCAGGCCCTGCTGGCAAGGAGCTCAGGGACCCATGAGGGGGCCTCAGGGAAGACAGGGACATTATTACAGTGGGCCAGACCCCACAGAGGGCAGCTCCAGGGGCTGTGGAGCACAAAGAAGGCCCCAGTGTCACCCAGAGTAGGGAGGATGGGGGAGACTCCCTGGAGGGGTTATGCTCACTTCACACAGTTGCCTGACTTGCCCCTGTCCCCACCAGGCCATGCTGCAGTCCCTTGGCCTGCAGTGCCCTGACGGACTGCTCACCCACCAAGGGTTCTGAAGTGTGGTGGGCACAGCACCCTGGTCCTTTTCTAACCTCTCAAGTTGGAGAGCCGTAGCATCTGCCTGCCTCGCAGCATACCCTTACCTTGTGATGCCCTGCCCTGAGGACCCCATGAGCTCCTGGGGCATTGAGCCCCATCCCTTCAATCCCATCTGCACATAACTGAGAAATTCCCTTCTAAGTCCTCAGGAAGGAAAGGCCATGACAGAAGGCCTTAGGCTTCCTGCACTTACCATAGTGCCCAGACTCCTCTCGCTGACCTAGAAAGCCCTCCACCAGCCTCCTGCTTACTCCTTGGGCCCTCCTGCTACCCAGCACTGCCTCAGGCTCTCCCCCAGGCTGTCTTGACACTGCTACCGTAGGCACACGGGCATTTCCATCTCAGGCCTTTGCACCGGCTGTTCTCACCTGAGAGACATTATTCACTGCTTCACAAAGGTCTCTGCTCTTGTTGCCTGGGAGACCCTTGCAGAACCCTTATTTAAAGAAACACCAGCTCACGCCTTTAATCCTAGCACTCTGGGAGGCTGAAGCGGGTAGATTGCCTGAGCTCATAGGTTCAAGACCACCCTGTCTCTGAAAAATGGCTGGGCATTGTGGTGGGTGCCTGTAGTCCAAGCTACTCGGGAGGCCGAGGCAAGAGGATCACTTGAGCACAGGAGTTTGAGGTTGCTGTGAGCTACGACACCACAGCACTCTACCAAGGGCGACAAACTAAGAAGACTCTATCTCAAAAAAAAAGAAAGAAAGAAAAAGAAACGGAATACCTCACCATCGCTACCTCTTCAGCATATTTACTTTTGTTTATAGCACTTATAACCAATGGAGTTTTACATACTATATACCTATATATTATGTACATACACAAGTGTGCATATAAATATATTTTGTGTGTATGTGTGTACATATGTCATTAAGCAGTGCCTAATGTGCGACAGGGTGTGCTATCCAGTATATGTTTGTCAAGAGCATGCCACATCCAAGCCTGTTCTTCTATGGCCCCAGTAGTAGGAACTTGTTCGTGGGCCTTCAGGGAGGAGGGCACTGCGGGGGACAGGACCCCAATGCTCCTGAGCCGGGGCCAAGCCCTCCGCCTGGCCTGCAGCTTCTCCTCATTCCTGAGGCTTAGTCCTGGGCTTCATTCCTGCCAACCCCCGAGAGGCAGGAATGAAACTTGCTACTTGAGAAGGAAATCACCAGATGTGAGGATAATATTGGGGTTTGATGTCTTTCATCTGGAACAGGGTTCAGCAAACTTTTTCTATTAAGAGCCAGAAAGCAAATATCTTAGGCTGTTCAGGGTGCAGGACCCCTGCCTGTTATAGCCCTTCAACTGTGCCATTGGACGGCGCAGGCAGCCACAGACAATACGTGAACAGAAGAGCGTGGCTGAGTGCCGATAAAACTTGGTGAATGGATGTTGAAATTTGCATTTCATATATACTTTTCACTAAAGTGTCACAAAATAATATTATTTTTATTTTTCTTCAAACCATTTACAGATACAAAACCCACACACCTAGAGTAGTCTTAAGCTTGCTTCTGTGAGCTGGGTTATCAACAGCATCGCCCACGACAAATGGACCCAGTTTAGAGACTGGCCTGTGTGTTTGGGTCCATCGAAGTGAATCTGCGTGTTGGTTAAGGGGGAAGAACCAGGCTCAGAGGTTTTACTTCATCCCCAGTTGGTCGCTTGGCCAGACAGCTCTGGGTGTTGGAAAGGACGTGATGTAGGGAAATTGACATCACTCACCTCCTAACACATCCACGAATCTAGAAGCAGCAAGTATGAAAAAGCAATTGGAACAGGAGTCAAGATACCTGAGTCCAGATTCACCCTGGTCTCGCCCAGCTGTGTGGGATGCCACCTGTCCTCTCCTCTCTCTGGGCCTAATAGCACAGCGGGTCTTGTAATGAGACACGAGGTTTGAACCACTGCGTTACTACTTACAATCTTGTGACCTTGGGCATGTTACTTTCCAATCTTCAGTTTTATCATCTGTAAATAGCGACATCACTAGTACCCACTTGTAGATTTTTCTGAAAATTGCTGACAATGCATGTATACTATAAGGATGCAGTGATTTATTCATAAACGGTATTTATTAATAGTATTTTTTATAGGCTCTGATCCAGTATTATCAATAGTGTTTTTTAAGGCAGAAAGACATCCTGTGAGATGCTCCTCAAATAAAAGGGCTCCATGGAAGGTGAAATATTTCATTCCCTTCCTAGCAGGCGCCAGCCAGTGCATGTTAAAGGCTCTGAGAAGTCCTATAGTAAGTCCTGTTTCTCAAGCTTCTTGGATCACTGCTGCTTATACATTGAACTTGTATTATCAACATCTGATGCTAGTGTTTTAGGGGAAATGCTCCAGAGTCCAGGTTGGGAGGTGTTAACCACATCATCTTTGCAGCTCTAAAATCCTAATATTCTTTTAGGGGACTTCAGCCACTCTATCTCTTTTACATGGGGCTAGAATCACTTTCCTCTTGCAGAAGCCTCCAGAAGTGCCTCTGCTTGGTCTACTGGTTCCTTGAGACCAGAATATGAAGAATTTAATAACCACGGTCTGGGGGCCCTGCCAAAATGCTGTAGGGCCCAGGCCCAGACAACTTGAATGTGGTAAGAACACAGAGTGCAGCTCCCCCAGCCAGCAGGGCAAGGACACTGCCAAAACCCTCACATTCCTGGTTCCCACATTGGCAGAGCCCAGCCACCCTCCAGCTAGTGTTTACCCAGCGCCTGATACACGCAATTAGCCTCTGCTGGGAGGCACCTGTCGTTTAGTGGTTCTGAGCACAGGCTCTACCGTGAGACTTTCTGGTTCCAAATTGAGTGGTTCTACCTCTTTAGCGCTCAGTCTCCTCAGATGTAAAATGAGGGTAATAACTACACCTGTGTCTGCACACACAGGGGACCCCAAATAGCAGCAGCAGAAATAAGATGCAACTCACTTTCTCTTTCATATCAAACAAGAGTGGAGATGGCGATCTGGGTCTCTCAAGCTCATTATGTGAAGTCAAGGATCCCATCTCCTTCTGGTTTTCAGCAAGTGGCTTCCATCTTCAAGATCAGCTCCTGGTCTAGAATGGTGGAGCTTCAGGCATTTCGTCTTCACCCCAAGTAGCAGCTGAAAGGGAGAGAGGAAGAAAATTTGCCCAACTTTTAAGGAAACTTTCCTGAAGACACTGACCTTACACTTTCACTTACCTCTCACTGGCTGAAACCTAGTCACATGGCAACATCTGTGGCCAAGGAGGCTGAGAAAGAAGGAAGCAATGGTCCTGTTTTTAAGGTTGAGGGAGACTGGAAGCTGGGTAGGCAACTAGCCTCTGACAAAGGGCAATTCTGATAAAGGTTTGGCAATCACCATAATCAGAACATAATAATATGGACTCCAAAAAATAAAAAGAACTAAAATTAGAGGGGGGTCCGATCAGAGTTGGTATGACAGTTAATTATGCAGTGCCATCACAGGACCTTATGATGCCAGAAGAGGTGTGGGCTTGGGCTCCTGTTGGCCTGCTGTTTACTCAGGGAGGAGGTGCTGAGTGTCATCTGTGTTAGCACTCACTCTTCTGGGGCTGGACGAAGAGGCAGAACTTCCTAGTGGTCACAAGAATGGAGTCTGAAATCCAATGCCTAATTAAAACAGAGTCCAGAGTCCTGGGTTTGGGACTTCCTGGGAGATCTGGGGCAGTTTACTTACCCTCTCTGGGTTTTGATGTCTTCATCTCTAAGGTGGAGAAGATGGTAAGAATGCTGTCCCAAGATTATTGCGAGGGAAAAGTGATTTAATACAAATAAACTTCTTTGAACCCTGGGGAGTAAAAGCAGCTCTGGTCTCCTCAATGGACCCACAGGGCTGCTCCACACCTCCCTTGCCTTCTTCCTGCCCTGAGCACCTACTCTGCTGGGCACTGGGGATTCAGAGATGAACTACGGGTAGAGCCGTATCCTTTATAATCATTCCAATGTTTCCTGAGCCCCTACTGAGTTCCAAGCTCTGTTCCCAAGATGACTACTAAAAGAGATGGCCAGGTCTGTGGAGTCGGGTGGGGCATATAGAGAACACATCCTGAGACCTTTTGTTTCAGGCAAGATGCATTAAAGGGGCTAAATAAAGAGACGTGGGTCAGGTCCCAGTTGGGTTGGTGGGATGTAGCCTGTGGATACCGTGTTTCATAACTCTAGACAGGCTGCTAAGCCAGACCTACAGATGGGACCTAGGAGAGGAGGACAACCAATTCCTGCACAGTAACACAGCACTGTATTTTCCTGGGTCATCAAATGAGCAGTAATCTGGCAACAAAAGATGATTAGCCACAGATGCCTGCCAAGCTGAGCCAGTTGCCTGCTCCTGGAACCCAGCCAGTTCTCCACTCTCAGGCTCCCAAACTCACTGCCCAAAACTACTCCTTTGAGACCCTCATACCACTCTGTAGTCAGCTTTGGAGAGCAGGTAATATAGCAAGTTCTACCATCTACGTCAGTTATTTATTTCATTTCGGTTCTGAGTACCCCTTTCATATATGTTCTGTGATTTGTATATTCACAGAATTCCATTAAGCATGATTTCAAGCTCTCAATAGAGGACACTGGAAGGGCACTGCAGACAGACCTACCCCAGCCACTGACCCAGAACACAATCTCTGCAACCCCGCAGCCTCAGTCTGGCAGTAACTTTCCAGCAGTCCTCTTGAAATGAAAGCCCTGGTGTGGCCTACGCACAGTTGACTGTGGCCTGATGGTCTCACATAGCCAGCTATGTTCCCTCTGCAAGTCTGAGTGTGGCCAGGGTCATCTGAAGACCTTCCCCTCCCACTGGTGCCTGGACTCCCACTTCATGTCCATGACACTGGCTGTTCCTCCAGCCACACCCCAGAGGGTGGCCTCTTGCTTGCCCAGTAGCTCCAGACCAGCACTAGCCTGACTGAATTGTCAAACTTCTCTGCTATAAAGTGGCTAAACTACACCTTTCCCAACAAGGTTCAAACCCCTTTCAAGTGTATCCTTCCTTAGTCATTTATGAGAAAACTGTAGCTAACATCATACTAATGGTAAAAGACTAAATACTTTCCTCTAACATCAGGAACAGACAGGATGTACAATCATCATTCAGTGTTGTACTGGAGTTTCCAGACTAACCAGGTAAGAACTAAAATTAAAAAATAACAGGCATGAGATTAAAAAGATTAAAACTGTCTTCATTTGCAGATGACACAATCATCTATGTAGAAAATCCTATGGAATCAACAAAAAAGCTACTAGAACTTAGTGAGTTTAGCAGAGTTGCCAGATACAAGATCAATATACAATGATCAATTGTGTGTCTCACTCTGTCCCTGGGGTTGAGTGCTGTGGCATCATCATAGCTCACAGCAACCTCTTGGGCTCAAGTGATCCTCATCCCTCAGCTTCCCAAGTAGCTGGGACTACAGGTACCTGTCACAACACCTGCTTACTTTTTCTATTTAGTAAAGCTCAGTCTGGTCTTCAACTCTTGAGCTTAAGCAGTCTGCCCACATCGGCATCCCAGAGTGCCAGGATTACAGACATGAGCCACCACACCCAGCCAATTGTATTTCTTTCTTTCTTTCTTTCTTTCTTTTTTTTTTCTGTAGAGACAGATTTTCACTTCATCGCCCTCCGTAGAGTGCCGTGGCATCACACAGCTCAGAACAACCTCCAACTCCTGGGCTTAGGCGATTCTCTTGCCTCAGCCTCCCGAGTAGCTGGGACTACAGGCACCCGCCACAATGCCCGGCTATTTTTTTGTTGCAGTTTGGCCGGGGCTGGGTTTGAACCCACCATCCTCAGTATATGGGGCCTGCACCCTACCCACTGAGCCACAGGCACTGCCCGCCAATTGTATTTCTATATGCTAACAATGAGTAATCAAAAAGTGAAATAGAAAAAAATGCTACCGCTTATAATGTCATGAAAAAATATGAACTGCTTAAGGATAAAACTGGTAAAAGACACCAAAGACTTATACAATCTACAAACGACTGCTGAGAGAAAATAAAATCTAAATAAATGGAGAGAGATAAGTTGATCCTCATTATTCCTGGATTTCATATTTGCAATTCGCCTGCTTACTAACATTTGTAACTTCAGTTATTCATAGGCAAGCAGGTAGCAAAAATTGGGAGTAGCTTGATACTCCCTTTCCCAGCCCAGGTCAAACAAGGTAACTGCCTGCCTTTTCCTTTCTGCTCTCGTAACTGTTAACAAGTATCCTTTCACAGTCTATGTAGTGTGACTTTTTCATGTGTGCTTTTTGCTGGTAATTTTAGAATGGCCCCCAAGCTAGTACTGAAGTGCTGCCTGGGGTTCCCTGTGCACACCGGCCCGTGGTGCGCCTCGTGGAGGAGGGAAGTGTCTAAGATAAGCTTCATTGAAGTGTGAATTGTGGTGCTGTTGGCTGTGAGTTCAATGCGAATGCATCAACAATAGCTATTACATAAGGTGCCTATACAGAAATACACATAAAACAAGGTAACATACATGCGTCAATCAGTTGATGAGAATGTTGTAACCAGACCCTCACAGAAACCTAACCCTGTATTTGCCCTAGGGGCAATATTTTAGTACAGTATTTGCTAATTCAGTGTTCATAGAACGTAACTACCACAAATAATGACAATTGTCGGTACTTTGCTCATGGGTCAGAAAACTCAATATTGTTAAGATGTCAGTCTCCCCAAACTCATCCCTATGGGTTCAGTATAATCTCAATCAAAATCTCAGCAGGCTTTTTGTAGGCATCGACTAGCTGAATCCATATGAAAATATAAAGAACTCGGAAGGGTCAAAACACTCTGAAACAGAGCAAAGAGAGCTATACTATCTGCTTTCAAGAAGTGTTGTGAAGCTACATTAATCAGCAAATGTGGTAATAGCATAGAACAGACACACAGCTCAACGGAACAGAATAGAGAGTGCAAAAATAGATCCACATGTATTTGCACAGCTGATTTTTGACAAAGTTTTGAAAATAATGTAGTGAAAAAAAGGATAGCCTTTTTAACAAATGGTATTAAAACAACCGGATAACTCAATAACTCAATTTATGCCTTACATATACAAAAATTAAATTCAAATGGATAAAGCTTTTAGGAGAAAAACCTTTTTGGCCTGGTGTTAGACAAATATCTCTTAGCTATGATACTAAAAAGCATAGTTTGTAAAAGAACATATGGATAAATTGAACCACATCAAACTTTCAAACTTCTGCATCTCAAGAGACACTGTTAAGAGAATGAATGGACAAAACACAGACTGCAAGAATATCTTTACAAAGTATACATTGAACAAAGACTGTATTCAGAATTGTAAAGAACTCTCACAACTGAACAATAAGAAAACAAGCCCCTCTCCCCTGAAAGTTGGCAAAAGATTTGCATAGACATGTCATCAGAGAACATAAACATGGCAAATAGCACAAAAAAAGACGCTTGACGGGCGGCACCTGCAACTCAGTGGGTAGGGCGTCAGCCCCATATACTGAGGGTGGCTGCCAAACTGCAACCAAAAAAAGCCAGGCATTGTGGCAGGCGCCTGTAGTCCCAGCTACTCGGGAGGCTGAGGCTGAGAATCGCCTAAGCCCAGGAGTTGGCTGTGAGCTGTGTGAGGCCACGGCACTCTACCAAGGGGGACAAAGTGAGACTGTCTCTACAAAAAAAAAAAATACAAAAACAGATGCTTGACATTATTCACCATCAAGGAAAATTAGATTAAAAACGTTTTAATTTAAAACTTGAAACCCCAGTGAGATATCACTACACACCTAATAGAGTGGCTAATATTAAAAAGACTGATGATGCCAGTGATGGCAAGTATTTGGAGGAACTGGAACTCTTACCCCTGGTAGGAATGAGAAATGGTATTACGACTTTAGAAGCACTTTGGTAGTTTCTCTTTTTTTAAAAGTAGTTTAATAAATATATATAAAAAAAAAAGTGTTACTCTAGGTCAAATAAAACAACCAAAGCAAATCTGTAAAAAGAAAACTTTGGCAATTTCTTAAAAGTTAACCATACACCTCCCATATAATCCAGCCATTCCAATTCTAGGTATTTACCAAACTCTTTGAAATTTATGTCCAAAGAGTTACATGAATGTTTGTAGCGGCTTCATTTGTAACAGCTCCACACTGGGAACAACCCAGACTTCCCTCCGCGTATCGCCACATGGGTAAACGAGTAGCGGTTTAGCCGTAGCGCCATATGCCGGAATGCTACTTGGCAACAGAAAGGAAGAAACTGCCGATACCACAGTGACGTGGGGGACTCTCAGAGGCGTTATGCTGAGGGAAAGAAAGCACACACTGTATGATTCTACTTACACAAAACTCTAGAAAATGCAAACTATTCTACAGTAGCTGAAAGCAGATCAGTGGCTGCTTGAGGATGGTGAAGGGCCAGCGGGGGCAGGTGACGGGTACGTTCACTGTCTGGAATACGGTGAAGGTTTCATGGTGTATACGTATGTCACAACTTACTAAGTTGTAGACTTCAAGTGTTATATGTCAACTATGCCTCAATTAAATTGTTTAAAGGGGGGGGTAGGAGTGGGAAGTGACGTTAAGAATCCACTTGAAGGGATCCCCCCAAATAATTTGAGCATCAGTAAAGAACAGTCACGATAATAGATTTTAACACATTGAATAATAATAATTCATAAGTGTGCAGATACTACAAATGGAGGAGAATGAAGGGAGGGGAAAACATGACCTTAGAATGTAGAAATGGCAAGAAAATTAGAACAATCTTTATTTTGCAGCCACCACTGCAGAAATAATTCAGAAAAGGTATCAATAGTTGCTAAAATAACTATGAAATGTCGTGAGGAATCGGGGTCTTCACATGTCTCAAATAGCATCATTCATCACACAGATGATGCAAATTACCATCTTTACATTGGAGAGATCTTCCAGATGCACGTTAATCACATAATCTCATTTGGTATCACCAATGATGGGACACACTGGCATGATGCCCTCCTTATGTAATAATGCAAAGGGGAGGGCACGCCCTCACCTCTGCCCTGTCACTGCCCGGAATACTTAACCCGAATCTAATCACGAGGAAACAATCAGATACGCGCAAATTGTGGAACATTCTATGAGACTACTGGGCTGTCTCTTTTAAAAATGTCAATGTCATGAAAGAAAAAAAGAAAGGTGAGGAGGATGGTACAGTGGGGACTATTCATTCTAGATTAGACGCTAGAGGAACGTAACAACCAAATGAAGTGCCTGTTCCACGATGGAATCCTATATTGAAAAGAGTAAAAATGAAACAGCTATAAAGGACATTGTGAAGACATTTAGAGAACTTAGAATACGGGCTGTATTAGGATAGAGATTGTAATCGTGGTAAACATTTGGGGTATTTAGTATTTTCTCTGGGTAGGAGAATGCCTCTTGATTTTAGGTGATGTGTGGATACACACCAAAGTGTTTAGGAGTGGGGTGTTATGACATCCGTGTCTGTATTTCTATCAAAACAAACACAAATGTGGCAAAACGCTAACAAATGGGGAGCCAAGGGGAAGGGCACCTGGGTGTTCATTGCACAATTCTTTCAACCTCTTGGTCAGTGTGAAAATACTTAAAAGTCCAGGAAAGGAATAAGTGGCTGGTCCAGAGGAGTCTTTTCACCTCCAAGAGTCTGATTAGGGCCCTGACCTTTGACCACTAGGCCATCCCTGGGCCTCTGGAGAGCCTCCTGGCAGCTTATTCCTCCTGTCAGCAGCCACTGCCTGCCTGGGTCACCTGTCTGGGCCACTGATAGCTGGAGCTCAGAGTGAAAACCTGGGGGAGGTGCAGGGGGAGGCAGCAAATGTGGGGAAATTAGACAATGGGCAGCTATGGCTGTCCTGAGGACTCCCTGCACTGGGCTCAAGTCTACAGGGGTCACCAGCTCTGCTTGTAGGCGAGAGACATAGAGCCACCACGCTGAGTACACCAACAGCACCAGAGGAGGGCTTGTCTGCCACATCCCCTCCCTGGTTCTCCAGTCTCCTCTCTCCTCACTCACTGTCCCAGCCCCGCCGTGTCTTGTGTTATTTGAGGACACACTCCTGCCTCAGGGCTCTTGGGCTTGTTCCCACTCCTGAAATGCTTCCCCCCGCCCCCGCCCTGGTGTGTGCCCGGGCCCCGCTCTCCCTCCAGCCCCCTTGCTGGCTTTGTTACACCATCTAACATATCAAGCTTCTGTCTTTCTCTCCCAGAGATGCCAGCTCCCCATCATGGGCACTGCCATAGCCTCAGCACCAGGTACACAGTAGGTGCTCAATAAAGAGTTCTTGAGTGAATAACTACAAAAACAGGTTTCTGTGTTCCCTTGGATGGTGGGGGGTGTGTGTGTGTGCATATGTGAGTTGGCCAGGCTGGGGGTGTCCAGCCGGCTGGGTCATCTCCCAAGGCTCATTTCCTGGGGTACAGGCAGGGTCTGCAGAGGGCTGGGTGGATGCCACTTGCAGCATCAACACATTACATAAGCTGGCATGGGACAGTGGGGAGAGGGGCCGGAAAGGCTTTTATCCTGTGTTTGCGCAGAGAAACTTCCCCAGGCCATGTCCTGAGCTGCCAGCCCTTCAGCTTTGTGCTCACTAATTGTCCTGACAGGGCCCCCCACCTATTCACCAGGCCCACTGGCTCTGAAAGGCTAATACATGGGTGGACACCCAGGGCCTGGGAGGAGCGCAGGCCAGTATGTCCTGGACGCTGCTGCCTGGGGCCTCAGTCCCACCCGGGCAATGATGACGCTGCAAGGCCAAGCCCCGTGCACCTGCCTGCACATGCCAGGGTCCCAGGTGTTCCCCTGGGGCACTGCCTAGTGGCATGCTGAGGCCTGAGCTGCCTCCATGGGCATAACCCGTGCCTCGGCCCTCCTCTTATCCAGTGCAACCCAGGGCTGGCCATTCTCTGTCCACCAGGGCATCGTAATGTACCTGCCCTGGGACAGCCAGGGGAGGCCGAGCACACAGGAGCCCGGCCCTGCTTAAAGGTCAGTGAGCGGCGGTCCTGTGATGTTCACAGTTACTGGCCGTCCACTCTGAGCCAAGACTGCAACTGCTGGGGATTCGCAGCATCCTTTAGTTTCTGCTTCCACGGCACTTAGAGCCCAGTACAGGGGGACACACAGAAATAAACACTTTGAAGAAAGAGGGGTCAGTGGTCAGGGTGGCTTCCTCACTGAGGTGACATTTAAGCAGAGGCCTAACGGAGGGGGAGAGGGAGCCAGGTGATGGGCAGGGTTGGGGAACGGCAAATTCAGTAGCCCTGTTGGGTCTGAGGCCTGGAAGCAAGGGGAGGAGATGAAGGAAGAGGTGGTAGGTCTGGGCCCTCCTGGGCCATCGTAAGGTCCTTGGCTCTTCCTCCAGGTGATAGAGGAGACTGCAGAAGGTTTTAAATAGAGTGACAGGATCTGGCTTCCATTTTCAGAGAGTCCCTCAGCTTCTATGTTAGGAATAGATTTGGGATGGAAGACAGTTGGAGAAGCATCATGACCCTAAGAGAAGGGGTGGCTTTTTGGTGGCTTTTGAGTAGCAGTGGAGGTGAGAAGCGGCCAGGGTCTGGACCGATCTGAAGGTAGAACCCGCAGCATCAGCTGACAGATTGGCTGTGGAGGGCACAGGGTGTCAGGACTGCAGCTATGAACTCTTTTAACATTGCCTCTGCGTCGTGTTCTTACAGACCGGACACACCTCTGTACCCCTGAAACCGCACATTAGTGTCCTCATTTTAAATACACAGGAACTGAGGCCCCATGAGTGGGGAACAGCTTGAACTGCATGGACAGGAAGGTTGCAACCCCCTTTCTCAGAGCGGTCACCTTTCCCGGCTCACCTCTGCCCAACACACATTAAATCTCTCCCTCTGGAGGCACACAGCACCTTCCACCTCCCCACCCTCTGCAGGGCCTGGGTATGTCCATGCCTTTCATCCACCTGTGCCTCGCCCTCCACCAAGATGTGGCCACATCTCCACTCACCCGTCCCAAGGGCACTGCAGCTCAGCGGGCTGGAAGCAGAGCTAACCTGCCTTCCTATTTTCATCTCCTTCATGCTCTTCTTCCCATGTCCCAGGGACAAGGGCACTGTGAGCCTCTCACAGCACTTGGCTGAACTCGCTCACTCCTGGCATCTACTCTATGATGTAGGGACCCTGGGTGATCCCATTATACAGATGAGAAAACCAAGGCATAAAGATGTCCAGCAACCTGCTTAAAGTCAGCCAGCTAGTGAGCAGCGGGGCTGGTATTTGAACCTCAGCAGTCCCACTCTGGAGCCCAACCCTTCGCTCAGCTGGACCCTGAGCTTAGATGGGACTGAGGAGGGTGAGGCCCAAGAGGCACAGGAAGTGCTGGGCAAATGTTCGTTCCAGCTCAATGCCTGTAGCACAGTGGTTACAGCACCAGCCACATACACCCAGCCCGGGCCAGCTAAACAACAATGACAACTGCAACAAAAAATCACCGGGCATTTGGCAGGTGCCTGTAGTTCCAACTAGTCGGGAGGCTGAGGCAAGAGATTTGCTTAAGCCCAGGAGTTGGAGGTTGTTGTGAGCTGTAACACCATAGCACTCTACAGAGGGTGACATAGTGAGACTCTGTCTCAAAAAAAAAAAAAAAAAATGTTCTTTCCCTCCTCGTAGCCTTCACACGAAGTCCTCACAATGACACTGCTGCCCCCAGCTCGGTGTTATTCTTGTTCCTATTCTACAGATGAGAAAACCAAGGCCAAGAGCTGTTGGCTCATTAACCACTTTCACACACTGAGAAGACAGCTGTGTGACTGTCAAGGGTGCGTGAGGCAGGACCCCCCCCTCTGGGACAGCAAGCCAGGCGCAGGGAGGGGAAAACACATCCAAGGCTTATTTTACACTTCAGATTTTCTTTTGGATGATAAAAGCAGTTGATTACTGAGACGACCACTGTGTCCTGCTGCCCGGAACATCGATAGCTGAGGTAATTGGAGGCCTCTGTCCAGCCGCTTGGTCCCTGAGAATAATTTTCAGGTAAGTTTCAGCCAACAACACTGAATTCTACTTAGAATGTAAAATGTGTCTGTGAAGTGTTTTCTCTGAAGTGAGAATAGGTAATTGATTTTTTGAAGAAGGCACCCTTTCTGAGATCTGGCAAACACTTTCAGGTCCCATTCTTATTTTTCTGTGCATAAAGGCAATTATCCCAGGTCAGCACTTGGCACAGGAAATGAGACTGGCTAATTTTGCACAACAAATGTTTCAGTGTTGTATTTTCCTTACTATAAGACAGAGCATTGTATCAGCTTGTTTCACATCAGAGAGAGAAAAACAGAGCCCTGCCTTAAACTGAGGGTAGAGGGTGCCACCAGGTTTGGAAAGTCCCCACTCTGCCTCCACACCGTGGGCTGCTGGGAAAGTAACTTTCCTTCTCTGTGCCTCAGTTTCCCCATCTGTACAATAGTGATGAGCACAGCACCCACCCTAATAATTCCCGCCAGTGGTAGATGTAAAGACAGCCACGTGTCGCTCTTTCCTTCCTCGGCCTTGGTAGTCTGTTCCCACCCTGACTCTGCTCGTGACTATGTGACTTACTTTGGCCAATGGGGACAATAACAAACATAATGCAAGCGGAGGCTTGGAAAGCACTTGCTGCTCTTTGGAACTCTGAGCCCACCATGAATGAGCCCCAGCCAGCCTGTTAGATGATGAGAGTCCACGTGAGACAGGGGAGCCATCCAGTTGTCCCGGAGAGATGAGGAAAGCCATCCTACCTAACCTTCCCAGTAGACCCACAGGATTATTAGAAATAATTATGTTTTAAATAATCGCTTGCTGCTCTAATTCACTAAGTTTGAAGGACGTTTTGTTCCACAGCAGCAGCTAACTGATGATTAGTAAGAGAGTTTATTGGGAGATTTTTGGGGATCACAGAATTGAGACACAGTTGGTTGCACAAGTGTGGTGAGAGGCAGAGCCTGGGGAAAAGACACCCACAGGGTAGGGATAAGGCATGAAGCCTCCAGAGCCAGATTATCTCTGTTCAAATTCCAGTCTGCTACCTTCCAGCAAGTTCCTTATTCCCTGAGCCTTGCTTTACCCGCTACATGGGCCTGGAGCTGCATTTGTGTCTGGGTTTTCTTGAAGATTCAATGAACTGATACGTATAAAGCATGTAGAACAGCACTTTGCACTCAAAAAGCACTCAGTAAATGCTAGTTTTATTATTATCACCATATTCTGCACTGGGAGGGGAGAAGTACAGAACTTATCTTAGGGAATTTATCAAATCGCTAAGACTTCAAACAATGTGGTGGTTCCCCAAAAGAAAATCAAGGCATTGTTAGGAAGTGGAGGATGGATACTGGGATACTGAGTGACTAAAAATGATGAATGTCCCCTCTACAGGAGCTGTGGAGCACCTATGGTATGCCAAGTGTGGTTCAGGGGAGGCCACCTGTCAACAGCATGGACCTAGTCCCTGTTCTGCTGGAGCTGACCTTCTAGTTGAGAAGGGGTGGCAATGAATAAATGAATTAGTAACTCACATGATCCTTTCTGAGCAGCCTAAGTGCCAAGATGCATGGGAAGAGAGGGTTAGGCTGCTACTTAAGACAGTGGGACGGTGATGAAGGAGAATTCTCATGATACTGGTTTAAAGGGAGTGATTTAGCCTTTACCAGCTGCTGCAATGGCCTAGTCAGGGAGCTGGCGACATGCCGTAATTTCCCATCACCCTCAGTTGAATGGCAGCAAAGGGGACCCAAGGTGTGGAGGCTCAGGAGCTCTGGCTTTTAGGCCTTGCAGCACCCCTTGGGCAAGTCTTTTCCCCTCTGTGAGCCTCAATTTTTCACATTGATGCAATTAAAGCACTGAATGGGTCAGCAATTTTCCCAAAACATCTTAGCCTTTCTTTTTTCCTTATGAGATCCAAATGAAATGGATAAAAATGAGGAAGGAGTGCCAGAAGGTCTCTGAGCTCAGTGTCTCTTTCCCTCCCCTCTGAGGCACCTGAGACACTTCTGCAGATACGTGAGGCACCAAGGAGTCCTGTCTGCAAAGCACGAGAGCTTATCAAGGGTCCACAGCCATCTTGGGATAGACAGACCTGGCTGGAACCCTAGCTTTGCTCCTTATATGCTGTGTGATCTTGGGTCAGTCACTGGACCTCTCTGAACTGTCTACACCACCTCTCCAGTGGGGATGGGAATTAGGAGATAAGATCCAAGTTCTCGGGTGGCACTTGTGGCTCAGTGGATAGGGCGCTGGCCCCTTATACCGAGAGTGGCGGGTTCGAACCTGGCCCCAGCCAAACTGCAACACAAAATAGCCGACGTTCTGGCGGGCGCCTGTAGTCCCAGCTACTCCTAAGCCCAGGCTTTAGAGGTTGCTGTGAGCTGTGATGCCATGGCACTCTACCGAGGGCGATAAAATGAGAAAAAAAGAAAATCTTTTTTTCTAAAAAAAGAAAATCTAGCCCAGGCCCCACCACGACTTTCTCTGTGTCTTAGTGAGCACCTCCCCTTATCTGGGTCCCGAACCTGGTGACAGAACAGGATTTCTCATTTTAGCTTCTCCTGGGTCTGCCTTCCGAGGGACATGACAACGTACAGAGTCCCCAAAGCACAGTCTGCACCGTCTTCCCACCAGGCTCAATCAAGGCAAGAAATCTACTAAGAGGAAACTGCAGGTAGCCCCCACACCCCAGAAATAGCAAGCCAGCTGCTAGACAGCTGGCCTTGGGGCTCAGGGCCTGATCTGAGGCCTGCTGCCTGACAATAGCCACCCTCACTCATCGTGGATGGCCGAGGGCTCTGGTGGTGACCCATCCCACCAGCCTGTACCAGATGTGCCTGGGTGCAGGAGACAGCCAGCAAGTATTCTTAGAGGCTTGGAAGAAAAGCTTCTGTCCACGGGGCATTTGACATGATCCTTCCCACTTCCAGCCTTCCAGCACCTACTAGAAGAGCCAGCTACTGTGCAGTTATTATATTATTGTCCTTATTCCTGCCGGGAACTCAGCAAAGAGGGCTCATCTGCCTCTCAGGTTCAGCTTGGCAAAGTGTCCTTCCCGGGATCAGAAAGCAGGTCAGCAGCACAGCCCATACCTGTGGCCAGAAGAGAGGGAGGTGGAAGGTGAAATGTCAAGTTCCTGAGCTACTTAGGTGGGAGGGCCTGCAGGGCACGTGGGCCATGGTGCTGGGAGGAAGAAGTCCCCTTTGGTGGACCCACCCAGGAACATGGACACAGAAGCTCTGAACCTCCAGAAGCTCTGGTGTGTTTCTTCAGACACCAGCTCATCCCTTCCTTGGCCAACCCAGCTTGAGTCCTTAGGGAGTGCTCAGAGTACTGGCCAAAGGGCCCTGGATGGTTCAAGGCACAAACCTCAGGCTCAAGCTGCCTTGTCTCTCCCAGTCTTTATTCCACAGTTGAGGACACTGAGACTCAAGTTAAGCAACTTGCTCATACTCACACAGCTGGTAAGAGCCAGGCTGAGAGTTAGGCTGTTTATTCCAGTTATCTATTGCTGTATAACCAGCCACCTCACAGCATAACAACTTAGCACAGGAACATTTATCATATGCATAAATGTATAATTATGTGGAGCTTGGAGGAAACAGCTCATCTCTGCTCCTCTTAGCATTAGCTGGGCCTGGACCTTCTGAGGCTCATTCACTTGGGTGCTGGGTGCTGGGTCATGGCTAATAGCTGAGACCCCAGACGAGTGGCTCTCGTGGGGACTGGGCTTCACGACAGTGTGGTGCCTGGGTTCCCAGAATGAGGGTCCTGAGAGCCTATCTGGAATGAGTGAAGACTGAAGTGTCACAGGGATGGAGGTGCTTGGGACTAAAAAGTCCCCATGTGGGATTCAAGCAGCCATCTTTAGAACCCCTCTCCAGAGAGAAGAACAGGGGAGGGTAACAGCTTCCCAGAGAGCTCCGTGGGCTGGACAAGCCACTCCTGACACAGCCATTCCCCTTAGAAGTCTGCTCGGGCCAAGAGCCTCTGGCCCCCCTCTCAGTGTCCCCTCCAAGATGCGTGATGTCCACACCCTTCCTCTGCCCCACCGCCACATGGCAGTTCTTGACTGGATAGATGTGGGGGCCTCATTGCCACTGGCCCAATTCTAAAACACTTCTTCCCACTCGGCAGGCAGAGATCACCCTAAAGTGTACATCAAATGTCTCATCACTTGGCTGTTTAAACACATGTGAGGGCTTCCTAGCCTCAGAATTCAATCTGAGCTCTTCAAACTTGAATGACTACAAGACAACACTGTATCTGACCTTCGCCCTCATTGCCCCTGTCTGGACCCCACTCCCACATCTTTGCTTGGCTGACTGCCTGATATCTCTGGTGTCAAGACCAGTGTCACCTCCTTGGAGGGGTGCTCTGGCCTCTTTGTCCAAATCAGTCCCTACCCCCCAGAGACATCACTTGATTAATTTATCGGCTTGCTTTTTCTTTGTCTGCCCTCTCGTGTGAGCTCTGGTCTCACGACAGCAGGGGCTGCATCTGTGTGCCTCCCTGTTGTACCCTAAGCTTCTAGAGCAGGGCTTGGCACAGGGCAGACAGGTAAGCTGAGCGAGAGCAAATACACACACCTGCACACACACACGCCTACTCCAGGCACTCTCTAATCCCTATACACTCAATCGCCCACTCGGACCCTCTTCCACACTCGAAAACGCAAATGCGCACCCATCCACGCCTGACTGGCCCACCTGGACACTCCTACAGGCGTCCTGCTGAAGAGCTGCAAGAAGATAGACGCCCGGGCGCCTGGAACCAGGGACGCTGCCACCCCCTCCTGGGCATATTGGGGAAGTGCAGCCAGAGTCTTGCCAGGAAACAACCTATTCTTGCAGATACCAGATACCTTGGTATGGAATGGAGGGAAGCAGATTCTCCCCCACTCTCCCAGGCAGAGTCTACCTATTATTTCTAAGCCTTCTCTCTCTATCCTGGTATCTGGCCTACACCTTGGGCTGGAGATTCTAACCAGGAGTAGGGAAGGAAGGAGGGAAGAAGTAGTAAGAAGCTATGACTCAGGAGAGTGAGACAGTCCACTTCTTAGCCCCTCCAAGCTCCTTTTCAAGATCACTGTCACTGGCCTGGCCCAGTTTGTGTGCAACAATTGTTTGTATACTCACATATTTCAAAGGACTTGAATGCCAAAATTAAGCCCTGGCTTTTTGTTGTTGTTGTTGTTGTTTTGAGACAGAGTCTCACTTTGTTGCTCTCAGTAGAATGCCATAGTGTCATAGCCCACAGCAACATCCAGCTCATGGCTCAAGTAATCCTCTTGCCTCAGTCTCCCCAGTAGCTGGGATTACAGGCCTCGGCCACAACGCCCGGCTAGTTTTAGAGATGGAATCTTGCTCTTGCTTAGGCTGGTCTCAAACTCTTGAGCTCAAACATTCTACCCACCTCAGCCTCACAGAGTGCTAGGATTACAGGTGTGAGCCACCCTGCCCAAAGCCCTGGTTTTTATCTTGCAGTTCATAGGGATCCCTGAGAGTTTTTGAGCAAGAAAGAGACAAGATCAGATTGTGCTTTGGAAAGATTAACCAGCCTTTATTCATTCGTTGATTCATTCGTCCAATAAATAGTGCTTTAAACAGCTTTTGCAAACCAGACTCTGGGATTGCAGCAGAGACCAGACAGAGGTGCCATTGGCCTTCATGGAGCTCATGGTCTGGAGTAATATGTAGGTTGGGGGATTTAGACACAGAAGGGGCATTACCCCTGTCCTAGGCAAAGGGGGTCTTGGAGTGACATGAGGCTCACATAAGAGCCTTAGCTCCTGCCCAAATAAGCTCTTAGGCAGAGCAGAAGTGAGAGTCAGCCCAGCCACTGATGTAAGTACAGAACCTGGGGCAGGGGCGAGCTTGGTGGAGTTCAGCGCCTGTTCCAGGTAAGGAGAGGCCAAGCCAGCTCAGGAGCTGCATCTGTGGATCCCACCCGCTTTCCAATCAAATAGATGCAAATAGGATGCTAATATATGCAAGAGATCCTCACTCAAGGTATGTTAAATAAATGTATCATGGTCTGCCTGCTGCAATTATAGTAAAACTCAGCATTTAGGATGTGACCGACATGAAATGCTAAACTGATTTTAGTATCAGACAGCATAATCACTTTGGAGACATGAGACCCAGGGACCCCGACTTACCATATGGGGAGACGCACGCTCAGGTGTTTATAGAAGATTCACTGCATTCAAGAAGAAAGAAAAGGAAGAGACAGATTGTGTTTTCAGCCAGGGATGGATTTCAGTCGTTCCTTCAAAGGAACATGGATGAGGAGTTAGAAATCAATAACTAGTCCCCTCCTGGGCCACTTGGTAGCTGTGTAAATTCTGACTGGCCACTGTATTCTCATCTGTACAATGCGTCCCATGACAGGGACACATGAGGGACACCATGGAGTTGTGTTAGGCTGGGATTCCCAAAAGTTGATCCTGAGACAGGATCCCCGTGAAAATGACTTGACTGTGAAGTGTTTTTAGGAGCAGCTAGGGAGGATGGAGAAGTAGGACAGGGAATGGAGGGAAGCCGAGCAAGGGTGTGCCGTCTGGATGTCCCGCTGTGGACCAGGCCTTCAAAGGAGGTAGTGTAGGTTACACTTCACAGTAGTCCCTTTTGGGGGACCAGGGAACCGGGGTATTTATAGTCCTGTACACATCAGTGATGAGAGAAGTAAATTCTCCCCGGCAGGACATACATTTCCAGGCTCTTCCAACTCTCCATGCATGCACATCAGGCTGAGAGCTGTCCTCTGAAAGATACACGTGCTGCCCGTAGGTGTGGGAGTACACTGGGGGCTGCTGTGCACAATATGGCACCCAAGGGATCACCTCCTCCCTTGGAGGGAAGTGCTGCCTAAACTCTGACGGCTGTCCTGGATTGGGGAGGGCCCTCATCAGGGCACTTCCTGGAGCTCTCTGATTCCTCTCAAGCAAGTTATCTCACTGTCCTGAGTCAATGAGGGACACAACACACGGGGTTTGTCCTGAGAGCAAGAGGGCTACAAAATGGTAGCTTCCCCAGTCTGTGGCTGTGGAGAGGGGAGCACACTTACACGCTGGATTGATGTAACCTTCCATGGAGAGCAACGTGGCAGCGTCTCTCTATCGAAGTCACAAATACACAAGTCCTTCAACCCAGCAATTTTATATTGTAGGATTCTGTCCTATAACATAAATTCACACCCACGAAACAACACTACAAGTCTATCTGTTGTAGCACTGTTTGTAATAGCAAAGAAATTAAAACAACCTAATTGTTAAATAAATTATGTACACTTATAAAATAGAATATTCTGCAACAGCAATAACATCAACAAAAGGAGAATAAGGAAGTGCCGTCTGTACTGTTATCGGATGATATCCAAGCCCTGTAGTTAAGTTATAAAAAAGCAAGATAAGGAAGTGTGTGTGATGTTTATTTAGCGCGGTCTCATATAGCTGGATATTGTCTTAGTTGTGTTGCAAATGTGAATCCACGTAGCCCTCCTGACAGTCCTGAAATAGGTGTTATTATTATGTCCATTGTATAGATGTGAAAACTGAGGCTGGTAAATGATAGAAGCCGGATTTGAAGGGGAAGGGGCTTCAGAATCCCCTTTTTGTCCCTAGGCTGTATTTGCTCCCTGCAGCTGGGGCTTGCTCATAACCAATCACAGCTCTACCGTCCTGGCCAGTGACTGGTTTGTAAAGGGCACATAATCCAATTCTAGCCAATGAGATATGAGGAGATGTCTTCTGGAGAATTTCTGAGAAAGGTTTTCTTATTGATCAAAAGGCATGTCCGGAGGTGGCTGTATCCTGTGCTTCCTGACGTTGTGGTGACACTGTCCATGGGGCAGCTACCTAGCCACTGGGAGGCGTCAAGACTGAAGACAGGGGCCCATGGACTAAGATTGGATGAATGGGAAGACAGACATAAGCTGGGTCCCCACCAAGTCATTGAACCACTAGAATGACCAACTCTGTGCTTGTGTTTTGTGAGATGCAAACATCTTCACTGCTTAAGGCAGTGGGGCTCAAACTTAAGGGGGCATTAACATCCCCGGTTAAAAACACAGATGGCTGGATCCTGCCCCAGAGTTCAGTAGGCAAAGCTAGCACTTCTAACAGATTCCCAGGTGATGGTGACATCAGCTGGTCTGTGGACCATACATGGAGAATCACCCACATAAAGCATTTTAGAGTTTTTATTACTTGAAGCTGAAAGCATCCCAAGGCATCCTGTGACCTTGAGCTGTGTGCCTCTCAAATCCTCTGGAGTAAGGGAGGACAAGGATCAGGGGTCAGGTGCTCAGGATGCTCCATCCTTCCTTGTAACCTCGAGCAATTCATTTCCTCCCTACAGGGTCTGTGTCCCCATCTGTCATGGGAAGGAGGTTGGATGAGACTAGAGCTAAGTTACCTCCTGGCTCTGACACTCCGTATTTTAGGGTTCTCCAGCACCAGTCTGACCTGGGAGGTTCTGGTGGTATCAAGTCAGGCCCCTTCCTCCATCGTACCCTGGGAGGCTTCAGCTCCCGCAGCTTAGAGTGCCGGAAGGCAGAGGCTGACTTTACAGTCATTTTTAACATATTAAAATTCTGGGCAGGAAGCTCATTTGGAGCCTGTTAGTGCTGGGAGAAGAGGGGCCAGAGCCAAGCCTCTCCCCAGGGGTTTCGTCTCCCGGGTTTGAGCTGGGATGAGTCGCAAAGCAGCATCCGAAGGGCACAATGCCCAGGCCCGTGGGAGCCACTCCCCGGGGCTCTGAATATGCAGGTGTTGGGTAAACAGACTTTGGCACAATTTCTCCCTCTGTATTTAGTCAGCCACCAAGTACTGGCTTCCACCTCCTAAGTGTCATTCCAATCTTCCAGGTATCCCCCTGTCTCTTTGGCCCCTCTGCCACGGGTCTTGCCTCCTGCCCCACTGTTAACACCTGATTTGGCTTTTGAGTAAAGTCGAAACTCCTGAGCATGGAAGACCCACAGGCCCACAGCACTTCACCCTGCCACCTTCTCCAGCATCCGGTGCCCTCTGCACGTCAGCTGGACCAAAGTACTGCAGTTTCTGGCAGATTCTAGGCTCTCTCACCTGTGAGCCTTTGCGCATGCTGTGTCTGCTGCCTGGAGCTCAGCAGTTTAAACCCTCCCTCCCTCCAGGTCTCTACATCTCATTCTGAGGAACTTGTTCCTCATCTAGCAGGAAGACCAGATATGTGATTGGGGGGGGGGCCTTCATTCAAACTATATCAGGAATTTCAAGATGGCAATAACAAAGCATTAAATGAAGTTTGGGGTTCTTCGAAGACTGGGGCCGCTGCACAGGTTGCCTGCCCACGAAAGTCAGCCCTGCTCCAGGCTGTCACCCTAAAGTCTCCACCCAGGGTCCCCCTCTGCCCTCACAGCTCTCCGTATATCCCTGACTCAGGACTGATCACCGGCAGTGGATTGTCTATTTTCTGCCTGCCCCCCAGACTATGAGCACCAGGGGGAAGAACTCCCATCTGTCGTTTTCCAGGAATGTCCTGGGTGCCTGACATAGGGCTTGGCAGAGCGGGCACTTCAGAACTATTTCTTGAATTGTCATTCACTGCATAAGCAATCTGTTCAACAAACATCTTCCCAGAGCCTCTGATGCACCGTGCACGATTCCAGGTTCTTGGGTCACATCAGTGAACCAAAGACCTTTGTTCTTATTTATATTTGAGCAAGAAAAACGCACAGGAAATGTTTTAGGGTGGGTGGGAGGGGCAGAAGCAGACCCTGAGGCTAGGATATGAGTGTGAGTGGATAGTTTGAGCAGGAGGGGAAGCATCTGACTCTCAGGCCTTCTGACTTGGGCTGGGGCTTTCTTGGGCCCCCTGGCTTGCAGGTGGCAGAGACCCCTTAGTCAGTCCCTCATTATAAATCTTTTCTACATAGCTACAGCCATCCCCAGAGCAACTAGAGGGATGGTGCCCCACCAGTGGGGCAAAGATGGTAGTAGTTACCCACCAATTCCTATTCTTCAGTGGCTGAGAGCCGCTCCCACGGTCATCAACTCCTGGACACCCTAGCCTGGCTCGTGCAGGCTGAGCTGTTCCTACAGCTGAACAGCATCCTCTAGAGTCGCCAGAGCTGCAGTGAGCAGTCATTGCCAGGGAGGACAGGAGAGCTGCGGGGCATGTGGGCATGCTGTTCACACACTTACCAATACCCAGGAGTGAAGTGGGGCCTGGTGACAAGCATGAGTGACAGAGTGAGGGGGAACGGGTGGGGGGGCGTGGCACCGCCCCGTTGGCAGCAGCTGGTGCCCATCACTCCTGGTCCCACACCACAGTGTTTTTCTTTTAGCCTTTAATTCTGACCATAAATTACAATTTTGTGGGCACTGATGGCATGAGGGATGAGGACCTAATTACCAGAGACTTTTAATTTGGCTTCTGACAGGGCCTCTGCTGGCCCTACCCCCACCCTGGGCCTGATCTCGGGGCTAATCCTCCTTCCCCACGCCCTGTTGTCCAGGGGTCCTGCAGCTGCTAGGGAGGGCACTGGCCACTCTGACACAGCAGTGTGGGCACCTTCCAAGGAGAGTACGTTTGGGCGCCAAGTCACGTTTGTCTTGATTTTGCCTTAATTTGCAGTCCTTGCAGAAAAAGGCTTCTGAGGCTCAGTGCCCTTGACGTACACCGGGCTCTAACATGCTTCTGTGAGGATGCAGTCACCCCCTCTGAGCTGGCACCCCCCACTGCCCGCCCTCTGCCTACCCCTCCCCCCGACCCCAGACAGATGTGAACCCTCACACATATCTGATTGTTTTCCAAGTCTCTTCATATCCATCATCTTGTCTGGCCCCCAGACACCAGCCTGCAGATTTGGCAGGAGAAATATTAATATTCCTCTCTCAGAAATAAGGAAGTGCCGTGTGGTGCCTCACACCTATAACCCCAGCACTCTGGGAAGCCAAGGTGAGTGGACTGCTTGAGCTCAGGAGTTTGAGACCAGCCTGAGCAAGATCAAGACCCCGACTCTACTAGAAAAGGAGAAAAATTAGTTGGGCTTGGTGGCAGGTTCCTGTAGTCCCAACGCTCTGGAGGCTGAGTATGAGAATCACTTAAGCCTGGGAGTTTGGGGGTGCTATGAGCTAGGACGGTGTTGGGGCATGCTACCCAGAGTAACAGAGTAAGACTTTTTCTAAAAAAAAAAAAATCTGGCGGGTTCAAATCCGACCCGGGCCAGCTAAACAACAATGACAACTGCAATTAAAATAAATAGCCGGGTGTTGTGGCAGGCACCTGTAGTCCCAGCTACTTGGGAGGCTGAGGCAAGAGAATCACTTAAGCCCCAAGAGTTGGAGATTTCTGTGAGCTGTGACACCACAGTACTCTACTAAGGGCAACATAGTAAGACTCTGTCTCAGAAAAAAAAGAGAGAGAGAGAGAGAAAGTGGACATTCAGGACTTTAAGACACAGTTAAGTGTTGAGCTGGTCTAGAAGCTAAATTTCTTGGTCTTTAACTCAGAGCCTTGCTATTACACACCAAGCTGTGTCTGCCTTGCAGAAGTCTACTATTAGTGGGGAAGATCTTAGGAGAAACAGTTTTCAAACTTAAAAAAAAATGAAATATGATACAGATTTTAAAAAAACCCACAAATCATAAATATATAGCTTAGTGAACTTTGCAGAATGAACACATCCATATGTTTAATACCCAGGTTAAGAAAGAACATTTTCCCCAGAAGCGCCTTGGTGCCACTGCTGGGTCACTGTTCATGGGGGAAGTATTTTTACCTTCAATTTTGCCTTTAAGTCACATCTTTACCCACAAGGTATAACTCTCCAAGAATTTCCATTCTTGGGAGAAAAAAAAAACAGACTTATTGCTAAGAGTGCTAGGCTGCGGGTCAGAAGCCTGGGTTCCAGTCTCATCTTGGTTCCAAACTCGCTGTGTGACTTTGGGCATGTCGTGTCTCTTCCCTGGACCTTACTTTGCCCATGCGAAAAACTCTGTGATTTCCAGCCTCTCCGCTTTGGAATTGGAGCTGGAACCCCTCTGTGCACCTGAATTTTCAGGTTCTCTACGGGACCCCAGCCTTATTTTGGGGGATGGGGGGGGAGACAGAATCACACTTTGTTGCCCTTGGTAGAGTGCCATGGCATTATAGCTCACAGCAACCTCAAACTCTTGGGGCTCAAGTGATCCTCTTGCCTCAGCCTCCTGAATGGCTGGGACTACAGGCGACCACCACACACCGGGCTATTTTTAGAGATGCGGTCTTGCTCTGGCTCAGGCTGGTCTCAAACCTGTGAGCTCAAGCAATCCACGCACCTCGGCCTCCCAGAATGGGGACCCCAGCTTTCTGCAGCAGCTACTAGCCTAACCACAATCCAAATGAATCCTTAGTCACTGGCCTACACAGTCCCCATGGGGCCTGGGCTCAGCACATGTATAACGCCTTTGGAGGATGCTAATTTTTTTTTTTTTTTTTTTTGAGACAGTCTCTCTCTATCACTCTATCCATCACGGGTAGAGTGCCATGGTGTCCCAGCTCACATGAAAGCTCGAGATCTCCTGAGGCTTAGAACTTTCACACTCTTGCTTCTGTTGCCTTCTACTAATCCAAGGCAGTCATGGTGGCCAGCTGATTCAGGAGGTGGGAAAATAGATCCTATCTCTCAGTGGAGCCATTTGCAATTGAGCACAACAGACAAAAAATGTTTGGAGAAAAATAAAAAAAGTCTCATCTCAGATGACCCCCCCTTGAACTGTTGCAACAATGTAGAGCTATACTCCTTCAGACTTCATTAGATGATACAGTTAAATTTCCTGTTTTAAAGAAGGCAATCTGGTACTTGTAGCCAAAGGGACCCCTAGTTTATATACTAGAGACAAGAATAATACCTGCTCCCTAGGCAGTTGGGAGATGAAATGAGATATGGCAGTCAAGCTCTTAGCAGAGCTCCTAGGACACAGTAAACACTCCGCCCACGTTAGCAAGTATTGGTGACTATGGGGGAAGGGTTCATCCGCCCAAAGCGTTAGCAGCTGTCCCAGTGGAGGCCTCAGACATAAAAATGCCCCAGGCAGTATTGTGTGGAGCAGAGATGAGCCATCCCAGCTGACCTCAGCTCAGATTTCTGACCTGCACAACGCTGAGCAATAAATGATTGTTATTTATTTATTTATTTATTTTTGAGACAGAGTCTCATTCTATCACCCAGGCTAGAGTACCAGTGGCGTCAGCCTAGCTCACGGCAACCTCAAACTCCTGGGTTCAAGTGATCCTCCTCCTCAGCCTCCCAAGTAGCTGGGACTACAGGGACCTGCCACAACACCCGGCTAAAATGATTATTATTTTAAGCCACTACATTCTGAGGTATTTTATTAGTCAGCAAAGGCTAACTGATACAGCTGCACTGGCTTTTTGTCCTTGGGTGTGTTGTCTGTCTCATGGTTGCAAGGTACCTGCTGTGGTCTCATAAAACCGCAGTCGAGGAAGGAAGAAGTCACGGAGCAGAAAGTCTCCTCACAGCGCTCTTCTTCTCACATACTGAGGGTTGGAACCCGAAGTTCTACGGGTTCAAAGTCAGGCGTGTCTGGGTGCGGGCAGGACCTCCTCGTAACTACTTGAGAATTCCTGGGAAGTCCAAGGAGATGACCAACAGGGAAGCCTTGGGTGAGACTGTGCGTGTGCTTATACTCATTGATGCGTGCTCACTGCTTACACGCAAAGAGAAGAAACTCTGAAATCTCAGCCCCGTGGGAATATAGTAAAGGGGTTGTATAAGACTTATGGTTGCCTGAGCTCTGTCCCAAGTATCAGAGCAGAGAAACTAGCAAGTGATGTGGGGCCATGGTGAGCTGGTCAGAACTAAGTGACTTCAACTTTACCCCACTCCTCATCAAAGGCCCAAACTCAGGAGCAGACTGAGACCTCAACCATTCCACAACTAAATGTGCATGTTAACAAGGCAAATGTAACAATATTACATTGTGTTAATATTCAGCATCAGAATTTCTGACAGGGAGTAGGAATAGCGAATTCTGTTTGGAAAATACACCTTGACAGATCACTGTGGGAAGAAGGGTGCAAGTGCTGGCAAGGGTCAGGGCACCAACTAGAAAAGGTCAAAGTGCTCTGCCTGGGACATCTGTTGGGCTGAGAATCATACTTCTCTCCAGGAAGGAAGCAGGAAAGGAGAAGAGAGCAAAGAAGGGGAGGGAGTGAGGAGCGGAGGGGTGGGGGCCTGGACTGGGTGGGGCACAGGCTGGGGGAGATCTTGAGAACTGAGCTGGATAATGCAATTTTATGTTGCTTGCAAAGTGGTGCACAGTACGACTCCTCCCCGAGTGCTTCGCTTTATTAAAGTCTGCCATTTTCACAAATGCTTCCTGTGGATTCCTTTTCTTTTCTTTGGCTGGGAGAGGGGTGGTGGTGATGGTGGAGAGGATGGAGCAGAATGCGAGCCATCTGAAGAGGCTCTGTGTAGAATACAGACATCGCTTGGGAAAACAGATGCCCGAAGCTGGAATTGACATAGAGCCCATCAGCCACCCTCCTACCCAAACCTGGAAATCCAAAGATACCTTAAAGTCATCTTTAACGGGGCTTGGAAGCACATGTTCCAGGTAATCTTACTTAGATTCCAACAGGCATGGAGGCCCTAGCTGAGACATGGGTTGGAGAAAAACCTACCAGATTATAATTCCAAGCACCAATTTCTGAACACAGCTGAAGCAGCATTTGAAGGAGGTTCTAGGACACATACCCAGAAAGATTGTGTGCCCAGACCCATGGCATGGATTACAGTTGCTCTAAGCCATTCTCAACAGTCCTGTTCCCCACTTTCCCACTTAAGGATGGCCTTGTGACCCATGTTTGGCTAATGTGACCTAAGCAAGAGTCTTCCACATTGGGTGTAGTGTAAGGGTGGGGGTTCTAGAAAGTTTTGTTTTTTCCTTTTGTCTTGAACACAGACATGATGGTTGGTGTGGTGGCAGCCATCTTGTTACCATGAGGGAAAGGTCCAAAAGAGAATCAGTGTGCTGACATAGTTGAACTGCCGAACCCAAACCAGCAGCCATCTGCCTCCAGCCTGTTAAATTAGAAAAATAAACCCCTGTTGGCTTTCTGTTTCTGTCACTGAACACATTTCTTACTGGTATAGAGGTGGATGAAGGAAACTTCTCCCAAAGGACTTGGTTTTACTCATGTTTGAGAATTAAAGACAAATTCGGAGGATGATTTAATCAGACGCTTGGAGCCATAGGCTCAGCTCAAGCCCAGTAGAGAGTAGAAAAGAACTGCCAAATCTCATTACCGAAGGCACAGAACAGCCCTCCAGTGAAGCATCAAAGTTAATGGTGTATCTCAATCTCATCCACCAGCAAATCCAAAGCAGCAAAATGACTCCAGTGATGGATGCCTCCACATCAGCTGTTAGCTTGCTATGGTTTTAGTCCCTTAATCACCAACAACGTGAGGATCACACTGGAGAAATGAGTGATCAAACAGGAGGTGGGAAGACCGAGAAAGGGCATCCTGCCATCAGCTTGTAGGAGCAAGGGGAGACATTTACGGGCAAGAAGAATCCAGTGAGAGCAGGTAACAGTTGTCCTTGTCTTATAGGTATTAGAAAACAGACAAGATGAGAGTTTTAAGTGGTTCGTGTTTACACAGATGTGCTCATCAAACATTTATTAAGTACCTATGGTGTGCCAGCTCCTATGCTGGTTATCAAGGAGATGCTCTGAGTCTAGTGGGGACAACTAAATACAGCACAAACCAAAGGGATCCTGGGAGTCTTGACAGAGGAAGAAAATCTGGAGTCTTGGGAAGGAAGATAACTTTGACTCTGCATTGCTAGTGGATGGGAGGAAGTGACTCACCTCAGCTCTTTAATTACTTGTGGGGCATATATGATGTAGGCAAGCAAGAATAAATGGAGAAAGAGGAAAGGGGATGGACTTATCCGTGAGGACAGTAACTCTGTTGCTGAGCAGTCCCTCACACCTAGCACGTGCTAAATGAACACATTTGTTTGTTAGGCACCTACGGTGTTTGAGCAGCATTATGCTGTGTAACTTAGTATCTTGTGGAGAAGTCATTGCCATTTTTCAGAAGAGAGCTGAGATCCAGAAAGAAGTATTGCCCAAGGCCTCACAGCCAATGAGTGCTAAGTCGGGATTTGAAGCCATTTATGTCTATATCCAAATCCAGACTTAATCTATTGCCTTCCCCTGGCTCCTTCTACCAGTCAGGACATGCTCAAAAAAATCTAACTAAAACTGACTTAAACAGAAAAAGGAATTTGCAGGACCAGTAACCAGAATCGAGCCTAGATATAGGTTCAGGTAAAGGTTGAAGCAGCTCAAATGATGTCATCAAGAGCCCAGTTTCTTTTGATCTCACAGCATTTTGTTGTTTAGCTTCTTCCTCTGGCTCCATATTGCCCCGTTACAAAATAGGTTAGGGTTCTCCGGTGCACACAGTAATGCCTTGTTCTAGATCGTAAATTATCGACACTATCAACTAAGAGAAGAGAGAAGGTATGCTTTGGTAGTCTTTACAGGAAAAAAAAAATCTTCACCTTTCCAGAAATCCTGGCAAATATTTTCTCATATCTTATTGGCTCTGATGGGTCATGTGCCCATCTCTGAAATATCAGCATGGGTCTCCTGAGAACAACTTTCATACACAGAAAAAGCTATTAATGGCTACTTTAGATTTTAGATTTAATATTGAATGTATTATGGTTAAAAATAAAAACCCCCGTTGTTTAAACTTTCAAGTTCAGCTTATTATTTTTATTATTTTTTGAGACAGAATCTCACTTTGTCACCCTTGATAGAGTGTTGTGGTGTCACAGCTCACAGCAACCTCAAACTGTTGGGCTCAGCTAAAGTGATCCTCTTGCCTCAGCCTCCCAAGTATCTGGGACTGCAGGTGCCTGCCACAATGCCCAACTGTTTTTTTTTGAGAGATTGGGTCTCACTCTTGCTCAGGCTGGTCTCAAACGCCTAGGCTCAGGCAATCCACCTGCCTTAGCCTCCCAAAGTGCTAAGATTATAGGCATGAGCCACCACACTAGGCCTAAATTCAACTTATAACCTTAATATTCTAACTCTAGACCCAGCAAACTTTAATAACCAAGTTTAAGAAGGCCTTTGCAATTAACTTAAACATTTAAAGCTGCATTAATAAATTTAGACAATTGTTTTCTTTTTAAGTATTTTAATTACCTGTCTAATAAACAAATCTTTTAAATTCTTGGATAAAGCTCACAATAGTTTGGCCCTTAAGCCTTCTGAAATGTCCCAGTTCAGTTTATAAACTTAATAAAATCACTTATACTTTTTAATGTAAAACCATAAATCTAAGCCAGTTACTCAATTACATTGTAATTAAAATCCTAAACTAATCTCTTAAGTATTCCGATGTGCCAAATAATCTTTAATATCAGAGGTACTTAAAAACACCAGATATATACAAACTTTTCCTTAAAACTGAACACAAAATACTTCTAATCGTGGGTATGGCTTATTCATTATTTTTATGAGTAATGCTAAAACCTCATGGAGTTAGACTCTTCTCTATTTCAAAAATACTTACTGCATCTTCGGTGAGACAATGTCCTTATCTCAAAGCAAAGTAGACTTGTGAAAGATTGGGCTGAGGCCAGAACCTGATTAAGGCCCAAGCTGCTGCTGAGACATACTGAAGCCTATGTACAGTTGCCATACAGGAACCCCATAAATTCCAGAGAGGATGTCGCAGAGCAGTGATAGGGGAAGGGGAGGTGCTTCAGGGATGTAAGATATTACAGACCACCATAAGGACTCTGGCCTTGAGTAATAAGGGAAAACTTCAGAGAGTGTTGAGAAGTGATATTTTCCTTATGTTAAGAGACATGAGACCCAGTTCTTACCAAAGAGTTGTGAGAAGAAGTTTGCCTAAGAGCATCTGAGAAATGTTTCTTTAATCCTAAAAAGAAATCTTCTCAGCATATATCTTTTCATTTTGGTCTAGATATTGTCCCATAAAGATATGATGCCTGGCACCAGGGCAATTATTTTGTGACTATGAGGAAGGTAGATGAAAACAAGCTGAATATGGCAAATATGGATCTTTGTAAGCAGCTTTATTGAGATATCATTTACACACCATATAATTGGTCTATTTAGTCATAAATTCAATGGTTTTAATAATATTTAAAGAGTTGTACAAACCATTACCCCAGACAATTTGTCATACCTTAGAAATACTTTACCTCTGAACTCAATACAAAGAGGAACCTGCATACCCATACAAAAACATGGAAGCTAAACAACCTTATGCTGAAGGATAGATGGGTTATAGATGAGATTAAGAAGGAAATCACCAAATTTTTGGAACAAAACAACAATCAAGACACAAATTACCAGAACCTCTGGGATACTGAAAAGGCAGTCCTAAGAGGGAAATTTATAGCACTGCAAACCTTCCTCAAGAAAACGGAAAGAGAGGAAGGTGGTAACTTAATGAGACATCTCAAGCAACTGGAGAAGGGAGAACACTCCAACCCCAAACCCAGCAAAAGAAAAGAAATAACCAAAATCAGAGCAGAACTAAATGAAATTGAAAACAAAAGAATCATACAACAGATCAATAAATCCAAAAGTTGGTTTTTTGAAAAGGTCAATAAAATAGATAAAACGTTGGCCAACCTAACCAGGAAAAAAAAAGTAAAATCTCTAATTTCATCAATCAGAAATGGTAAAGATGAAATAACAACAGACCCCTCAGAAATTCAAAAAATCCTTAATGAATACTATAAGAAACTCTACTCTCACAAATATGAAAATCTGAAAGAAATTGACCAATACCTGGAAGTATGCCACCTACCAAGACTTAGCCAGAATGAAGTGGAAATGTTGAACAGGCCTATATCAAGTTCTGAAATAGCATCAACTATACAAAATCTCCCTAAAAAGAAAAGCCCAGGACCAGATGGCTTTACGTCAGAATTCTACCAAACCTTTAAAGAAGAACTAGTACCTATACTACTAAACCTCTTCCAAAATATAGAAAAAGAAAGAATATTACCCAACACATTCTATGAAGCAAACATCACCTTGATCCCCAAACCAGAGAAAGACCCAACAAGAAAAGAAAATTATAGACCAATATCACTAATGAATATTGATGCTAAAATACTCAATAAAATCCTAACAAACAGAATCCACCAACACATCAAAAAAATTATACACCATGACCAAGTGGGATTTATCCCAGGGTCTCAAGGCTGGTTCAATATAGGTAAATCTATAAATGTAATTCAACACATAAACAAACTAAAAAATAAAGACCATATGATTCTTTCAATTGATGCAGAAAAAGCTTTTGATAATATCCAGCATCTCTTCATGATCAGAGCACTTAAGAAAATTGATATAGAAGGGACATTTCTTTTCTTTTTTTTTTTTTTTTTTGTAGAGACAGAGTCTCACTTTATGGCCCTCGGTAGAGTGCCATGGCCTCACACAGCTCACAGCAAACTCCAACTCCTGGGCTTAAGCGATTCTCTTGCCTCAGCCTCCCGAGTAGCTGGGACTACAGGCGCCCGCCACAGCGCCCAGCTATTTTTTGGTTGCCGTTTGGCCGGGGCTGGGTTTGAACCCGCCACCCTCGGTATATGGGGCCGGCGCCTTACTGACTGAGCCACAGGCGCCGCCCAGAAGGGACATTTCTTAAACTAATAGAGGCCATCTACAGCAAACCCACAGCCAATATCGTATTGAATGGAGTTAAATTGAAATCATTTCCACTTAGATCAGGAACCAGGCAAGGTTGCCCATTGTCTCCATTGCTCTTTAACATTGTAACGGAAGTTTTAGCCATTGCGATTAGGGAAGAAAAGGCGATCAAGGGTATCCACATAGGGTCAGAAGAGATCAAACTTTCACTCTTCACAGATGATATGATCATATATCTGGAAAACACTAGGGATTCTACTACAAAACTTTTAGAAGTGATCAAGGAATACAGCAATGTCTCAGGCTACAAAATCAACACCCATAAATCTGTAGCCTTTATATACACCAGCAATAACCAAGCTGAAAAAACAGTCAAGGACTCTATTCCTTTCACAGTAGTGCCAAAGAAGATGAAATATTTGGGAGTATACCTAACAAAGGACGTGAAAGATCTCTACAAAGAGAACTATGAAACTTTAAGAAAAGAAATAGCTAAAGATGTTAACAGATGGAAAAACATACCATGCTCATGGCTGGGAAGAATCAACATTGTTAAAATGTTCATACTACCCAAAGCAATATATAATTTTAATGCAATTCCTATTAAAGCTCCATTGTCATATTTTAAAGATCTTGAAAAAATAATACTTCGTTTTATATGGAATCAGAAAAAACCTCGAGTAGCCAAAACATTACTCAGCAATAAAAACAAAGCAGGAGGAATCACGCTACCAGACCTGAGACTGTACTATAAATCCATAGTGACCAAAACAGCATGATACTGGCACAAAAGCAGAGAAGTCGATGTCTGGAACAGAATAGAGAACCAAGAGATGGATCCAGCTACTTACCGTTATTTGATCTTTGACAAGCCAATTAAAAACATTCAGTGGGGAAAAGATTCCCTGTTTAACAAATGGTGCTGGGTAAACTGGCTGGCAACCTGTAGAAGATTGAAACTGGACCCACACCTTTCACCATTAACTAAGATAGACTCTCACTGGATAAAAGATTTCAACTTAAGACATGAAACTATAAAAATACTTGAAGAAAGTGCAGGGAAAACTCTTGAAGGAATCAGCCTGGGTGAATATTTTATGAGAAGGACTCCCCAGGCAATTGAAGCAGTATCAAAAATACACTATTGGGACCTGATCAAACTAAAAAGCTTCTGCACAGCCAAGAACATAGTGAGTAAAGCAAGCAGACAGCCCTCAGAATGGGAGAAATATTTGCAGGTTATACCTCCGATAAAGGTCTAATAACCAGAATCCACAGAGAACTCAAACGTATTAGCAAGAAAAGAACACGTGACCCCATCTCAGGGTGGGCAAGGGACTTGAAGAGAAACTTCTCTAAAGAAGACAGACGCACAATCTACAAACACATGAAAAGAAGCTCATCATTCTTAACCATCAGAGAAATGCAAATCAAAACTACTTTGAGATATCACCTAACCCCAGTAAGAGTAGCCCACATAACAAAATCCCAAAACCAGAGATGTTGGCGTGGATGTGAAGGAAAGGGCACACTTCTACACTGCTGGTGGGAATGCACACTAATACGTTCCTTCTGGAAGGATGTTTGGAGAACACTTAGAGACCTAAAAATAGACCTGCCATTCAATCCTATAATTCCTTTACTAGGTTTATACCCAGAAGACCAAAAGTCACAATATAACAAAGATATTTGTACCAGAATGTTTATCGCAGCCCAATTCATAATTGCTAAGTCATGGAAGAAGCCCAAGTGTCGATCGACCCACGAATGGACTAGCAAATTGTGGTACATGTATACCATGGAATACTATGCAGCCTTAAGGAAAGATGGAGACCTTACCTCTTTCATGTTTACATGGATGGAGCTGGAACATATTCTTCTTAGCAAAGTATCTCAGGAATGGAAGAAAAAGTATCCAATGTACTCAGCCCTACTATGAAGCTAAATTATAGCTGTCACATGAAGACTATAACCCAACTATAGCACAAGACTATGGGGAAAGGGCCAAAGAAGGGAGGGGGGAGGTATTGGTGGAGGGAGGGTAATCGGTGGGGCCACATGTATGGTGCATCTTAGAATGGGTACAGGCAAAACTTACTAAATGCAGAATACAAATGTCTACATACAGTAACATAAGAAAATGCCATGAAGGCTACGTTGAACGGTTTGATGAGAATATCTCAGATTGTATATGAAACCAGCACATTGTACCCCTTGATTGCACTAATGTACACAACTATGATTTAACAATAAAAATAAATAAATTTAAAAAAAAAAGAAATACTTTACCCACTGACAGTCATTCGTTATTCCTTCTCAATTTCCCCAGCTGTAGACAGTCACTAAATTACTTTTCATCTCTATAAATTTGCCTATTCTGGACTTTTCATATAACAGCATCATATATGGCCTTTTATGGCTAACTTCTTTCAGTTCGCATAATTTTTTCAAGGCCCATCTGTGTTGGAGCCCATATCAGCATTTTATTACTTTTTTTCTTTTTTTTTTTTTTTCCGTTTCTGGCTGGGGCTGGGTGTGAACCCGCCACCTCTGGCTTATGGGGCCAGCGCCCTACTCCTTTGAGCCACAGGCACCGCCCTCATTACTTTTTATTACTAGGTAATATTGCCTTTTTTATGGGTATACCACATTTTAACTTACCCATTTATCAATTGGTGGATATTTAGGACATTTTTGGTCATTATGACTAATGCTGATTTGAATACCTATGCATAATTTTTTGCGTGAATATATGTCTTGTTTTCTCTTGGTTATTTACCTACAAGTGCAATTGCTGAGTCATAAAGTTATTTCTAAGTTTAACCTTTAGAAAAATTGCCAGATTGTGCTCCAAATCAACTGCACCATTTTACATTCCACTAGCAATGTATGACGATACAAATTTTACTCACCACATCCTCAACAATATTTGTTATTTTCTATGTATTTGATTATAGCTATCTCAGTGTGTACAGAGTAGTATCACGTAGTTTTGATGTGCATTTTTCTAATGGCTAATGATATTAAGCATCTTCTCGTGTGCTCCTGACCATCTATATAACTTCTTTGGAGGAATATCTCTTCATTCATATCCTTTGGATTATTTGTCTCTTATTACTGAGTTGTAAGAGTTATTTTTTTTTGCCTATTCTATTTTTGTTTTTTGAGACAGAGTCTTACTTGGTCACCCTGGTAGAGTGCTATGGCATCACAGCTCACAGCAACCTCAAACTCCTGGGCTTAAGCAATTCTCTTGCCTCAGCCTCCCAGGTAGCTGGGACTATAGGTGTGCACCACAATGCCTGGCTATTTTTTATTTTTCTTTCTTTATTTTTTTGAGACAGAATCTCACTTTGTCACCCTCTGTAGAGTGCTTTGCATCATAGCTCACAGCAACCTCCAGCTCTTGGGCTTAAGCGATTCTCTTGCCTCAGCCCCCCAAGTAGCTGGGACTACAGGCACCCACCCCAATGCTCAGCTATTTTTTTGTTGCAGTTGTCACTGCTGTTTTTTAGCTGCCAGAAGGTGAGTTGAAACCTGCCACCCTTGGTATATGGGGCCGGCACTCTACCCACTGAGCCACAGGCTCTGCCCCTTGGCTATGTTTTAGAGATAAGGTCTCGTTCTGACTCAGGGTGGTCTCGAACCTGTGAGCTCAGACAATCCACCTGCCTCTGCCTCCCAAGTGCCGGGATTACAGGCGTGAGCCACCACACTGGGGCCCCTTTGTATATTCTAGATACTAGTTCCTTATCAGATATATGATTTGCAAATAATTTCTTCCATTTTCTGGTCATCTTTTCACTTTGTTAGTGGTCCTTTGAAGCACAGTAGTTGTTAATTTTAGTATAAAGTCTGATTTATCTGCTTTTTTCTTTTGTCATATACTTTTAATATCATATATAAGAAATATTTGCCTAAGTTTAGGTCATAAAGATTTCTCATGGTTTTTTATAAGGGTCATACACTTTAAGCTTTTGTATTTAGGCTTATGACTCACTTAAGTTAATTTTGGTACATGCTGTGAAGTAGTGGTCCAGCTTCATTTTTTTGCATGAGGATATTCAGTTGTCTCAGAACCATTTGTTGTGAACTCTATCCCCCCCACCCACACCTCCCTGTTGAATTGCCTTGGGATTGCTGTCAAAAACCAATTGATCATAAATGTAAGGAATTTCTAAACTCTCAATTCTATTCATTGATTTGTCTATCTACCCTATACCAGTACTGCCCTGTTTTGGTTACTGTAGCTTTGCATTGAGTTCTTTTTTTTTTTTTTTTTGAGACAGAGTCTCAAGCTGTCGCCCTGGGTAAATTGTCATGGCGTCGCTGCTCACAGCAACCTCAAACTCTTGGGCTTATGAGATTCTCTTGCCTCAGCCTCCCAAGTAGTTGGGAACAGGGACCTGCCACAATGCCCGGCTATTTTTTGGTTGTAGTTGTCATTATTGTTTGGTGGGCTTGGGCTGGATTCGAACCTGCCAGCTCTGGTGTATGTGGCTGGCACCCTAGCCACTTGAGCTATAGGTGCCGAGCCTGCATTAAGTTTTGAAATCAAAAAGTGTGAGTACTTGGGCGGCGCCTGTGGCTCAGTCGGTAAGGCGCTGGCCCCATATACCGAGGGTGGTGGGTTCAAACCCGGCCGCGGCCAAACTGCAACCAAAAAAATAGCCGGGCATTGTGGTGGGCACCTGTAGTCCCAGCTACTCGGGAGGCTGAGGCAAGAGAATTGCCTAAGCCCAGGAGTTGGAGGTTGCTGTGATCTGTGTGAGGCCACGGCACTCTACCGAGGGCCATAAAGTGAGACTCTGTCTCTACAAAAAAAAAAAAAAGTGTGAGTACTTTAATTTCATTCTTTTTTCTCAAGATTGATTTGGTTATTCTGGATTTCCTTGCCTTTCCATATAAATTTTAAGATTACCATGTCAATTTCTGATAAAGAAGCAGGTTGGATTTGGTAGAGATAATGTTGAATTTGTAGATCAATTAAAAGATTTTTGAAAGTTTTAAGTTTTTTGTTTGCTTGCTTGTTTGTTTTGAGACAGAGTCTTACTTTGTTGCCCTTGGTAGAATGTCATGGTGTCATAGCTCACAGCAACCTCAAACTCTTAGGCTCAAGTGATCCTCTTGCCTCAGCCTGCCAAGTAGCTGGGACTGCGTGCACCTGCCGCAATGCCCTAATAGTTTTATTTCTTTGTAAAGATGGGGTCTTGCTCAGGCTGGTCTCTAACTCCTGAACTCAAGCAGTCCACCTGCCTCGGCCTCCCAGAGTGCTAGGATTATAGGCATGAGCCACTGAGCCCAGCCTCATCTTAACAATATTGTCTTCTAATTCATCAATGTAGGATGTTGTTTCACTTATTTAGGATTCCGGATTTATTTCTAAATCTTTTTTTCTTTTCAATGCTATATGTGAATGGAATTGTTTTCTAAATTTCATTTTTAGATTGTTCATTGTTGTTATATAGAAACATAACTATTTTCGTATATTTACCTTGTATCCTGCAACCTTGCTGATTTGTCCATTCCTCATAATAGTTTTCAGTGGATTTATTAGGATTTTCTATGTACAAAATTATGTCACATGCAAATAGAGTTTTACTTCTTCCTCTCCAATCTAAATGTCTTTATAGTTATTTTTTCTTGCCTAACTTTTCTGTTTATAACCTCCAGAATACAAGTGTTGAGAATGGACATCCTCATCTTGTTTCTGACCTTAAGGGGAAAATATTCAGTCTTAGATATTATAAATTATAGTAAGTGTGGGTTTTTCCATAGATGCCCCTTATCAGGTGAGGAAATTCCTTTCTATTTTTAGCTTGTTGCTCTTTTTTAACCACAAAATGGTTGTATATTTTCCCAAATGCCTTTCTGCCTCTATTGAGATGACCATTTGTTTTTGTCCTTTGTTCTATTAATATTGCTTAGTATATTAATTGATTTGGGGGATGTTAAATCAACTTTGCATTCCTAGAATGAATCCCCCTTGGTCATGGTTTGCAATACTTTTTATATGTTGCTAGACTTGATTTATAGGAATTTTGTTGAGGATTATTGCATCTACATTTATGAGGGATATTAATCTGTGGTTTTCTTGTAATGTCCTTGTCTGACTTAAAGTAATATTAGCTTCACAGAATGAGTTGGAAAGTGTTCTCTCCTCCTCTATTTTTTTAAAAAGTTTGTGAGAGATTGATATTAATTATTCTTTAAACATTTGGTAGAGTCTGAAGCCATCTGGACCTGAACATTTCTTTGTGAGTTTTTTGATTCAGTATCTTTACTTATTGCAGATCTATTACATTTTCTGTTTCTTCCTGAGATAGTTTTGGTAGTTGTTTCTTTTTAGAAATATGTGCATTTCATCTAGTTTACCTAATGTATTGGCATAAAATTGTTAATCGTAGTCCCTTATAATTCTTCTTTTTTTTTTTGAGACAGGGTCTCACTTTATCATCCAGGCTAGAGTACAAGGACATGATCATGGCTTGCAGCAACCTCAAACTCCTGAGCTCAAGTGAGCCTCCTGGCTCAGCCTCTGGAGTAGCTATACTTACAGGCACGTGGCAACACACCCAACTAATGAAAAAAAAATTGTAAAGACAGGGATCTCACTATTGCCCAGGCTAGTCTTAAACTCCAGGCCTCAAGTGATCCTCCCTTCTCAGGCTTCCAAAGTGCTAGGATTACAGGTGTGAGCTATCATGCCCAGGCTGATTAGTCTTGAACTTAATGAAGCCTGAACCAAGGCTAGCAGAGTTTTTCCCTTCTAGAAAGGTGACAGACATCAGGCAAAGCCTAGCTTAAAAGTTACTCATTCACAACATCTCTGACACTCTAATGGTGTACTTTTCTGTTTACTGTTCTGTCTCTTCCACTGGACTGTAGTATCCTTGGGTCTATTAGACTCAGTATTTCCACCCTCCAGCACTGGGCCTATTGCTTAGTATATTATAAAAAATTAGTAAAATGAATAAATAGCTGCTGTCAGAGTAGCTTAAGTACTTTAGAACTATTCACTCTTTAGTCTTTCCCCACATACTTCCTCAACTTGCTTTGGGACTTTGTGTCAAGAACCAACCTACCCAGCCAGTTGTATTTATCTCAGCTCATTTTCAGAGATGTCTGAAAATGTTAGGAATAAGGTTTGAATTTGGTTTCCACCGCTTTGGGAAATGAATATAGCTTAACTTCTTTGTACTTTAGATTTTCATCTACTCAGTGGAATAACAATACCAGTCAACATTAACTTTTATTATAATAATAATAACTAGCATTATCGAGTGTACACTGTGATTCAGACACTATTCTAAACTCTTTACCTATATTAGTTGCTTTACTCTTCACAATAACCCTATGAAGTAAGTACTGCCATTATCCCTATTTTGTACAACTGAGGCACAGAGAGATTAAGCAGTTCCCCCACCGATACACAGACAGTAAATAGGAAGGCTGGGATTTGAACCTGATAACACGCATACATATGGCCCATTTGGCTCAATGTTTGTGTTCAAATGGGTTGCTACAGAGACCTTTTAAAAACAAAACTATGACTATGCCCCTCAGGTACCTGCTCCTACCTCAGTTTAAAGTACATCAATGGCTCTGCTCCTCTCTTAGGATCCAGGCCAATCTCCTATTAGGACCTACAAGCCCCACCCACCTGGCACTTTTGGTCATCCTGCCCTTTACCCTCTCTGCTCCAGCCGCTCCTCACACAACCAGGCCTTTCTGTGCTGCCACATGTCCTTTCACATGCTGTTCCCGCTGTCTAGAACGTTCTCTCCACCATCTTTCCTCATCTTAATTCCCGCTCTTCCTTTACTTCCACAGGGTAGTTCTCACTATCAGTCCAGACTCCATCAGCTCCTTCCATTGAGGGGATTCGGGGCACCAAGTCCCTCTCCCCATCACATTTTTACATTTTGTTCATGTGATTATTTGGACTGTACGCATCAGGATATGAGGAGCATTGTTTGTTTTTGATAATCGCTGTATCTGTAGAGCCTAATTAGAGCCTTATACCTAGTAAGGGTCTTAACGTTTTTTAGAATATTAATAAATTAATAAATGATTAATAATTGCTTCTGGCCTGGCACCTGTAGCACAGTGGTTATGGTGTCAGCCACATACACGGAGGCTGGCGAGCTCGAATCCAACCCGGGTTAAACAATGACAACTGCAACAAAAAATAGCCGGTCATTGTGGTGGGCGCTTATAATCCTAGCTACTTGAGAGGCTGAAGTGAGTGAATCGTTTAGGCCCAAGTGTTTGAGGTTGCTGTGAGCTGTGATGCCATGGCACTCCACTGAGGGTGACATAGTGAGACTCTGTCTCAAAAAAAAAAAAAAAAATAGTTTCTTCCCTAAACGATAGCCCTAGGACAAGAGTAGGAATCCCAAAGCTGTGTTTGAACATGCCCGATGCAGCTCGTTGCTTCAGTCAGATACATCGTGAAGTCCTCATTTATTCATTCATTCACTTATTCATTCGACAAAGCTTTCTTCAGTCCCCATAATGTGTTTGGTACTATTCTAGAAACTGTGGATCCAGTGGTGAACAAAACAAAGTCTTTCCTTTAATGAACTATATTCTGGGTGGGGGGGGTGAGTGAGTATATAATCAACAGATTATAGGGTGAAAGCATCAGGTGGAAGAAAATAGGGTGAGTAGAAGGGGCAGGAGTAGAGGACCACCTTAGCCAGAATGGGTGGGGAGGCATTTGAACAAAAGACCTGCATATGGTGACAGAGCAAACCCCTGCAAAGACCAGGGGAAGAACATTCTAGGCAGCAGGAAACACCTAGGCTGGAAGAGTGAGTCCAGCCCAGGCTGGAGCCTGAGGGCAGAGCGCTGGGGGGTTGCACTCCAACCCCCAGAGGAGAAGGAAGCTGACAGCTGCACACCCTTGTCACTGCCCTTAAACTGGTTTGGAGTTGTCTCTTTGAGATCCCTGGGAAGCTTGTATTTGGAAATGAGCCCTGTTTAAGAGGCCACTTGTGCCCGCTCACCAGCTCCCTCAGATGGGTCACTGCAGGCCCAACTCTCATACTCAGGATGGCTCTCTCAGGAAGTGCTCTGGCTGAGGAATTGTTTTCAAAACAGAAGCACTTTTTGAATCAGCCCTCACTCTCCTCCCCTCCCCTAAACCAAGGTTTTGATTACGCTCATGGAATGAACTGGAGAGTCAATCAGGAGGTGAGGAAGAATCCCCAGAAACCTTGAGCACAGGAAGGATGTGGTGGAGACTGACTTGTGGGTTGTGACATGATCAACGTTGGTGGTCTCACATCTGCTGCACCAGTGTCACCTGAAACGTTTTTGTCGGGCCCTGACCCCGGGGTGACAGTTTTGGCAAGGCTGGGGTGGGGCCTGAGACAGCGTTTCTAACTAGTTCCAGGTGGTGCTGATGCTGCTGGCCCAGGACCACACTTCAAGAACCACGGATTTGGCAGGCATGGTGGCTCACGCCTGTAATCCTAGGACTCTGGGAGGCCAAGGTGGATTGTTTGAGCTCATGAGTTTGAGAGCAGCCTGAGCAAAAGCAAGACCCCCATCTCTACTAAAAATAGAAAAACTGAGGCAAGAGGATCACTTGAGCCTGAGTTGGAGGTTTCTGTGAGCTATGACATCACAGCACTCTACCCAGGGTGACAGCTTGAGACTCTGTCTCAAAAAAAAAAAAAAAAAGAAGAAGAAGAAGAAGAAGAACCACAGATTTAGCTCAAAAGTCCCTCTTCCAGCCGGACCTCGTGGACCGTTCAGTGGAGTGAAGTCCCTGTCCTGAGCATGCCTCATAGCACTTTGGGCCAGTTTTCAGGCATCTCTCACTTTCTCCCTTGGCTTAAACTAGAGGACGAGGTGAGAGCATAGGAGCCAAATGCCCAGCTCAGAGTCCAGCTCAGTAAACACTGGTTCCCTCTCCCCTTATCTCATGGTGGCAAGGGCTGGCCTGGGGTCAGTGGACTGGGTCCTTTCTTTGGGCTCCTGAGTGATGGTGTCAGCTCAAATGAGCCCCTCTGCTCTGGGCCTCAGAGTTCACATGGAATAAACAAGGTGGCTGCCCTGGTTCTCCTCCAAGGCCTTCCTTTAGGAGAATCTATAAGCCCACAGAGGCCACATGTATTTGTCACTGTAGCTAGCACACTGCTTGGCATGGCACCTCAGTCCCAAAGTTCCAGGCTCCAGCCCTCCTTTTCAGTCCCACCTATGGCCATCTCTTCTCTGCATGCATGCCCACCCAAGCATATACACACACACAGACACACACACGTCTGTGAATAACCATGCACAGTGCTTCCCCTCCTCAGCGTGGCCAGCCTTTGCAAGTGCTACCAGACTATTATTCCTGTCTACAATGCCCTTTCCAGCCTTCTCCATGGGATGGAATTCTGCTCGTAGGAGTCCTAGCTCACATGTCTTCCAGAAGGTCAACCGGCCAGGCTCTCCCTTCCCTAACCCGTGTCCCAGGTTGCATCAGTCACTCCCTCCTTGGATCCTTCAGCATTCTGAGAGGCTGGTAGCCTTGTGGTTCAGAATCCTGGTTCCAGATATCCTGAACCTGACCAAGCTAGTAAAAGTTCTGTGACATTGAGCAAGTTATGTATCCTCCATAAGCCTCAATTTCCTCATTTATAATATGTCAGATAGATCTCCCTCAATGTCAGTTTACAACGCTCCCTTTCCTGATTTATGATATATAACACAATTATAATGATATGATATGAAAAGAGGTGGGAGATAATGATAGCTGCTACTTCATGGATTTGCTAGGAGGATTCAGTGAGTTCACCTGGCTAATCTTAGTTCTGGTTATTCTGGGCTTATTCTGGTAGATGCTCAGGAGTGCTTAGTCCTCCTGATTTGTACTCAGGGCAGAGCAGGCAGCTCTCAGAATTTCCTGGGTACTTGTCAAAATGAGGATTTCCTGGACTGCTCCCCACCCCAGCCCTTTATCCTAATTTGAGAGGACGGGGGAGGCTCCAGATTCTGCGTTTTATTTTCCACTACTCTGAGTAACTTTTATGCAGAGTAAGCTGAAGAACAAGAGTTTTCACACTGAGCGAGCCTGGGTGTGAACCACCCAAGACACTCAGCTCCAGTGGGACCTTGAGTGAAGCACTATCCAGGGGAGCCTCACATGCTAACGTGGTGTAAAGGGTGCAGACACCTGGCTGTGCGGAGCCCTCAGCCCCATCCCAGCCTACCAGGAGTGCTCCACAATCTGGCCGGGAGCCTCCCTGCTGCTCTGCATCTTCCAGAAGACTCAGTCCCTGACACAGCCAGCACCAGACACCTCCTCAGCACGATGAAAGCCGGCCTCATGGTTGACCAGACACAATGAGCTCCCTTCCCCTGGGTGCCTGTCTGTCAAATGTGACCAGGTCTTCTCTCTTCCTTCAGCCCTGGTTTTTAGCACCCTGAGTGTGAGGCCCCACAGGAAGAGCATATGGGGGAACAGAATTACAGAGAAATTTTACACACATGACATCCTGTTGTAAATACTTCCTAAGAAAAAGCATGCTCTCCTTGTGTTTGAACACGGATCACTCTTTCGAAGTTAGTTGTAGAGTGCAAACTGTTAATGCCAAGTGCTGGGGATAACAGAAATGACACGGATGGAGGAAGGAAGAAAGAGGGGGAGGTAGCTGTGGATGATGAGCTGATGAATGAGCAGGTAGAAGTCTGGCATCTGAGGAGAGAAAACAGTCCCAAGAGGAGGTGGGTAGCAGGGGTGCTTTGCTCTGGACTCCTGGAGGAGAAAACACTCTTCTCCCTCCCTCCCTGGCCCATTGTCCTTGAACTATGCACCAGGCCTAACAGATTTTACAAGGTGAGTCCCACTCCCTGGCACTGGCCGCATTCACCAAAGCTGGCAGGTTTGAGCCTGGCCCGGGTCTGCTAAACAACAATGACAACTGCAACCAGAAAATAGCCAGGCGTTGTGGTGGGTGCCAGTAGTCCCAGCTGGGAGACTGAGGCAAGAGAATCGCTTAAGCCCAAGAGTTGGAGGTTGCTGTGAGCTGTGATACCATGGCATTCTACTGAGGGCAACATACTGAGACTCTGTCTCAAAAAAAAAAAAAAAAAACCAAGCAAATAAAAGGCGAGTCCCCAAATCTGTCTTCAGCAAACTCTCTTATTTCTATGCTTCTTGGAACATACATTTTTCTTCCTTTCTTTCTTTCTTGTTTTTGGAGACAAGAGACTCACTCTAGCACCCTGGGTAGATTGCTATGGCGTCATAGTTCACAGCAACCTCAAACTCCTGGGCTCAAGTGAACGACAGGCACCCACAACAACGCCTGGCTAATTTTTTATTTTTAGTAGAGACAGGTTTTCACTCTTGGTCAGGCTGTTCTCAAACTCCTGAACTCAAGCAATCCATCTGCCTCAGCCTCCTAGAGTACTAGGATTACAGACGTGAGTCACTACTCCTGGCCCTGGTATATTTTTCTTTCATTTCCTGGCTATCAAATTTGAAAACCTAATCATGGGCTACCCTAAGAAAAGGAAACTCCTCTGTACTTCAGTGAGGTAATGATATTCACTTCATATTAGCTTACTTTAGTATGGTGCTTCATAGATTATAAAACACCTGCTTCGGCTAGTCTGCCCTGCGCAAGCGTAAAACCCTTTGCTCCCTCAGTGCTGGCACCAGCACTTGACCCCAGGCAGGAGCTCTAGCAATGATGTTAATCTGAGCCTCTCACAACCATCCCTGACTTTTGTCTTTGGAAACCGATCAGAGGGATGGTATAGCCTGTCCATGAAGACCAAACCTAGAGCAGAACCTAGGAGTGGAAGTCACATGCCTGGTGATTCACCCTGGAGAAGGGCACCAGGGAGGAGCTGGCACTGGTGACAATATAGTGGGCTTCCCAGAGGAATGTAACACTTCTAGTAGAAGGGACCTGCTTTGAATCCAGGCTCTGGGCCAAGTCATGTGACCACTAAGCCTCTCATTCCCCATCTGTAAAATGGGCGGGTGTACAGCACTTAGCAAGGCCATTTGGATGGGGTGGGACCACATGTGCAGGAGACTTGGCCCACAGGTAATTGTCCCCTACCCCAAAAGACCCAGGATGACCACCATGTGCCCTCCCCAACGGGCTTTGGTGGCATGATGAACACATTCTCCACACTGTATTGAAAAGAGTGACATGAGTGTGAGTCGCAGGGTGCAATACTGCTTCTTTGTTCCCAGATTTTGCATGAAAGAGACATCTTAAGTTCTCAGTTGCCAATCTCCCTGGCATACTCTGGCGGATTTGAAGAATGAATGACAAAGCCGATTGCTACTTCACAGAGAAGAGATGGAAAAGGAAACGGGTGCATAATTTGCTAAGGAGCAAGCTTTTCAAATGTCAGGGACTTAGCAGCAGGGAGCTGCAGGCTAGGGGGCCTATTGGGACTCTGCTCCTGGGAACTAACGCACCATCATTTTGCTCAATTAAACTGTATTTCAGCCCATTCTGCCTCTATTGATCTGCTTCAGTGTGACAATCCTAGTCTGAGTAGCTCTAATTGGCTCAGATGGATGGCTGCAAGGTAGACACTCTCCAGGGATGGCGCGCTTGGGGGACTGTTCATAGCGATGCTGGATTTTAACCAAGATAGCACGGGGAGAGCATGGCTGTGGAGACAGACAGACATGGGTCATTCTCTGAATGACCTTGGGCAATATTCGGCCACTCTGAGCTCAGTTTCTCTGCCTATAAAGTGGGGGCTGTGTAGTGACTTGGAAAAGTCATTGCGGGGATAAACAAGGCCAGATGTGGCGTAGGGCCTGGCACAGGAGGCAGAAATTTTTGAAAATAAGCTACAGTGTTCTCACCAAAGAAAATGCATGAACTCTGAAATGTCAGGTAGCATGATGACTCTGAGAGCAATGTGGCGCTAGTGACATCTGTTGTCAAATCTCAGAGATTCACAACCTCCAGGTCATTATAAATCCAGCTCTTGTTCCTGCAGGCTGCAGTCTAAATTGACAAAATACAAGTTGAACACGATGTCTGGAAAACAACTTGGTATTGAGGCACTTCAAATACAGGTTCAATTCTCTGGCTGTTAAGTGTTGGTATTTCTATCAGTTATAACAAATAAACATGCCAAGGTGAAGCTGATCAACTGTTTCATTCCTTTTAAGAAACAGTGAGATGAACAGCTTCCCTAAGTCAGTGTGGCACAACATTTAATTTGATGATGTTGTCTGGAAACTCTATGTACTGTTTTCCAGGCCAAAACATATCACTTGTTTACAAGAAGAAAATCAAAAGACGATCTACCAATTCCCAGTAATGAGGGTTATTTGTTGATCATAAGCATAGACTTTATTCCCAGTGGAGGTGGGGCAGGGGCTCTTGGAGGATTAGAAACAAAACAACTTGTTACACTCACAAACAAACATGGAATTGGAAGCCCTCTCCTGAAGTGGAGACCTCTGGTCCCCAGATGACATGACTGTGGGTGGGTCACCTCCCTGACTGGACCCATCTCCTCATCCTGAAATGGGCAACACTCCTTCCCACCCAGCTGCTCCCAGTGAGCCCTGACAGAACTGGCTCTTTATTCCCTGGCTATCGCTTAACCATCACAAAATCCAGTGAGGTTTCTGACTTGCCTAAAGTCACAAAGCTAAAAAGATGCCTGTAATCTAGCACTCTGGGAGGCCAAAGCAGGTGGATTGCTTGAGCTCACGAGTTCAAAACCAGCCTGAGAAGAACAAGATCCTGTCTTTACTAAAAAGATAAAAAAGATTGGGGCGGCACCTGCGGCTCAAAGGAGTAGGGTGCTGGCCCCATATATCGGAGGTGGCGGGTTCAAACCCGGCCCCGGCCAAAAAATAAAAAAAATTTAAAAAAGATAGCCAGGCATGGTGGCCACGCCTGTAGTCCCAGCTACTTGGGAGGTTGAGGCAAGAAAGTCACTTTAGCTCAGGAGTTTGAGGTAGCTGTGAGCTATGACGCCATGGCACTCTACCAAGGGTGACCAAGTGAGACTCCGTCTTAAATAAATAAATAAATATAAAAATAAGCAAAGCCAGGATTAGAACTGTAGTCTCTATGCTGTCACCATGAACTTTAAAGTAACAAAATGTAAGCTATTAAAAATAGCCTGACTGTTGGACCATGATGAGATTAAAGCAAAAATATAATAGAAAAATACTCATTCACTAACGAATTTCTGTTGTCTAGTGCAAGCCAGGCACTATTCCAAGGTGTCAAGATCATGGTGTCATCTGAGCATAGTGAGGGAGACATTCAATAAATTAGTAAATAAAATAATTTCAGATAGAGTGATTGCTATGAAGAAAGTAAAACATGGGTTTTCAGTAAAGGGAGTGAGGGGCAGAAAATTTAAGCTGGGGTCAGAGAAGTCATGTTGGGCTATCCAGGCGGCCAGAGCACCTCTGGGGTCAGTGAGGACAAGCCCTTGGAAGGAGCTAAGCTCGCCCTGGTGAGGATGGAGAAGAGGGCAGTGTGTCTGGAACTTAGCCAGAAAGTGCCGGAAGGTGAAGGCAGAGATGGGCAGGTGGGTTATGAGGTCTCGTAAGTGGGATGCAGAGTTATTTAATTCATGTAAAAATTGTAATTATTCAATTCATTTACTGTTGAACAGATAACAGACAATATTGTTGTTTGAGAGACATCAGATTCACAATTTAGAAGTACGGAAGTATCAATTATGTTACCTTTCATACGTATTTTATACATACTTTTAGCTAAAAGTATCTTCCTAAGACCATCCACTTCTCTTCATCCTCACCACCCATTCCTCGCAAGGAGCAGCACTACCCCAGGAGCCACTCATCCACTCTCTGCCTCTCTCTTGCCTTCCTGGAGCTGTTCTCCGCCCATCAGCCAAATAGTTCTCTCCACAGGTGAGGCAGCTTAGGCTGCTTCCCTGTTGACAATGTCAATTTTTTCCCATCACCATTCAGATATTATTAAAATTCTATCGTGTGGTTCCTGACTAACTCCCACCCTCACCCACCACTCCCTCCCAGCCTCCCGGTCCCTAATGACCAGGGCCCAGGTTGTTTGCACTGTCACTGAAGCTGGTATGCTCTTGTCTCAGTTCTTCCTTCACCCTCTGGTTGTCCCAACACACCCCTGCTCTGTCAGTGTGAGTGGAACCTCTTCACAGTTTGCTAACTCTGAAGGAATCCTGTGTAAAATCCCAGGTAACTAGCACCATGTTCCCCATTTGTTCCTGTGACATTTGAGTGCTGCATTGGATTCGTACTTTGGGCAGCTGCACAGATAATCCCTCCTTTGATCTGGCTCTACCTGGCACATAACACAATAAATGTCATGATAAATGTCATCCAGGACTAATGTGCTTCCTTCACCAGCCCTGGCACAGAGAGTTTCAATAAAGATTGCTTGATTGCTTTTTTTCTAATTCAATGCTATTTTGATCATTTGCCCTTTTTTTTTGCTTAAATATAGTGTGAATTTCATTTTGACAAATGAACTAATTTTCCCCAGATCTACACAATCACTTGGCAATGTTCAGTCTTCATTTCTCTGCTTGGTAACAGTGCAGAAAAGCTACACAGAATCGCACTAAATGACTTTAAATACACTTATTTCAAAGACTGTCATGTGTCAGACCCTTTAGCAGTTGCCTTGGATACAGTTACCTTTAAGGAAACCAATTCATTCCAGTAAAGTCACTTTAGGGGCCTCATCAATGGCTCAGAGAGGTCCAGGGATTTCAGACAGTTAGTGGGAAACCGTCTTAGAGATTATCAAAGTCCATCTTTCTCCTCTCCAGATAAGAAAACAAATACCTGGTAGTATTGGTTCCTCCATGGAACCATATTCATATTCAATGAATATGAATATGAATATGAATATTCAATATTCAATCATATTCCCTGAGTCATGCCCAGTGGACATTTTACACACAGAATTGTCTTCTGACTGTAAATGTATACAGTGTAATGAACCACCCTCTGGTCCATACGTAGGGTGCTCCATCTGTATAGCTACAGAAACTTCAGTACTCTCTTGAGTAGGCTTCATGGGGTGTTCTGATCCATTGCGGTGGAAGAATATTAAGATTTATATTCACAATTGTGTTTTCTTTTAAATAAGACAGACTCTAAGCTTCAGTAGTATTTACTATGTGCCTTGACCCTGAAGGCCACTCTGTCATGGATGGGGAGTGTGGGAGTGCCAGAGAGGTGGACCAGGGCCCTCTGCCTGGTTTATTTGCCTTCAGCATTCTATGTATTACTGACTCTTGCTGCAGAAGCCATCAGCTCATCAGTGGTGTTCATTGGCAGAACTTAGATCTTGAAATAAGAGAATGTTTACAGTACTCTGAAAGTTGGCTATATGTATTTCCAGATTTTTCTCCTAAGCATCTTCTAACAAATGGTTATATTAAAAAAAAAGATTCATAATTACATACACATCTCTTCTTCCATGAACCATATGGTCGGGCATCTTTTCATGTCAGTGTATATATATATATATATATATAGCTCTATCTCATTTTTTCTTACCTTATTCTTGTGCATAATTGCATAAAATTCAGTAGTTTTTCTTCTTATTACAAAATTAATTTGCTCCTAAAAAAATTCATGGGGTGAATTTTCCTAAATGGGAAAGGTAATTACTATTTTAATTGATGGTATGCAGTTACTGCAAGAGTTCATAAAGAAAACACACATATGATTCTCAAAGTTATGAAACTGAAAAATAAAAACAGAATAATAAAGATAATAGATGTTCATGTTTGTCACTGCTGTAACTAGCAAACTGAACCACAACCCCCACCAACGACGTCACCGTAGAGAAGATTGTGTAAAGGCTGCTCTAGTGGTTCAATACCGGCCCTTGTAAAGGCAGTGAAATTCCTCCCAGGCCAAAGAGAGGGTGTTAAATGAAACTCCTTCTACATTGAAATCTCGCACATGCATGGCTAAGACTCTCCTATAATATGGAAGCACCCTAATTTATTTCCTAGCTGTCCTATTATTTGGCTATTTGGGCATGTATTGATCTTCTAGGTCTGTCATAACAAAATATCACTCACTGGGTGGGTTAAAGGCAGAAATGTATTTTCTGAGTTTTAGAAGATGGAAGTCCAAGATCAAGGTGTCAGCAGGTGTGGTGTCTCCTGAGGCCTCTCTCCTTGCTGATGGCCACCTTCTCACTGTGTCCTCACATGGCCTTTCCTCTGGGCTTGTGCACCCCTGGGGTCTCTCTTCTTATAAGTGTCTTTATTGGATTAGGTCAGATGAGGTCATTACTTATGTGAACTCATTTAACCTTAATTAGTTCTTTACAGACCTTATTTCCTAATAAAGTCACATTCTAAAGCACTAGATGTTAGGATTTCAACATGTGAATTTGGGGGGGCACCATTTAGTCCATAACAGGGTTGTTTCTTGTATTTCTCACTAGATATTTCTCAGCTCATGCACTGCTCAATCTAAACCAATTTTCTTTCTACCCTCAACACTCCACTGGATATTTCCCTCCTCTGAATGCTCCCTGGTCCAATTAAAATTATCCCTCCTTTGGACAACTGCAGTGATCTCTTTCTAATTGGTGTCATGGCATGTATCACTTTCTCCTCATCCCATTCTCCATATAGACATTGTAATTATGTGTGTGTGTGTGTGTGTGTGTGTAATCTAATCATCTCACTGCTCATCTTGATGCTCTTCCCTGATTCATTGCTTTTAAATTAAAATGCAAACAATTTAGGATGGTGGATGAGGCCTCTGTCCACCACCTTCACCCCCTCACAGCCTCCCTCTGCCCACTTCATTCCAGCCACATTGACTGCCTTTGTCTCCTTGCAGGGGCCAAGCCTTTTCTTACTTCAGGGTATGGGAATTTGCTATGCCAGGAAAATCCTTCTCTTTGTCTGCAAACTCCAACTCATCCTTCACATCTCAAATTAAAAACCAGTCTCTTAGTGTAGTCCTCCTCCCACTTGTCAGATTGTCATTGTCCCAAGCCCCCACAGAACCCTGGGATTTTCTTTGCACTTACTCTTTAGTGTGATTGCTGAACGTGCCCCTCCCCCACTGGATTAAGAGCTGCTGGAGGGCAGGGACCACTTGGAAGGTGTTCATCCCTGCCTCCCCAGTTCCTGGAACAAGGTAGGTACACAAAAATAGTTTCTGAATGAATAAACCTATTGCATTTGGCTGTTCCCCCCATCTGGAAGGCCTTTTTCATTCTCATCAATCTGGCAAGTTGGATTGAGCTCCTATCTCTCTGATTGAACTGTGAGCTACTTCGGGGCAGGGCCTGTGTTCCCAGTGCCCAGCAAAGGGCATGCCAGCACACAGCAAGCCTTCCAATTGAAGCAGAACATTTTTACTTTGCTGTGTATCCAAGTCCTACATCATTGCACTGCTGAAGTTTCTTTAGTCAAGAAGTAGATAAAATAATCATCAACCTTCTGTCTGATTCATAATGACTATCACTGGTAGAAACAAATAATACAAAATTGATGGTGGTTAAGGTAGCACCTGTTAAATTTGTTATTAAAAAAGCTCAGGGGCAGTGCCTGTGGCTCAGTGGGTAGGGCGCCGGCCCCATATACCGAGGGTGGTGGGTTCAAACTCAGCACCGGCCGAACTGCAACAAAAAATAGCCGGGCGTTGTGACGGGCACCTGTGGTCCCAGCTACTCTGGAGGCTGAAGCAAGAGAATCGCCTAAGCCCAAGAGCTAGAGGTTGCTGTGAGCTGTGACACCCTAGCACTCTACCCAGGGTCACAAAATGAGACTCTGTCTCTAAAAAAAAAAAAAAAGCTCAGAAGACACATCTTGAGAATAATACTGGAGATTGTTAAAAAAGTGAGAGATATCTCATCTGGTTGAAATTCCTGAAACAGACTGCCCACGTAAACTTTATTCCTTTCTAAACATTTATAGAGGATGGCCACTGGAAAGTTTTAGAGCTACAAAATTTCAGCAAAGACAATGGTACTTGCTAAGGTCAATGCCTTCTCTCCAAAGACCACAGGGAACATAGCTGAGGTTGAATAAGTTGGGTTTATTACTTGTTGCATTGAGGGAGGTACATATTGCAGGGGAACTATGGAAGTATCTCATTAAAAGGGTATTGGAAAGACCTATTACTGGATTTGAGCTTGAAGCAGGAGCAATTCCATGATTGAGTATCTCAATAAATCTAATCCATGGGGAAGGCAAACTCAAACAAAGATGAAACTGTAATTGGTAGTAATCACTCACATTTGCCAAGAGGGAGGTTTGGTATTTCATGGATGGTACAATGACTTTGTTTTTGTCTGTGCTTAGATAAAATCACAAAGGAGACTTGCTGTGTCTCATATTGTCATGCTCTGAGTAACCTTGTCTGAGGTGGTTATTCTGGGAAGTTGTCTGTGTCCAACAGGAAAATAGCAGGGCCAGCAGTGGGGCCAGGCCAGCTTCTGAATGTCAGCTTGCTTTTTTTTCCTTTTTCATTAAAACAAAGGGGAAATAAGAAACCTCACAATGACTGAAATGAAAGTAAAACTCAATGTACAAATTATTGAAGTAAAATCTTTATTATGACATTTACACATAAAAGAATCTGAATGATTTCCATAAAGTAAAAATGCGATTGGCTACTGTTTATGTTGTATAAAAAACTGATCAAAGAATGAAATTGGCTTAATGGCATTGGCTCTGAAAAATTCTTTCATAGCTATTTATCACTGTTGATATAATCCTAATTAAAACGGTCAGACTCCAATTTTGTTGGGGATATACATTTGCTAGTGTCTTAGGAGAACAATTTGCCACGTCCATGAAAATTAAAATTGCATTTGGCCTTTGACACAGAAATTTTACTTTTGTAAACTTGTTCTACAGAAAACTGCCCATGTATATAGAGGTTCATGCAAGGATATTACTAATATTACTTCAGTATTATTTGAAATTATAAAACATTGAAAACATCAATGCCCTCTAGTAGCAGACTGGTTAACACCATGGCACATCCCGGACGCCGAAAACTGGGCGGCTTTGGAAAGGTCATACGGTCCGACAGCGACAGGGCAGGGTGAAGTCGCTAGGGGCCGACAGGGCAGGGTGAAGTCGCTAGGGGCCGGGCAGGTGTGCTCAATGCCAGCAGCAGTCCTCCGCCCCAACTGTCCAAGAGTCCTGGTGTAACCCCTTCGTTACCATCTACTACCCATAGCCTGGGGAAAAGGTGGCCAGCGGCGCACATCACTCGGCCGGCCACTCTGCTCTCCTCCGCGGGTCACTCTGCACTGATGGTGGGAAAATGAGGACCAGAGCTGGGTTATAGTATCGGAATTCGAAGAGCCCAGGGAGAGTCTCCAAGTCCCCACCCCCACCCTCAACCTGACACCCCACTTCTCTAGCGGGACGGCGCCTGTAGCCTGGCACGAAGCCCGAAAGACCTGCCTTCCCTGTCCAACCCCCGACTCCCGGGAGGCCCGAAGTGCCTGGTCCAGAATCCCTGCGCGCTGCTACTGGAGCACCGCGCCCCTTCCAGCGCTTTCCCCGCGTCCTTCACTATGGCAACCGGGTGTCCCCGGCTGCAGGCCTGGAGCACGTGGGCGGGAAGCCGCCGGCTACAGCCAGCAGTCCCAGGGAAAGGGACCAAGGCAGCGGGGGCCGGAGATGAGGAAGGGACGCGAGGACGGCGAGACGAGTGCTGAGTGCGGGGCTGCGGCTTCCGATTACTCGGGGGTGGGGGCTGTGACTGTGGCTCGACTCGGCGCAGGCCATCCCCACGAGGAGCTAAACGGGCGGGCAGCAGGGGGCAGCAGCGGCCCGCGGTGCGCGGAGCAGCCTGGCTGGGGGCCGGGTCGGGAGAAGCCCTGGGCTCGCCCTCAGATCTGACCTCCCGCGCGGCCCTTGCTGGGTGTCAACTCGCCCTGCCCTTAGCCACGTAGCTAGTGGTTAAGAGCACGGGCCCTGGGCTCAGGCTTCTTGGGCATGTTACCCTCTCATAACTCCGTTGGCTTCATCTGAAAGTGGTGTTAACGATAGTAATTGCCTGGGGGTTCATTAAGTATTAAACGAGTTGCTAGCGCTTAGTGCAATTCCTAGACTTAGTTTCTAGCATGTGACAAGTGCTCAAAAATGTTAGTCTCTATTAGATGACCTTGAGCAAGTTAACCTCCCTACTTAACCTTGCCTCATTGAAAAGTGGAAATAGTAATAGTGCCCAGGGTAAACACAGTTGAGATGATTATACGAGTTAGTGTTTGGTTTTGGTTTTGTTTTGAGACAGAGTCTCTCTTTGTAGCCCTCAATAGAGTATTCTGGCGTCACAGCTCACAGCAACCTCATACTCTTGGGCTCATGATTCTCTTGCCTCAGCCTCCCAAGTAGCTGGGACCTACAGGTGCCGGCCACAAGGCCCAGTTATTTTTAGAGATGGGGGTCTCATTCTGGCTCAGCCTGGTCTCCTGAGCTCAGGCAAACCACCCTCTCAGCCTTCCAGAGTGCTGTGATTACAAGCATGAGCCACTGCCCTTGGCCTATGGTAAGAGTTCTTGACTCTGGCCGAATTATTTTTGTCACTATGTCAAATAAATTCACATGTAGTAGGAGGCTGTTGGTTTGGATTTAGCCCCTTCACTAGGCCCATCAGACCAAACCAAAATGGAGTTATTTATGCTGAAGTTCCATGCCAGGTAGATTCTTCACTTAAACTTCTGGGAATAAGGAAAGGAAAACAATAACCAAATCCCCAAACAGGCCAGAATGAAGTGGCATAATAGGGAAGTCCTCTCTGCTTTTAGCCTTTACAAGGAAAGTAACTTTGGAAAGACCAATTCGCTTTCAGTTCTCTGTTTCTGCTTTCCTCAGCCCTTTTTTGTCTATAAAACCCTCCTCCTTTGCTCATTGGAATATGCATTCTATTTTATAGGACAAGGTATTTCTGGATTCTAGAAGCTTAGATAAAAGCCAGTTAAGATCCTTAAACTAAATTTCTTGGCTCCGCACCCATCGTTCAGTGGTTAGGGCATCGGCCACATACACTGGGGCTGGCGGGTTCCAACCCAGCCTGGGCCTGCTAAACAACAATGACAACTACAACAAAAAAATAGCCAGGCGTTGTGGTGGGCGCCTGTAGTCCCAGCAACTTGGGAGGCTGAGGCAATAGAATTGCTTAAGCAAAAGTTTGAGGTTGACACCACAGTGACATAGTGAGACTCTACCTCAAAAGTATAAAGGCTTGGCACCTGTGTCTCAAGAGGCTAAGGCGCCAGCCACATACACTGAACCTGGTGGGTTCGAATCCAGCCTGGGCCTGCCAAACAATAATGACAGCTGCAACCAAAAAACAATACCCAGGCATTGTGGTGGGCACCTGTAGTCCCAGCTACTTGGGAGGCGGAGGCAGGAGAATAGCTTGAGCCCAGGAGTTGGAGGTTGCTGTGAGCTGTGACGCCATGGCACTCCACCAAGGATGACAAAGTGAGACGCTGTCTCTAAATAAATAAATAAGTAAATAATAAATAAAATAAATAAATATATAAATTTCTTGTAACTTTGTCCATTATCTATTTTCCTTGTGAGGTTGTAGAGAATTGCTTTTGTCTCATTATGGCAAGAACTTTCAGCTTCTGACTTTGCCTATATTTCTTTTTCCTCTCAAAGATTTCTAGCCTTTTACATATTAGAAGAGTTAGTTCAGTGTCCTTAAAAGATCACTGGGCTGTGAGTCAGGTGGATTTTGGCCTTGGTGACATTACTGGTTCTTTCAACCAAGGGTGCCTGGTATCATCTATTGATATTTATGTATGTTGAGCCTTCCCTGGCAATGTAATGCATTCAGCAAAATTAATTAATGCCCATGTCAGCAGCTTTCCAGAATAGTAAGAGATGTAGATGAGAAGTTATAGGATTCTGAGAAGGGAGATTAAGTTCTTTATTCTTTAATTTCTAATAAATAGAAATGTCAAGATGTCTGGGAATAAAATGGGAGTGGATACCCCTCCATCCCAATAAAAAGTCTGGGAAGATGAATGTTCCTCGAGGTCATCTTGTTCTCAGTTGGCAGCTATGCAGCTAAATGCATTGTTGCCAGCTAGTCTAATCCAGACGTGACTGTGGATTCCCAGATAAGGACTCCTGGACAGACTTAGTCCACCAGCCAGAACAAGAACATCTGGTACTAGGAGGTTTTTTTTTTCTTTTTTTGTTTTCAGAAAACTCCACTTAAGTCATCAGAGGGTGAGGTTCTTGCTCATGCTCCTTGGTTAATCCACTGGATTAAAGAGTAAGCAGTATTTCATAGAAGTTATGGGCATTGGCTTTGCTAATCAGAGGGGATTTGAGTCCTGATGTGACCTTGGATAAGTATCTGAGCCTCAATTTCCTCGTCTTTGAAGCAAGGATACCCAGGGCTGTTTGTGATAATAATATGAGATATTGCACTTAAAGGATCCAGCAGTATGTGGTACAGACTGAGTCCTCAAAAAAAAAAATGTTAGCTGCTCTTTTTATCACCATCATCATCCTCATGGTTATTATATTGTTAGCTTACAAAAGGCAGAGTAATCTTTCTCAGTCTTTTTCTTCTCTTTATTGCCAGCAAGTGTTTGTGAATGGATGTGCACATCCACCCAGGAAGCTCTGGTGACAGTGAATTTCATGTCATCCTGACTAATAGCAGCTAGCACTTATCGAACACCTGTGCCACAACTACATTCAGGCTCATTACCTCATTTAATACTCCAGTTTGATGACCTTGTCTAGCCTTTGGATTTGACTCCCAAAGCTTTGGTGTCATTGATTCACAGCCCAGAAGCCGAGAGTGATGTGTCTCCTGCAGATTTCTGTGTTGTTTCCATAATGAGGCCGACAGCAGGATGGTATCTGCAGCCTATGCTAAGACAGGAGTCTGGTGTCATGCTGACGTCAGGCATTGGGCTCTCATCTCCCCAAGGATGAGCTGGCTTCCTTGATGCAATTTCCTCATCTCATTAGTGGATAGCTTGACACTGCACTCCTGAAACAGCAGAGCTTAATCAGAGTTTAGCAGTGCAGCCCCATCTATCAGAGTGATAACGTCACAGGGCATCAGCTTCCTCCTCCTGCCACTCTGTGGCCACTTTCAGAGAAGCGCAGCAGCTGCAAGGGGAAGACCAGACCAAGGAAGGCCTTTTTGCTTTCTCTGATCCACTCACTGGTTTTGAGTTTGGGGTTAGAGAAGGTAGAAGCTAAGGCCTCCTAGCACCTGTTAGCGTCAAAAAACAGTCCTTTTTATACTGTTTTGTGGCAGTTTTAGGGTTACAGGACCCCTTCCCTTCACCAGGAACTGCTTTGGAGGGAGAGAAGTACCTGAGCAGGCAGAGCTTGAGACCTTTTGCCTCTGGGTCACAGTAAGTTCCTTGACGTCTTTGGGACATTGAGGAACAAATTTCTTTATTTCTCAATAGAGACTTTGAAAACAAGTCAGCACTGTTGTCAGGGGCTTTGCACAAGATATTCACACATTCATTCATTCATCCATTCAGCATATTCCCAGACACTATGCTAGGTGTGAGGGCACACCAGTAAACAAAATGAAGGTCCTGCCATCAAATAGCTTACATTCTAATAGGAGGCGACAGTAAAAGATGTACCACGGACAAACTATGGCGTATATACCATGGAGTACTCTTCAGCCAAAAGAAAAGAGGGAGACTTTACATCTTTTATGTTTACCTGGATGGAGTTGAAACACATTATTCTTAGTAAAGTATCTCAAGAATGAAAAAAGAATACCCAATGTACTCAATACTAATGTGAAACCAATATACAAACAACTACATGCCCACACAAATGATAAAACACAAGTACAGTCCAGCGAGTGGGAGGGGAGAGGAGGGATTGGCGGGATCTCACCTAATGTGCACAATGTGAGGGTTTTCAGCACACCCCCCTGGGCGAAGGACTCAACTACAACTTGAACTTTACCTTAGAAGTGAAAACAAGGCAACCTAAAAATTTGTACCCTCATATTAATTTGAAAGCAAAATAAAAAGATGCACCATATAGGGCCTCTCTGAGGAGATGACATTCGAACAGAGGGCTGAAGGAAGTGAGGGTTGGTAAATGGTGGAAGAAGAAATAGCTGAGCAAAGTCTCTGAGGGGTAGAGAAGAGGGAATGTTGGAGCCACTGGCAGTGCACAAGAGATTGGGGTCTAGACAACTAGGACCTTAGAGAGTCTGGAGAGCGTTTCTTGGTTTTATTCAGAGGGAGATGGGAGGACATTGGAGAGGTGAGAGCAGGAGAATGACAGGACATGATTAATGCGGTCATTCTGGCCACGGGGTGGAGAATAGAGTTTAGGGAGTGGGAGAGAAGCAGGGACCAGTTAGGAAGATCTTAAGAGAGTCTAGGTATGAGGTGTTAATAGCTTGGACTGGGGTTGGTAGAGTAAAGAAAGGTGAGAAGCCCTTGGATTTGGGATGAATTCTGAAGGCAGATCTTGTAAATTCTGCTAATGAGTTGCATGCATGTTGACTGGGAGAGAAAGAAGAGTCAAGATTGACTCCAAGACTTGGGGCCTAAGCAACTAAAGGAAAGTTGACTGAGAGAGCGGAAGTGGGAGGGCAACACCAGACATTAGTCTCGCTCTGCCCATTCAGCTGCTTTTCTTGGTGGGGGAAGAAATCACTATATAGTGATGCTGGAAGGTCTGAGGCCAGACGGGTGTTTTAGCTGAAGTTTTCTCATAATAGGAATTTGCTCAAGGTCACACAATTTGGCTCTAGAAGCTAGATCAACTGATCCCTGGTGCTAAGGCCTCCTAGTACCTGTTAGTGTCAACAAAATTTTATTTGTTTGGCTCCACTTCAGGATCAGGCAGCTGAGACCTCCGGCACCAGACTCTGGGCAGTGTGTCTTGCTGTGATGCTTTGGTGGTTCTGTGCTGTGGGAAGAGCTCATGCCATACAGATTAGCAAGCGGGCCAGCCTTTTCTTCTTAGCAGTGGCACACCTGGAGGGGAGTTAGGCTGGAGTACATTCTGATGAGGATGTTCAGAGTGGCCTGGGCACTAAACACACCACATCCTGATTAGGGACAGCCGACAGAACAGGGGCATTTGCCTGGAGAAGACGCCTGTGGGACTTGAGGATGGTGAGGGAGCATCCTTCCTGCTTCTGTGTGTTTGCAGGTTCTGATTTTCTGAAATTCATGGTTTTCATAAGACTAAAACATGACCTGTGACTCTTTTTTTTTTTTGAGACAGACTCTCATCATGTCACCCTCAGTAGAGTGCTCACAGCTCACAGCAACCTCAAACTCTTGGGTTTAAGCAATTCTTTTGGGTCAGCCTCCCAAGTAGCTGGGACTACACACACCCTCCACAATACCTGGCTATTTTTTTGTTGCAGTTGTCGTTTAGCTGGCCTGGCTGGGTTCGAACCAGCCAGCCTGGGTGTATGTGGCCAGTGCTATAACCATTGTGCTGCAGGCACCAAGCCTTTGGTTTTTTTTTTTGTTGTTGTTGTTGTTGTTTTTGGTAGAGACAGAGTCTCACTGTACTGCCCTCGGTAGAGTGCCATGGCGTCACACGGCTCACAGCACCCTCTAGCTCTTGGGCTTACGCGATTCTCTTGCCTCAGCCTCCCGAGCAGCTGGGACTACAGGCGCCCACCACAACGCCCAGCTATTTTTTTGTTGCAGTTTGGCCGGGGCTGGGCTTAAACCCACCACCCTCAGTATATGGGGCCAGCGCCCTACTCACTGAGCTTTACTTTGTCTCCCTCAGTAGAGTGCTGTGACGTCATCGCTCACAGCAACCTCTAACTCTTGGGCTCAAGCAATTCTCTTGTCTCAGCCTCCTGAAGCTGGGCAGGTGCCTGCCACAACACCCGGCTAGTTTTAGAGATAAGGTATCACTCTTGCTCAGGCTGATCTGGAACCTGAGAGCTCAGACAATCCACCCACCTCGGCCTCTCAGAGTGCTAGGTTTACAGGAGTGAGCCACTGCACCTGGCCTTCTCTCTCTCTCTCTCTTTTATTTATTTATTTATTTATTTTGACTCTGTGACTCTTGATGGGTTTGATAACATTTTTCTGGAGAAGGAGGGAAGTGACCTAGAGGTGACGTCAGCCTTCCATCACCACAGTATTCCCAGTGTCTGGCTGATGCATGTGCCCCAGACTGAAAACTTAAACAACCTGAGGAATCTAAAAAGTTTTAAAACTGGGTCTTTTGGTCTTGACCTACCAGGAGATGAGATTGTTCCCAAATGGACATGAACTAAGACGAGAGATTGGCGGGAGCTGGAGGTGTCAAGGAGGAAGAGACTAGAGGAGATGCCCTGTGGTAGCTGCAGAGGCAACATGCATGTTTGTCCTTTGGAAACTTGACCGCTCTGCCAGTTAGCAGTTGCACGGCTGTGGGCTGTTTATCTTGTTCACACTGATTAAATCCTATTAGTCTGTCTTCAAATCCACTGATCCTCTTGAGATCATGCAGTGAGATTTTTACATCTATTTTTGTATTTTCAGTGCTATAATTTACATTGGTTCTTTTTAAAAACTTCTATGTATTGCAGAGTTTCCTATCTTTTCATTTAAGAGAATGGTAATCGATGGTTCAAACATTTTTATGGCAACTGCTTTAACATCCTTGTCAGGTAATTCTGATGCCTAATTCATCTTGGTTGCCTTGTTTCTTGGACACTCAAATTGTGATTTCTCTGGTTCTTGGCATAATGAATTTTTTTTTACTCGACATTTTGTCTATTATGTTAAGATGTTACTATTTATTTTATTTTATTTTATTTTATTTTTATTTTTAAACACCCAGCCTTAATTAATCATGGGAAATAGGGTTCTATTTAAATCTTTTTATTTTCGTGGTATTTGCTGGGTTTACATTGCTATGCATACAGGCCCCGGGCTACTTTCGTGGGCTGTGGTTTCAATGGCAATTTCACTTTCAGAGCCTTTGTGGTGTTAGTTGGGTCTCTTTGGTGTGTCTGGTACTTCTGGGGCTCCCATATATCCCTGCTGGTGCTAGCTAAAGAGGTAGAAGGGGTTTCCCCAGACCAGAGCCAGTGGGTAATCTCTCAGTTGGTGAGAGAGTTTTAGGCCCATGGGACAAAGATGATTTAGGCCATGCACTTGTGGTAGAATCCCTTCTCTGGGTGCCACATGTTACTTCTCATGTCTCTGGAGGAGGACTGTGGAGTTTCAGGCCCACAGGGTTAGAGGCTTCCTGGGCTGCACTGCTTTTGTGACAGGGGCCTCGTGCCAATGTCACCCCACTACCTGAGCATCTCTTGTCAAGGGATAGGAGTCTCAGGCCCAGCATGGAAGAAGAGTCCTCCCTTGACTTCCTTTTATTATTATTTTTTTAAAGAGTTCCCACTCTATTATATGCTTTGCTTATACGCCAAAGCTCAGCTGGTTGTTGGAGAGCTTCTGCTCAGAGCTGAGGACAGGATAAGCCCACTGGGCTGCTTTGCGTTGCTAGGTCGGGAGTCAGTAGTGCTGGGCCTCCATTGCCTTCTGTTTAGTGGAAGGACATAAAACAAGAACTCTTCAGTCAATTTATATAACACCACTCTGGTCTTCTCCCTCTTCCCTGCTCCCCTTGACCCTTGTGCAGTAATTGCTGGTTGAATGACGTTCACAGTTGACCTGATGTCGTGCTTGGCCCTTTGATCTGTCCCTGAAGTACTATAAAGTTGTACCCTCTTATAATAACTCAGAGAGCCAAGCCCCACTGGTCTTTTCAGAACACACAGCCTACGGTTGTGTTGTGTTCATTCAAAAGCCTGTATTTGATGGCCGGGTGGGTCTCACTTAAAAGCATACGAAGAAAGCAGAAAAGAATTAAAAAAAGGAATTGAGAGTTCTTCCTTATTGTTCCATAGGTTCACAGAAGCACAAAAGTTCTGGGAAGTTCTCTAAGTAAGATTTCCTTTTCCTCCCTAGTGTGAATATTCTTGAGAGCCAGAAGATTTCATGTACTCCAGGTTTTTAAGGGGGCAAAGACGGGGATATCAGACAACATTATGACAATTCTGTCATTTCTTTTACATATTTTGATCTCAAATATAAGGTCTAGTAGTCCATTATAGACACAGAGCTTCCTCTTTTCTAGGAGTCAGCTCTTTTTGTTTTGATTTCATTAAAGAAAGGTTTATCTATGACATATCCTCTCCCCATAGGGCCTTCCACATCCATCTGTCAGAATCCAGCTCATTCTTGACGTCCAGCTCACATTTTTCTGCTCCTTGGAATCCTTCCATTATGTGTGGCTGTCCAATGTCCTTACCTTCTTCTGAAATCTTATCTGTATATGGGGAATGTGCAATTATACAAGTTTTGCTGTCTCTCCTACAAGGGCACTTCACTCTTGCTTAGTGTTTTATTTAATTCCATTAAGAAATCCCAAATCTTTTCACGTTTTGCAAGGACCTACGTGATCCTGGTACCCCCCAATTTTCCCATCCCTTCCTCCTTCCCTCTGCCTGAACCACACTCCCCTTCCTGGTCCTTGAGATGCCAGAACCATGCCTGCTGCAACAGACGCTTGGGGAATGTCTATTGAGTCATTAATGGATTTATGTAAAGTTTATTATCGTGCCATCAAAAATGTAGTATGTGCATATTTTAGAACTCTGGGAAATACAAAAATGTAGATTAAAAACCCCTATATAATTCCACACTTGAAAGACAAAACATAATTTACACTTTTAAAAACAAGTATTTCATGTTGGTCTTTTTACTATTTATGGTATTTTGGTTTGTTTATTTTAATATGGTTCTGTTCATAATATATTTTATGTTGAATTTGATCTTTTTATGTGTGCATGCCTTGCTTTTCCTGTTGTGTTTATTTATTTATACTGCTCCTTATTCCAAAAAGGATTTGAAGTCCTATGAGACAGATAAATACAGTATTTCCTTCCATTGCCTGTGGCATGCAAGTCTATACCTTGCTCAGACAAGTGCTTATGGAGTGGATGGGGAATTGAGTCTGAGGAAGCTTGTTCTCTTTCTTTTGTTTTCCTTTCCCCTCCTTTTTTTTTTTTTTTTCTCTTTTTTGAAACAGTCTCACTCTGTTGCCCAGGCTGCCGAAGTAGCATCATCATAGCTCACAGCAACCTCAAACTTCTGGATTCAAGCAATCCTTCTGCCTTGGCCCCCTGAATGCCTGCTACAACCCCCGCTGTAATGCCCAGCTGGTATTTTTCTGTTTTTAGTAGAGACGGGTTCACTCTTGGTCAGTCTGGTCTTGAACTCCTGAGCTAGAATTACAGGCATAAGCCACCACACCCAACTGGAAAGCTTGTTCTCTAGTAAAGGACAGACAGATATGTGATTGTATCTGTATCTAGGAAGTAGCTGAGACTTCCGAGATGTGACTATGGCTTTTGGAACTAAGTTCTGTCTCTGGCCACTTCTTGGTTCTGGTCCATCTTTGTCTCTTCTTTCTGGAGGGGAACATGTCTGAAGGTCTGGTCGTAAGGAGCGGCCTCCCTAGACCAGATCCGACTCATTCCATCCTTCCAATGTGTGTTACCAACAGTGCTGTTTGCATGCAAAAAATGCTAAAGCTCCAGCCCAGCAACTGGAATGTATCAGCTCCTCTGTCCCTCCTATCCCCTAGAGGCAGGGCCAAAACTGCCATAACCCTCCACCCTTCCAAGCTGTAGAATCTTCTGGCTGGGAGGTTGCAAAAAGGATGGCATGCATAGGTTTCTCAGAAGGCAAGGCCCTAAAATGGTGCTTGTAGTTACAGGTATAAGTGATTACACCACATTCCCTCCTGCTACAGGGTCATTACACAAGCTGTTCTCTTCACTGATACGTCTCTCTCTCTCTCTCATACACACACACACACACACACACTTTCCCCAACCCACTCCTCCATCAGATCTCAGTTCTGATGTTACTTCCTCCAGGAAGCCTTCCCTGAACCCTGAGCTTCATCACATGACATCCTAAGTTGCCTCATAGCAAAGGATTGTATACCCTTTCTTCCCTGTATTCATCACAGTTTATAATTATGCATTTTGGGTATACTTGTTCCCCCATTAGACTGTAAGTTCAATGAGGGCAGGGGCCATGTCTGCTTTTATGTCTCCACTGCTTAGCACAGTCTCAAGCATTTGTTGATAATCCTCAACAAATAAATATATATATACATATTTTTTTAGAGACAGAGTCTTACTTTGTCGCCCCCAGTAGAGTGCTGGGACGCCACAGCTCACAGTAACCTCCAGTTCTTGGGATTAAGCGATTCTCTTGCCTCAGCCTCCTGAGTAGCTGGGACTACAGGCGCCCACCACAATGCCCGGCTATTTTTTTGTTGCGGTTTGGCCAGTGCTGGGTTCGAACCCACCACCCTTGGTATATGGGGCCGGCACCCTACTCACTGAGCCACAGGCATCGCCCAACAAATACATTTTTTTTTTCAAATAAATATTTTTAAATTGGTACCTGTGGCTCAAGCAGCTAAGGCGCCAGCCACATACACCTGAGCTGGCGGGTTTGAATCCAGCCCGGGCCCGCCAAACAACAATGACGGCTGCAATCACACACACACAAAAAAAAAAACAGCCAGGCGTTGTGGCGGGCGCCTGTAGTCCAGCTACTTGAGAGGCAGAGGCAGGAGAATCAATTGAGCCCAGGAGGTTGAGGTTGCTGTGAGTGGTGATGCCATGGCACTCTATCCAGGGCAACAGCTTGAGGCTCTGTCTCAAAAAAAAAAAAAAATTTTTTTTTAAATAAATGAATGAATAATGGGCATTTGGATTGAGGCAGTAAAGAGTGCCACCTAAGAGTGTGAGCTTTGGAGCCAGACATCCCTAGTTCAAACACAGCTATATGAACTTGGATAGCAGCATAACTTCTCTGTACCACTGTTTCCTTGTGTGTAAAATGGAAATGATAATACCACCTATCTCATAGGGTTGTCGTGAAGACCAAATGAGGAACTCTATATAAAAAATGTCAAGAAAAGCCAGCCTTAGCTGGGTGTGGTGGCTCACAGCTATAATCCTAGCACTCTGGGAGGCTGAGGCAGGAGAATTGCTTGAGATCAGGAGTTCGAGACCAGCCTGAGCAAGAGTGAGGCCCTGCCTCTACTAAAAATAGAAAAATTAGCCAGCATCATGGCGAGTGCCTATAATTCCAGCTGCTCTGGAGGCTTAGGCAGGATGATCCTTTGAGCCTAGGAGTTTGAGGTTGCTGTGAGCTATGATGACATCACGGCATTCTACCCAGGGCACAGAGTGAGACTCTGTCTCAAAAAAAAAAAAAAAAAAATTCAATCTCATAGTAAGTCCTCAACATATTTTAACTATTATTGTGACTGTTTTCAACTCCTTTGGCCAATAGAAATATTGCTATTATAAACATTCTTTTGCATATCTTCATATACTTCTTATGAATATTTTAGTAGATGAAATTCCTAGAAGTTGCATCAGAAGGTGGATTTATTTGGCATTAACTTTTTTTTTTTTTTTTTGTAGAGCCAGAGTCTTACTTTATCATCCTCCGTAGAGTGCCATGGAGTCACACTGCTCACAGCAACCTCCAACTCCTGGGCTTAGTGATTCTCTTGCCTCAGCCTCCCCAGTAGCTGGGACTACGGGCACCCGCCACAACGCCCAGCTATTTTTTTGTTGCAGTTCAGCTGAGGCTGGGTTTGAACCTGCCACCCTCAGTATATGGGGCCAGTGCCCTACCCACTGAGCCACAGGCACCACCCTGGCATTAACTTTTATGTATAGAGTAAGGAGAGATTTAATCTTGCACAGTTTCCAAATGCAGAGTTATGAGAAGCCAACACCCCTATTGGTTTCTGGGTAAGCAGAAATCAAGACACTGAATGTGTGGAGAGTGGTGGTCAGCATTTACTGTATCAAAAAAACGATGCCTTGAAGGAGAGTTGTGGCAATTCCCTGAGGCCCACCTATTGAGCCTCTGAGGCTAACCTGGGATTGCAGAGATTAGGCAGCCACCATGGGATTAGTGCAGTCCACTGTATCTCCTCTGCATGAGTTTTCAAACCCAGCAATGTGAAAAGTCATGTCATTAGTACAGTAGCTTCCAACCCTGCTTTATGGGACAGTTTAACTATTCTGTAACTGCCATTGATCTAGACTTGACATTGAGAGGTATTGATATCTAGATTCTTTTTAACAGACTTTTAGCTGTGCTATGGGGCTAAGCAGAGGTCCTCAAACTTTTTAAATAGGGAGCCAGTTCACTGTCCCTCAGACAGTTGGAGGGCCAGACTATAGTTAAAAAAAAAAAAAAACTATGAACAAATTCCTTTGCACACTGTACATATCTTATTTTGAAGTAAAAAAATGAAACGGGAACAAATACAATCACACCACCGCATGTGGCCCGCCAGCCATAGTTTTAGGACCCCTGGCCTAGAGCTTTTCAATTCCAATTTAACATAAGGGCTTTCCACACAGTGGAGAAGATTGCAGCCTGGCGCTTCCCCAGCTAAAAGCCAGGCCATGGCTGGGTGCAATGGCTCATTCCTGTAATTCTAGCACTCTGGAAGGCCAAGATGGGCAGATTGCTTGCTCTCAGGAGTTTGAGACCAGCCTGAGAAAGAGCGAGATCCTACCTCCACTAAAAATAGAAAAACTAGGGCGGCGCCTGTGGCTCAGTCGGTAAGGCGCCAGCCCCATATACCGAGGGTGGCGGGTTCAAACCCGGCCCCGGCCAAACTGCAACCAAAAAATAGCCGGGCGTTGTGGCGGGCACCTGTAGTCGCAGCTGCTCGGGAGGCTGAGGCAGGAGAATCGCTTAAGACCAGGAGCTGGAGGTTGCTGTGAGCTGTGTGATGCCATGGCACTCTACCGAGGGCCATAAAGTGAGACTCTGTCTCTACAAAAAAAAAGAAAGAAAGAAAAACTAGCTAGACATCGTGGTGGGCACCTGTAGTCTTAGCTACTCGGGAAGTTGAGGCAAGAGGATCACTTGAACCCAAGAGACAGAGGTTGCTTTGAGCTATGATGATACCATGACACTCTACCCAGGACAACAGAGTGAGACTCTGTCTCAAAAAAAGAAAAAAGAAAAAGAAAGAAAGCCAGGCCAGGCCCTCTTGCCCTAGTCAGTTGTCCCAATACCATTTACAATTTTTTTTATAAATATAGAGGTCTGTTTCTAGACTCCGTCCTGTTTAGTTTTTATAGATATTCTTTCATTCCATCTCCACATTTATTTATTTATGTGTTTATTTGAGATAGAGTAGAGTGCCCTAGGGTCAGCATAGCTCACTGCAACCTCAGACTCCTGGGTTTGAGCCATCCTTTTGCCTCAGCCTCCCAAGTAGCTGGGACTATGCGTGCCCACAACACCCAGCTAGTTTTTATATCTTTGGAAGAGATGGGGTCTAGCTGCTGCTTAGGCTGGTCTCAAACTCTTAAGCTCAAGTAATCCACCTGCCCTGGCCTCCCAGAGTGCTAGGATTATAAACATGAGCCACCGTGCCCATCCACCACCTCCACATTTATTATTTCCTTAAAAAATCTTTGGCTATAGTCTCATTCAAGAGAACTTGAGAATCAGGTTGTCCAGGGCGGCGCCTGTGGCTCAGTCGGTAGGGTGCCAGCCCTATATGCCGAGGGTGACGGGTTCAAACCCAGCCCCCGCCAAACTGCAACCAAAAAATAGCCGGGCGTTGTGGCGGGCGCCTGTAGTCCCAGCTACTCGGGAGGCTGAGGCAAGGGAATCGCTTAAGCCCAGGAGTTGGAGGTTGCTGTGAGCTGTGTGAGGCCACGGCACTCTACCAAGGTGGCCATAAAGTAAGACTCTGTCTCTACAAAAAAAGGAGAATCAGGTTGTCCAAATTGTGTCTCCAACTCCTGCAAACCTGCTTATCTGCGTCTATGACCATGCATACATGGCCATAAACATTCACAGACACTCTCACATGCTCTTGCTTCCACTGGGGTTTTCATTGGAGTTATATTGAATCAGTGGAACAATTTGGAGAGGATTGATTTCTTGTTAATACTGAATCCTTCCATCCCCCAAACATAGACATGGCTCCTTTTATTTGGGTCTTCTCTTTTATGTTCATCAATAAAATTTTGTAGTTCCTGCGTGTAGGTCTCACATTTGATAGTCCTTCCTGCTGTTGTCAGTAGGGATTTATTTATTATATTTTTTTAGTTGGTTATTACTGAAGATCAGAACACACCATCTTTTACTTTTGTTACTCATGATGAAAGGTGACTGAGAACACTGGAGACAGATGGCTAAGCTGATTTTAGTTGCCAGGTTACAGGCAGAGGGCTAACCCAGATACGATAAACAACTCCTACACAGGGATAGAACGACCTATAGGTTGTTCACAGGACACGGAGTACAACACTGGGCCAATAACATCTTTATTTGGTTTGGTTGCTATATGGCGTTGGATACAGGTTGATCTTTAACCTCATAAATGTTTTCCCCTAACAATCCAGACTGGCTGACAGAATAATTTAAAGCAGCCGAGGCCACTTTTATCTATTTTAGAATGTTTGGGTTTTCTTTTTTTTTGAGACAGAGCCTTAAGCTGTTGCCCTGGGTAGAGTGCTGTGACATCACAGCTCACAGCAATCTCCAACTCTTGGGCTTAAGCGATTCTCTTGCCTTAGCCTCCCAAGTAGCTGAGACTACAGGTACCCACCACAACTCCCAGCTATTGTTTGGTTGTAGTTTTCATTGTTGATTGGCAGGCCCGGGCTTTATTTGAACCTGCCAGCTCAAGGGTATGTGGCTGGCGCCTTAGCTGCTTGAGCTCCAGGTGCTGAGCCTGGATTTTCTTAAAATGTCTTCTTTATTGCACACATTTCCAGTTTCACACTGAAGATATGTTTTGCCTAGGGTTTTGTAGTTATATAGACTATCTTTTGATATTTGTCTTTATTATCAAGGTAAGATCCTTACTGTGTCTTTTTATTTATTTTTAAGTTTATTTTTAATATAACAGCTTTCTAGAGATATAATTCATACACTCTACAACTCGCTCAATTACAGTACACAATTCAGTGGTTGTTAGTATTAATATATTCACAGAATTGAGTAACCATCATCACAATTGCTTTTAGAACACTTCCATGGCCCTAAAGAACTATACACCATCTCCACTAAACATAGAAAAACAAAATTATCCGGGTGTTGGGGCAGGTGCCTGTAGTCCCAGCTACTTAGGAGGCTGATTGGTCATCACTCTGATTTCTCCCAAACCCTTTCCAGCCCTAGGTGACCACTAACCTACTTTCTATCTGTGTGGATTCCCTATTTTGCACATTCCATATAAAAGGAACACTAGGTGGACTTTTGTGGTTGGCTTCTTTCACTTTGCACAATGTTTTCAAGGTTCACCCATGTTATGGTATGGATCTATACCTCATTCTTTTTATTACTGAATAATATTCCACTGTATCGATATAGCACATTTTATTTATCTGTTCATCAGTTGATGGATACCTGGGTTATTTCTTTTAGCTATTATAAGCAATGCTACTATATATATATATATATATTTTTTTTTTTTTTTTTTTTTTTTTTTTTTTGCAGTTTTTGGCTGGGGCTGAGTTTGAACCCACCACCTCTGGTATATGGGGCTGGCTCCCTACTCCTCTGAGCCACAGATGCCATCCTCTACAAATATTTTTTTTTGAGACAGAGTCTCACTCAGTCACTCTAGGTAGAGTGCCGTGGCTTCTGCCTAGCTCACAGTAACCTCAAACTTCTGGGTCCAAGCGATCCTCCTGCTTTGGCCTCCTGAGTAGCTGGGACTATAGACTCCCACCATGACATCTGGCTATACTATGAGTATTTACGCTCAAGTTTTTGCATGGACATATCTGGAGATTACCTACGAGTGAAATTGCTAGATTGTATGATAATTCTATGTTTAACCTTTTGAGGAATGGCCAAATTATTTTCCAGATCAACTGCACCATTTTACATTCCCATTAGCCTTGTAGGAGTGTTCCAATTTCTCTACAAACTCATTAACACTTGCTGTTATCTTTCTTTTTGTTGATAGCTGTCCTAGTATGAAGTGTTATCTTCTTGTGGTTTGCGTTTTTTGTTTTTTTTTTTTGAGATAGAGTCTCACTTTGTTGCCCTTGGTAGAGTGCTGTAGCATCATAGCTCATAGCAACCTCAATTTCTTAGGCTCAAGCAATTCTCTTGTGTCAGCCTCCCAAGTAGCTGGGACTACAGGCGTATCCACCACAACGCCTGGCTATGTATTTATTTATTTATTTTTGAGACTGAGTCTCACTTTGTCTCCCTGGGTTGAATGCCATAGCATCACAGCCTGGTCTCAAACCCATGAACTCAGGAAATCCACCCACCTTGGCCCCCCAAGTTCTAGAATTATAGGCATGAGCCATGACACCCGGCCTTTTTTTTTTTTTTTGAGACAGTCTTACTCTGTCGCCCTCCATAGAGCCTGGGGCATCACAGTTCACAGCAACCTCCAACTCTTGGGCTCAAGCAATTCTCTTGCCTCAACCTCCCAAGTAGCTGGGACTATAGGCACCCACCACAACGCCTGGTTATTTTTTGTTGCAGTTGTCATTGTTGTTTAGCAGGCCTGGGCCGGGTTTGACTCCACCAGCCTTGGTGTATGTGGCTGGAGCTATAACCACTGTACTACCAGCAGTGAGCTTTTTTTTTTGACAGAGTCTCAGTCTCCCCTTGGGTAGAGTTCTGTGGCGTCATCTTACAGCTCAGAACAATCTCAAACCTTTGGGCTCAAGCGATCTTCTTGCCTCAGCCTCCTGAGTATCTGGGACTACATGCACCTGCCACAATGCCTGGCTAATTTTTTTTTTTCTATTTTTAATAGAGACAGGGTCTAGTTCTTGCTCAAGTTGGTCTTGAACTCCTGAGCTCAAGGAATCCTGAGTTATAGGGTTATAGATGTGAGCCACTGCACCCAGCCCTTCTTATAGTTTTGATTTACATTTGGCTGATGATTAAACCTTCCTGTTTCTTGAATTTAACGTCTAAGAAAAATGTTTTTGCATTTCCTTGGAGCTGCCCTGGCTAGATTTGTGATAGGAGTTTCATATTTTTTCCCAGCAGATCTCAGAAACCCACACAAGAAAGATAATACGTCATATGATTATTGTTATTCTGGCAAAAAGGGTGGGGCTTGAAAAGAAGCTCAGGAGGAAAGAAGCATCAAGAATGCCCATGACTTATATTCTTATAAAAAGCGAATTGGTCATTTAGATATCTTAATCACCATAAACCCTTGTTATAGGTATTACAAAACTCAGAACTAAATCAGGAAACAAATTCTTTTTCTGGAAGTCTTCATTTTTCAGTAACTCCTAGTGACTCATGTGAAGAAAAAGTTCAAGTGACATGAAAAGGCTGCTGTGAAGTTCTCTATGTACATTTCATGGACTACAGGTTGAAGCGCTGAGAATGGATGGGCATGGAGGGAGTGTGAGGGTGTACTTGGGGTAAAAACCACTAAACCAAGGGCGGCAGAACTCAGATTAGTCTGTAAGGGGATAGGAAGTGAGAAAACAAGTAGCAAGTTAATAAAAGATAAGAAAAGGAAATGGCAGACAAAGCCATACTTTTGTCAGTGGGTGGGCCTCTGAAACCCAAACTTCAGAGAGCAAGGAGTTGGAGGCTCGGAAAACCTTAGCTGTGGTAAGGTTTTCTAGCTCCTTCTCTTCAGCGCTGGCGGTGTGAAAGGCTCTAGGTCAAGTGTGGTGCATGAATTATTGCATTTACTCCTCACAGCCTCCCGGTTTTACAGGTGAGGAAGATGAAACTCAGGGAGGGTATGCAGCCCACCCAAGGTAGCATATGGGTCTCAACCACTCAGAACTGTGGTTGTTTCTGCAAGGTAAAGGAATCTAGAGGGACTGTTCTAGTGTGAGCAGAAGTAGAGTGGGGGTGAAATTAAGAAGAAAACAGAGATTTCTTAGTACATTACCAATAGAAAGACCCAGATTATGGTTAAGGCTAGACCCAGATAACTGTGAAAGAATTAAGACTAAGGATTCTCAGGCAGCGCCTGTGGCTCAAGGAGTAGGGCGCCAGCCCCATATACCAGAGGTGGTGGGTTCAAACCCGGCCCCAGACCAAAACTGCAATAAATAAATAAATAAATAAAAATTTAAAAAACTAGGCTTGGCGCCCGTAGCACAGTGGTTATGGCGCCAGCCACATATAACAAGGCTGGCAGGTTCAAACCCGGCCTGTGCCAGCTAAACAACAATGACAACTGCAACAAAAAAAATAGACGGGCTTTGTAGTCTCAGCTACCTGGGAGGCTGAGGCAAGAGAATCGCTTAAGCCGGAGAGTTGGAGGTTGCTGTGAGCCATGACGCCATGGTACTCTACCAAGGGCAACCTAGTGAGACTCTGTCTCAAAAATATAAAATTAAATTAAAAAATAAAAAAAAACAGCTGAGTATTGTGATGGATCTTGTGGTCCCAGCTACTTGGGAGGCTGAGGCAAGAGCGTCACTCTAGCCCAAGAGTTGGAGGTTGCTGTGAGCTATGATGCCACAGTACTCTTCCCAAGGGGACAGAGTGAGACTCTGTCTTCAAAAAGAAACAAAACCCCAAAACAAACAAAAAAAGCCTAAGTCTTACAAAGACTTAGACAGTCTTTCTAATTGTATGAGAAAATCAGTGACCATGCAGATATGAAACTGTGTGTGAGTAGCACTCTCCTTGTATTCTTCGTAACAAAATAGGGATTTTATCTGTAGTTGAGTGGGGTTGTCATTTTCAAGACTAAGGATGCTATATGTTCCTGGGAGGAGTGAGGACTGTTGGGAAAGAATACAGAGGAAAAGACCATGTGGCCACTGTCACAGCTCTAGGAAGTGTGGCTATGGGGGCGGACAGTGGAGGGCTTGCCAGGCCTTGTCTCTTACCCAGCTAGTGATACTGTCTTATAAGGTGTGGCTGCAATGAACACTGTGACATATAACAACAAAAGGCCATTTCTCAAAGTAAACTGCCAGATCACAGGCAAGGCTAGAGTTAGATAACTATATGAAAGAATTAAGACTAAGGATTCTCTAAAAAAACAACTATGTACGTTGCTTAGTGCATTGGAAGCTTGACAGTTTGCAGAGCAGAACCAGTGCAAGGAACCATCGCTTATCCCAGCAGCTCCTCCCTGAGACACACCTTTGTGACTGAGACCCCCTGGAGCCAGGGCCTGGCTGGGACAATGAACAGATTCCTGGACTGGACAGCTTGGGGATTATAAAGATCTAAAGTTCTTCGTGCATCAGACTTCACTCATCTGCTATTAATTGAGGCTACTTTGGACTCTAGCCAGTGGAGAAAGATGCACCCTGTACCTCCTAATGCAGGTAAGCCTTTGTTTCCCTCGTTGGACTTTTTCTTGGGAGAATCCCAAACCATTCCCATACGGAGCAGTCATGGCGTCGCAGACTGTCGGAATTAATAGGTACTTAGAGGCCACACAGTCATCAAGCACTTTGCTGAAGCTTGGAGGGATGAGCAGCCGAGTTTGAGGCACGCTGCAGAGCCAGTAAGACTTATGTCACAAGATAGGTGTAGCCGCAGGATCACACCTCACTTGCACCACACCTTTTTTTATGAGAAACTCTGGGCCTTTTTAATATGAACGTTTGAAAGTTACATCTTCATCTGGAAGTCCGACGGAGGGGTATTAGTGGAGAGTAAGGAAAACAACAGAACCCAGGGAGAGTTAGATTGTGGGTGTATCTCCAAGCTCATCCCCACCCGAGGGAGGGTGTGTGTGTCCTGGGGACCTTCATACTTGTATTCATGGCTAAGATTTATTACAAGAAAGGACACGACAAAGGGGAAAGGACCTTGGCGTGAAGTCCAGAGGAAACCCGGCATAAGCCACTGCGTGTCTTCTTCCCAGTAGAGCCTCACGGGGTGGGCTTAATTCCTCAGCTACAGGCTGCGACAGTGTGTGTCAAACATTGTCTACTGGGGACGTTCTCTTGGTGCCCAGGGTTTCTAGTGAGGACGGGTCACAGAGGGACTCTCTGCCTGACATACACACAAATTCCAGACTTCCAGACAGAAAAAGGGTATTCAGCGCAAACCGGGTTGTTTGCACCCCAGTCCAGGCACAGAGAGCCACCCTCGTAACTGAGGGCAAGTTTCATATCAGTGTGGGGAACTGTTTGACAGGCAGGTTCACAGAAGTCAGCCAAGGCCAACCTTGCAAAGCTGGCCTTTCTAAGGAGAGTGATTTCAGGCCTGCTGAGTGAACACCTCACTACACAGAAAGATGATCACATTTCTTTCTTTCTTGTTAGAACTTAGTAGATTACCATCAATAACATAAATGGGATTGTTTAATGTCACTCGCGTTTCTAGTAGGTCATCTCTATCTGAATGCCCCAAGATGCCTCAAACCAAGTGTGGGCAAAACTGAACCCATTATCCTCCCCACATTCTGGCTCTTTCTCTCCAGTGCTTTCTCCTAATGAACAGAGTCTTCCATCTCTCCTATCACTGAAGTTATTCTTTTTTTTTTTTTTTTTTGAGACAGAGCCTCACTATGTTGCCCTGGGTAGAGTGCCATGGTGTCACAGCTCACAGCAACCTCTAGCTCTTGGGCTTAAACGATTCTCTTGCTTCAGCCTCCCAGGTAGCTAGGACTATAGGTCCCTGCCACAACGCCTGGCTTTTTTTTGTTGCAGTTGTCATTGTTGTTTTAGCTGGCTGGGGTCGGGTTCGAACCCGCCACCCTCGGTATATGGGGTGGGCATCCTACTCACTGAGCCACAAGTGCCGCCCACTGAAGTTATTCTTAACTCTTACCTCTGCTATAGCCCAGCTATCTTGTTGTCACATCTTGTAGTTTCTACTGCTCACATAGCTCTCAATCTTCTTCATCACCCCACTGTCTCTTCCTTGGTTCACTTTTGCCATCTTGCTCTGTGTAGGACAGTGGCTTTTTAATCAGTCTTTCTTCATAGTTGAGCCTACCTATCCACAGGTTCCACATCCCCAGAAACAAAACAAAAGAGTAAAACTAACACAAACACAATTTAACAACTATTTTACGTAGCATTTACGTCCTATTAGGTATTGCAAGTATTAGCTGAGAGGATTTAAAGTACACGGGAAGGCAGCGCTCGTAGCCCAATGGTTTCAGCGCCGGCCACGTACGCTTTGTGTTCCCAGGACGGTTCCTCAGAGGTGCTCGCTATTGTATACCTCCAGGATTTTTCTCTGCCTGTACACGCAAGGATATTCTTTGTTGTTGTTGAGACAGAGTTTTATTCTTTTGCCCTGGGTAGAGTGTTGTGGAGTCATAGCTCACAGCGACCTCAAACTCCTGGGTTCAAGCGATCCTCCGGCCTCAGCCTCCCAAATAGCTGTGACTACAGGTGCCCACCACAATGCCCTGATATGTTTTAGAGATGAGATCTCACTCTTGCTCAGCCTGGTCTCCAACTCCTGAACTAAGCAGGTGGCCTGCCTTGGCCTCCCAGAGTGCTAGGATTACAGGCATGAGGCACTGTGCCTGGCCAGGGATATTTTAAAAACGCACATGCTTTCTAAATCTCACACACAAATGGGAATGCACAGTCCACACAGGTCCACACTTGGCTCTTTTCATTTGATAGATGGACTTAGAGAGATTTCCTTACCTATATACGCTGATTGAGCTCACCTTTAAAAAGTACCCTAGTATTCTATTGTATGAATGTACTTTATTTAACCAGTTCTCTCTTGATGGGTATTTAAGCTATTCCTAGGATCTTGCTGTTCTGAAGAATTATCTTTTGACAACCGGAATGTGCTCTGTTCATGGCTCGCTCAGACGTCTTAAATGACTTCCTGTTGTTTACAGCTCTGCCTCCAGCTGGGAATCGGGGATGCAAGCAGGTTGCCAGGGATACCCGCGGCCACGGGAGACACGATGGATGGCAATATATTCCTGGATTAACATAAAAATGTTAATTGAACTGATAGGTGGTTACAATTTTTTATATTAAATCAATACAATCCAATTATGGTGTAAAATATAGAATTCTCATGAATTTTTCAGAGGGTGGTACAAGATTTCAAAAGAAATCTGTGCAAGTTTCTTTGAGCTACACTTCCAGGTTCTCCTGCAGGCTTACATTTTCCTTTCTTGCCTGAAGGACATTTGTGAAAAGGTCTGAGGACCCAAGCCCACAGGTACAGTCAAAAAACTTCTTTGTGTAGGTTAGGTTTGAGAGTCTGCTATTTGTTATTTTTCCTATTCCCCTTGCCTGGAAGGTTTCTGTCCTTTCCCATCAGAGATACTACTCATCCCCAGGAAGGCAGTACAGCCTAGTGAGTTTGAATCCTGACTGTGCCTCGTTTCTAGCTGTGTACCTGGGGGATATTACTTAGCCTTGCTGATCTCATTTGTAAAATGCAGGCATTAAAGCTAACTGGTAAAACTGTTGTGAATTTTGGGGGGGTTAATATATGTAAAGTGCTTAGTACAGTGGTCAACACATGGTTAGCACTATATGAAGGTATTGTCATTAATGTTGTTATTTTATTTATTTATTTATTTATTTATTTATTTATGACAGAGCCTTATTCTGTTGCCCTGGGTAGAGTATTATGGAGGCATAGCTCACAGCAATCTCAAACTTCTGGGCTTAAGAGATCCTCTTGCCTCAGCCTCCTGAGTAGCTGGGACTACAGGCACCCACCACAACCCCCGGATAATTTTTCTACTTTTTTTAGTAGAGAAGGGGTCTCGCTTTGGCTCAGGCTGATCTTAAACTCCCTAATTCAAGAAATCCACCTGCCCCGGCCTCTCAGAGTGCTAGGATTATAGGCATGAGCCACCAGGCCCAGTCTCGTTGTTATTATTTTTATGATTGAAGGTCTAGTTTCCACAATTCTCCCAGGGATCTTCTTCCACCTTGTCCAAACATCTGCTCATAGTATAATACTGAGCACATCATCCTGTCCTGGCTCGCTCCTCCCTGTTAGGTAGAACTCTTTTGGAGAGACAGAGGAGACCATCTTATTTATGTTTGTATCCGTCCTGTTGGACATACAGGAGATAATGAGTCCAGTGCTGTTGAGTTGTTGTTAACTGAACAAGATAGCAATTAGAATAATGGTCTGAATTCTTTTTTTCCCCCCTTTGCTTTTATTTTTGGTCTGAATTTTTATGTGTATCCCATTTTCACGTCCCGTGCATTTGTTTATGCAGCAGCAACTGATAATTTTGGGTCCTTGAGGAGCTTTTCACATCATTAACAATGATTTCTAAGTGAAAACTTCATAGTCGAAACCATTAACAGGAAACTAGTGTTTTTCAAACTATGTTAATGCATATGGGCATTTTCCAAACACATGTTCCGTGGGTAAATAGGTTTGAGAAATTCTAGGTTATACAAAACTGAACAGACATCTTTATTATACTGTGTAACACTTTCTCAGAACCTTTGCTAGGCTAATGTCCATGAAGGGATGGGTGGAATGTGGGGTAGAGTTAATACATTTCTTAATCCTTTTTGAGCAGGAAGACTAGTTCTATGAAATATAGTTGATGAAAACCCGCACTAACCAAGTGCCCATCAACTCATGAATGGATTAATGAACTGTGGTGTATGTAAACCGTAGAATACTGTTCAGCCATAAGAAGATGGCAACTTTACATCTTTTATATTAACCTGGATAGAAATGGAGACCATTCTCTTTAGTGAAGTATCACAAGAATGGAAAAGCAAGTATCCAATGTATTTATGTGATAGGTAGATGACCTAATACAGGCCCATGCTAGAGAAAAACTCAAGTTAATTCAAGTTGGAAGGAGAGTCGACGAAGAAGGGGGAAGAGGGTCAGAGGGAGAGGGATTAGCGTGCTCCCACCTAATGGGCACAACGTAAGGGTACATGGCCCACCTCCTGGGTAAGGGGCCCAGCTACAACAGAGACCTCACTTAACAAACACAAACATTTGTACCCTAATCATTTGTACCCTAATCATTTGTACCCTTCTATCAATCTGCAATTAAAAAAAAAAGAAAAAGAAACCCTGCACTAACTTAGCCTCCTTCTCTCTTCAAGATGACTTGCCTGGAGCTGGGGAGTGCCTCTTCTGAAACTCTTATCAAGGAATGACTGTGGCAGCCCACAAATCCATTCAGTAAAGATTGAGTGAGTTTCTGCTGTGGATACTGACTATGGAGAAAACAGCATTTTTGCCCAAGAGCATCAGAACAAATTCAAACATGCACCACATGCAGCTTGGTATGTTAAATGTACAGAGCTGGGGTTCTGCTGCCTGGCAGAGCTTGGGGTCAGAACAGTTCTGAGGAGGATTAGGCTTTTATTTCTCTGGACCAAACCTCTCGATATGTAGGTGGGTAGGTGGGGAGATTAAAGTCTCGAGAGTGGTAGTTTTTTGGTTCTGTTTTGTTTTGTGAGTTCAAACAGCTAGCTGGGGGTGGACTGGGAGCCGTATGATATTCTCCACTACATCACCCTGCTTCTAAAGTTCTAGTGTCTAAATCAGATAAACACATACACACAGGAAGGTGAAACCAGGGAAAAATTCCTTTCATGTAGCTGCCTGTAGGTCCTTGAACTTGTTCAGAGCCATCCTAGGTTGGCTATCTTTTCATTTTCCTATCAGTGGTCCCAGACTATGTTTTATTTTTATCTATGTCTGTGTTCTCATCGCTTCTATCTCTGACCATTCTCGGAGAAGACATCTGTGGCCTGCAACGTGCTGGGCACACCTTAAAAGCCAGAGGGCTAAGTTTGGCTGGCTGCGGTTTACCAGCCTGATTGATAATTGCTGGTGGGAGGACAGTGACACACACAGCACTGGGCCTTCAGAATGCCGGGGAGTTTGCGGTCCTGTGGTTCCTGATCTTCCATGCAGATACTAATCCACAGGAACGTAACACAGGCAGTGCAGACGAGGATGAAATAGGCCATCCGCTCGTGCTCCCAGGTGCTCATCTGGGCCCCTGGGCCAGCTCACCGAGGCACCTGGAGCGCAGTGCCAAGGAAGTAGGACCAAGCACTGCTCATGTCTCCCAACAATTCCTCTGGGCTTCCAGAATGAAGTCTGCATCCATTTTCTGAGGCCTTCTGATCTTCCCTCTGACCTTTCTCAACTTGTCTTCTGATCTTTCTCCTTGCTCGCTCCTGCTTTGCCAAGAATATGTGCCATGCTTTCCCCACACAGAGTGTGCTTCCGTTTTCTTTTGTCTCCACTTATTGAAATCTTGTGACTTTTTAAAGGTCTATGAACCATTCAGGTTTGGGTTCAGCTGCACAAAAGAGAAGTTCGGTTCTGCTACTTGGATGAGCCAAATAGGGACTAATTGATTGCATGCAACAAGAAATCCAGCAGCATGCAGCCCAGGGCTGGTATGGCAACTCAGGGGTTCCATTCAGGAACCAGGCTCTTTCCTTCTTCTTACCCCACCTTCTTTAGTGATAAGCATTGTAGCTTTAAGAATTTCACAAGTTCCAGGTGGGAGAAAGAGGTAGAGATGGTAGAATCTGTCCTATAAAAAACCTGTTTATGTCCTGTTGGCCTGAATGGAATCTCCTAGCCAACCCTAGCTGCAAGGGAGTCTGGGAGGTTGTTTAACTTTCTAGCCTCTAAAGGCCAATTAGAAGGGAGTTGAATGGACATCAAATGATTTAACCTGTTTTATTTTATTTTATTTTTTTCAATTGCAATGACTTTATTTTAGTGGCTTTCAGGCCCCCCAAAAGGGTCTCTTTAGACAGGGCTGTCACCCAGTCAGTCATCTTCACAGTGGAGTCCTAATTACTTGATTTTGTTTTGTAGATCACAAAGCTTCCTTCAAATGATCTCTTCTTCCATTCCTTCATATCAGCTTACACATTCTGAAAGTATATCTATCCCTCTCTAAACTTTGTGTTCGAAGTAGATCGCTTCTTCCTCTTCACTGTCATTAACCTTTTCTTTCTCTTCTTATTTCTCTTAGCACAGTCAGAGCATAACATACTATCTTCTAGGCCTGGAGATGGGCAAACACAGGCTGGTAACAGAAAGAGGGAAATAATCCTCCTGGGAGTTACAGGCACCCAGGCCTGACCTGCATGAAGCTGTAGGCGAACTCAACCCTTTGTGTCCACTGGGAAAGCCATGGATCACACACCACCTGATGCTAGAAGCTATTGTCAAAAAGGCTTTAGCAAAAGCAGGAATGGACCATGAATTCACAGCCTTAGACTGACCAACTCCTGCAGCAATCCTTCCCATGAGCCAAGGAAGATTCCTGAGGTGACGTTATTACTTCCACCCTCCTCTTGGACCTTCCCTGAGATCTTGCTCTCTTGGTCTCTGCCTTGAGTTTCCTTGAACATGACTGTAATATGGCCTCCTTTGGTGTTTCAGGAATATCATATTTCTGTCCAGGAGAGGCATGCTTCAGAAGCCTCAGAAAAACTTCCTATTTTCTTGCCATCAGCACTCACCTTGAGTTGCTGGCACCGGTTCTGCAAAGTGTCTCAACACACATTATCAATGGGAGGCAAAATGGTTGGCAAGGGAAGAACTGGTTTTTTACATCTAGGTTTTGGGATAGCTTTTAATTGTTTATTAGAGGTAGATGAACTTCCCTGTGTTTCCTGGGATTGTTCAGTTTGACCTCAGAAGTTGAAGAAACAGTTGGTTCCACTTGTCCTTTATTTGAGTCATCTTTAACTAGAACCAATGTCAAAATCACATTTTCTTCATTATCTATTTCCTCCTCAGAAAAATTCTTCTGGCTGCTACCATGATTTGAATCTGATATTTTCAGCAACACCTGGGAGAAGGCAAAGCCAGCAATGTTAAGGATAGGTGCAGTTTATTTCTTTTAATCTCAGTTTAACCTGTTTTAAATATTACCTCCTTCTTGAAGCTTTTTTCAAGCAGCTTAACATTTCTTTGCTTTAACCTGATACATGCAAACCATTTTTTCTAACATTCAAGTTCACAAACTCATCCTAGAAAAAGTGCTATATACCTCATTGCTGAATATCACTACAGTTACCTTTAAAGTACTCCCCTTGGGAAGCTATACACCGATGATAGAAACTAGTCCACCCTTCAAAGCAATTTTGGAACTGTCATCATATTATCCTTGATGTCTTGAATGTTATCAAAATGTCTGCCTTTCCATATTTTCTTTATCTTTGGATAAAGAAAAAAGTGACTGGAGGCCAGATCAGGTGAGTAGGGAGGGTGTTCCAAAACAGTTATTTGTTTACTGGCTAAAAACTCCTTCAGAGACAGTGCTGTGTGAGCTGGTGCACTGTTGTGATGCAAGAGCCATACCTTTCTTGTGCCAGGATTTTCAGTTAAGATTTTCCCAATTATTTCTCTGCTGATGTTTACTTGGTCTGCTATGCTTTTCACGATCAGCCAACAATTTCACACACAATTAAATGAATTTTTGCAACATTTCATCAGTTCTGCTTGATACTGGCCACCCTGACTTCTCTTCATCAGGGACACTTTCTCTTCCCTCAGAAAAATGTTTAATCAATTTGTACACTTCTATTTTCTTGATAGCCTTATCCTCATAAACTTGGACTAACATGTCCCTGATTTTACTATCACTCTTGCCAAGTTTAGCAAGAAACTTATAAATATTTGTTCATTGCTCTAATTCAAGCTCCAACATCCCCAGGATGGTACACAAAAACATGCAATAATAATAATTAATGCCACTCAGCAAGACATTGCCACATGTTGACACAAACACAATTGTGAGACATTGATATGCCAAGGTTATGACATCTTTACCAATTTGTTTGCACAGTGCTGCCAACATAAGTGCACAGTGGCAAGTTTGCAAGCTTAATTGTCAGGCCTCATATGCATTTGTATTTTGCTTTGTGTTATGTATTTGTCTTATCTTTTCTTTGGATTATAAGCTTATTGAGGATGCTGGATGCAGTTTCTTTTGAATTGATTCATAATTTCTGTTGCTATGTGTCCATCCTCCTTCTCTTCCTTTCCTACATGGAGTAGACATTCCATAAGCACATTTTGACTTAAACTGAGTTGTATTAAATGGGAGAACAATGGTGTCACTGTTGTATTCAGAATTAGGAGACCTGAATTTGAATCCTGATTTTACTGTGTGGTTTTGTGTAAGTCACATACGTGGACCTCAGTTTCTTCATTTGCAAAATTAGGGGATTCAATTAAATAGTCTCCAGGTTTTCTTCACACACTCAAAGGTGTCACCAATTAGCTGATTTATGGCATTCCAAGGAGGGAGATCCCAGTTAGGACCAGTGAAAGCTGATAACAGGGACTGGAGGAGTCCAGGCTCTTCTCAGTCAATCTCAGTTCAGGGGTCCAAGCCAACGCCAGAGGGGCAGGAAGGTGAGGGACTAAAGGCAAAAAGGAAACTGGGCCAGACCAGTGTGGATCAGGAGGCTGGAGATGCATGGTCAGTCCTGGTGTCAAGAGCTGTCTTAGGAGGTCATGTTTCAGGAAGCCGCACCCCTTCAATCCCAAGATCCTGAACCCCCTCAACTTCACTTCCTAATGACAAGAGAAGGGCTCTCATTAAGGCTTTTAAGTTTGGGAAAGGTAGAGCCCCACATCTAGCATCATCTGTAAATTGGAATGAGTAACCAATGTGGCTGTCTTATGTTCCTACATGGGACAGGAAGCAAGGCTTAGGGGTCAAACACCTAAGTATGCCCTTGTGTTACTTTAAACAAGTTAACTGTCCTCTCTAAGCTTTAGATACCCACCTGTAAAAGATAGGCACTGGCTTTTAAATCTTTAGCACTGGAACAAAAACAGACCAAAAGTTTGAATAGATTCCTTAAATAGCGCAGCAAGCCATCCTCTTGGCAAGAAATTCTTCATGATGTATGGAGTCCTTGAAGCATCTCTGTAGATCCCTATGGTCTCAGTGTGAAAATGATTATACTGGGTACCTCTGAGCTCCCTCTAAGCTCTCTAACCCTGGGCATTTTTTCTTCTTTTTTTTTGCATTTCCTTCCTTCCCTCCCTCCCTCCCTTTCTTCCTTCCTTCCTTCCTTCCTTCCTTCCTTCCTTCCTTCCTTCCTTCCTTCCTTCCTTCCTTCCTTCCTTCCTTTTTCTTGAGACAGAGTCTCATTCCATTGCCTGAGCTAGAGTGCCATGGTGTCAGCCTAGCTTACTGCAACCTCAGACTTCTGGGTTGATTCAAGTGATCTTCCTGCCTCAACCTCCTGAGTAGCTGAGACTACCAGTACCCGCCATGATGCCCTGCTAATTTTTCTATTTTCTCACTCTTGCTCTGTCTGGTCTTAAACTCCTGAACTCTAAGCAATCCTCCCACCTCAGCCTCCAGAGTACTAGGATTGTAGGTGTGAGCCACTGTGCCCCCCACCTGGACATTTTCTATCTACTACAGTTTGACCCCAAGTATTGGTGTTTCTTTTAGGGAAGTAATTGACTCAAGAAGGTATCATCGTTACTCTTGATCTCAAGCTGACAGGTGTCATCTGCATCCATTGTGTACCTCAGATCATTCCTCATTCTCTTCACTGAAGCTTTAATTTTCCCTTCCCCACCCCAATACAGGGCTTGGTTCCTGGTTACTTTTGTCCTCATCACACATACTCATTTACAAGATGCTATAACAAAATCAGTCATTCCTATCTCTTGTCTTCAAATTTAGTGAGTCACCGGTAGGCAGTGAAACTATTGCTAGAAAGAAATCTTTCACCTGGATGGGACTGTTGATTCTACTCAGTGCCTCATCTCAGAGGTGGGAATTGCTGACTTCACTGTTTTGTTTTTGTGATCTCCTGGGGGAAAGACCTTTTGATGCTGGTTTCACAAGTGACCTGCTCGACCAGTTGCACTAGGATTCTCCTATTGGTAACACAGCCACAGAATTTGTGATTCTTCCTCCTCCTGTGTCAACTTATTACTACTACTAATAATAACAATAATGACATGACAATTGTACTCAGCTATCACTTATGGAATGTCTGCTGGTGCCAGACACAGAGCTAGATGCTCCAAATACATTATCTTTATTCATCATGACTTTAGAAGATGGATAATAATTGTCCTCATTTTGCAGATGATTAAGGCTCATGGAAATGAAGTCCTTTGCCCAAAGTTGTCCAGCTCATAAGTAGAGCTTGGATTCAGATCCAAGTCTGTCTGATTCCAGTACTCATGTTCCATTCACCCATGTCTTTGGGGGGTAGTTTTGAAGGTTAGTGACAATTTTGATAAGTAAAAGGAAGAAAGAAGGGGAAAACTGTTAACAACTTTAAGACTATTACAACTTGGAAATGAAGTAAGAACAAATTCTAAAGTCAAATTTTATTTCTGAGGAAAAACCACAGATTGACAGAGGTATAAACATATTTAAGTGACCTCAGGTAAGTCTTTACAATTCTCTGAGCCTCAGCCTTCTCATCTATAGATGGGGGAGTCAAGGCCCATGTACAGCATCCCTACAAGACGTGCATCATTTGCTCACTTGGAAAACGGAGTCATCTTCTCAAAGATTTTTTTTTTAATAAATGTCAAGCTGAGGATGTATAATTAAAATGCCTGATTTATATTTACAAAGTGCTTTGCAGTTTACTAAGTTCACTCACATCCATTCTCATTTAATCCTGACAGCCCCTTGAGGAAGGTGTTGTCATAACTAGAACCTTTAGCTAACAACAGATCAATGAATGTTGAATGAACAGCTATTGTATGCAAGAACAACGGTTCTGAAAACTCAGTGAGATACAGAAGTAATTAAAATAGGGATTACATATGATTTTTGTGTTGTTTCATTTTCATTATTTTCCCCACAATGAATTTGTTATTAGATAACGTTATCCTTTCTCCCACCCCACCCCCAGAAAAAGACAAGAGGAGAAAAAAAAAATAGCAGGACCATGCCCCTTCAAGGAAATCAAAGTCAAGAGGAATAGAGAGATGTGCACAGTGAACCAATAAATATGGCAGAGCATGGTAAGTTTCATCAAAGAAGTATAAACAGATGGTGCAATTAATTTTGACTCCAGAAGGGGTACAAAGCAAGATCAACAAAGGGAAAAGGGGGCATGGGACACAATCCAAAGGAAAGCAGGTCCAAGCTTTCAGGAATCTTCTATTAGAGTCATGCAGGACAAGCTTAATTCCTCCAGTGACAACAGGTGTGAACTGTTGTTCACCAGGAACACCCTCCTGAGCTTAAGGGCCTAAAGCTTTTATCAGAGTCAATCTCTTAGGCACACTCTTTCCAGCATGTACCAAAATTCCAGACTCCAGGAAGGAAAGCAGGTATTCAGCATGAGCCACATTGCACAAACAGTTTAGTGCAGTGAGCCACTCCTATCATTCAGAGGATGGTGGGAACCCTCCCTAAATCTATGTCCCCAAATGCCAATCAGAAGCCAAATTTGTGAGCAAGACTTTCTGGGACTGTGTCTTGGTCCTGCTTGCTCCTCTCGGCACAGTGCACCTCCATGACCCTTGGTCAAGGCATCCTTACAGCAAAATTATTTTCACTGTGACCCCACAGAGCAGGCTGAGACCAATCTGCAGTACTGGTCTCAGTTCTGCCCAGCAGCGATTCTGTGCTTAGCCATTAAAACAATCTCATCAAGCCTCAGAGGTCTTTTCTCCTTAGGTTTCTGTATGAACCATGTTCACCTGGTCTGAGATGTCAATTCAGGTATAGCACAGCTCCGTCTGGTCAGTTGAAATTGCCTTGCCGAGACAGCTTATGACAGGCGGGACACACATAAGTGCAACCCCAGACAGCAGATGTCATACCCCAGGAAACACGTGGTTAATAAGTACTGGGGCACCCAAACAGGACGTACATTAGAGAGTCAGGGTCACCAGTGTGACCTCCCATTCCTGGGGCATCCCACCACAGGCTTCTAGTTCCATCCAGTTTATTCACTTCAATCTGTGGTTTCAGACGGACCGCCACATTGTACAAGCAAATTGGATTGTTTTAACTGGCAATCAGTTACAAATGGTTTGCTTTCCCGTGACATCAGTTCACCTGCCTCCTAAGTGTGGAAGGCACTGTAGGCATTCTGCGTGGGAAGTGCTGGAGCTGGGTCACCCCCTGTTGTCACAGAGTCGGTGCCATCAAGTGTGATCATAGGCTCAGCAGTCAGTAACAGTTCAAAGCTTTCCCAGCAACTTGGAAAAGCAGCTCAGGGACTTTTCCCTTCAGGAGGAGAGAAAAGCTTCCAGAAGCAGTTCTGAAAGACAAAGACCATTAAAGCCTTCACAACTCCCCTGAAGCTCCCTGGATGCCAGGGTCTTTGTTTTCTCTCTGTTGTTTCAAAATCAGCGTGCCACATACTGCAATCATAACTTTACATTTTAAAAATTGTCCCCTGGTGTTCACCTGAAAGGGCTGTAAGCAAGAGGATACAAAAGAATATTCATTGAAAAAATATTTTTATATAACTCAAGCAGAAAGATACATCATGCTCAGAAACTGGTCAAGGATGGTGCTAAGGATTGGATATTGGACCCCTCCAAACCTCGTCAAAATCCTCAGTGTTGGAGGTAGGGCCTAATGGGAGGTGTTTGGGACGTGGGGCGGGTCTCTCATGAATAGATTAATGCCCTCTCTGGGAGTCGGGGAGTCAGTGAGTTCTCACATTGTTAGTTCCCAGAAGAGCTGGTTGTTAAAAAGAGCCTGGCCCCTCCCTCCCCTCTCTCTTGCTTGCTCCAACACCATGTGATCTCTGCACACTCTGACCCCCATCACCTGCCCTGAATGGCAACACCCTGAAGCCCTAACCACAAGCAGATGGTGGTGCCATGCTTTTTGTACAGTCTGCAGACCCCTAAACCAAATAAGCCTCTTTTCCTGACCCAGCCTCAGGTACTATTTGATAGCAGCGATTTTCAGCCTATGTGCCACAGCACAGTGGTGTGCCATGACAGGATCTTAGGTGTGCCCCCCAAAGTTTTAAAGATCATTAGTTCAAAGCACAGTAAGTATATTCTTTTTTTTACTCTTTTTTTTTTTGATCAGCATAATTTAAGTGTGCTGCGGAAATGTATAGGTTCAAGTGTGCTGTGAGATTAAAAAAAAGGTTGAAAAACATTGTTTTATAGTAATGCAAATAGACAAATACAGAAAATTGATACCAGGAGTGGGGGTGTCGCTATAAAGATAGCTAAACATGTGGAAGCAGCTTTGGAACTGGGTAATGGGCAGAGGTTGGAAGAGTTTGAGGGCTTTAAAGAAGATGAAGAGATGAGGGAAAGTTTAGCACTTTAAGACTGGTTAAGTGGTTGTGACCAAAGGCTGATAGAAATACAGACAGTCAAGACCAGGCTGATGAAATCTCAGCAGGATATGAGGTACTTACTGGGAACTGGCGCAAAAGTCCCCCTTGATACACCATAACAAAGGACTTGACGACATGTGTCCATACTGTAGATCTCTGTGCAAAGCTGAGCTTAAGCATGATGACCTTGGGGACCTGGCAGAAGAAATTTCTAAGCAGCAACACTTTCAAGCAGTGGTGTGGCTGCTATTTACAGCTTACAATCAGATATGAAAACGAAGGAATAACCTAAAGTCAGAATTTACAATTAAAAGGGAAGAAGAGCATTAAAATGTGGAAATTTTGAAGCCTGGCCATGTGGTAGAGAAGGAAAAAGTATTTTCAGGAGAGGGATTCTAGGGTGCTATGGAGCAATCACTTACTAGAGAGATAACTACTCATGGAGTCAGGTGCTAATAGTCAGAACAATGGGAAAAAAGGCCCGAAAGGGATTTCAAAATCTTCCATGGCCAGAGGCAGGCCTCGCACAGGCCCAGAGGCCTAGGAGGACAGAATGTTTGAGGGCGGACAGGCCCAGGGCACAACTGCCCTTTCCACCTCAAGATGCTGCTGCCTGCATCCCAGCTGTCCTGGCCCTGGCTGCAGCTCTGATGGCCCTAGATACTGCGTGGGCTGCCACTGTAAAGGGTGCAAGCCATAAACTGTGGTAGCATTAATGTACTGTTAAGTGTGCAGGTGAGCAGAATGCAATAGCAGTGGAAACTTGGCAGGCTTCCACGGAGATTTCAAAAGTTGTGTCAAGAAGCCTGGACACCCAGGCAGAAGTCTGCCTCAGGGACAAAGCCCTGCAAAAAGACTCTACTAAGGCAATGCTGATCAGAAATGTGGGGTTGTTGCACTGGCAACTGGGACACTGCCTATAAGAGCCCTGGGAGTAGGGCCACTGCCTCCAGACTCCAGAATTATAGAGCCACTAGCAGTGTGCAATCTCAGCCTGGAAAAGCCACAGACATTGGCCTCCAACATGTGAAAGCAGCTACATGGGCTGCAGCCACAACGCCCTGGGGATGGAGCTGCCTGAGGCTTTGGGAACAGTCCCCCAGCCCCCTTGCACCAGTGTGCCCAGGATGCAGGACATGAAGTCAAAGACTGTTTTGGAGATTTAAAGTTTAATGTCTGCTCTACTGGGTTTTAGATATGTATGAAGCCTGTTACCCTTTTTTTTTTTTTGCCTCATTCTCCCTTTTGGAATAGAAATATTTGTTTACCTGATATCTGTACAATCATTGTATCTTAGAAGTAAATACCTCATTTTTTTTTCTTTTATAGGCTCACCACTATGAGGAACTTGCCTTGAGTCTCAAAAGAGACCTTGGACTTTGGATTTTTTTTTTTTTTTTTTTGAGGCAGAGTCTCACTATGTTGCCCTCCATAGAGTGCTGTGGCATCAACTTCAAACTCTTGAGCTTAAATAATTCTCTTGCCTCAGCCTCCCAAGTAGCTGAGGCTACAGGCACCCACCACAACACCTGGCTACTTTTTGTTGCAGTTGTCATTGTTGTTTAGCTGGCCCAGGTTGGGTTTGAAGCCACCAGCCTGGGTGTATGTGGCCAGCACCCTACCCACTGAGCTACAGGTGCTGCCCTGGACTTTGGACTTTAGAGTTGATATTGAAACCAGACAAAACTTGGAAGGGGTGATTGTGTTTTTCAATGTGAGAGGAACATGAGTTTTAGGGGTCCAGGGGTGGATTGATTAGATTTGGATTTTTAACCCCTCTAAACCTGATCTTCAATGCTGAAAGTGGGGCCCAATGGGAGGTGTTTGGGCCTTGGGGATGGATCCCTCAGTAATGACTGGTGCATCCTTGTGGTAGTAAGTTCTCATTCATTAGTTCCCATGAGAGCTGGTTGTTAAAAGGAGCCTGGTATCTCCCTCCCCTCTCTCTTTTGCTTCCTCCCTCACCATGTGATCTCTGCACACATTGGCTCCCTCTCACCTTCTGCCACCAGTGGAAGCAGCCTAAACACTTACCACAACAGAGGCTGGCCCCATGCTTTTTGCATAGCCTGCACAACTATGAGCCAAATAAACCTCTTTTATGCAGCCTCAAGTATTCTTTTATAGCAACATAAATGGTCTATAAAATATGGAATTCTGAATTTTCAAAAATTTTCGAAATGGGTTTACTTAACCTCACAATTCTTTTATCCTGAGCAGCCTAGAAAAGGTCACTCACTTACTGGGCACAGCTACCACACCAAGGTATGTGTCCAAGGAGAGAGAGAAGAGTTAGGTTATCAGTCCACGGTTGCAAACTGCAACTAATCTTGGAATTTGGATACAATGATGGATAGCAGTGAGGCATCACCAAGAGGGGATCAAGAGTTGACCTGTCAGGGTTGAGAGAGGAGTCACAGTCCCTGTGACATGCACTCTCCCACCTGCAGCTTTCAGCAATGATTCCAGTGAGAATGCCTCCAGCATCTTGATTTCAGATAGTTCCATCAGAGCATAGCCCTTTCCTGTGGACATTTGCATGTGACCCAGACTGTCCATTCAGAATGTTCTCATCATTTAGGGCCCCAGAGGGGTGTCTAGTGTCTATAGTGGTCCTTGAGTCAGCGTCCTGCTCCTGGTGCCCAGGCCTGCTTTCAGTTAGGTACAGCTGGAGCAGAGGCTAAACAGCTCATGGCAGATGGTATCAGGTCTCCGCTCAGACTCAAGCCAAGACAATTAGGATCAATGAGTTCAAGATTCCAAAAAGGCCAAGGTCATTTCTTTGAAGGCAGAAATGATGAGACATGGGAGGGCCCAGGTGTTCCAAGTCCAAGTGACAAGCAAGGCTTTCCCAAGTCCTTTGCGTCATGTCAATTCTCAGAGTCCAAGTTGATCCACAGGCAGCTGGAAAATTATCAACCTGTAAAGATCAAGTTTTACAAGATATAATATGATTTGTAGGAGGTCATTAGTGACTAAAAACTGCTTGTTAGAACCCCCAAAGAGTGTTTCATCTGGTGAGTGACTCTCCTTTCATGTTGACTGACTTTTCCTGGAGGCTTCAATAGGCAAAAAATTGTAGTAAAATCCATCACTGTGAAGACTTGTTCTGTTTGTAATACTCAACAGAGTTTCAATTCTAATTTACTCACCAGTGGCAAAAAAACAAGAAAGTTATGTCCCACTAATACTATTTTTCGTTCTTTTTTTTTTTTTTACAGCTTTTCCTAATTGGGATAGTCACTCTGTAGCATTTATAAAATTACAAAGCCTGTAACACTTGTCATCAATTCTTACCATACATCAAGATGCAATACCCACAAAATACAAAGTCACTAAAAACAATAACAAAACTCTTTTTTCCTCATTTCAAATTTACTCCAACCCCTCATCGTAAATTCAACATTTACAGGATTAACAAAGTAGCTGCCAAGAAGTCTGGGATGGAATGCAAATAGAGAAGGAAGGGTGTGAAGAAACGGCTGCATCCACCTGATCCCCTTCCTCTCTGGTACATCTAAGTTTTGCTCCTGGGAACTGATTTTTTGCCTCCCACTTGGAGGAGAGAGCAACATAAATTTTTAACATCTTTGGCTAATGCTCACCTTTTGGAGTGTTTGGGCCCATCTTCCTCCCATCTTAGAGTAAAGAAAAAATCAAAGCTCAAGCAGGCTGAGCTTCCCTCCGACCCTGTTACCCCCCTTATTTTAGCCAGCACTGGCAAAAGCAGCCAGGGGATCCTGCAAGCCAAGTCTTCTGGAGTTGGAGCGACTATCTTCAAATTCCCTAGGTAACTTTTAATTCTCTCAGCAGACTGCAAGTCAACTGGTATTTTATGTCATGCCCACAGCCACTCTGACACCAAGATGAAGAATGTTCATCTTCTCTGCCCCTTCATCCTTCCCTTTCCGCAACAGAACTTTCACCATATTTCTGAGTCTAGGGAAACCCACTGATGGTGCTCTGTGTCAGAGTCCCCATGTCCACTCCGGGTTCAGTGGCTCCCTAAGAGCACCCACAGGGCTCAGCACATCATCGTCCCCACAGTATTATTGCGAAAGGACACAAAGCTGAATCAGCAAAGGAAAAAGGTATGTGAGGCAAAGTCTAGGCAGGCGTCCTCAAACTTTTTAAACAGGGGGCCAATTCACTGTCCCTCAGACCGTTGGAGGGCCGCACTACAGTTTAAACAAAAAAACTATGAACAAATTCCTATGCACACTGCACATATCTTATTTTGAAGTGAAAAACAAAATGGGAACAAATACAATTCACACTGCTTCATGTGGCCTGCGGGCTGCAGTTTGAGGATGCCTGGTCTAGAGCAGCGGTTCTCAACCTGTGGGTCATGACCCCTTTGGACTATATTAAAGGTTCACAGCATGGGAAGGTTGAGAACCACTGGTCTCTAGAAGAAGCCAAGTGCAAACATCCAGGAGTTTTCTCCCAGTGGAGTCATGTGGAGACAAGCTTATTTCCTCCAGTGACAAATTGTGGAAACACCTATAAAGTGTTATCTTCCAGGAAAGTTTGCCTGAGCCTGGAGATCTGAGGTTCTTACCGGGTTGGTCACGTAGGCATTTCTGCCCTAGCACGTACCAAAATTCCAGATGTCCAGAAGGAAAACATGTGCTCAGTACAAAGCACATTACTTGTACAGTTTAAGCTAGGGAATGACTCTATCATTTAGGCAGTGGGGGGAGGCCTCCCCAAATCTGAAGTTCCCGGTCATCAGCCCAGGGCCAACCTTACAAGCAGGTCTCTCTCTCAGGATAACAGCCTTAGGCAGATTATGTTAACTTTTCCACACACACCTGAAAAGGAAGGAAAGCAAATAGAGAAATTGGGTAGGCAAGGGAAAAATAATATGAGAAAAGAATAAGGCAAAAAAGGAAAAAAAAAAAGAAAATCTGAATGTGAGGATTAAAAAATTGGCAGAGAAAACAAACTTTTAAAATCATGCCATAATGAGTAAAAATAAATACCTCACATCAGAGTCTCATGAATATTGTGAAGATCATTCAAAGTCCCAGACTCTGGATGTGGGACAACCCCACTAACTTATTTAATGAACCCAGTGTTTTACTCTTTATTCAAATGAAATTTAATGTAGAGCCCAACTGAGGCATAAAAATTGAGCCACTGTGAGCCTAGTGGGTATGGGGTCACCACTAGAGGTGGTGGAGTGGTGGGAGGCCTCCCTAAATCTGAAGTTCTCAGTCATCAGCCCAGGGCCAACCTTACGAGCAGGTCTCTCTCTCAGGATAACAGCCTTAGGCAGATTATGTAACTTTTCCACAACACACCTGAAAAGGAAAGAAGCAAATGGAGAAATTGGGTAGACAAGGGAAAAATAATATGAGAAAAGAATCCATCTTACTCTAGAGGTTCTGTGAAGCAAAGGTGAAGCCAATGAGTTAGGCTAAGCTCTTTTACTTTTCAGATGATGAAAACAGGACCCAGCTAGCTAAACCCTCATAACCTTAGAAACAAACCCATTTATTAATATATTTGGAAATACATTTGGAATTCTGTATATTTAGAAGGGGTCAGAGAGGAGGTCCAGGGAATGAATGAATCGAGCTTGTTCCCTGGATCTCCTCTCTGACCCCTTAATGGTTAGTCATGAATCAAGTTTGTTCCCTGGATCCCCTCTCTGACCCCTTAATGGTTAGTCACCTTGCCTTTCTTTTTTTTTTTTTTTTTTTGAGATAGAGTCTCACTTTGTCGCCCTTGGTAGAGTGCTATGGTGTCATAGCTCACAGCAACCTTAAAATTCCTGGGTTCAAGCAATTCTCTTGCCTCACCCTCCCAAGTATCTGCGACTATAGGTGCCAGTCACAATGCCTGGCTATTTTTTGTTACAGTTGTCATTGTTCTTTAGCTGACCCGGGCTGGGTTCGAACCCGCCAGCCTCGCTGTATGTGGCTGGTGCTCTACCCACTGAGCTATGGGCGCTGCCACCTTGCCTTTCTATTTATGCACTCTGGCCAGGGAACTGACTTGCTTTGGGTTCAGCACAGTCCAGGGCTTGATCAACTCCAGGTTTTAGAGAAATCTCCCTTCCATTAAGCCGCAGACTGCCTCCTGTGCCACTGCCCCCTGGACCTGGCTCCGTCAGGTCTGGGTACACCTCGTCTCTCACACAATCCTTCTTTGGGTTTAGGATGTGCAGCTTCCACAAAGCAATTTTGCTTTAGTATAGAAGACTGATGAAGGGTACTGTGCACAGAGTGGAGTAATATCAGGAGACAAATGCAGAGTGACACATTCAGTTCAACCTACTGTATATTGTAATGTTTCCAGAAAATAATAGTGTTTTTGTTTTTTTGAGACAGAGTCTCAAGCTTTCGCCCTGGGTAGAGTGCTGTGGTGTCACAGCTCACAACAACCTCAAACTCTTGGGTTTAAATAAATGAATAAATTTTTTTTGCTTTTTTTTTTTTTCATGACAGTCTCACTTCATCACCCTCGGTAGAGTGCTATAGCATCACAGCTCACAGCAACCTCCAGGTCTTGGTTCAGGTGATTCTCTTGCCTCAGCCTCCCAAGTAGCTGGGACTACAGGTGCCCACCACAACACCCAGCTATTTTTTGGTTGTAGTTATCATAGTTGTTTGGCAGGCCCAGGCTGGATTTGAACCCACCAGCTCTGGTGTATATGGCTGGCGCCCTAGACAGTTGAGCTACAAGTGGTGAGCCAGAAAATAATAGTTTTAAAGATAATATCCCATCATTCTATTTATATGAAATTCTATGAAAAGCAAAATTGTGGTGATGTTTCTTTCTGCTTTTTTTTTTTTTCCATTTTAGCAGGTTTTTTTTTTTTTTTTTTTTTGCAGTTTTGGGCCAGAGCTGGGTTTGAACCCACCACCTCCAGCATATGGGGCCGGCGCCCTACTCCTTTGAGCCACAGGCACCGCCCCATTTTAGCAGTTTTTAATAAAAGTTGTATATAAGATTATTTTATTCCTGCATCTTCTCAATTGTTTCTTTCTTATACTTGCCCTTTTCCTTTCCTTCCATTCAAAGACCTTTTTGCTGGCTTTGTCCAGTTTAAGCCTAGTATTAACCTCCTTGGGGGGGTGAATGCCCACATGGACAGTTGTGCCGTGAGCTCTTTCCCGCTGCACCTGCTCAATGTAGATGACGTATTTCTTCCTGTAAACCTGGACTACTTTGCCAATCTGCTGACCTTATAGTAAACTTAAACCTGAACAACCTGAACTTCATCATCCTTTCGGATGGGCATGGATTGAACATTGTACTTCTGTCTCTGCCTTTTGGAAAGAGGGGAAGACAATCTTCCTGCAAATGTGGGAAGGTGCGTTGAAATGTCTTTTGCACGGGCGGCGCTCGTAGTTCAGTGGATAGGGTGCCAGCCACATACACCAAAGCTGGTAGGTTCAAACCTGGCCCAGGCCTGCTAAAACAATGACAACTGCACCAAAAAATACAGCCAGGTGTTGTGGCAGGTACCTGTAATCCCAGCTACTTGGGAGGCTGAGGCAAGAGAATCGCTTAAGCCCAAGAGTTTGACCTTAATGTGAGCTGGGATGTCACAGCACTCCACCGAGGGCAACATAGTGAAACTCTGTCTCAAATTAAAAAAAAAAAAAAAGGCTTTGCACCCATAGTACAGTGGTTACAGTGCCAGCCACATGCACCAAGGGTGGTGGGTTTGAACCCAACCAGGGCCAGCTAAAGAGCAATGACAATTGCAACCAAAAAATAGCTAGGCGTTGTAGCAGGTGCCTGTAGTCCCAGGTACTTGGGAGGCTGAGGCAAGAGAATCACTTAAGCCCAAGAGTTTGGGGTTGCTGTGAGCTGTGACGCCACAGCACTCTACCGAGGGTGACATAGTGAAACTCTGTCTCAAAAAAGGGAAGGAAGGAAGGAAGAAAAGAAAGATAGATAATGGGAATATTCTATGCCATCACTGCGGTGGTGGTTATACTGCTCCAAATTTTCAATTTATTGAATTCTACACTTTAGACATGGTGAATTTTATGGTGTGTAATTATAGCTCAATAAATAATTTATCTCTAAAAAGAGAAGATGAGAGAACAGAAACACCCCTTCTCTATCCCTTGCCACATCTCCTATTGTTTGAAATGTAGAAGTGAAGCCAAAGCAGATTCTGACCTTTAAAAAAAAAATTTTAAATAAATTTTAAATTTTTAAATTTTTAAAATAAATAGATTTATTTTATTTTATTTTTTCCTTTTATTAAGTCAAAAATCTAGACATACATCCAGAATAGTGCATAATTGTAATGGGTTATGAAATGTTTATGGAAATCTCTTTTGTGTGATCTAATTAAAACTGGATGGATCTTTTTATAAAGTTTTATTAAAATTAAACCTCAATGAATTTCTACAATGTGAACATATTTGTGTAATGATCACTTACATCAAGAAAAAAAAGGGCAGGGCCTGTGGCTCAGTGAGTAGGGTGCCGGCCCCATATACCAAGGGTGGCGGGTTCAAACCTGGCCCCGGTCAAACTGCAACAAAAAAATTGCCGGGTGTTGTGGAGAGCACCTGTAGTCCCAGCTCTTTGGGAGGCTGAGGCAAGAGAATCGCCTGAACCAAGACCTGGAGGTTGTATGAGCTGTGATGCTACAGCACTCTACCAAGGGCAATAAAGTGAGACTCTGTCTCTAAAAAAAAAAAAAAAAAAAAGCAAAAAAAATTACTATGCTTCACAGTAGGGTTCCCTTCCAGTCATTAATCTACATCCCCAAGGGTACGCTCTTCTTGAGCTTCATATGAATGGGAATCATATCGCATACTCTTTTTTCCTCTGGCTTCTTGTTCATTATGATGTATGTGAGATTCATCCATGGTGTTGTGCAAGTTTGTTCATTCTTGTTGTGTGTTATTCTAGGTGAAAAAATTAACACATTGTTTACCTATTCTTTTGGTGATGGAAATCAGGTTGTATGCAGTCCTTGGCGATTATAAAGAGTATTGTCATGAGCATCCTTGCACCTGTCTTTTAGGGAACATACGTGGCTAATTCTGTTGAGTACACATCTGGGGGTAGAACTGCTCAGGCAGAGGACACAGGTTTATTAATTCTATGAAATATTGCCAAACATTGCTCCAAGTAATTGTTCTATTTTACACACCCAGGGCGATGTATGAATTGTGTTTGTCCTACATCCTTATTAACATTTGCTACTGGCAGTTCTGTTCATTTTACCGTCCTTGGGGGGGTGACTATGGCATTACAGGTGGTTTTAGTTTTCCCTTCCTGATGACTGATGAAGCTGAGCACCTTTTTATATGCTTACTTGCCATTTCGATATTGTCTTTTATAAAGAGCTTGTTCAAGTCTTTTCCCAATTTTTCTCTTGGGTTGTCTGCTTTTAAAGTAGCAATTTTCCCTAAATTTCGCTAATGTTGTAGTGATTTTTGTAGCAAACATTTTCAGGTACAAATCTATGACTTCTTTATTTCTTTTTTTTTTTCCTTTTTCTTTTTTTCCCACAAAAATGTATTGAAGTCCTAGGAGATGAGGAAATGGTAATCCTAGAAGGAACGTGGGCGAGCTGTGAACTAGTTATGAATTCTATTTAGAAGACTTTTGTAGGTACACACTGTGTCTCTAGCCTCGTGTTGGGTTCCCCCCTCCAATGAAGACACAAGGTGGAGAAGGAAGAGCCGAACACACAGCTGAGTTAGATCTTAAGAAACAGGAAGAGGAAACGGGCCCAGAGGGATGGGGTCACACAGCTATAACAGATCTTTTCACCAAAGCATCCAAGACAGCAATAGAGGCTGGGAACACACTCACACGAAGCCCAAAGAGTTTTTCCCAAGTCCAGACAACCCAGCCCTAATCAGTAGAGCCAGTGAGCAAGTCTTTGCTATCAAAATTCTACTCTTCTTTCCTGGAACATCCTATCCCTTCTAGCTCAGATGTGATCTCTTTCGTGAAAACTTCCTGATCTTTCAATCTTTTCCCATTATTTCTCTCCTGGGTTGGGTTGCAGCATTTACCCTATCCTTTCTTGGACTATTTGCATGCATGTCTTATCTCCTGGGCTAAGTGGTAAGTTCCTGGGAAGGAACAGGCTTGGCTTGTTTCTTCTTGCTGAGGATAGAGGGAGGGAGACTTACATGACTTAGTTGCTCAGTAAAAGTCTGAATTTAATTTCATTGTCTCCACAGAGAAAAGTTGTCAGGAACTTTCTACAAAGCATGAAGTGTGTTTCAGGAAGCAATTGACAAGCATATTCATATTGAGTTGATAGATATCTTAGTTTTGAAGTAGCTCCACTTTTGAGAATGAGCCCCAAAGTCTTTGTAGATAGGGAAAGAGACCCTAGAATATACTTTCCCTGGTAGAATGCCCAAGGGTGTGAGAGCGACTCTGCAGGTCCCTGCCATGCCCAGAGTTCGTGGCTAACTTCTTTCTCATTCCTGCGTCACTTTGTAATCTAGTGTAGTCTCTAGAGTTGCTGTGTGGCAGAGCCACGGATGATGAGAGCCTTGGAGCTCTTGAGTTAGGCCAAGATGAAGGAATGAGAATGAACCGAGAGAGCAAGTGTGCCATGGTGTGAGGAGGCCAAGGTCTTCCGCCTCCTTCCCCCTTCCTGCTTCTTGCTGAAGGGCCCTGGGTCCCCAGCGGGCAGCCACAGAAGTGTGACAATAGCTGCAAGGGCGTGTGCATCTTTCCTCAGCTTCCCTTAGAGTGTGTCTTATCCACCCTGCCCTCTCCTCCACCCCCTGCCCTCCCAGCACACTGGGTGACTGCACAGTGGTGAGGCACAGGGTGTGGGAGAAATGTGTCCTGTCATCACTCGGGCAGGGCTCAGCCTTGGAGAACAGAAGCACTAGGAGTCCCCAGAGCTGTCATGCACCACAATCCAGGAGTCGTATATCACATACCCATTAAGGGAACACTCGTGACCTCAGAAGGAATTTCACTGGACTTGGGAGTATGGACTTGGGAGTATGGACCTCAGAAGGAATTTCACTGGACTTCCTAACAGCCTGTTAAATGGTTCCTGCAACAGACTGGGAGGAGCTGTGGGCTGTGTCCTTCCTGACTCCTGATCCTGAGAAGGAAAGGAGGTGAACAAGGAAGGGGAAAGGTGAAAAGGGATCATGAATTTCTAAATATATATATGTGTGTGTGTGTATTAAATATACTATATATTATAGACACAGTAGAACTTCCATAGTTGACTGCCTCCCTACATTGACCAACTCCTCAAGTTGACCTAATTTCATACTGGACATTCACCACATGTAGGTATCAGTACAGTAGGCCTAGTCCCTTCAGCTGAACACCTCCATATGTGGACCAGTTTGTTACAGTACCTGGGAAGTCAGCTTAGAGAGGTTCTACTATATATATATGTAGCTCATTAGGTCCATACAGTCAAATTAATGGAAAGGAAATAGAGAACAAGAGAAGCTGAATAACTGGTTGGAAGCATATTTGGATTTGAATCTAGATCATGAGATGTAAGAATTGGAAGGGATCAGGCCTGGGGAACACAAGCTGTTGATTAGGGCTTCACATCAGACACCGTGCAGGGTTTGTGCGTGTGCTGCCTTATCTCCTGTGTGTAGTAAGCCTGTTGAATTGATGTTACAACATTTTACAGGTTCTGTCTTTTTTTTTACTTTAGAGCCTACTATATTGGCTGGCATAGGCACTAGAGGCACAATGAAGACCAAGATCACGGTGGTCCCTGCCCTGTGGCACTTGTCCTGTCAGATAGGCAGAGAGGCCGTCATGGTGCATGGTGTGCTTGTAACAGAATGCGGTGGGAACCCTGAGACGAGTCCTAACGCAGACTTGGAAGTCAGGGAGGGCTTCCTGACGGCACTGTCAGGCCCTGGCGTGACCAGAGTGTGGGCTGTGAGGATAGAGGTAGGTGGGCAGGAAAGATGAGAAACGAGGCTGGGGGCAGAGACAGGCCCAACCTGAGAAGCCTGGTTAAAATGCTTGCCCTTTGCTTAATAATGAGATTTAAGGTAGAGGCCACTAGAAGGTTTTAAAAGATGAGATAACAGGATCAGATGTCCCTATTCTAAAGAAAACTTCGGCTTTTGTGTGGAGGGTAGGCTGGAGGACATGGGACCAGGAGGAGATGAGCCAGGAGCAGCAGCAGTGACCAGGGCAGCAAGAAAAGCAACCTGAGCTAGGATGGTGCCCGAGGACCTGGAGAAAAATGGATGAATTCGAGGAGTCAACTTAGGAGCTAGCGCCAGTAAGGCGTGGTGACTGATGGGCTGCGAGGGGGAGGGGATGGGGGAATCCAGGAGGATCCCAGGTTTGTGGGCAGTATCATTAGTCCACTGTCTGCCCAGTTGTCCAGATGAGAGCCGGAGCTCACAGAAGTCATTCATCCTGGGCGGCGCCTGTGGCTCAGTCAGTAAGGCGCCAGCCCCATATACTGAGGGTGGCAGGTTCAAACCCGGCCCCGGCCAAACTGCAACCAAAAAATAGCCAGGTGTTGTGGTGGGCGCCTGTAGTCCCAGCTCCTCGGGAGGTTGAGGCAAGAGAATCGCTTAAGCCCAGGAGCTGGAGGTTGCTGTGAGCTGTGTGAGGCCACAGCACTCTACCGAGGGCCATAAAGTGAGACTCTGTCTCTACAAAAAAAAGAAGTCTTTCATCCTGCATCCACCAGCTCGTAAAAGGTAGAGCTCAGGCTCAACCCCACCCCTGATTGATACCTTCCTAATTCCACTGATTTCAGAATTCCCCCTGTTCATCATTGTCTGGACAGCAGCCATGAATAGCTTCTGCTAATGTACACAGTCATGCTTTCTGGAGTTGTGGGTTTCTGCAGTGGTTAGCATAGATTTATTTTGAATCTTAGCGATTTATTTAGGAGAAATGCTAAGAACCTCCCCCACCCAATCTTCTGGTGCAGAAAGCTATGCACTGACCCAGTAGGCAGCTTGGGTTAAGGGAAGAGGTGTTCATGTGGGCTAGGAGCCCTGGGGAATCCGGTTCTGCTCCTGCCACGCCATATACCTTCTCTAGGCCTCCGTTTCCCAATCTGAGAATAAGGAGGAGGTGGGCCAGATGACTTCTAACAGCTATTTCAGCATCGGCTTCTACATGTCTAGGGGATAGGGAGTATGGTTAAACATGTCCGGGTATAGGCTAGAGACACTCTGGAGGCCATATAGTCTGATCTCTAAGTCTCTCTGAAGTGGCCCCAGCTATGACCTATGTTGGGGAAGGCACAGTCCCCAGGCCACACTAATTAAATCAGAATGTCTAAAGCTGCAGAAGTAACCTCAAATGCTCCACAGTGATCCCAGTCGTGAGGGTTGAGAACCACTCTCTTGGAGGACCTGGAGAGATCCCCAAGCTATGGGCTACACACAGGAAAGGAAGGCAGTGGGAAGGATCAATGGCTTCCATGGAAGAGAAATCAGCCCAGGGAAGAGCCAGGCACTCCAGACCAGGGAGAGGAGCTTGGCCGAGAGTTAATCCTGATTCAGTCTCTAAAACGTGTTCCTGGTGCCACAGGAAAAAGGAAGCTAGGGGAAATGAGGCAAGAGTTCCAGCCTCTTTCCCGGTAGCTCTCCTCCTTCGACCCCTGAAAAGCCCCCTCCCCTCTCTGGGCTCCTCCAGCCCTCAGCATGGGCACTGCCATGCTCACTAGGACCGGGGGACTTTCCTCGCTACAAGTCCTGCGAGAGAAGACAACAGAAAATACTCCATGTTGTTTCGAGTGCAGTGAGAATATGTGTGGTCAAGATACGGGGGAGACTCTGTGAAAGCAGTCCTTCACGAGATAGAAGCCCTCTGCCCTTTATACTGCCTTAAAGGCCATCAGTGTCTACCAACACACCCCTACCGCATGCCCACCTGGTGCAGAACCCTCCGTGCCCCAAGGGCTGCAAGCCAGAAAGATGCTGACGTTGCTGTTCAGCCTCGTGCCAGACCTGCAAACACATGGTCCCGGGGCAGCGAAGAGGCTGGACCTTCCGGGAAGGCTTCCTGAGGGAGGTGGTGCTTAAGCTGACGGTAAAGGACAGGTTTGAATCATTCTGGTGGAAAGGGGCATGTGCGGTGTCAGGAGGGAGGAAGTGGTGCCATTCCCCTGTTTCCTGTGGCCCAAAGCCCTTATCCATCCATTATCTTTTCTTTTTTTTTTGCAGTTTTTGGCCGGGGCTGGGTTTAAACCTGCCACCTCCGGCATATGGGGCTGGTGCCCTACTCTGTTGAGCCACAGGCGCCGCCCTATCCATCCATTATCTCGTTTGGTGTTGATATGATGCTGTGTGGGATATTCACAGATTGAGATTTTCTTTTGGACCTCCTGACCATCAAGGGACTTGAGTGGAAAACCATCCTCCTTACTACAGCAGGAATCAGGGACCCTCATTGACAAGCACAGTGGTTATTGGGCTTAAGCTACTTGCCTCAGCCTCCCAAGTAGCTAATGGCTAATATCACTATCCATTATCTCCCTGTCTCCCTAGCAACTTGTGAAATAGGTGGAACTTTCTCTATTTTATAGAGGAGGAGGCTGAGGCTCGGGGAGATTGATTTAATTGGCCCTTATGTTAGATACTTAAGGGAGGGAGTCTTCTTTTTATGTACTTTATCCACTCTCTGTTTAATCCTAGTTGTTTAGCTGTTACAACCCAGGAATATTAATGACAATTAGATTGTTTTAGTTTGGCAATGGATAATTATAATCATGCCACCTTGGTAAGCTTCTCCTATGATCACTAAACTCTTAACTTACAAGATGTCACAGTAGACCTAATGATATACGGGGCATAAATGTTAAGGTCAACTTCACTTTATCAGTTGGGTTTTGGGCAGTGACTCAGAGAGGCGCTTTGCCAGAACCCCCTAGTCTTTCCAGGTAGTGCTAGTAGATTCTAAAGGTACCGTAGATCCCAGGTATAGGGAGGGATATGTGTGTTTCAGGTAATTTATGTGGTATTTCCAATGAATCAGAGTAGAATATGGAGATTTATGAAGGATCTCTCTTAATTCTGTATATTGTTCTGTGAACTGGCTTTTAGAAAAATTAGATGGTTTTACAAGTTTCTTTATAACTAAAATAGAGGTACAAGGAGAAAAATCATGCCTGCAAATTTTAGATGAAAGAGAAAACCACCCTTAGAGTTCTGGAGTTGCAGGATTTCCTGGAGACCTACGTTAGTTATTTCCTTTATCTTTGTAGAACTTGTCCTAAATTTCCAAACTTACTTTATAAATTGGGTTCTTATCAAGTGACTTCCCTGAAACCATTATCAAATGCATGTTCATGTTGGGCGGCGCCTGTGGCTCAGTGAGTAGGGCACCAGCCCCATATACCAAGAGTTATGGGTTCAAACCCAGCCCCAGCCAAATTGCAAGAAAAAAATAGCCGGGCATTGTGGCGGGTGCCTGTAGTCCCAGCTACTCGGGAGGCTGAGGCAAGAGAATCACCTAAGCCCAAGAGCTGGAGGTTGCTGTGAGCTGTGACACCACAGCACTCTACCTAGCGTGACAAGGTGACACTCTGTCTCTAAAAAAAAAAAAAGTACATGCATGCATTGGCACGGAAGCCTTTCTTCCTGCTCTGTTCCTGTGCTTGGCAGACTTTTGGAGGGTCCACGTCCTCTCAGGGACTGTGTTGGGCCTAGGAATGTCAAGGCCAGACCCTTGCCCTGGAAGAGCATAGCCTAGGGGCAAACTGCTGGCCAGTGAGGTAAGAGCAGCAGCAGAAGTGGCTCAGGATGGTGGGACTGCAAATTAGTACAACCTCTACGGGGACTCCTCAAAGAACTAGAAGTAGACCTACCGTTTGACCCAGCAATTCCACTCCTGGGTATTTACTCAAAGCTCAAAGCAAGGAAGTCATTTTATCAAAAAGACTTCTGCATGTGAATGTTTATAGCAGCACGATTTACAATTGCCAGTGCCTATCAGTATGTGAGTGGACTAACAAAATGTGGTATATGTATACTATGGAATACTATGCTGCCACGAAGAAGGAGAACATAATACCTTTTGGAACAATTTGGGTGGAAATGGAGCCCATTATCCCAAGTGAAGTAGCTAAACAATGGAAAAACAAACACCGCATGTACTCACTATTAAATTGGAACTAACCAACGAGCACACAGAGGGAAGTAAAACTCAGTAGAAATCACACAGTGGGGAGGAGGGAGAAGGGAATGGGCAAAAATTTACCTAACAGGTATAATGAGCTAAAGCCTCTATACTAGAAGACCAGGACTTAGAATTAGAGCTACCGCTTTCTAGCTGTGTGATCGTGTACAATCCTCTTAACCTCTTTTGAATCTGGTGTCTGTCACATGGGCTCATAATAACAGGGAAAATGAGAATCGAATGAGATGACACATATGAAAGTATTTTTTAAATTTCAAAGTGCTATAAAAAAAGTTAGTTTTGGCAACTATTTTCATTAAACCTTGTTCACCAAAAGTATGCAAAAAAATATTTCTCAGGCTGGGCACGGTGCCTAGCATTCTGGGAGGCCCAGGTGGTGTATTGCCTGAGCTCAGGAATTCGAGACCAGCCTGAGCCACAGCGAGACCTTATCTCTAAAAATAGCCAGGCGCTGTGGTGGGCACCTGTCGTCCCAGCTACTCGGGAAGCTGAAGGAAGAGAATCACTTGGGCCCAAGAGTTTGAGGTTGCTGTGATGCCACAGCATTCTACTGAGGGCGATAAAGTAAGACTCTGTCTCAAAAAAAACACACATTTCCCTCTAGCTGGGTGTGGTGCCTCACACCTATAATCCTTGCACCCTGGCAGGCTGAGGTGGGAGGATTGCTTGAGGTTAGCAGTTGGAGACCAGCCTGAGCTAAGCAAGACTCCCATCTCTACTAAAAATGTGTGTAAAATCATTAGTGGCATGGTGGTGGGCACCTCTAGTCTCAGGTACTTGAGAGGCTAAGGCAGGAGAATTGCTTCAGCCCAGGAGTTTGAGGTTGCTGTGAGCTAGGCCGACGCCATGGCACTCTAGCCTGGAAAACAGAATGAGACTGTCTCAAAGCAAAACAAAACAAAAGCAAAACAAAACTTCCCCAGTTCATACATGACTTCTGTGTTGGGATGGAGATGGGGGCTATTCTGACTAGCTGGCTCACTTCCTGGGTTGGCTGTCCAGCTGCCAGGCAGGTAGCAGCACCTCAGCATACTTCCCGGCTTCTCATTTATGTGATTAAGGGGGTGCAATTGAAACTTTTGGGATAGGATTAATGTAGAGAGAAGAGGGAGGAATGCTTCTTTTTTGTTGAAAAGAAAATTATTACTCTTGCTTTTCTTTCTTAGATTCTTGGCTAGCCTGAAGAAATAATTTGCATTGAAAGTTTATTTATTTATTTGAGCTCAAGCAATCCTCTGCTGGGACTATAGGCACTTGCCATAATGTCTGGCTAGTTTTTCTATTTTTAGGAGAGACAAGGTCTTGCTCAGGCTGGTCTGAAACTCCTGAGCTAATGGGATCCACTCTCCCCAGCTTCCCAAAGTGCTAGGATTACAGGCTTGAGCTACCACTTCCGACTGTATTTAAAATTTAACAATTTGATATATAATTCTTTTTATAAAATGTCTGCAGACTAGATTACAGTGCCATCCAATAGAACTGTAATATAAGCCACAGATGCAAGCTCTCAATGGAACTGAAAATTTTCTAGAAGCCACCTTAAAAAAGTAAAAGAAAAAAAAAGGTACAATTAATTTTAATGATGTTATTCCTTTTTTTTTGCAGTTTTTGGCCAGGGCTCGGTTTGAACCCACCACCTCCAGCATATGGGGCCAGCACCCTACTCCTTTGAGCCACAGGCATCGCCCGATGTTATTACATTTTATTTAATCCAGTTCATCTAAAGTGTTGTCATTTCAACATATAATCAACATAAAAAGTATTAATGAGATATTTTAATTTTTTTCCACAGTAAGGCTTCAAAATTTAAGATTGACTTATAGCCCATCTTAGTTGGGATCAGCCACATTTCTTTTTTTCTTTTTATTATTAAGTCATAGCTGTGTACATTAGTGCAGTCAAGGAGTACAATGTGCTGGTTTCATATACAATCTGAACTATTTTCATCAAACTGTTCAAAGTAGCCTTCATGGCATTTTCTTAGTTATTGTATGTAGACATTTGTATTCTGCCTTTAGTAAGTTTCGCCCATACCCATTCTAAGATGCACGGTAGGTGTGGCCCCACCCATTACCCTCCCTCCACCCCAACCTTCCCACTCCCCTCCCCTCCCTTGGCCCTTTCCCGTATTCTTGTGTGGCTCGTTTCTGCCATATTGGACAGTGCAGGACTAGAACTTTGTAAGGATTGAGGAAAACTGCTCAAGGGTATAAATATGGGATGAGGGGCATAAAACATGGCACGAAGCTAAATAGCTTCTTGTAGAGGATAGTGAAGGGAGAAAAGTGAGTTCCAAATTCAGGTTCATTCAGTCATCTGCTCATCAAGTATTTATTGAGTACTTACTTTGTGCCAAGTGCTGTGGTCTCTGCTCTACAGCCAGCTCACTTAATGGCTTTGAGCAAGTCCTCTTCCCTTCTTGGGGCCTCAGACTCCCTATTCCACTTAGATACCCATCTAGGAAGGAGAAAAAATGATCACCAGCTAGAAGAAAATGCTTCTGGAAGTCATTAGCTTCCTGGAGGAATTTTGAAAGGCCATTAGCACTGATTACTTTCATTGGTTCCATGGATGGAGTTCTCACAATCCCTTTGTTATTAGTATAAAAACCACCCACTCTGCAGGATTTTACTGGAGAAATTAATCACATAAGTCTTTTCCATGGAAATAGTGATTTGTCATGCTCATGGTGTCACCTGAGACCTGATTTTTTTCACCAGTGTCTTATTGGCCATCCTATCGGGAGTAGTCTAAGAGAGAACTAGTCAAACAAATCATAAATTCCAAGTGCTTTATACATGATAAGTTATCATTCCTGTCTGTCAGTAGATTTAATTATGGGAAGGTGTCTAGGAGGTGTTGCAAGGAGTAATGCTAGGACTTAGTATGGAAATAAAGTCACATTTATTGACTTGTAAGTGGCCGTGACTTAGAAATGATTACATCTTAAGTAGAAAAGGGAAGCAGAGTTACCCTTCCTAGGAACTGTGTTACATTTTTCACACACCTGGACTATCAGGTGAAGTCAGTTTTCAGCTTTTGTACTGGGAAGATGATTCTACACACATATTTAGGAGAGAGAATGACTTGGAAAACAGAAGTGTTGGAACCTTATTAAGTAGATAATGATCAGAAAACCAGATATCATCACTGTGGTTGCAGCCCAAGCTGGCATGAGTGATCCAGAGGCACAGGGACAGACAGACATTGGGACTGCTAATGCAAGTTCAGGTAGTAAGCACCTAAAAGAATCCCTGCCATTGTCTTTCAGCTCTGTAAAGTGCTTTTTCTACACTGTATCATTGGAGAGTCACAGCAACTTTGCATGGTAAGTAGGCTGTATGTTACAATCCTCCTTGTACAGATAAGGAGATGGAAGCTCATCAGTTAAGTGACTAGTGAAGGCTTTGGGACATATAAATGGCAAAAGATGTCTGTATGAACGACAGTATTTTGAATTTTGTTTCTGTTTTTGTCACCACATGTTGCTGCCTTCCTAAGCTTCCCCAGAAGGGGAAGAAGGGGACTGGTGTGGAGCACCTTAGAATGGGTATCTAGAAAAGTCCCAGTAGTTAAACAGACCTTTAGCTACACAAAGAGAACTCAAGCACAGGCAGAGGTTAGTCTCCACTTTGTCAGAGGTGCATAGACTTTTCACTATAAACAGGTTAGAAGGAGGAGATTTACTATATTCCCAGTGCCATCAACCACTAAAGAAGTGGGATCATTGCTGAGAAACATTTCTCCAGAACTGAACATAATGGGCTTTATTAGAAAGGAAAAAAACCTTGTATCATTTGTTTTCTTTTTTTGAGATAGAGTCTTACTATGTCACCCTCAGTAGAGTGCTGTGGTGTCACAGCTCACAGCAACCTCAAACTCTTAGACTTAAGCAATTCTTTTGCCTCAGCCTCCTGAGTAGCTGGGACTACAGGCACCCATCACAATGCCCGGCTATTTTTTGGTTGCAGTTGTCAATGTTGTTTAGCAGGCCCGGACTGGGCTCGAACCGGTCAGCCTTGGTGTATGTGGCTGGCACCAATTCACTGAGCTACGGGTGCTGAGCCAGAAAAAAACATTCTAGATCCCATCTTATATATAGCATCCCTTTCTCTTCACGGTGCACTTTATTTATTTACTTACTTACTTATGACAGAGTCCCACTCTGTCACCCTGGATAGAGTGTTGTTGTCTCATCATAGCTCACAGCAACCTCGAACGCTTGGCTTAAGCGATCCTCTGGCCTCAGCCTCCTGAATAACTGGGACTACAGGCATATGCTACCCACCCAGCTAGTTTTTCTATTTTTAGTAGAAACAGGGTCTCACTCTTGCTCAGGCTGGTCTGGAACTCTTGAGTTCAAGCAATCCACCCGTTTTGGTCTCCTAGAGTGCTAGGATTACAAATGTGAGGCACACTGCACCTGGTCCATAGTACACTTAATAATTTGCAAAACTTTTTTACAGACATATTTTAATCCAATCATGCATGCAAAGTTCTTCAAGGTAGAGAATTATCTTGTATGCTGTCCTTTCAGCATGGAAGACAGTCAAATATTTGTTGAGTAAATGAATGAATCAGTTTCCATTTTGCAGATGAGAAAACTGAGGTCCAAAGAAGATGAGTGGTTCCAGTGAGAGAATCATGGTTGAAACCCATTATTTTATGAGCTCAAGTCTAGTCATGTCCCCATATAAATTCTCACATGCACCCTGAGCTACTAGTATGGGAAATCATTGCACTTCCCCTGTACAGTTTTCCATTAAATAGGGATTTAGGGATATCTCAGGTCTCTCCAATCATTCCTAATCACTTTATATAACTATAAATTAAATCATTATTCACTCTCTCTAGAAGAGCTGGAAAAACACCAAATTAGCATTCTGCTTCCCTAACAGCCCAAGGCAAAGTCAAGATGGCAGTGAACAGTAGCCAAATTTCTCATTTTCTCATCAAGAGATCAAAGCAGAAGGATTAATCCATGAGCCACCAATTACAAGTATAAAATACTGCCAGCTTGGCAAAGGAAGTGGAAATATATATATACTGAAAACCCTGTAAGCAGCACCTTTTATTTATTGAATCCCAGTCTATGGGCCAGAAGTCACAACAGAAAATAAAGCTTGTTTATTCTCCAGGAATTTCAAGAGTGAAGAGAGAAATCAGAATCTCAACAAATAGCTTCAAAAGTGTTTATTATTAAAACCCTAAAGAGTAATGGCCAGCCAGTGGTGAGGGGAAATGTGCAAATTATTTTCTTACAGGAAGGATTCCAGTGCTACTGGACAATTTCTGCCAAGAAAACCAAGTGTCTCCTCTTCAGGCATTTTCCAGAATTCAAGTCTCCACATTGAAGGGGACCTTAATTGACCATCTAGTGCAGCGGTTCTCAGCCTGTGGATCGCAACCCACAGAACTGTATTAAAGGGTTGCGGCATTAGGAAGGTCAAGAACCATTGATCTAGTGTAATGCGTTCACCCTGGCCAGCATGCTACACGTCTCCAACACATTTCTGTCCCTGTCATTGAGCCTCCATTTGTCCTTCAGTGCTAGACAAATCCACCATCTCTTGAAGTACTGTTTTCCTTTCTTTGAATTCTAGAAAGTATTGCCCTGTGTTGAGCCCAAACCTGCCACATGTATTTTTCAGAGTGTGATCCAAGCAACGCTAATCCCTCTTTAGTGTGAGATGTCATCAACAACAGAAGACCATAATCTGATGCTTCCATCCCGTGTAGCAAAATATCTCCAATCAGAGAGAGTCACTTAAAATATTCCAAAGGAAACTGGGGTTTCCAGAAAAAGCATGATCATGGCCATCCTTTGGGCCACATTTCAGGACTAAAGCTGGATTTCAGGGACAGCATGAACTGCACAGGGCACTTCCTCTAGGGTGGTTACTTAACATCTACCTCTGCCCTCAGAAAAGTGCCCACTTAGGGCTTGGTGCCTTTAGCACAGTGGTTATGGCGCCAACCACATACACCAAGGCTGGTGGGTTCGAAACCAGCCCAGGCCAGCTAAACAACAATGACAACTAAAACAGAAAATAGCTGGTCATTGTGGTGGGTGCCTATAGTCCCAGATGCTTGGGAGGCTGAGGCAAGAGAATTGCTTAAGCCCGAGAGTTTGAGGTTGCTGCGAGCTTTGATGCTATGGCACTCTACCCAGGGCGACATAGTAGGACTCTGTCTCAAAAAAAAAAAGAAGGGAGGGAGCATGGGATGGAAGGGTGGTCTCTGATCTCTTGGCAGGACGCTTGAGAAGTGCTAGGACCCAGGGCCTGGGCCTATGCTCCATCTGCACACCTCCGCACCGCACTGTGGCTTACAGCTGGTCCAGCCCATGCTTGCAGCTGTGGGCCCAGCAGTGGTGGCAGCAGGTGAGGGGCTGCAGTCTCCAGAATCTCTCTGGAGCAGGCTGACACTCCCTCCCTGCAGGCCGGGGAGCAGCCTTCAGGCCCACTCTTGCCCCAGCAAGTTAGTTGTAATTTACCAGCAGCAAGATCCCGCCCATCCTGGGCCCTGAGTCTCTTGAACACAGGTTCTATAACCTCTAGAGAAAAACAAGCCCAGCAGATGGTCAGGGAGTGTGAGGATGAGAAGCCAGACCAGGGGCTTCAGCAGTGCTTTGACCTTTCACTCCACGCTCCCTGCCATGGAGCATGTGCAGAACTTTACAGCTGAAGGAAACATCCCAAACCCAACTTCCTTCTTGTAGGCAAGGAAACAGGCCCAGAGAGGGGTAGTGCCCCATCTAAGATACAGAGGCTAGGCAAGGACCCAGTACCCACAGTCTGGAATCTGTCTTGCGTTTAGTCCATCGGCTGGTCCCTGTGGTTTCCTTCTGCCCTGACACTCTGTAAGCGCTGTGGTCAGCCCCACCAGGAGTCTGTGCAGCTTCCATTGCAAAGGGATTTCATCCAATGTTAGCAGAATCTATCAAGGCCAATTGCTTCTTTTACTGTCAGAAGAGGAAAGAGTCTTGAGGATGGGACTGGAGGTGTAGTCTGAAAACACCCCTGCTGTTTATAATGTGGGCAGGGTGCAGAGACTCGGATTCTCAGGAGACATGCTGGCCCCTTGCCGGAGCTGGGTCCTTTGACCTGCATGGTCCCCAAGGAAGGCTTACCCAGGCCCCTCAGCATGTTTCCAGGGCCGTCCCATGTGCCCCCACAGGCTCAGCAACACCTCAGCTCTACACCACACTACTGGGTGGTTGCTTCTCCACTGTGTCTTATTACAATGTCCTACTTATCCCCAGGCCCGGCACCTGGCAAGTATTTACCTCATTCTTTTTTTTTTTTTTTTGAGCAGAGTCTTACTCAGTTGCCCAGGCTCGAGTGCTATGGCGTCATACAACCTCAAACTCCTGGGTTCAGATGATTCTCCTGCCTCAACCTCTCGAGTAGCTAGGACTACAAGTGACCCATGACACACAGCTAATTTTTCTATTTTTAGTAGAGATAGGGTCTCACTCTTGCTCAGGCTGGTCTTGGGAATTCCTGAGCTCAAGCAATCCACCTGCCTCGGCCTCCCAGAATGCTGGGATTACAGGCATGAACCCCTGCACCCGGCCTACATCATTCTTTTTTTTTTTTGGCCGGGGCTGGGTTTGAACCCACCACCTCCGGTATATGGGGCCAGCGCCCTACTCCTTGAGCCACAGGAGCTGCCCCTACATCATTCTTAATAACTGATAAAATGAGCAGAGCCTCTCTACCAAACACAAGGCAGAACAGGAGTGAGATTATGGTGAATTGGGTGGCGTCTGTGGCTCAGTGAGTAGGGCGCCGGCCTTATATACCGAGGGTGGAGGGTTCAAACCCAGCCCCAGCCAAACTGCAACAAAAAAATAGCCGGGCGTTGTGACGGGCGCCTGTAGTCCCAGCTACTCAGGAGGCTGAGGCAGGAGAATCGCCTAAGCCCAGGAGTTGGATGTTGCTGTGAGCTGTGTGACTTCACAGCACTCTACCGAGGGTCACAAAAGGAAGACTCTGTCTCTCAAAAAATAAATAAAATAAATAAATAAATAAAAAGAGATTATGGTTGGGCGGCGCCTGTGGCTCAGTTGGTAAGGCGCTGGCCCCATATACCGAGGGTAACGGGTTCAAACCCGGCCCCGGCCAAACTGCAACCAAAAAATAGCCGGGCGTTGTGGCGGGCGCCTGTAGTCCCAGCTGCTCAGGAGGCTGAGGCAAGAGAATCGCTTAAGCCCAGGAGTTGGAGGTTCCTGTGAGCTGTGTGAGGCCACGGCACTCTACCGAGGGCCATAAAGTGAAACTCTGTCTCTACAAAAAAAAAAAAAAGAGAGAGAGATTATGGTGAATTGAGAAATAACTTGGTTCAACTTGTCACATTGCTTGGTCAAATCTCCTGTCTCTTTTGTTATATGTAAAATAAAGAAGCCATAGAAAAGTATTTTCCAGATCAAGTAGAATGATTTTGAAGTATTTCTTCTTTTTCTATTGTCTATAAGATTTGGCACGATCTGTTTTTTGAAATTATCTTTTACTTTTATTTATAAATATTAGTTGTCTATTTTTTGAGACTTAAAAAATAATAATAAGAAGAAGTTAACTGATGACTCCATACTGAATCTCAGAGTCAAAGCATTCTATAATAGACATACTCTTATTTGACAATGTGAATGTTACTTTCTTTGCATTATTATTATTATTATTGCTTAATAAAAACAAAAAAAGAAAAAAAAGCATTTTCCAAACTGTTCTTGGAAACTATCTTGGTTTCTTGGATTTTTTGCAGAAAAATAAACAACAGCCTCCCTGGATAATTTGGGTGATACGATACACTTCAGCTTACTCTTGGAGATTCACGTGTATGTTTGAAGATTAAAGGCTCTGAAAAGTCCTGCAGTAAAGATATCTATTTAATTTCATTTACACCAACATTCTCTAAACATTTTTGGCCTCTTCCTCCTCATGTCTGAGGAACTGGTTTTTTAAAGCATTACAACCTGGGAAATACTGAACTGGATAATTTCTAAGTCCCCCAGTAACTGTTATATATTTTATCTAGAGGCAAGGAAAACTCACCTTTAGTAAAGAATGTGTGCTGTAGAGTCAAATAGAAGAACGAGTTCAGATCTTGGCTCTGCTATTTAGTAGCTGTGTGGCCTTAAGCAAGTTATTTAACTTTCCACACTTAGATTTCTTCACCTGTAAGATAAGCCTAATACTACCTATTTGTTACGATTGTACATTGTTGGGAGTATTTTATTTATTTATCTTTTCATTTATTTCTTTATTTAGAGACAGGGTCTCACTCTGATACCCAGGCTGGAGTGCAGTGGCATGACCTTAGATCACTACAGCCTCAAACTCCTGAACTCAAGCTATCTTCCTGCCTCTGCCTTCTAAGAAGCTAATATTATAGGCGCACACCACAGAGTCTACCTATTTTTTTCTTTAGATTTGAGGGTTGGGATTTTTTTTTTTTTGGAGACAGAGACTCACTTTGTTCCCCTCAGTGGAGTGCTGTGGTGTCATAGTGCACAGCAACCTCAAACTCTTGGGCTCATGTGATTCTTTTGCCTCACCTTCCCAAGTAGCTGGGACTACGAGTGCCCACCACAATGCCCAGCTATGTTTTTTAGGTCTCGCTCTGGCTCAGGCTGGTCTTATATCTGTAAGTTCAGGCAATCGACCAGCCTTGTCCTCCCAGAATGCTAGGATTACAGGTGTGAGCCACCACACCTGGCCTGGGGTCTTGCTATGTTGTCCAGGATGGTCTTGAACTCTTGGCTTCAAGTAGTCCTCCTGTCCTGGACTTCCAAATTGCTGGGATTATAGGTGCGAGTATTAAATGAGAGAACAGAGATGAAGTATCTAGTACAGTGTGTGACACATAGTAGGTCCATAATAAATACTAGTTCCTTTGCCCCATAACCTCTAACACTCTACTTCCACCCCTCACCCCAGCTGCTACAGCCCAGAGCCAGCCATTAGCAGGACAGAGAACGTAGCAGAGAGGTAGGCTGAGTCCAAGTCCTTGAATAGTCCTATGCATATTCTCCCAGGACCACAAAGGACACAACCCAGCAGGGCCTTTTCTAGGGAGACCAATGTGAAGGAACCAGCAGGGAGGTGATGGAGAATCCTGCCCTTCTTTGCCAAGCAAGTGTGTATTCTCTGTGCTTGGCAACTAAATGCTGTTGGTAAAAAGAGAAGATAAAAAAAAAAAGAGCTTTCAAACTATTGCACATGAACACCTGCTTTCATAAATCTATTACCTAAAATAGCAAAACCAGCTCAAGCCCCAACTTGAGGGCAAAGCCCTGGCCTGGGCAAGAAGCTGACACAAAGGTAGGATGTAAGGGATGGCACGTGAAAAGGCAGGGTTAGGACTCTGAAAGGGCAGGGCTTAGAAAGGCTTCTAGGAGCCTTGGCACCAGGACAGGTATGGTGGGATCTGCCCTTGGAGCAAAGTCACCACTCAACAAACATAAATCAACTCCCAGGTTTGTGCCAGACATGACTTGATTATAGTGGAGGACACAAGGATCTGCCAGAGAAGCAAGCGTGGATTCTGGGCCTTGACTCTGGGCAGGGACTGAACAGAAGATTCAGAGGCAGTAAGTCCCTGTGGACCCAACTCATTTTTCTGTTTTCTCTTTTCCTTCTTCCTCCTCACTGTGGGGACTATCAGGAGAAACAGTACAGGCCTTGGAGACAGAAGAGGATTCAAGTGACCCTGGGCCAGTTACATAACCTCTCTGAAGCTTAGTTTTCTCATGTAGAATAGGATAAGGACAATAATTCCTACCTCGGAGAGTAGTTGAGAGGACCAACTCAACTACTTGCTTTTTCTTTCCTGCTGCACATTGGAAGAAGAATTGTCTTAGGCCACACGTTAAATACAAAAATGTGAACAAAAGCTGATGAGCAAAAGAGCCTGTGCATAATTTTCGAGGTATCTCCCACCACAGGTAAGCAAAAAAGTCCTCCCATAATCCACATGCAGCCCATGGGCCATAGGTTGGACACCCCTGGCCCTAGACCAAATCCTCATCTCCAGCACATTCCAGAGCTTTTCAGGAGATAAACTTTTTTTTTTTTTTTTTAGCCAGAGTCCCACTATGTTACCCTCAGTAGAGTGCTCTGGCGTCACAGCTCACAGCAACCTCAAACTCTTGGGCTTAAGTAATTCTCTTGCCTCAGCCTCCCAAGTAGCTGGGACTACAGACTCCCACCACATGCCCAGCTATTTTTAGAGACAGGGTCTCCCTCTGGCTCAGGCTGGTCTTGAATCTGTGAGCTCAAGCAATCCACCCGCCTTGGCCTCCCAGTGTTAGGGTTACAGGCCGGAGCCACCTTGCTCAGCCCAGGAGATAAACATTGTAATGAGTGAGAGAGAACGAGAATGAGAGTCACCTATGGGAAGAGAGAGGACAAGAACCAGAGACACAGGTTGTGGGGACAATAGAGTCAGATCATGGCTCTAGAGTCTTTGGGGCAGTCTGGATATGTCTTTCTGTTTCCTGAATGGGCTTTTCTTTTTTCTCCTGAGGAAGGGAAAATCCAGAGAGGAGAAGTGGCTTTTCTAAGAAACACCCAAGCCTGGAAATCTCAATTCTTGATGCCATTCTTTCTTTTCTGTCATAATGGGGAGTGTGAGCTTTATAGCCCAAAGCAGTTTTCTTTTAAAACAACTTCAGCTGTTAAAAAAAAAAAAAAAAAAAGGCAGCACCTGTGGCTCAGTGGGTAGGGCGCCGGCCCCATATACCGAGGGTGCCGGGTTCAAATCCCACCCTGGCCAAACTGCAACCAAAAAATAGCTGAGCGTTGTGGCGGGTGTCTATAGTCCCAGCTACTCAGGAGACTGAGGCAAGAGAATTGCCTAAGCCCAGGAGTTGGAGGTTGCTGTGAGCTGTGATGCCACAGCGCTCTACCAAGGGTAATAAAGTGAGATTCTGTCTCTAAAAAAAAAAAAGACAAAAACAAAAGCCACGGGGGTAAATATCTTTAAAATCCAGACTCTGTGGAGTCAGGATCCAGCCCTTATGTGAGACTCGCCTGCCTGGAGCAGAGCTGGGGGTTGGAGACAGAGATGCCACTCAAATGTCACCTGTTCCCCAAGATTAGCAGAAATCCTCAGACAAACTTTTTTCCATTTGCAGTATGGCCTTTGAACAATTTCTGAAGCCTTTAAATGGTTATTTTTACGGTTTATAGCAGTTAAATGGCTGTTTCACTGGGGAAGGTCCTTTGAGTTCTGCACTCCACCATGCAACACAGTCAGCTCTCACACTGTGACTTTTTTTCCAAAGATTTTTTTTTCAGGTTAACATGAGTGTTACGATTAGGTTACATAGTTTGCATTTGTAAGGTAAAGTCCAAAGGCTGAGTTGTAGTTGAGTCCTTCACCCAGGAAGCATGCCACATACCCCTACATTGTACCTGAGAAGTAGGAACTTACCCACCCCCCTCCTCCTGCCTCTTACCAAGGATTTTTTTTGATTGAGATATATCTTTGTTTATTTTATTTTATTTATGTTTTTGAGACAGAGTCTCACTTTGTCACCCTTGGTAGAGTGCTGTGGCATCACCGCCCACAGCAACCTCAAACTCTTGGGCTCAAGTGATCCTCTTGCCTCAGCCTCCTAAGTAGCTGGTACTACAAGCACCCGGCTATTTTCTTTGTTTGTCTCAGTTGTCATTGTTGTTTTTAGCTAGCCCAGGCTGGGTTCGAACCCACCACCCTCAGTGTATGTGGACAGTGCCCTGATGCCCGAACTACGCGTGCCGCTCTAGTTGCTTTTTTTTTAATACAACGCATGTTTGACGGACCCTGCAGATGATGAAGTCCATATCCCTTCTCTCCATTCTTAGTAACAGAAGCCATCCCACTTTCACATGGACTGGCAATACATGTATGCCCAGTAAGAAAACTTCATTTCCCTGCATCCCTTGCAGCTAGAGGGAGCAGCGCCACAGTTCTGAGCAGAACTGAGATGTAAGAGGAAGTTGCTGACGTGGGCTCTCAGGAAGGCTCTTTAAAGGGGCTATAACCAGCTGGCTATGCTCTTTGCCTTTCTGCCTTCCTGCCTGAAACATAGGAGCCCTGCCTGGAGGTAGAGCAGCTGCCTGTGAGCTTGAGGCCAGACATGGCCACAGTCTAAGGAGGTGGAGCAGAGGGCTGTGAGGAGTCTGGGCCCCTCATAATGTTGTACCAGTTCCGGAGAGTCGGCCCAGACTTTTCATTTAGCAAGAAAAATAAAATCCTTCTCTTATTTACATTGTCCCTCAGGTCTTTGTGATATACAAATAAAATGTCTAATTTAACATGTCTTCAGTAAAAAACAAAACAACAGGTATATGGTGAAAAGTTAAGTTCTTTGTTTTCTTAACTATTAGGCTCCTAAGTCCCTTCCCCAGAGAACAGTCAGTGTTAGCAGCTTCTCTAAACCTTCTTTTGCTTTGTTGTGTTGTTGTTGTTTTGGTTTCTCTTTTTTTATAGACAGAGTTCTGTTCTGTCACCCAGGCAGGAGCACAGTGGCATGTGATAGTAGTTCACAAGCTCAAGCAATCTTGCCACCTCAGATTCCTGAGTAGCTGAGACTACAGGTGTGCACCACCACACCTGGCTATTTTTTCTTATTTTTTGTAGAGACAGGATCTTGCTATGTCACTCAGGCTGATCTTGAACTCCTGGCTTATGTGATCCTCCTGTCTTGGCCTTCCAAAGTGTTGGGATTCTAAGGCCACTGCACCTGGCCTTGTTTTAAATCTTTCCAGACACTAAGTATATAAAATCATAGTTATGTAGAAACTTATTTTTTTCAAGGCTCTTTTGATGATAATTTAAACCTAGAATCCTACAACATATGGGGTAGGGGGAAGGATGTGTGAAGCACATTGAGACCATCTTGCTCAACGATGCTCAGTGAGGACCAGGAACTGGGTAGAGGTGCCCGTGCTCATTAATGATGACTATGTCTAAGGAGAGGTGTTTTGGGTGAGGGTGTGTATAATATGAGCTGGTGTGAATGAAGGCTAAAGAAAAGGCTATGACCCACTGACCGAGCCAGGCCTAGACGCTAGGCCTCCAGGTATCTAATTTAGAGCTCCAATTTCACCTAGATGTAATTGTTGAGGACAGAGATGCTGAGCCAGAGGAAATCCTCCCAGCCACTTTGTTGCAGGGCAGAAGGTTGAGAGAGACCAAGTGGGCTGGGCATGGTGGTTGACTCCTAGCACTTGGGGAGGCCAACACAGGAAGATAGCTTGAGGCCACAAATCCAAGAGCCACCTAAGCAATATAGAGAGAATAAATTTTTTTTTTTAATTAGCTAGGCATTGAGGTGTGCTCCTGTAATTCCAGCTACACAGAAGGCTGAGGCAGGAGGATTGCTTAAGCCCAGGAGTTTGAGAGTTTGAGGTTGCTATGAGCTATGATGATGCCACTGTACTACAGCCTAGACAACAGGGCGAGACTCTGTCTCAAAAAACAACAAAAAAAGTAGGAAACCAACTGTTTGGTACATGTTGGATGCAGACAGTATTATAATTAACTTGAATGAAGAATTCTATTACCCCTCATGTTTTCTGTGTACAAGTCGTATAAACATTACAAGAGTAAGCCTTGCTTGGACTTCCCAGACTTTTACGTTCCTGAGAGGGGAATGGGGCAGTTCCCAGAATGTCCCTCACTTCCTGCTGTCCCTCCTCTCTTCCAGTAGAAAGGGTTGGAGTATCATTCGCAAGTCATTCTTTCCAGTTTAGTTGTAACTTCCTTGCTGTGAAGTCCCACACTGGGCCGGGTCAAGCCTCCGCCCACTGAAATTCATAGCTCTCTTTATGGATGCACGAAACTGAAATCTAAATCTACGGCATGGGAAATTCCTACTTTGTCCTTGAGAATTAAAGAGGCTTTAGCATTGAATCCTCTTTGGGAAGACCAAGGTTCTCAGGCTGGGCAAGGTGGCCTATGCCTGTTAATCCTAGCATTCTGAGAGGCCAATGTGGGTGGATTGCCTGAGCTCAAGAATTCGAGACCAGCCTAAGCAAGAGTGAGACCCTGTCTCAAAAAATAGCTGACACGGTGGCAGGTGCCTGTAGTCCCAGCTACTTGGGAGGCTGAGACAAGAGAATCACGTGAGCCCAGGGATTTGAGTTTGCTGTGAGCTGTGATGCCACAGCACTCTACCAAGGGTGATAAAGTGAGACTGTTTCAAAAAAAAAAAAAGACTAAATTTCCCAATCATATCCAACCAATAGCCAGAATAATTCCCTGAATTCCTCTAGTGCTGTATCTATTTTCATTTACCTCATTCTGTGAAATAAGACCAATCAGAATGGAAAACGCACCATTGGCACTTGCTCAGATCTGCCTTATTGAGAAGACACGGAAAAGCGTGGTTACGAAGCATGCCAGCCCACGGGTGCTGCGGTGCTAATCAGGAGAATTGCCCACTGTGGTCAAGCACCTGGGTGTTTAGCTCCTGGACATGGCTACACTTTGTTGCTTCCTGCCTTTTCCCTGACTATAATGTCTTTTCTTCCCATTTTTGTTTGTTCAGATCTATCTTTTTTTTATTTTCTTAAAAATTTTTAATTTTTTTATTAAATCAGAGCTGTGTACACTAATGCAATCATGGGGTACAATGTGCTGGTTTTTATACAATTTGAAATATTTTAATCAAACTGGTTAACATAGCCTTCACCACATTTTCTTAGTTATTGTGTTAAAACATTTATACTCCACACTTAGTAAATTTAACATGTACCCTCGTAAAATGCACCGTAGGTGTGGTTCCACCAATTACCCTCCCTCCACCTAACCTCTCCCCTCCCCTCCCCTCCTTTTCCCCATTCCCCTTTTCTTGGGCTATAGTTGGATTGTAGCTTTCATATGAAAGCCATAAATTAGTTTCATAGTAGGGCTGAGTACATTGGATACTTTTTCTTCCATTCTTGAGATACTTTGCTAAGAAGAATATGTTCCAGCTCCATCCATGTAAACATGAAAGAGATAAAGTCTCCATCTTTCTTTAAGGTTGCATAATATTCCATGGTGTACATATACCACAATTTATTAATCCATTCGTGGGTTGATGGGCACTTGGGCTTCTTCTATGACTTAGCAATTATGAATCAGGCTGCAATAAACATTCTGGTGCAAATATCTTTGTTATAAAGTGATTTTTGGTTTTCTGGATATATACCGAGTAGAAGAATGGTAGGATCGAATGGCAGGTCTATTTTTAAATCCCTAAGTGATCTCCATCTTTCCAAAAGTAACATATTAGTTTGCATTCCCACCAGCAGTACAGAAGTGTTCCCTTTTCTCCACATTCACGCCAACATCTCTGGTTTTGGGATTTTGTGATGTGGGCTAATCTTACTGGAGTTAGATGATATTTCAAAGTGGTTTTGATTTGCATTTCTCTCATGATTAAGGATGATGAGCATTTTTAGTACCAAAGAAGATGAAATATTTGGGAGTTTAAACAAAGGACGTGAAAGATCTCTATAAAGAGAACTATGAAACTCTAAGAAAAGAAATAGCTGAAGATGTTAACAAATGGAAAAACATATCATGCTCATGGCTGGGAAGACTCAACATTGTTAAAATGTCTACATTACCCAAATCAACATATAATTTTAATGTAAAGACATACCATGCTCATGGCTGGGAAGAATCAATAATGTTAAAATGTCCATATAACCCAAACCAATATACAATTTTAAGGCAATCCCTAATAAAGCTCCAGTGTCATACTTTAAAAAATAGTACCTTGTTTTATATGGAATCAGAAAAAACCTCGAATAGCCAAGACACTACTCAGAAATGAAAACAAAGCAGGAGGCTCAGCACCTGTGGCTCAAGCGGCTAAGGCGCCAGCCACATACACCTGAGCTGGCAGGTTCAAATCCAGCCTGGACCACCAAACAACAACGACGGCTGCAACCCAAAAATAGCCAGGCGTTGTGGTGGGTGCCTATAGTCCCAACTACTTGGAAGGTGGAGACAAGAGAATCGCTTGAGCCCAGGAGTTGGAGGTTGCTGTGAGCTGTGATGTCACGGCACTCTACCCAGGGCGACAGCTTGAAGCTCTGTCTCAAAAAACAAAACAAAACAAAGCAGGAGGAATCACGTTACCAGATCTCAGACTATACTATAAATTGGTAGTGATAAAAACAGCATGGTACTGGCACAAAAAACAGAGAGGTAGATGTATGGAACAGAATAGAGATCCAAGAGATGAACTCAGCTAATTACCATTATTTGATCTTCGGTAAGCCAATTAAAAACATTCAGTGGGGAAAAGATTCCCTATTTAACAAATGGTGCTGGGTGAACTGGCTAGTGGCCTGTAGAAGACTGAAACTAGACCCAGACTTTTCACCTTTAACTAAGATAGACTCTCAGTGGATTAAAGATTTAAACTTAAGACATGAAACTATAAAAATACTAGAAGAATGTGCATGGAAAACACTTGAAGAGATCGGCCTGGGCAAATATTTTATGAGGAGAACCCACTACCCCCACCCAGGCAATTGAAGCAACACCAAAAATACACTACTGGGACCTGATCAAACTAAAAAGCTTCTGCACAGCCAAGAACACAGTAAGTAAAGCAAGCACACAGCCCTCAGAATGGGAGAAGATATTTGCAGGTTATGTCTCCGACAAAGGTTTAATAACCAGAATCCACAGAGAACTCAAACGTATTAGCAAGAAAAGAACACGTGATCCCATCTCAGGGTGGGCAAGAGACTTGAAGAGAAACTCCTCTATCTTTTTTTGAGACCGTCTTGCTCTGTCACCCTGGCTAGAGTGCGGTGGCATCATCATAGTTCTCTGCAACCTTAAACACCTGGGCTCAAGCAATCTTCCTGTCTCAGCCTTCAAAATAGCTGGGACTACAGGATCCCATCACAATGCCCAGCTATTTTTTCTATTTTTGGTAGGGACAGGGTCTCCTCTTGCTCAGACTGCTCCTGACCTTAGCAATCCTCCCACCTCAGGCTCCCAGAGTGCCAGGATTACAGGTGTGAGCCCCACTCCAGGATGTTCATCTCTATCTGTTAAGGCATGGCCCAGATGTTGTCTCTTCCATGAATGTTTTCTCAATTCAGTACGTGAAACTACTGAGCCCTCGTATGTACAGGCATTCTGCTTTCATTTCCTCTTTTACATTTTCAACTCTTAAAATACAAGACCCTAAATTATTATTATTTTTTCTTTTTTGAGACAGAGTCTCAAGCTGTCACCCTGGGTAGAGTGCTATGGCATCACAGCTCACAGCAACCTCAAATTCTTGGGCTTAAGCGATTCTCTTGCCTCAGCCTCCCAAGTAGCTGGGACTTACAGGCGCCTGCCACAATGCCTGGCTATTTTTTGTTGCAGTTGTCATTGCTGTTTAGCTGGCTTGGGCAGGGTTTGAACCCAGCTCCCTCAGGGTATGTGGCTGGCGCTGTAACCACTGTGCTACAGGCACCAAGCCAAGACACTAAATTATTTTATTTTATTTATTTTTACATGAGCTCTATTTTTCTATGAGTATAAAAGAAAATAGTTTTCTTTCTTGTAATATAATATATGCATATTCATTATAAACCACAAGAAAATGTTGCAGAACAAATCAGTTTATAATGCTGTTATAAACATTTTTGTAGGGCGGTGCCTGTGACTCAGTGCGTAGGGCACCAGTCCCATATACCAAGGGTGGCGGGTTTGAACCCGGCCTTGTCCAAACTGCAACAAAAAAAATAGCTGGGTGTTGTGGCGGGCGCCTGTAGTCCCAGCTACTTGGGAGGCTGAGGCAAGAGAATTGCCTAAGTCCAAGAGCTGGAGGTTGTTGTGAGCTGTGACACCTCAGCACTCTACCAGGGGGTGACGAATTGAGAGTGTGTCTCTAAAAAAAAAAGAAAGAAAGGAAAACATTTTTGTATATGTTATTCAACGAACGCTTCTTTTGAGTATATATCTTGAAGTAGGTATGCTCATGTTCAGTCTTAGTAACTATTACCAAATTATCCCCCCTACGCCCTATTGCAAAAATATAAAATCAAAGAATACAAAACACTTGTATTTTGTTAAACAACATTCTAGATTTTTTTTTTTTTTTTTGGTTTTTGGCCGGGGCTGGGTTTGAACCCGCCGCCTCCAGCATATGGGTCCGGCGCCCTACTCCTTGAGCCACAGGCGCCACCCAACATTCTAGATTTTTAAAATTCCTATATTTGCCA